>NC_134687.1:315571409-316182659 GCF_050947455.1 Rhinoderma darwinii | reverse complement strand
TGGAAACAATAACAGCTTAGCTGAGCTACTATAATGCAGCTGGTTTTTCCTACATCTAATGACTGTACAGTGCCTAGTATAAATACTATAGTTCCCAGAATGAACATCAACAGAGCAAATGCTGCAATGAAAACGGACAACAGAGCGTGTTGGAAGATTATTTGGTCCGAAGCCAGAAAAATAGTGCATGCAGCTCTTAAAGACGTTTTCCCAGACTATAATCTCTATGGCCTATCCTTAGTATAGGCCATCAATATCAGATAGGTCGGCTCTGATCCCTGGCACCCCTGCCGATCAGCTGACTAAATGGGCTTGCTGTAGCCAGTGTCCCCTTTATTGTTTACCATGCACAGCGCCATAGATTTGGTAGTGGCTGAGCTTGGTATTGCAGCTCAGTCCCATTCACTTAAAACGGTTTGCCCATCAGAGACATTTATGGCATATCCACAGGATATGTTATAAATCTCAGATCGATGCGGGTCCCACCTCTGGTACCCACACCCATCTCTAGAACGGGACCCCCTACACCCCGTTCTGCCTTTTTCGGTTCCCGCTGCCTCCTGGCCACTTCCTGATTAAATGGTTGAGGGTTACGAAAACAGTGTAACTCAAAACCATATAATCAGGCAGTGGCCGGGAGGCATGGGAGCCGAGAAAGGTAGGACGGGTTTTAGGGGGCCCCGTTCTTAAGATCGTTGCGGGCCCCATCTCTGATATTTATGACATGTCTCTGAAGGGCAAACCCTTTTAAATGCTGTATTTATACAGAGCTGTATAAATACATTTTAGAGCTTAACACACTCTGAGAAATATGAGCAGCAAACATCCTGAAATTGTATTTAAGTGAGATCTCTAATTTAAGTATTTCTCTGTGGTATTTCTTTGCAGAATACATATTATTAAATTACAACTGCCCCTACCGATATACAGCTAATGACACCGAAATTACTAGTTGTGTTTTCTGTGTGACTATCCTTTATATTTAACAATGTGGAGAGGTTCTTAAACTTGAGGCTTTAAAAAATATCTTTAGCTATAAAAAATATCAATCTATAAAGCAATGTTTGCTGTATTTTTGGCCCAGACTACAAAGATGTAAAATCTTTGAAGAGTTCTTTGCTTTCAGTTGTAATGCAGAATTAAGCAATGGTATTAAGGTACAAAACAAATCTGTCAGCATTATATGTTCAAACAAAAATACATTTTAACAAGAATGAATTATAAATGTTGTTTTATATCATGATGTTGCACCTCAAACTGATTTTACATTAATTTATTAGAAATTTTAGCAATCTCACTCCACCCGTTTTCTTACTGAGGCTTCCTCACTATATAGCACGGTATGGTTCCTCATTACTCCTGGTGCTTCCATCACCTGTATCTTGTCCTATGCCTTGGAAAAAAGAGGGCGCAAACTTGTCATGTCTCAGTCACATTCGCATTGTAAGAAAATACAGACTCCAGACCGGGTCCAGAAATCTTGCAGACATTACTCATCCTGAAGTGTCTGTATTTTCTTATACAGGATATGGGAACACATTCGTTCCCAAAGTTCTCCTGATGTGCCAGGGACAACCTGAGGGACGCAGTGTTGAACAAAAAGGAGATCTATGTCGAGCTACACTGCAGAGAAACCAGGGTACGAAAGAGTTGGGGAGTGGGAGACCACAATAACATGAGTTAAAACTGTAAAGTATTATTTTAACATTAGCTTCTCGTCACTATGTGTTGATAGTAAACCGCTCTCAACTACAGATTAGTCTGTGACTTCTTTGAAGGCCCAAACTACTGATTTCACAACCCTTGCATTGGCTGCTGTGCAGAGGCCTTCTATCTCGAACATTGGCATGTCTGCTATAGGCCACAAGATGTAGGCAGAGCCAGCATAACATCATTATAGATGAGTAACCAAGACATAAAAACATGTAAAGCTGACTATAGACTTAACAATTATCGTTAACGATCTGAACAACCTTATTATCATTAATAATAATTCTTAAAGGGGGTCTGTCAGGACTTTAGTCGCATTCACAACGCTGACACCACTAGGTAAGGTGTAGGGGAGACAAGTTCAGGCATACCTATGTCGTCGTTTTGGCTGAAATCCTCACCCTGGAAAAGCAGTTTTGATCTTGACATGCTGAATAGGAAGTGTCCGCTGTAACGCCTCCCCGTCGCCTCCCCGCTGCTTTTGAGTGACCGCTCTTGGATCACACAGCGTTTGAGGCGGAGGACTAGTAGAGCTTTCAATCAAGAACAGAGTGTAGTTTGAGTTCGGCAAAACCTCTTTACTCTCTCCCCTCAGCTCTGAGCTAAATTTGCCTTGAGTTGAAGGCCTGAGTAACCAGAGATAGAATAGTTTCCAGCTTGCCAAACCCCTTTATAAAGCTGGAATTTTTCTACGTAATTTATCCCTAGCAGGTTGCAACCACCGTGTCTTACATGACTTAAGCTGTTCAGATAAGCTGCCACTGTGGTTACGGTGTAAATACAATTCTTCTTGAAATTTGGAGGTGGAGAACCCTTTTACTAGTAACAAGCTAAAAGTTCTTTGGTGAGCAGTTGTAAACAAGGTAATTTTGTTATAATACAAGTCTGTGACATTCACAAATGTCACACAACATAATGTTACAGGTTTCAAAAGAATGTCCAGCAAATCATAGTCTGCTATAAAGGTCATAGAAGTACTTTGGCTAGTGTACAGTGTGCTGGATACAGGTTAAAGAGATACTCTACAGAGAGTTGGAATTCCAGTGATTTATTTCTTGGGTAATCTAATGTTCATCTATTTTAAGTGTATACAAATATTGTACTGCATACAACAAGGACAATTGAATGCTATCAATATGAAGGGGTTTTCCTAGCCTCTTTTTTATTAATTAAATAGTGGTCACTTGACTCTGATCTACCCTCTTCCGCTGACGTGCCAGATCACGTGTCGAACCACCAGCACATGATCTAGGGCTGCTTGTTTCTTCCCCCGATGTAGGTGTCGTCAGCACTGATGTCTGTAATGTAGATCATAGCAGTGTTTTTTATTTAGAAATACAATCATTTTTGACGGAGTTACAACCTAATTTAGCTTTATGCTAATGAGTTTATTCATGCCCAACTGGGCGTGTTTTACTTTTTGACCAAGTGGGCGTTGTGGAGAGAAGTGTATGACGCTGAGCATTTACATAAAGGCAAGCATAATCTCGTTTTAAATGACAGTTTATGCTTGCCTTGCTGTAAATCACACACAAATGTTACCGAAGTGTCAGGATTCTGAATAGACATTACGTCCTGGCTGGAGGTGAGGTCTATTCACTCTCAGGACACTTGAGTAACGTTAGTGTGTGTGTGTGTGTGTGTGTGTGTGTGTGTGTGTGTGTGTGTGTGTGTGTGTGTGGCTGCACATAGTGATCTAGTAAGAACACTATGTGCTGTGTAAATGAATGGAGAGAAGTGTATGACGCTGATTGGTCAGCATCATACACTTCTCTCCACAACGCCCACTTGGTCAAAAAGTAAAACACGCCCAGTCGGGCATTAAGAAAGTCATTAGCATAAAGCTAAAATAGGTCATAACTCCGTAAAAAATGATCGTTTTTCTAAATAAATAACACTGCTGTAATCTACATTACAGCGCTGATCACATAATGTACAATATAGGCCACTTATAATATGGTGATAGAGCCTCTTTAAGTTCAGAAGGAAAACAATTAGCGTGCGCTTTGAGGAATGGGATGGAACAAAGTTAAAATCAATGGAAATGTGAAGGATTCAAGTTTATTTCACAAGTCTATAGCTTTTCACAGCATTGTAGGGATTTATTAACTCCCAGAAAACCCTCTTTAATGCAAAACTTTTCTTTTGTTTTTCATCAGAAAATATGGCTTACTGAATTAATTTAGACTGTGATACTCGTCATTACTACTAAAGTTTGACAATCTGACCTACAATGCATTTTGATGGGTTTTTATAAATATATAACTTAGGGCCTGTTCACATCAGCGTTGGTTTCCATTGACAGGTTCCGTCGAAGGAACCCCTCAACGGAAAGGCAGACGGAAACCGTAGGTTCCATTTGCATTACCATGGATTTCAACAGTAATGCTTTCGCTGCTTATGGTTTCCGTGTGTCACCCTTGTGTAAGGTTTCCGTCAGTCGACTGCGCTAGTGATTCCCTCGAAAAAACTGAACCCTTTTCCCAACGGTGACAAATGGAAACCATTAGCACAGTATCAGTCACCATTGAGATCAATGGTGATGCAAACAGAAGCTATGGTTTCCGTTTGCCTTTCAGTTAAGGGGTTCCCCCCGACAGAAAGCTCAGACGGAAACCAATGCCGATGTCAACACAGCCAAAAATAATTGAGTTCTGCGCCTTCATGTCTGTGTTGGTATGTGTACCTGGTTTAAACAATGTTGCTACAATCTGCAAGATAAAAACAGATTATTTTTTGCAAATACTGTGACTTTTATATTTTATGTATGTGTGTGTGTGCGGACAGGACAACTGAAAGCCATTTTTTAACTTATTTTAATGCAATCCCAATGAATAGTAATTGCAATTGGTACTGAGATTGATTTTTGGTCTTAACTTTAACCAGTCATCATTTCTAAGCATGTAGTACAAGTGAACTTGCTGCTTAATGTTAAACACAGTATGCTACGTGATTTGTACTGTAGGTTTAATAGTGTATGCTTAGCAACCTTTTAGGAGCCATTTGCTCCAATGAGTGATATATCTCTTTTTTTATTTTTCTTGTGCAGGTCATTTGGGCCCCTCGTTTCAGTGTCAGCCAGTACATCAAGACCACATATGCAACGATGACAGCGAAAAGGTACATGTGCCCTTAAAAGCTCATAAATAACATGACAACCTTTCACACTTTAAAAAGAAATTCAATAATTGCTCATTACTTAAGCAATAACACATGGCGAGAAGTGCATTAAATATTTCAGCGCTCAGCCTGGGAGTCTCAAATGCCTTAAGGAAGAAGCTTAACCTTTATTAAAGAATGTTTCTCATGAAATTCAAATATGTGTCTACATATAACGCAATATATTTATTCATGTGCATTTCTGTGTCTGCAGATAAATACATTAATATAAAGTAATTGCAAAAGAAACACAAAATAAGAAATGCAGCAAACAAAGGTAAAGGTGACACGAGTGGATGATTTCTAAAAACATGAGATGTACTATACAAAATCTAGCTCAGAAACATGCATTTTTGAATGTTTGTTGGTTTTCTATACTATCTGTATATGTACTATTATGTGCAAATACACACATTTTTATGGTGCATTAGTACATAGCAGCTGTTAAGCTAGATTGTGTAGTATATGCAACCTTGAATGTCCTGGGCCTCAATACAATGCTGTACCTTGAAATCTCCCCAGATGACCATCCCTTTGACAAGACCCCTTCCACATCCAGACTGAATTTTCCAAGACAGATTTTCCCTCCATTATAGTCTATGGAAGCTGTCCTTCTATAAGCAGACCACTCCGTATTCCAACAAGACCGCAAATGGGACTTTCACTGTGAATCATCTGAACGTGGGTGTGCATACTGGAGAGAGCAGGAGGAGGAGAATAGCGTGGCAAATCCAGGGAGAGAACCTGCCATCATTGCATTGCACCATTACAGCAAAGGGAGCAGGTGTAGCACTTCCAGCACCATGGAGGGAGGAGGAGGGAGATGGAAGGAGGCTGTCCGAGAAGGGCAGGGTGCATCATGCGTCATGCTGCACTGAACAGCCCATATGATTGATGAGCAAGGGAGTCTGAGACACCATTAAGGTGTCAAGTTTAGCAGTCCGTGGAGCTTGACTGGAGTCTAAGAATGTGGAAAGCCATGGTGAGATAAGAGAGGAGCTGTGCAGGTGTACTATAGTGTATAAGAATATGAGAGGAGCAATGCTGGGGACTAGGAATGAGAGGGGGAGCCATGCTGGGTACTAAGAATGAGGGGGGGAGCCATGCTGGGCACTAGAAATGAGGGGGGAGCCATGCTTTGGACTAGAAATGAGAGGAGAGCCATGCTGATGTGATGCAAAGCACAGCTGCTATTAAAAAAGGTTTACGACGTAAGAGAACTTGGATGCTGTACTACCAGAAATCTTTTAATTGAACACATAATAAAAGACATGATTTTAGGCCTTATCATCAATATTTGTGTTTGTGTGTTGTATATGTTTGGTGACTACACCAGACACTTTAACCTGCATTATGTAATTACATCATATGACACCATATATGATGACATCACTTTTAATTCAATCGTGTAGTGAGACAGACAATCATTTAGCAAGATCAGTTTAAGATTAATGTGTCAACCTGCCTCTGCATTACTCACTTACAGACGTTATACAATTTGTCATGATACCAACTCAATATAATCTTGCGCCATCCAGCAAAAAAAAAACATATACAGTGAAGGAAATAAGTATTTGATCCCTTGCTGATTTTGTAAGTTTGCCCACTGTTAAAGTCATGAACAATCTAGAATTTTTAGGCTAGGTTAATTTTACCAGTGAGAGCTAGATTATATAAAAAAAAATAAAAAAATCACATAGTCAAAATTATATATATTTATTTGCATTGTGCACAGAGAAATAAGTATTTGATCCCCTACCAACCATTAAGAGTTCAGCCTCCTCCAGACCAGTTAGGGTATGTGCACACACACTAATTACGTCCGTAATTGACGGACGTATTTCGGCCGCAAGTCCCGGACCGAACACAGTGCAAGGAGCCGGGCTCCTAGCATCATAGTTATATACGACGCTAGAAGTCCCTGCCTTGCTGCAGGACAACTGTCCCGTAGTATAATCATGTTTACAGTACGGGACAGTTGTCCTGCAGCGAGGCAGGGACTTCTAGCATCGTACATAAGTATGATGCTAGGAGCCCGGCTCCTTGCACTGTGTTCGGTCCGGGACTTGCGGCCGAAGTACGTCCGTCAATTACGGACGTAATTAGTGTGTGTGCACATACCCTTACACGCTCCAAATAAACTTGGTGCCTGCATTAAAGACAGCTGTCTTAAATGGTCACCTGTATAAAAGACTCCTGTCCACAGACTCAATTAATCAGTCTGACTCTAACCTCTAACACATGGGCAAGACCAAAGAGCTTTCTAAGGATGTCAGGGACAAGATCATAGACCTGCACAAGGCTGGAATGGGCTACAAAACCATAAGTAAGACGCTGGGTGAGAAGGAGACAACTGTTGGTGCAATAGTAAGAAAATGGAAGACATACAAAATGACTGTCAATCGACATCGATCTGGGGCTTCATGCAAAATCTCACCTCGTGGGGTATCCTTGATCCTGAGGAAGGTGAGAGCTCAGCCAAAAACTACACGGGGGGAACTTGTTAATGATCTCAAGGCAGCTGGGACCACAGTCACCAAGAAAACCATTGGTAACACATTACGCCGTAATGGATTAAAATCCGGCAGTGCCCGCAAGGTCCCCCTGCTCAAGAAGGCACATGTACAGGCCCGTCTGAAGTTTGCAAATGAACATCTGGATGATTCTGAGAGTGATTGGGAGAAGGTGCTGTGGTCACTTGAGACTAAAATTGAGCTCTTTGGCATTAACTCAACTCGCTGTGTTTGGAGGAAGAGAAATGCTGCCTATGACCCAAAGAACACCGTCCCCACTGTCAAGCATGGAGGTGGAAACATTATGTTTCTCTGCTAAGGGCACAGGACTACTTCACCGCATCAATGGGAGAATGGATGGAGCCATGTACCGTCAAATCCTGAGTGACAACCTCCTTCCCTCCACCAGGACATTAAAAATGGCTCGTGGCTGGGTCTTCCAGCACGACAATGACCCGAAACATACAGCCAAGGCAACAAAGGAGTGGCTCAAAAAGAAGCACGTTAAGGTCATGGAGTGGCCTAGCCAGTCTCCAGACCTTAATCCCATCTAAAACGTATGTAGGGAGCTGAAGATCCGAATTGCCAAGTGACAGCCTCGAAATCTTAATGATTTACAGATGATCTGCAAAGAGGAGTGGGCCAAAATTCCATCTAACATGTGTGCAAACCTCATTATCAACTAAAAAAAAAAACGTCTGACTGATGTGCTTGCCAACAAGGGTTTTGCCACCAAGTATTAAGTCTTGTTTGCCAAAGGGATCAAATACTTATTTCTCTGTGCACAATGCAAATAAATATATATAATTTTGATTTTCTGTTTTTTTTTTAAAATATAATCTATCTCTCACTGGTAAAATTAACCTAGCCTAAAAATTCTAGACTGTTCATGTCTTTGACAGTGGGCAAACTTAGAAAATCAGCAAGGGATCAAATACTTATTTCCTTCACTGTATGTTAAAAAAAAAAATATCTGTCGGAGTCCATATGAATCGGACAGAAAATCCTCCATATGAAATCAGAGGCATATGAAAGTCCATTAAGGTGTCAATACACTTCTGGGTGCTGTACTATACCTCTGTACCAGCTTCGAGTTGTACGGAGTCATAATATAGCCGGGTGCATGAGCCCTTACAGACAATGGTCTCAACAAAGCTTCACACATGGATGCTGTAATGAGTATAGATATACAGCGTTTTAAGCGCCAAACTGTTTGATGGAAAATAATGCAAAAATGCTTGTTTTTTTTTGGAATAAAGATAACATATGTCTGATTGCTGGAGGCCCCACCGCTGGGACCCTCACCACTGAGACCCCCAATGATCACAAGAATGGTGGTCCCAAACCCCCTGTTCTCTTCACTGCTCGACATCAGTATTGAGGACATGAATGGAGCAGTGGTCGAGCATGCGCGCTGCTGCTCCATTCAAAATCTATAGGGATGATGGAAACTGCCAAGCACAGCACTGTGGATAGGTGATCATTGTAAATTCTGGTACAACCGCTTTAAGATTTTTAGTCTATAAGGATATGGAACTTAACTAGGAATATTAAAGGCGTTATACGAGATTATGAAAAACAGACAAGTACCTGTATGTGTGTGAATGCTCACCAGGTGATGCCACCATAGCTCAGAAGTAATTATACCTAAATGTCATTATGTTACCAATTTCTGTACAGCAGTTCTGTTTTGATGCTGGCAAGAATTGCTATGTAAATGACTTCAGTGCCTATGATTTTTCTAACCCCTCACAGACATTGCCTGTATTTACAGTTGCTTGCATGCCCTTCTATTACAAGGTGTAAGGTAGCGCTGTAATTACACACGGTCTGCTACTGAGACACAGCTCTGCACTATCTGCTGCCCAGCATGTGAAACATGATCTCTTCAGTGATATGAATGGAAGGGGGAGAGCAGGGAGCAGTGTGTAATGCCTGCAGCCGCTGACTGCTGGCATCCCCTCACCAGCAGCCGCGACCGCAGGACTGTGCAACCCCGCCGGCATCTCCCTTCCCAGGGATGCCGGCACGCTCTGCTCTTTGCTTCCTCTCCCAAACTGTCCCACAGGGTGTGCGCGCACTCGTGCCAGTTCTTAAAGGGCCAGCGCGTGCACCAGTAAAAATGACCCGATCTTATCCCTGCAGACCCTGATCCTTATAAGTGTCCCTGCCCCTTTCCCTAGTGCCTGAGCAAAGTCCGACAAACTTAGTGTTAGGGGATGTTCACACAGGCTATTTTCAGCTGAAAAATCTGAAGTAGTATGCCTACAAACATCTGCCCATTGATTTCAATGGGAAATACGGCGTTCTGTTCCGACGGGTCGTTATTTTACGCCTCATTATCAAATAACGACGCGTAAAAAGAAGTGCATGCCACTTCTTGATCAGCTTTTGGAGCCGTTTTTCATTGACTCAACAAAAAAACAGCTCCAAAAACGGCCGTAAAAAACGCTGCAAAAAACAGTAGTTGTTTAAAAAATGGCTGAAAATCAGAGGCTGTTTTCCCTTGAAAACAGCTCCGTATTTTCAGCCGTATTTTGGTAAGCATGTGAACATACCCTTATCCTGCGAAGGTTCTGTATTCTGAGCCTGTTACTTAGGCTTTATTCAGACGAACGGGAAAAACGTCCGTGCAACGCGCGTGATTCGCACGCGCGTTGCACGGACCTATATTTGTCTATGGGGCCGTGCTGACATGTCCGTGATTTTTCCTCAGCGTGAGTCCGCTGAAAAAAAGTCACGACATGTCCGTTCTTTCTGCGTTTTTCGCGCATCACGCACCCATTGAAGTCAATGGGTGCGTGAAAACCACACATGCCGCACGGAAGCACTTCCGTGCGAACTGCGTGATTCGCGCAAGAGCTGTCAAAAGGATGAATGTAAACAGAAAAGCACCACATGTGTAAAGGATCTGCCAGGCACAGCTTCGGGGTTAACTCCCATGGGTAATCAGTCTGCACCTGAATCTACGTCTCTGAGACTGACTCCATCTTCCACCACTCAGGATGGCAGGCTTAGGAGTGGGAGAGCCTATCGCAGACGGAGCTAGCTCCCGCCCTCTGTCTATTTATACCTGCCTTTCCTGTTCCTCCTTTGCTTGTGATTCTTTCCGTGTGGTTTCCTGGCCCAGCTACAGCTCCTAACTATTTGATCCTGCTCCATACTGACCCTGGCTTACTGACTACTCTCCTGCTCTGCGTTTGGTACCTCGTGCTCTCCTGGTTTGACTTGGCTCGTTCTCCACTCTGGTTGCTCACGTTGTTGCTGTGGGCAACTGCCCCTTTCCCTTTGCTTTGTATTCCCTTGTATGTTTGTCTCGTGCACTTACTGAATGTAGGGACCGCCGCCCAGTTGTACCCCGTCGCCTAGGGCGGGTCGTTGCAAGTAGGCAGGGACAGAGAGGCGGGTAGATTAGGGCTCACTTGTTCGTTTCCCTACCCCCGTCGTTACAACGTGCTTTTCTGTTTACAAACATCCAAACGGAGTGTCTTTGAGCTGAGCGAACCCGGACAACCAAACAGAACTTCATCGGGTTCGGCCGAACTCGTTTTGGCCGAACCCGGCAAAAAAATTTCCGGTACGCGACGTCAGGAGATAGTCACTGTCCAGGGTGCTGAAAGAGTTAAACTGTTTCAGCACCCTGGACAGTGACTTCCGATCCCAATATACATGAACGTGTAAAAAAAAAAGAAGTTCTGACTTACCGATAACTCCCGGCTTCTTCCTCCAGTCTGACCTCCCGGGATGACAATTCAGTCCAAGTGACAGCTCCAGCCAATCACAGGCCAAGCCCAGGCTGCAGCGGTCACACGGACTGCCGCGTCATCCAGGGAGGTGGGGCCGGATGTCAAGAGAGGCGCGTCTCCAAGGACGCGTCACCAAGGCAACGGCCGGGAGGGAAGTTCTCGGTAAGTACGAACGTTTTTTGTTTTTTTTAACAGGTTGCTCGATATTGTGATCGGAATTCAATGTTGAGGGTGCTGAAAGAGTTAACTGCCGATCAGTTAACTCTTTCAGCACCCTGGACAGTGACTGACGTCGACTAGCCTCATCTCTATGATGGCGGCTGCGCGAAAATCACGCAGCTGCGCATCATACACGTATGACACACGGAGCTGTCAAGTGGTTTTTGCGCGTGCAAAACGCCGCGTTTTTGCGTCCGCAAAAACGCCACGCTCGTGTGAATCCAGCCTTATTAGTATCCTGTATCCTGAGTCTGTTACCTATTGGCATCCTGTATCTTGAGTCTGTTACCTGACAATATCCCGTGCCCTCTGGGTGCTTCCAGCAATCTGGCATCAGTGTGTTTCCAGCAATCCGGCACCAGCCTGCTTCCAGTAATCCGGCACCAGCTTGCTTCCAGTAACCCGGCACCAGCCTGCTTCCAGTAATCCAGTTCCTGTCTACTACTACCAAGGTACTACCTGCCTGACTCTGCCTAGCTTCTGTTTGACCAGCAGCTACTCAGCCGGGACCGCCTCAAGAGGTAGCGACCTGGCAGTCTCTGCAGCGAAGACCATATCCCTGTAGATGTGGTTAAAGGCTGAAGACCGGGGAGGCTGCTTAGACAACTCCGTTAGAGGTGACCCTACGCCAATCTGGCGGAGTAGCCCAGTGGGTCCACAAATCTGCTGGTCGTTACACAGTGGAGATAAAGGGCATGTGATTTGTGATGTCCCCTAGACTACAGGCAGGGGGAGAGGGGAGATAAATATGTGTTCAGTGTGCAGGACATGAACACCAGGAGCAAAGTCATGGGATTACATGTGAGATTGGTTTACGGAGAAATCTCAGCGACAGACAGCACATTAGTAAGTGCACATCATTTTTAAAAACTGCTATCTACTTTGATTTGTAAGATCCCACCAGCTTCTGAGGTAGCTGGATATAGCTTTTTTTTTTGCTTTGGGTGAATTTGCACCTTAGCTCTTAAAATAACCTGGAGTTATTTTATTGAGTAGAAATATTAAAAAAAAAAATTTTAATTATGGAACAAAGGCAGTCCAATTGGAAAATGCGAAGCACAATCCACCAGGTGGAAGAAAGTTTTGACTTTGTAAGGGTGGCTTCACATGCAAAGTTTTTAGGAAACTTTTTTGTGGAGTCTTTCCTGTCATTTTTTGCTACAAAAAAAAACAAAAACTGTGGCCAGATGTTAGCTGGAAGTCAATACTGAAATATAGAACACACTACAAACATTACATTTTTTTAGGTAGCATTTTTTTTATAGACATCCATAGATTTTGTTTTCTTTCTTAAAAAAAAAAAAACACGTCAATGTATGTTGCATTTTTTAATGCCGTTTTATGTGGTGTTTTTAATCATGTGTTGCAAAGAGGAATCCTTGCATTACATGATCATTGAATCACATGATTTGTAATTTAAAAGTGCAACATTTAAAAAACGCAGGTAGTAAGACACTATTTGCAAAAACCGCTACAAAAAAGTCACAAAAAATGCATGTACGATATTCCTAAAAGGAAGTCAGTTTTTTAGATGCATTTTTTTGTTGTTGTGGTATGCCGTGTTTTTGGGAAAATCGCTGCAAAAAACGGCGTTTTTTTAAAAATTGCAGCGCTTTGACATGCGTTTTTTTTTTCTTTTTTAACATTGTGGCTAAACCCTAATAGAACGGGTAAGTGTGGACTCACTTCTCAATGGGAAATTTTCCAAAGTTTTACTAACGAAGAAAAAAAAAAGGGAAGCAGCATTGTTTTTATGTGCGGAGGCAATGATTTGGCTCTTCACAGGAGTTTTGTCAATAGTATTATTTCATTTGTCAACCCTCCAAGAAATCTTGTGCAGATTCAAGTTTGCTAATCACAGGAGAACTTCAGAAAATCTTTAATTCCATATCCACCACTTGGATTACTACTTTTAAACAATTTGAAACCATAGATGATTCAGGATTATCTATCTATCTATCTATCTATCGATCTATCTATCTATCTATCTATCTATCTATCTGTCTGTCTGTCTATCTATCTTTCTATCCTTTTTTTTTTTTAAAAGGCTCCTAGGCCATCAATGCTCATTTATATGGATGATCCAGCTGTCGTGGTCCATGTCGGTACCAACAACAGAATAAATGGTAGGTGGAGGAGCCTTAAGAATAATTTTAAAGAACTAGGCTACAAGCTGAAGGGAAGGACCTCCAAGGTTGTATTCTCAGGAGTACTGCCTGTGCCATGCGCATCACAGGAAAGAAAGTGGGAGCTCAGGGAGTTAAATGTATGGCTTAAGTCTTGGTGTAGAGGAGAAGGCTTTGGATTTCTAGAGCACTGGGCTGACTTTTCATTGGGGTACAAACTGTATTCTGCAGATGATTTGCACCTAAATGGAAGGGGGTCCGCTGTGCTGGGGGAGAGAATTCTAGCTGGGGTGGTGGAGTATTTAAACTAGGGCTGAGGAGGGAGGTCAATGTAGAAAAAAAAGGGGTAGTCAGGTTAGAGAGGGGTCAGACTATATTGGTGGGGGGGGAGAAACAGAATGTGGGGAGAGGACTAGACAACAGGATAAGGAGATCCTTTTGTTACAAAACAGCAGTGTCAATAAAAATGCCCAAATAATGTCAAATCACATTTCTGATAATAAAAGTGAAAAACTGAAAGGCAAGTTAAAGTGTATGTTCACAAATGCCAGAAGTCTAGCAAGCAAAATGGGGGAGTTGGAGGCCTTGGTACTGGAAGAAAATATAGATATAGTTGGTGTTGCTGAAACATGGCTGGACTCTTCACATGACTGGGCTGTAAATCTACAGGGATTTACACTGTTTTGGAAAGACAGGACAAATAGGAAAGGCGGTGGTGTATGTCTGTATGTGAGAAGTGATATGAAGTCGAGTGTGAAAGAGACAATAGTGGGTGAATACTGTGAGGAGGTTGAAACCTTATGGGTGGAACTAGAAAGGGAGGTAAACACTGCAAAAATTACTTTTGGTGTAATCTATAGACCCCCCAATATAACTGAGGAGATGGAAGGTCAGCTATATAAACAGATGGAGCAGGCTGGACAGGCGGGTACTGTAGTGATAATGGGAGATTTTAATTTCCGGGATATTAATTGGTGTCATGGTTCGGCTTCAACTGCAAAGGGGAGACATTTCCTCAACCTGTTGCAGGAAAATTTTATGGGCAAGTTTGTGGAAGACCCGATTAGAGGTGAAGCTCTGTTGGATCTGGTCATTTCTAATAATGCAGATCTTGTTGGGAATGTCAATGTTCGTGAAAACCTTGGTAACAGTGATCACAATATAGTTATATTTTACCTATACTGTAAAAAACAAACGCAGGCTAGGAGGGCAAAAACATTTAATTTTAAGAAAGCCAATTTCCCCAGGATGAGGGCTGCAATTCAGGATATAGACTGGGAAGAACTAATGTCAAATAATGGGACAAATGATAAATGGGAGATTTTCAAATCTACTCTGGGTAATGATAGTGCAAAATTTATTCCTATAGGTAACAAGTATAAACGACTCAAATTAAATCCCACATGGCTTACACCTTCTGTGAAAGGGGCAATACGTGACAAAAAAAGGGCATTTAAAAAAATACATATCTGAGGGTACAGCTGTAGCCTTTGTAAATTATAAAGAGCTTAATAAAATCTGTAAAAATGTAATAAAATTAGCAAAAATACAAAATGAAAGGCAGGTGGCCAAGGATAGTAAAACAAATCCCAAAAAATTCTTCAAGTATATAAATGCTAAAAAGCCAAGGTCTGAACATGTAGGACCCCTAGATAGTGGTAATGTGGAGTTGGTCACAGGGGATCAAGAGAAGGCAGGGTTACTAAATGGGTTCTTTAGCTCTGTATATACAACAGACGAAAGAGCAGCTGATGTAGCCGGTGCCAGTGCTGTTAATATATCAGTTGATATACTGAATTCGATGAATGTAGATATGGTCCAAGCTAAATTAAATAAAATAAATGTGCACAAGGCCCCATGACCAGATGGGTTACACCCTAGAATTCTTAAAGAGCTTAGTTCAGTTATTTCTGTCCCCCTTTTATAATATTCAGAGATTCTCTAGTGACTGGTATAGTGCCAAGGGACTGGCGCAGGGCAAATGTGGTGCCTATTTTCAAAAAGGGCTCTAGGTCTCCCCGGGTAATTATAGACCAGTAAGCTTAACATCCATCGTGGGGAAAATGTTTGAGGGGCTGTTGAGGGACTATATACAGGATTATGTGACAAAAAATAGTATTACAAGTGACAGCCAGCACGGTTTTACTAAGGACAGAAGTTGTCAAACTAACCTGATCTGTTTTTATGAAGAGGTGAGCAGAAGCTTAGACAGAGGGGCCGATGTGGATATAGTGTTTTTGGACCTTGCAAAGGCATTTGACACTGTCCCCCATAGACGTCTAATGGGTAAATTAAGGACTATAGGTTTAGAAAGTATAGTTTGTAATTTCATTGAGAATTGGCTCAAGGACCATATCCAGAGAGTTGTGGTCAATGATTCCTACTCTGAATGGTCCCCGGTAATAAGTGGTGTACCCCTGGGTTCAGTGCTGGGACCACTATTAATCAACTTATTTATTAATGATATAGAGGATGGGATTAATAGCACTATTTCTATTTTTGCAGATGACACTAAGCTATGTAATATTGTTCAGTCTATGGAAGTTGTTCGTGAATTGCAAGCAGATTTAAACAAACTAAGTGTTTGGGCATCCAGTTGGCAAATGAAGTTTAATGTAGATAAATGTAAAGTTATGCATCTGGGTACCAACAACCTGCATGCATCATATGTCCTAGGGGGAGCTACACTGGGGGATTCACTTGTTGAGAAGGATCTGGGTGTACTTGTAAATCATAAACTAAATAACAGCATGCAATGTCAATCAGCTGCTTCAAAGGCCAACAGGATATTGTTGTGTATTAAAAGAGGCATGGACTCGCGGGACAGGGATGTAATATTGCCACTTTACAAAGCATTAGTGAGGCCTCATCTAGAATATGCAGTTCAGTTCTGGGCTCCAGTTCATAGAAAGGATGCCCTGGAGTTGGAAAAAATACAAAGAAGAGCAACGAAGCTAAATAGGGGCATGGAGAATCTAAGTTATGAGGAAAGATTAAAAGAATTGAACCTATTTAGCCTTGAAAAAAGACGACTAAGGGGGGACATGATTAATTTATATAAATATATTAATGGCACATACAAAAAATATGGTGAAATCCTGTTCCATGTAAAACCCCTTCAAAAAACTAGGGGGCACTCCCTCCGTCTGGAGAAAAAAAGGTACAACCTGCAGATGCGACAAGCCTTCTTTACTGTGAGAACAGTAAATTTATGGAATATTGTACCGCAGGAGCCGTCACAGCAGGGACAGTAGATGGCTTTAAAAAAGGGTTAGATAATTTCCTAGAACAAAAAAATATTAGCTCCTATGTGTAGAAATTTTTCCCTTCCCATTTCCCGTCCCTTGGTTGAACTTGATGGACATGTGTCTTTTTTCAGCCGTACAAACTATGTAATATGTGCTAGCTGATATTATTACACATCTAAAATACACAGTGCAGTGAATAATACAATTAATATATACAACTACAATATGCTTTAGAGACACAAAGATGAGGCTTCTGCCCTGTGGAGCTTGCATTCTTATCAATACTTAATCCGTTTTGTTAAACCCTGTTGTGCTCAAGACAACTGCCTTTTCTGCATGTCCCTGACCCTCACTATAGTAGCCCAGATGCATAATAATTTAAGAAGAGTAAATCCCTCTTTAGTTTCCTTTAGTTTCTTCTGTTAGGTGGGGTCTATTTATTGTTCAGGAGTAAATGGCAGTAATTCTAAACACACGTATTTATTTCAATTTTCTTAGATATTTAGACACTACCAAGGGTGAATCTCACATTTAAGCACTTATATTGTGTATTGATATGCTCAAGCCATATGTCATCTGTAAACGGCTATAACCATAATTGTGGAATAGTGACCTTCTGTACTGCTGCGGATAATAACGCTCTGTTTGCCTTGCTGGCCGGCACTCACTGAATTGCTATAAGAAAGTTTTCAAGCACATACCAATCAATGAATAAGGAGTAACTCCTCCCAAACATAAAACGGTGAGAATGCATATATGGCAGATGATGTAGCTATAGTTAGGCTTAGGTTACTCATAGTTTTTACGTTACAATCTGACAGAAAATGTCAGATTAGATCAATAACATTATGTAAAAAGGTAAAATGACTGGTTCAAACCATTATCTGACTTGCTAAGATATTTTCAGATCCAGTTAATGTTATTACAGCCTGACTGCAATGTGTACCTGTAGTACTACATTGCGTTTTTCCATAGTAGCAGTTCTAGAAAATTGCAGCCACCAATTGCGATAACCCCTTGACCAATAATTCCCATTTTATCTGTATTCATAACGCTGTTATTACTAAGTAACGTGGAATTGACACACAAAGACCTGGAGCTTTGGCATCTTCTCTACAGTTACATTATTCGTATAAAATTCTTTCTTGACTTAGACATTCCTTCTATCCTTCTTTTCTATTAGTTTCTTAGTTACTTTGATCCAACAATCACAGCCACGTAGCCCTAGCTGTAGACTGTTTAAATAGACTGGGGGCATCAGGTCATGCCACAATGTTACTCCATCTCTGCCATGTACGCCTATCTTAAAGCTGGCCATACATGTTAAATAAAAGTAAGATAAACCCTTCATTTTAGCAGGATCAGCTGACAATCTAATGTGAAAGAGGAAGCTCACAGCCCCTAATAGCAGATATCCATAAAAAAGAAAGATCTAACATGTGGATTTTAAATTGCCGGGTTCTTCTGCTCCCCCGGGAAATAAGCTGCTGCTATATGCCCTTTGTTGAGAATAAATTTTTATGGGGCATTGGGAGAGATAGCGGACAGGTGAATAAGCGTTTAGCGGACGGCTATCTAATGTGTATGGCAACGTTAGGGTGGCCCTAGATGAACAGATCTCTCAACACCTGCCCATTGTTGAACTTTCTTCATAGTTTTATTGTTTTTTAATGCTTTGTAACTTCCGTCTGGTTTTAGTTAATTTATAATCCTCACATCCCTTAAGCTACTGCTCAGCCATGCAGGGTAATGTCATAGTTTTGTTTAAGTTATGTAGTTCATAGTAAATATATTAAGTTTTATTTATGTCAAAGTAATGAACAAACTTTACCTCCGAAAGGTCCAAGCATGTCAAGTTTTCACTTCCTCCCTAGAGCTTTTAGGGTTAAGCCCCATTGTCCACTGAATTTCACATGCAGTAAAATGTTATCCGCTCTTATTCTTTGTACAACTACGGAAATACATTTAAAAAAAAATAAAATGGAGAAAGAGGAGGTGTAGGGGGAGAGCACATGGAATTTGCTTTTAGCTTGATTCAGAATTGTAATGAATTAATGGTGTGTGCGATCAGTGGGAAATGAGAGACAAGAACCTTTCTTGTGTGGCCTGACTGCAATAAAATCTGATTCACTGTCTAGAATGTTAACCCCTTAATGTCCGGGCCTGAAAAGGTCTTCATGCAACGTTTTTCAGTTTTTACCTCTCTGCATTTCAGCAGCCATAACTTTTTTATTTTTTCATTGACATGGCTGTATGAGGCCTTGTTTTATGTGGGAGAAATTGTATTTATTTTTTTTCACAGTTCGGAGGTAGAAAAAAATATATTTTTACGGTGTGAATATAGGAAAAAAGCAATTCTCGGCATCGTTTTTTTTATCCCGTTCAAGTTTCATTCTAAATAACCTGTTCGATTAATTCTTCAGGTTATTATGGTCGTTTAGATATAGGTTTTTTTGTTTTTATTTAGTGTAGGGGCAATAAAATATATTTTATGCAAAATAATGATTGTGTTTTTTTGGGATTTTTTTTTAAATTGATTTATTTTTTTGTTACTTTATTTTTAATCCCATTAAGGGATAACTTTATTTATAACTTTATTTTTTACTTGTAATGTATTAGTATACTCCTGTATGCTAATACATTATACTGTGTCACTATGACACAGGCTGCTGTTAGGGCTTCACATAGTGTGCCCTAACAGCAGGCTTACTGAACAGACAGCCCTGGGGGCCTTTCTAGGTCCACATGGCTGACTGCAGAGGGATTCCCTGCTCTTTAATCACGTCAACAGATTTCCAGTGACGCGATCAAAGAGAGAAGTTCCTTTTGATCTTGCCACGGTCACGGACTGCGGCGATCAAAGGGTTAAACAGCTGGGGTCCGAATGTTTTCCGACCCCAGCTGTATTCAGCAGGCTTTTCTAAGATCAGGAGCTGTTACTTACAGCTCCTGCTTAGAGGATGAGCGCTCATTAGCCTCTTCCACAGCGACGCCAAAAGACGTCGCTGCAGACTAAGCACATGCGCCGCCTGCCGTCAAAAGATGGGTGGTCGTTAAGGGGTTAAACTTACCATATTAGTGGTGCTTCAGTCATTAGGAAAAAGTTTAGCGCTTCTTAACAATAAGAAAGGCAATTTCAAAACAGTAAGTAAAGCAGTGTCAAGCTGCCAATAGACTTCGGAGACACCCTTAAAATTAAATCTACATCTATGGATTGACCCCTCATGTACAGGGGGGGGGGATTGGACATGATGGATTTTCTGGCAAGATTCATTGTTTCCCACAAAATGAGCAAAATCAGAGGTGTCTCATCGTCCATTTCCTCCCACAGCCTCTATAGAAATAAAATACATGTTTGACGAAACCAAACGTGGATAAGAATGGGGGCTTCATGCGTTTAATTGTGAGCTGAAAGATCATTCAGCCAACAATTATTTTATGTCTGTCGCAAACTTTAGTCTTGAATATAATAGAAGCAATCTTTATTTCAGCACTGCTTACTCCTAACGTCACTTGGTGTAAGTCACAGTTTAAAGCTGTTCTTTATCTGAACTTTGATAGATTGCTATTTGCGTATCTGAAAGTCTATGCTTTTCTCTTCAAATTACAGAAAAGATTCTCTGTAAAACTGAAAATGTTGCTTCTTTTTTAAGTAAACTCTTCCAGTGAGTTCTCCAATACCTTAGATAACTCTCCCTGTGTCAAGGTCTGTAACAGATTTGGAGTCCAGTGGCTGAAACAATTTGGCAGCAGGGTGATAATAGCAAGAATAGTCAAGTAACAGTCCAGGTTCGGTACACAGATAAGTGGCAACATGTTGCAGCGTGAGGCCGAGACGTGGTCAGGAAACAATCCAAGATCGGTAAACAAATGAGCAGTAACAGTTTATAGAGTAAAGCAGAGAGGAACCAGACTACAGGCAGGAAGCTCAATAGTCTGGAAATCAGGAAGTGTAAGAGCCAGACTTTTATAGTAAGCCATAAGGGTGAGACCAACCAGGCATTTAAGACAAGGAATTCAGAGGCAAAAGTCAAGAGAAACTAGACAACAGGTGGAGCTGTCCAGCAGCACCAGTTAGTTCAGTGAGAAGAGCTGCTGCCTTTGACACAGGAGACTCTGGGTTAAAATACTAAAAGAAAATATAGGAGGATTCCTCCAGCTCATCATTATGTATGTCCAGATTTGGACTGCGCACGGATCCACGTGGCGGCACACGGTACAAATATAGCATGTCATTGTGCCATGACTAAGGACAGGTGATCTGTTGGAAACGCGTAGGCTTGCTGCTGACTCAACCACCCTTATTCCTAGTGGATTTTACTTTTGTCTGAAATAAAGTTGGAATATTACTTCCTTTTAACGAAACAGAGCTGGATAACATTCTTCAGTTTCTGCTTCAAATACTAAAACCCTGACTAAGTAGGAGAGAGCACTAACAAGTTTGCGATGCCTCCGACCACCTCAATATCAATCCCAAAGAGGAAACCTTATGAGGGGAAAAAAATTCCACAGATATCTTCATCAGGGGACCCCAGGTAAGCACAGCTTTCGATGCTAAGCAACTGACAGACCATCAAAACTGACCAGTTTTCTGATGAAGCTTTCCTCTAAGTTTAGTTCTTTTAATATTTTATCTTAAAGATGTGAGCTGAAAAACCTGATCTGTGGTAATTACAATAGGATAACGACAGAAAAATATACTTTTAATTGTTGATTGTGTAATATATAGCTCCAAAACATTTACAAGGCTGACAAAATACCTGTAATAATAAAGATAAAGAATTTAATTTCAGCACTCCAAAGCTCTTTGTGAACACCAGCAGGAAAATAATGTTGCTAGATTGTAATTGTGCTGAATGGTCTTATAAACGCAGTGAAGAATGTCTTACGGGAAAAAAAAAAAATGAAAATAGTTTCAGAAAATTTTCTCCTGAAAAAAACTGCCTTGGGTTGTGGTGAGACAAATAAACCAGCTGCATTTCAGCTTTACAGTTCTTCAGATTTAGTAATATTTCCTGTGTTTCATGTCTAAAGTAGCCAGACCGACAAATCATTTTGTTCCTGCTTAAAACGTGTCATGACTTAAAACGTGTCATGACATGAGTAGAAGAGCATCTCAGCAGGAGGAAGAAGGAAAACCTTTTCCCAGTAGACATGTTTTCCCAAAGCAAAAGGTTTTCCTTCTTCATCCTCCTAAGCTCCAAACGGAAGGGAATATGGAGCTAAAATATGGCCATATAAATAAGACCTATGAGTTGTCATGTCAGATAAAAGGATGAAAGCATTCCACTGCAAATACATTAGTGACAGAAATGTACAAACTAAACCTGTAACATAATATTGAAAACCAGGGATGAGCAAATAAATAAAAATCTGCTTTGCTGCCAATCTGTCATATCCCTATTTTCACTGTATATAGCTCCGATGCATTCTCCCCATGATAGTCAATGGTTCCATATCCAATTATTATGGAGTTGGAAACTCAAATATTTATGTTTATTTATAAAGATTTTGCTATTGCTCTGTGTCCCAGATCCTCAGTGTACAAGTATCAAATAAATGACTCGGAGCCTGGCTTAAATATGAGGCGAGAGTCCTATTACACAGCTGGTTCAGATTGGCTGAAGAACAAATGGGATCCCAAATTATTTTTGTCAGACATGTTTATTAGGTAAGCCTTTTCTACAAACTGTTATGGTATTTTAAGAATATTAGCAAAAGATTAAAAGTGGCAAGTCTAAAAAATATATCAGTAGCAGACTAAAGTTGGCCACACATTAGTTAAATGTCGGACGAACTCACCATTTTCGGCGGGACCAGCCGACCATCTAATGTGTATGGTGGCGACCAGACTCTCCCCCGACAGCAGATCGGAGGAGAAATGGATCGAGCTGCTGAATTTCATTATGCCTGGCAAGAGGTTACTCCCTTCTCCTTATAGAGAATACATGCAGGCTCGGCCGAACCAAGCCTGCATGTGTATGGGGGGGTCGGGAGAAATAGCTGCCATCCAAATGAGCCGACAGCTATCTAAAGTTATTGGCCAGATTTAGAATTGTCTGGGCGCCGGGGAAAAAGGGATATGGGCTCCTTCTCACCCATAATATACAGGGTGGGCCATTTATATGGATACACCTAAATAAAATGGGAATGGTTGGTGATATTAACTTCCTGTTTGTGGCACATTAGTATATGGGAGGGGGGAAACTTTTCAAGCTGGGTGTTGACCATGGCGGCCATTTTGAAGTTGCCCATTTTGTATCCAACTTTAGTTTTTTCAATGGGAAGAGGGTCATGTGACACATCAAACTTATCGAGAATTTCACAAGAAAAACAATGGTGTGCTTGGTTTTAACGTTACTTTATTCTTTCATGAGTTATTTACAAGTTTCTGACCACTTATAAAATGTGTTCAAAGTGCTGCCCATTGTGTTGGATTGTCAATGCAACCCTCTTCTCCCACTCTTCACACACTGATAGCAACACCGCAGAAGAAATGCTAGCACAGGCTTCCAGTATCCGTAGTTTCAGTTGCTGCACATCTCGTATCTTCACAGCATAGACAATTGCCTTCAGATGACCCCAAAGATAAAAGTCTAAGGGGGTCAGATCGAGAGGCATTTCTTCTGCGGTGTTGCTATCAGTGTGTGAAGAGTGGGAGAAGAGGGTTGCATTGACAATCCAACACAATGGGCAGCACTTTGAACACATTTTATAAGTGGTCAGAAACTTGTAAATAACTCATGAAAGAATAAAGTAACGTTAACCCCTTAACGCTCAGTGACGTACTATTACGTCATGGAAAGCGCCCTGTTCGCGCTCCATGACGGAATAGTACGTCTCGGGAGTAACGGCCGTTTCGGCCGTCCTCCCGACACATACAGGAGATGTGACAGCCGCTGTCTCGTACAGCGGCTGTCACAGCTCCTACAGCGGGGACCGATCGCTGTGTCCCCGCTGATTAACCCCTGAAAAGCCGTGTTCAATAGCGATCACGGCTTTTTAGGGGTTAAGCTGCCATCGCCGGCCTGCTACACGATAGCGGCCGGCGATGGTGACTATGGCAACCGGACACCAAACAATGGCGTCCGGCTATGCCATCGACGGAAGCCTAGTGGGTCCTGACAACGTCAGGACCCACTATGCTTGCTGTCAGTGAGTAGCTGACAGTTCTAATACACTGCACTACGCATGTAGTGCAGTGTATTAGAATAGCGATCAGGGCCTCCTGCCCTCAAGTCCCCTAGTGGGACAAAGTAAAAAAGTTAAAAAAAAGTTAAAAAAAGATGTGTAAAAATAAGAAATTAAAAGATTTAAAAGTAATAAAAGTAAAAATCCCCCTTTTTCCCTTATCAGTCCTTTATTATTAATAAAAATATATAAACAAACAAATAAACTATACATAATTGGTATCGCCGCGTCCGTAACGGCTTGAACTACAAAATGATTTTATTATTTATCCCGCGTGGTGAACGCCGTAATCGAAAATAATAATAAACCGTCCCAGAATCACAATTGTTTGGTCACTTCACCTCCCAAAAAATGGAATAAAAAGATATCAAAAAGTCGCATGTACCTAAAAATGGTACTGATCGAAACGACAGTTTGTTACGCAAAAAAAAAGTCCTCGCACGGCTTTATTGATGGAAAAATAAAAACGTTCTGGCTCTTAGAATAAGGTAACACAAAAAGTAAATGATTTTTTACAAAACGTATTTTATTGTGCAAACGCCATAAGACATAAAAAAAAACTATAAACATCTGGTATCGCCCCGCAGAATAACGTGAATGTGTCATTTATAGCGCACGGTGAACGCTGTAAAAAAAATAGAATAAAAAAACAATAGTAGAATTGCGGTTTTTTAGTCACCGCGCCACTTAAAAATAGAATAAAAACTGATCAAAAAGTCGCATGCGCCCCAAGAAAACTACAATGGATTCCTCAAGGGGTCTAGTTTCCAAAATGGGGTCACTTTTGGGGGTTTTCCACTGTTTTGGCACCACAAGACCTCTTCAAACCGGACATGGTGCCTAATAAAAAAGAGGCCTCAAAATCCACTAGGTGCTCCTCTGCTTCGGACGCCGGTGCTTCAGTCCATTACCGCACTAGGGCCCCATGTGGGATATTTCTCAAAACTGCAGAATCTGGGTAATAAGTACTAAGTTGCGTTTCTCTGGTAAAACCTTTTGTGTTATAAAAAACTGGTATAAAAAGGATTTTCTGACAAAAAAAAAAAGTAGATTTCACCTCTACTTTGCTCTAAATTCCTGTGAAACACCTAAAGGGTTCATAAACTTTCTAAATGCTGTTGTGAATACTTTGAGGGGTCTAGTTTCTAAAATGGGGTGTTTGATAGGGGTTTCTAATATATGGGCCCCTCAAAGCAACTTCAGAACTGAACTGTAACCTAAAAAAATAAATAAATGAGGCAATACTTCGCTTCTTACATTATACTGATAATGAGCCGTGCCCACCCCGAGATGACCCCAGTTTTGACCGTTTGTATAAACGGAGACCCCTATTAGACCGTTTAATTCCCCCTTTTTCCCAAGCATACACCCCCGAGAAGTGTATTTCTATTGATGAGTCCTTGGTACATTTTAAAGGGAGGGTTCAATTCCGCGAGTACCTGCCGTGTAAGAGGGCAAGGTATGGCGTAAAGATGTATAAGCTGTGCGAGAGTGCATCAGGGTATACCTACAAATTTAGGATATATAAAGGGAAGGACACCAGTGCTCAGCCCCCAGAATGCCCCCCCCCCCCTTACTGGGAGTTAATGCAAAAATTGTGTGGGATTTGATGTACCCACTGCTGGACCAGGGTTACCACCTCTACCTGGATAATTTTTATACCAGCGTCCCACTCTTCAACTGCCTCGCTTCCAGTCCTGCGGCATGCGGCACTGCTAGAAGAAATCTGAGAAGCCTCCCTAAGTCTCTGCAGGGCAAACGCTCAGAAGGGGTGAGAGCAGGGCACAATCTAGCAGCAACATATTGTGTGTCAAGTACAAGGACAAGAGAGATGCCACACCAGTACCCATGTACCTGTACGAGGTACCAGTACAGAGACCCCCAAACAGACTGCATCCTGGGCTACAATAGGTTCATGGGAGGGGTGGACTTGTCAGATCAAGTCCTGAAGCCCTACAGCGCCATGCGGTGTGGTATAAGAAGCTGGCCGGGCACATCATACAGATGGCATTGTACAACGCGTACGTGCTACATCGATGTACAGGCCAGAGGGGAACGTTCCTGGAATTTCAATAGGTGGTTATCAAGAAACTAATTTTTATGGACCAAGAAGGGGGGGGCACCCAGTACTTCGGGAGGCGAGGCCACATGCATCGTACCAGGGCAACACTTTCCAGGAGAAGTTCCCCAAACTGGCAAGAAAGGAAAAAGTCAAAAGAGGTACAAAGTCTGCTATAAGAGGGGGATAAGGAAGGACACAATATATCAATGTAACACGTGTCCCGAAAAACTAAGGCTCCGTATGAAAGAGTGCTTCAAAATGTATCATACATCCCATGATTTTTAATCTACCCCAGTTTTACTTACCCTGATGCACTCCGCACAGCTTATCCCCCCTCGTCTTTCCCCTCTGAGCACTGCTGCGTGCCCAGGCAGCTGATAACAGCCACATTGAGGGTATTGCCATACCCGTGAGTACCCACATTACAGTTTATGGGGTGTATGTCTCCGGTCAAAATGCTCACTACACCTCTAGATGAATGCCTCAAGGGTGTAGTTTTTAAAACGGGGTCACTTCTTGGGGGTTTCAACTGTACTGGTACCTCAGGGGCTTCTGCATACATGACTTTGCACCAAAAAATCCCCAGTAGGCCAAATGGTGGTCCTTTCCTTCTGAGCCCTCCCATGGGCCCAAACGGCAGTTTATCACCACAAATGGGGTACTGCCGCACTCAGGACAAATTGGGCAACAGAATGGGGTATTTTATTTCTTGTGAAAATTAGACATTTTCAGCCAAAACTACATATTATTGGAAAAAAGAATTTTGTTTTAATTCCCAGCCCAATTCAAATAAGTTCTGTGAAAAAACTGTGGGGTCAAAATGGTCACAACACCCATAAATGAATTCCTTGAGGGGTGTAGTTTCCAAAATGGGGTCACTTCTGGTGGGTTTCCATTGCTTTGATACCTCTGGGGCTCTGCAAATGCGACATGGCACCCGAAAACCAATCCAGCAAAATCTGGACTCCAACAAACACATAGCACTCCTTTGCTTCTGAGCCCTCCCATGGGCCCAAATGGCAGTTTATCACCACAAATGGGGTATTGCCGCACTAAGGACAAATTGGGCAACAAAATGGGGTATTTTGTTCCCTGTGAAAATAAGACATTTTGATAAAAAATGCCATCTTTTTGGAAACAATGTCATTTTTTTTATTTCACAGACCAATTCAAATAGGTGCTGTGAAAAAACTGTGTAGTCAAAATGATAACCACAACCATAAATTAATTCCTTGAGGGGTGTAGTTTCCAAAATGGGGTCACTTCTGGTGGGTTTCCATTTCTTTGATACCTCTGGGGCTCTGCAAATGCGACATGGCACCCGAAAGCCAATCCAGCAAAATCTGGACTTCAAAGAACAAATAGCGCTCCTTTCTTTCTGAGCCCTCCCATGGGCCCAAACGGCAGTTTATCACCACAAATGGGGTATTGCTGCACTCAGGACAAATTGGGCAACAAAATGGAGTATTTTATTTCTTGTGAAAATAAGACATTTTGACCTAAAACTACATATTATTGGAAAAAATTATTTTTTTTTAAATTCCCAGCCCAATTCAGATAAGTTCTGTGAAGAAACTATGGGGTCTAAATAGTCACATTACCCATAAATGAATTGTTTGAAGGGTGTAGTTTCCAAAATGGGGTCACTTCTGGTGGGTTTCTATTGCTTTGATACCTCTGGGACTCTGCAAATGCGACATGGCACCCGAAAACCAATCCAGCAAAATCTGGACTCCAACAAACACATAGTGCTCCTTTCCTTCTGAGCCCTCCCATGGGCCCAAACGGCAGTTTATCACCACAAATGGGGTATTGCCACACTCAGGACAAATTGGGCAACAAAATGGGGTATTTTGTTCCCTGTGAAAATAGGAAATTTTGATCATAAATTACATCTTATTGGAAAAAATTTCATTTTTTAAATTTCACAGCCCAATTAAAATAGGTGCTGTGAAAAAACTGTGTGGTCAAAATGATAACAACAGCCATAAATTAATTCCTTGAGGGGTGTAGTTTCCAAAATGGGGTCACTATTGGGGGATTCCTACTGTTTTGGCACCTCAACACCTCCTCAAACCTGGCATGCTGCCTAAAATATATTCGAATAAAAAAGGGGCCCCAAAATGCACTAGGTGCTTCTTTGCTTCTAGGGCTTGTGTTTTATTCCAGGAGCGTAGTAGAGCCACATGTGGGACATTTATAAAAACTGCAGAATCTGGACAATACATATTTAGTAGTGTTTCTCTGGTAAAACCTTCCGTGTTACACAAAAAAAATTGAATAAAATTGAAATTCAGCAAGAAAAATGAAATTTGCAAATTTCACCTCCACTTTACTTTAATTCCTGTGAAAAGCCTGAAGGGTTAAAAAACTTTCTAAATGCTGTTTTGAATACTTTGAGGGGTCTAGTTTTTAAAATGGGGTGTTTTATGGGGGTTTCTAATACATAGGCCCCTCAAAGCCACTTCAGAACTGAAGAGGTACCTTAAAAAAAAAGGCTTTTGAAATTTTCTTAAAAAAAAGAGAAATTACTGTTTACGTTCTAAGCCGTGTAACGTCCAAGAAAAATAAAAGAATGTTCAAAAAACGATGCCAATCTAAAGTAGACATATAGGAAATGTGAACTAGTAACTATTTTGGGTGGTATAACCGTCTGTTTTACAAGCAGATGCATTTAAATTCTGAAAAATGCTATTTTTTATAAATTTTCCCTAAATTTTGCAAATTTTCACCAATAAGCACTGAATATATCGTCCAAATTTTACCACTAACATAAAGCCCAATGTGTCACGAGAAAACAATCTCAGAATCGCTTGGATAGGTTTAAGCATTCCGACTTATTACCACATAAAGTGAATTATGTCAGATTTGAAAAATGGGCTCTGAGCCTTAAGGCCAAAACAAGGCTGCGTCCTTAAGGGGTTAAAACCAAGCACACCATTGTTTTTCTTGTGAAATTCTCAATCAGTTTGATGGGTCACATGACCCTCTTCCCATTGAAAAAACTAAAGTTGGATACAAAATGGCTGACTTCAAAATGGCCGCCATGGTCAACACCCAGCTTGAAAAGTTTCCCCCCTCCCATATACTAATGTGCCACAAACAGGAAGTTAATATCACAAACCATTCCCATTTTATTTAGGTGTATCCATATAAATGGCCCACCCTGTAGATTATTTGTTTTCATTTTAAAGGTCTTACAAGAAAAAAAAAATCAACCTGCAAAAAGTAGAAAAAAAAGGACTGTCATATTCTTACTCACTAAATTCTTTGCTGGTCCTCTGTCACTGGCCTTCCTGGCTTTGGAGCAATGAATAAGCCACAGTGACAATGTATAGTAATGTCATATCACATGGCCACATCGTATAATGGCTGCCTTTTATATTTATATATATATATATGGACAAAACGTCACTTTGGTGAACGTCACCATAGCCTAAGGCCATTGTAGGGGTGGACACAGATCGCAGAGTGTCCCTCTGTCAGAAGAGTATATGGACGCCTCAAGGTCCTATTACATCGCCCTATGTGGGCCGTGTAACCGAGCGTTGATAAATGAGACAGCTTGTTGATCGGCGCTCCTTTGCTCCTTTCACACAGAGAAATGTTTGGATATGTATAGGGACAAGCGCTTGTTTCTGTGATCGCTCATCCATATAAATTTTAATTATGTCTGCAGCGCATCCCCCTGTTTACACAGGGAGATGGGCTGCCGACAACGATGATTTTAAATTCTGCATAAAAGAGCAGATCAGCCGATGAACGTCCATTTGCTCGTTCATCGGCTGATCGTTGCCCTGTTTACACAGGGCAATAATCGGGAACGAGCGTTCATATGAATGCCTGTTTGCCCGATCATTGGCCCATGTAATAGGGCCTTAAGTCTCCATTAATAACTATGAGCCATGAAACTCAGATGTTTACATATAATCAAATAGACAGTAGGAAACTGCTTTTAATGTGACATGGGCCCCTTATCTACTGGGCCCCTGTGCATCTGCACAGGTTGCACATATGGAATGTCTGCCTATGGGACATTGGACAAAGCAAAAAAATGACGAGTAAAAAGGTATTTTTTCTATGAACTTAGGCTTACCTTTAAGGGTATGTTCACACGGCGGGGGTCCGTAACGGCTGAAATTACGGGGATGTTTCAGCCTGAAAACATCCCCGTAAATTCAGCCGTACCGGCATGTGCAGGCGCTTGAACGCCGCGTCAATTACGGCCGTAATTAGCGCTGCTATTCATTGGAGTCAATGAATAGCGGCTCCAATTACGGCCAAAGAAGTGACAGGTCACTTCTTTGACGCGGGCGTCTATTTACGCGCCGTCATTTGACAGCGGCGCGTAAATATACGCCTCGTGTGAACAGACAAACGTCTGCCCATTGCTTTCAATGGGCAGATGTTTGTCAGCGCTATTGAGGCGCTATTTTCGGGCGTAATTCGGGGCAAAAACGCCCGATTTACGTCCGTAAATAGGCCGTGTGAACATACCCTAAAGCTGTATAAGAAGAATTAGGGAGTTCTGAAACAAAAAAGAGCTTTGACCCTTCATATAGATATATGCTGCAGTTTCTAGGTTGAGGGCTGCAGGCCCCCGCAATGCTCTTGGCCCTCGACTAGTGCCCGCTTGCCCGAATAATCAGATTCACATTTATAATTTTTTTAATAATGTCCTTGAATACCATTTTGTTTTTTTTATCTAAAAATAGATGACAATTCTGTGCCGATTATTTTCTCAAATTTTTGATAGGTCTGAGCGTATGTTCACACGTTCAAATAGAAGTGGCTGAAAATGAAGCTTTTTTTCATTTGACGCTTATTCTGAGGCTTCTCAAGAAGTGACCTGCTACTTCTTTTTATGAGGCGTTTTTTTAATTCAGCAGCGTAAATATATGCCTCATGCACAGTGTGTTTTTTAAGTCAATGGGAAACGGTTTGCAGGCTTATTCCAAGTATATTTTGGAGCGTAATATGAGCCTTTTATGCTCAAAAATCAGCCTGAAAGTAAGCCGTGTGAACAAACCCTCACAATACAAAAAAAGGCTAAAAAAAAAAAAAAAAAAGCCTCAAAAAAAGCTTCACATTAAAACAAAGCTTCATTTTCAGCTTCAAAAACGCCTTGAAATCAGAGGCTATTTTCCGTTGAAAACAGTCGCGTAATTCTCAGCCACTTCTTTTTGTACGTGTGAACATACCCTTAGGCCTTATTCAGACGAATTGTGCGCTGTCCATTAAAAAAACGGACAGCACACGGACCTATGCAATTCAGTGGGGCGATTCACGCAGCGTGTGTTCATTGTGTGAAGCTTACTGCATGTCCTATTTTGGTCCAAATTTGCGGTCAACGTCGCCCATTGAAGTCAATGGGTGCTTGAAAAACATGGACAGGACATGGACGATATCTGTGTGTTGCCCAAGTATTTCACGCACCAGTTGCTAACCAAATAATGGGAAAAGAACCAACAAACAGGAACACTGATGCCACATGGAAAGCACACTGATACCACGCAGAACTGAAATGCATGAAATACGCTCCGTTTTTTTGCAGACGCAAAACGGACCCGCTTGTCTGAATAAGGCCTTAGGGTTATATTCAGGCACACAGGATCCGCTGTCAGCCGAGCCCTCAGACCAGCTGACTGACAGATTTGGCTTACAGCTGCGTTATACAGCTTCTATGTATAGTGGCAATTCCGCCATTTTTTAGAGTTCTTTTGTTTTTACGGCATTCACTGTGCGGTATAAATGACTTGTTAACTTTAGGACTGTGGGTCAGTATGATTACGGTGATACCAAATTTTTTTTTTTACAGTGCTCAATGTGCGGGTTAAATAACGTGATAATTTTATAGTTTGGGTCGTTATTTACGCAGCGATACCAATTATGTGTACTTTTCTTATTTTTTTTTAAATAATACTGTATACCATTTTTAATGGGGAAAAAGTGTTTTATTTTTATTAATATATTAAAACATTTTATTTCTCTCTTTTTTTTTTCCTCAGTCCCCCTATGGGATTAGACTATGTGATCGGTTGATGACACATATAATACACTGCACTACTTCTGTATTGCAGTGTATTATGCCTGTCATGGACAAGCTGGCAAGGTGATCAGCTGGGATAAGTTGCGGCCAGCCAAACATTTCCCCTGCATAGCAATCCATGTAATGCAAGGATGCGCCAGGTTTGCCAGAGTGGGAGAGACTTTTACAGAGCGTCTCCCCGTTCTGGCACATGGAGGGGGGTCCCAAGCGGGGGACCCTCTCTATGACATATATATGTCATAAAAGGGCATGCGAACAGGGGTTCTTCTGATTGTACAACCCCTTTAAAACATAACATTCTGTCTGCGTTCAGCTGCCTGGGAGCTTACTGCATGTCTATACATTGAATTCAATTATAAAACAGTATACATTAAGCTCCCATGATCCCTCTAGTGGAGGGTGCAGGTAGATAGAATGTAATGTTTTAAATATATGTCTATGCATGCGATTTGGAGCTCTGTGTAAAAAAAAAAAAAAAATTGCGATATTAATGCTATAAAAATATATTAACCCCTTGCCGCACCACTCAGTAACTGTACGTCATCGCGGGAGGTGACTTCCCGCACGAAGACGTACAGTTACTGAGACGTTCCCATTGTGCACTGTGAGAGACTGCGTGAACCAGGAGAGCAGCTGTCCCCGACAGCTAACACTCCCGAGTCACCAGCAACGGAATCCAGTATCCAGAATAGCGGTCCAATGCCGGCGATTGATGTGACTGGTGCATCTGTACAGATCCTCCAATCAGATTGTATCAGCCTTAAAAGTTTTAAAAACCATTCCCGGGACTTGTAGTTAAGTCAGGGAACGTTAACTATGGCCCCCTACCCTGCCCTATGTCCCATGTGACCGGATATGTCCTATCTTTTGCGGAGGCTTTCTACGGCCCGGACACCTTCCCATAAATATACGGGAAGATATCCGTGGTCAATAGAAATTAATGCGTCCGTAATTGCAGACCGTAATTACGGTCCGCAATTACGATCTAATTCTATGGTCGTGTGCTTACGGCCTTAGTGTTTAGTGTTTTACGTGAAAAAAAACTAAAAACTTAATGTCAGTGTTTTTAGTGAAAAAAAATATTTGTTATACAACTGGTTGTTACAGTTCACTGAGCTATATGTGTGAATATACAGTACATATATACAGTATATACACAAACATTTATAAAATGACAGCGAGACGTTACACCACTGAAGAGGCGTATGACGTGATCTCGTCTGATAAAAACTCAGTGAGCAGTGAGGAACCAGATTTCTTTCTGTCGTCGTCCTCCTTCTCCAGTGACAGTCAAGAACCTCCTCGTAGTTGCAGGAGGGTTATTGCCCAGGTTCTGCCTGACCCTGAAACTGACGTTCTGCCTGACCTTGGTACTGTCAGCAGTGATTGGTCACCCCCAACCAATTACACCCCCCGAATCACAGCATTTACTGCTGCGTTATGAATTCATGTGCTGACGGAAGGGCTGCCTATAATCAGGTTTTTCAAATTGTTCGTTACAGACAATTTGATAGAACTTATGGTGGACCAAATCAACATTTATGCCCACCAATTTATTTACGAACGCCCCAACTCCTTTTCTGACCAGCCCAATCGGTGGCAACCGACCAATTGTGCAGAAATGAAGAAGTATTGGGGGTTAGTCCTCAACATGGGTCTCACTCAAAAGCCTGAAGTGAGATCCTACTGGTCCACGGACATTTTATATCACTGTCCATTGTACCGAAATACAATAACCAGACCCCGCTTTGAGGCCCTTCATAAATTTCTGCACTTTAGTGACAACTCCCAATGCCCCCCCCAGGAAGACCACAATTTCGATAGACTTTTTAAAATTAGGCCCCTCATTAATATTTTTTCCCAAAATGTTTCCAAAATCTACACCCCAGAAAAATACATTTCAATTGGTGAATCCCTGGTGCACTTCAAGGTTTCGCCTGAAGTTTCACCAATATTTGCCAAATAATCGCGCCAGATACGGGATCAAAATGTACAAGCTGCATGAATCTGAGACCGGATACACACATGCTTTCCGAATTTATGAGGGGAAGGACAGGACAATACAGTCCCCAAACTGTCCTCGGCCCTGACCACAACTGGGAAGATAGTGTGGGACCTCCTGCACCCACTGTTTGATCAGGGGTACAACTTGTACTTGGACAACTGGTACACAAGTGTACCCCAGAGGCACCTTCCCAAGGCCCTCATCGGCCAATCCCTACAAATTGGTGAAAGCAGGGCATTGCTGCAGGATGGGGTCCTGTATCTCAAATACAGGGACAAAAAAAGATTTCTGTACGCTGACATCGATACACGACGCCAGCTGCACCCCTGTCCTCACACGTGGATTCGATTCACAGCATCCACAATAAAGCCTGTGTTCATTCAGGCAAATAATAAATTCTCGGAGACGGGGTTGACCTGAATGACCAGGTGTTAACACTGTATAGTGCCATGCGAAAAAGCAAAATTTGGTACAAAAAATTGGCAGTGTACCTTGTCCAGATGGCACTATATAACACCTTTTTAATTTACAGGAAAGCTGGCCACCCGAGTACATATTTGGAGTACCGAAAAAAAATTATTACAATTGTTTTACTTGGAGACGAGGTGGGGGAAACTTCTGCTGCTTCAAATAGTGTTTGCCGAATTGTTCCTGGGCAGCACTTTCCTAGTGAAGAGCCTGCCACAGCAAAAAAAGGCATGGCACAAAAAAGGTGCCATGTCTGCACAAAAAGGGGTATCCGAAAAGGCACCACATATCAGTGCGACACTTGTCCATCCAAACCTGGACTCTGCATGAAGGAGTGCTTCTGCATCTCCCACACCTGCCTGGATTAAAAATGTTATACTTTTAAAACCCCCACCCCTCCTTTTATCAATCTGGTCTTTTACCTATTTTTAAAATTGTTCACGCTAAAAAAACGTATAACAAAACTAAAAATTCCCATTATACCTCTAAATGAATACCTAATACTCTAACAAATGTGTATGATCTGCACATTTTTTTTAGGCCTATGCTTGTGCCCACAAATTATCCAAGTAAAAATAAGGCCTCAAAATACTTGTGGTGCTTCTTCACTTCCAGGCACTGCTATGTGTCCAGACAACATATTTAAACCACTTTGGGGGAATTCTGAACTCAGAACAAATAGCCAAATAAATGTTGAGGTGCTTTCCTTCACTAACATGCTCTGTGTCTCAAAAAATCTGTTCAATAACTGACACATTTGTGAAAAATGTAACATTTTCTTTTTCATGCCAGAATTTCCCAAAATTCAGCAAAAAAAAAAAACTATGGGGTCATAAAAGTGATCACACATCTAGATGAATTATTTAAGGGGTGCAGTTTCCAAAATGGGGTCACTTCATGGGGGTTTCCACTGTACTGGTACCTCAGGAGCTCTGCAATCGCGACATGGCACCCAAAAACCATTCTAGGAAAAGCTGTACCCCAAATGGCGCTCCTTCTCTTCTGAGACCTGCCGTTGGTCCAAACAGCAGTTTATTACCACATATGGGGTAAATTGCTTTACAAATCTTGGATTGCTTTTTCTCTATTATTCACTGTAAAAATGTAAAATCATTTTTTTCTGAAAAAAAGTTGCTTTTCATTTTCACAGACTAATTCAAATAAATGTAGCAAAAAAAACCTGTGGGGTTAAAATGCTAACTATACTCCTGTAGTTTCCAAAATGTGGTCACTTTTGGGGGGTCTAAAATATATTCTAAATAATAAAGAAGCCCCAAAATCCTCTAGGTGCGCCTTTGCTTCTGAGGCCGGTGTTTCAGTCCATTAGCGCTCTAGGGCCACAGGTGGGATATTTCTAAGAACTGCAGAATCTGGGCAATAAATATTGAGTTGCATTTCTCTGGTAAAACCTTCTGTGTAGCAGATTATTTTTTTATTACAAATGAATTTTGGCAAAAAAATAAAATTTGTTAATTTCACCTCTACTTTGCTGTAATTCGTGTGAGACGCCTAAATGTCTAAAAGGCACACTTTCTGAATCCTGTTTTGAATACTTTGGGGGGGGTGCAGTTTTTAAAATGGGGTGATTTATGGGAACTTTCTAATATATAAGGCCCACATAGCCACTTCAGAACTGAACTGGTCCCTGAAAAAATAGCCATTTGAAATTCTGTTGAAAATGTGAGTAATTGCTGCTAAAGTTCTAAGCCTTGTAACGTCCTACAAAAATAAAAGGATCTTCAAAAAATTATGCAAACATAAAGTAGACATGTGGGAAATTTTAACTAGTAACTATTTTGTGTGGTATTACTATCTGTTTTACAAGAAGATACATTTAAATTTAGAAAACATCCAATTTTTTGCAAATTTTCTAAAAATTTGGGATATTTTCACAAATAAATATTTGTGTCCACAAGGCCAAAACAGGCTGTGTCCTAAGGCCGGGTCCCTACAGGTCGGATACGCTGCATAAAAATCCTGCAGCGTCTGTACGACCTGGAACCCGCAGTACATTCCATCCGAAAAATCGCACCACAATGTGGTGCGTTTTTCTAACGGACTTTCTGCTGCGGAAAGCAGCAGTAAAAAATGCTCATACTTACCTAGGCCATTGTTATGACGAAGCGTCCCTCCCGTGCAGTCCGGTTCGGCTTCCCTGGATGACGTTGCAGCCTATGTGACCACTGCAGCCTGTGATTGGCTGCAGCGGTGGTCATATGGGATGTAACGTCATCCCAGGAGGCCGGCCCTCTGACGTTATCCAGGCTGGCCTCCTGGGATGACGTTTCATCCCATGTGACCACCTCTAGAGCCTGTGATTGGTTGCACAGGTCACATGGGATGCAACGTCATCCCAGGAGGCCAGACTAGAAGAAGAAACACAGACTTCTAGCGAAGTAGGTTTTCCTTTTTTTTCGTAGTTGCGATTTTTGCGGTGTAATCGCTGCGAATACGCCGCAAAAGTCTCAACACTTTGCTTTCTGTTGCAGGATTTGCATCCCCATTGAATTCAATGGGGAAAACCTGCAGCGGAAAATCAACGCAATAGAACATAAATTGACATGCTGCGGATTTAAATTCTGCACTGCAGGTCAATTTATTAACGTTTACGCTGTGGGTTTTTTCCGCAGCGCGGGCATGAGATTTTCTAAATCTCATCATGTTTGCTGCTACTGGAAATGCTGCGGAATTTCTGCGCAGAATTCCACAGGATTTTGAACCTAAAAAAGACATAATGATACAGGATGGATGTTCATTTTTAAACTTGCTCTAAATCAGGGATGGGGAACCTTTTTTCTGCCAAGGGCCATTTGGATATTTATAACATCACTCGTGGGCTTTACAAAATTATTAACTTAAAAAGGAGCCTGCTATATTTGGTCAAACATTTAATCAACTCACCCCTAATGTGATGGCTGGAACTGTTTCTCTTTGGTGAGGCGTGTGATGTTAGCCGGTATTGATTATGTTGCTACAGTCTGGAGCGTAGTCGAATCTTTACAATGGTAAGTTTTGAAAAGAAGTGCTCGCAGTCGTAAGTTATTCCGACTTACTTACTTAAAGGGGTTTTCCCATCAGGGACATTTATGACATATCCACAAAATATTCAAAAAAAGATAGTATTTGAAGCAGCACAAATCCCGATATCAGGAGCGGTGTCACGCTGTAAAATCAGACAAACCCAGTCTAATGTAATGTAATCCTCAGAAAAAGCATGGTTGAACAGCAGCACACGTCTCCCAAATTTCAATCAATATGTTCTTTTATTGGTCAAACATCCAGTAGAAAATGGCAACGTTTCGACCCGTGACAAAGCCTTAGGCTTGAGCAAGACCCTCCACTTGTCACGGGTCGAAACGTTGCCATTTTTTACTGGATGTTTGTCCAATAAAAGAACATATTGAGTGAAATTTGGGAGACGTGTGCTGCTGTTCAACCATGCTTTTTCTGAGGATATCCACAAAATATGTCATAAATGGCAGATAGATGCGGGACCCGCACCTATCTCTACAACGGGGCCCCCTAAACCCTGTTCTACCTCCCTGTGTTCCGGCTGATTTCCGACGATGACTAAGAAAACCGCGTAGCTCGCTCAGCTGTTCTGCGTAGCACGCGAGCTATGCTGTTTCCATAACTACTATTCAGTTCTATGGGACTTACGGAAACAGCGTCGGAAATCACAAGCTTCAGCCACAACACAAAGAGGTAGAACAGGGGTTTAGGGGGCCCCGTTCTAGAGATAGATCTGAGACCCAGAGGTGGGACCCGCATCTATTTGAGATTTATAACATATCCTGTGGATATATTCCAAATGTCCTTGATGAAAAAAAAACGTTTAAGTCACCTGACCTCACTTCGCGTGAGTAGGGCAGGCGGACGGAGCCAAGGAGGGAATGACACGCGGCAGCGGCGGTCAGAGTGAGGTCAGGACGTGCTGTGACAAGAGTGTACTAGTCCAGTCACCTGACCTCACGTCACTGACTCGGGTCAGGTGACTGGACTGGTCCACTCTTGGGCCGGCACGCACCGACCTCACTCAAGCCGCTGCCTGCCAAGTAGCGAATGATGCAGTGGCAGCGCGGTCTAAGCGAGGTCGGGCCGGACCAAATGATCTTGCGGGCCTAACACGGCCCGCGGTTTGGATGTCCCCCACTCCTGCTCTAAATCAAGCTAATATTAACAAAGTAATAGTGGAGAATTGGGCAATGGTTTTTAGACCTGTCTATGACCCACATCAATGTTTTGTTATTGGATTCATTATATGCCCGTGCATTCTCACTGGGCATTTAATTATTTGTGAAAGTTTAAAGGGGTTCTCCGCTTTGAAAATCCCTACTTGTTAAAAGGGTCCCTTGACAATAAGCCGATAACAAAGTGTCCCGCTGTTGGGACCCCCCCAGCAATCAGCCGTAATCTGTTGGGAAATCTGTCAGTAAGCATCAATTTCTCTGCTGCAGCGCCACCACAGATGAGATTAAGCATTACACAGAGCCTATTCATGTCAATGGGTTGTCTGTGTAATGCAAGACAGGACAGCTCCTCCAGAGTGGGAGACACTCTTTGTAACCGCTCTCCACTCTATTCAAGAGATGAGGATCCCTCTGTTAACTTAGAATTCCCTAATATTTGAAAAAGAGTTTTCTGATACCAGACAATTCCTTCAATAGGTAGTAAGCAGTGTTCTTCAAAATAATATGAAGTACAGTTTCCTACTATATCAAATCACTCCCATTGCAAGTCTGAGCAATCTTGAAATAATACAGGACTGTGAGAAATGTAAGATGCCCAATGCTTCTCTGCAGGTGTGGTTAGCAGTCTGTACTCTGTGAAATGTATATAGAAACTGGCTGCCATCTTTTGCATGTTCTTATCATGGCTAAGGGTTTCCAGTTTTGCAGCCAGGTCCATCGAAATCGACAGCATTAAATACACATATGTTCGTATGTGTGTTTGTTTCATATCTGGTATGCATTTTCACGAATAGAAAATAATATTTTTTTCTGAATGTTCCCCAGTCTGTCTCTGTAAGAGATTGTGATGAAGTGATATAATTCATTGCACTGGAAACTGCTGGGTACTGTAAACATATAAATTCCCTGTGCTCCCCTCCTCCACACAGGAAAAATTATTCATATTATGTCAGCAGAAATTAACTCGGCTCCTTGGCAAAATGTAATTAAGGGTTTTTGCTAAATAATCTGACATTTAATGGGAAGTAGACATTTTACTTTTAAATAACACACATCAGTAAGGCATATACAAATGTGACGATGCTTGCTGTATTCGTATCGAGAAAGTGAGAACCACATCATAATAATGGAAGTCATATTTGCCATGATGGGCGGTTGTATTTTTTCTTCCATGCACCGCTTTCCTTGTTTTGTGGTATCACAAATGGCCTTACAGTGACCAGGCCTGTTTTGGCTATAAAGAGAACCCGCCACCTCACCGGACATGTCTATTTTAATAAATACTTGTATTCCTCATGAAATACAAATTTTGGAACATATTTCCTTAGAACTTTGTGTTGTGCTATTGCTCTGTAATTCCTCCTAGACATTTTTTACTAAATTGACAAACCATCGGCGGCCCTCGTTGGTCACAGCCGGGCTCCCGCACAGTCCGAATGATTGACATGTATGGCATAGTGTGGCAACTAGTCCCTGCAGATTACTTTTATGTATGCCATTCTGTGTTAAAGAAGATCTGTCACTAGTTTATTAATGCCATGTCTCCTAACTAATCTATGATGCTGATAACTACAGTGTTTCAAAACGTTTATTATTTGCAAAGTTATGAGCATTTTTCTAAATATGCTAATGTGGCTCTAGTAGCCAAATAGAAGGTGACTCTTTTCACTGTAGGCGGTGTAATGTTTTCTGTATGACGCCGTCCAATCAACGTCATACAGTTCTCCTCTTCCCAGTCTCGAAATCCGCCCGTTTAACACCTCAATATCTAGCACCGCTTCTAAGTTGTTTTGGAGGGAGGGGGCTCTCTCTCTCTCACCCCACCGGCACTCTGATCACAATGTGCCGGTGGCTTCTATGGTAGCCGGGAGCCTAACAAAGGCCCCAGGTCAGCCTGTTGTGGATGCCTGCTATAACGGGGCCAGAGGCATGGCCTAATAGATGGCTGCCAGTTTTGCACTGACAGTCAATAATACACTGCAATACAGAAGTATTGCAGTGTATTATAAATGTAAAGTTCATATTAGAACAGTAAAGTTCCTTAGTGGGACAAAAAAAAACAAAGGTTTAATAAAGTTTATAACAAATTAATAAAAATCCCCCAAAAAAAACACTTTTTCCCCATACAAAATGCTTTAGGGTATGTTCTTAACAAAAAATGTCTGAAAATGCGGAGCTGTTTTCAAGGGAAAACAGCTCCTGATTTTCAGTCATTTTTTAAGCAAACTAGCGTTTTTCACGGCCATTTTTGGAACTGTTTTTCTATTCAGTCAATGAAAAACTGCTCTAAAAATGGCCCAAGAAGTGACTTGCACTTATTTTTCGTAGGCATCTTTTTACGTGCCGTTTTTTGAAAATGAGGTGTAAAAAAACGCCCGGTGGAATGTTTACGACCTGAAAAACGGCTGAAAATAGCCCGTGTGAACATACCCTTATTATGAAAAAAACAAAAAAAAAGTTGCACGTATTTGGTATTGCCGCATCCGTAACGACCCCAATTATAAAGTTATGTTTATATAACCCGCACGGCGAACTGCGTAAAAAATAAACAACAATGCCAGAATTCCTGTTTTCTGTTCATCCTGCCTTACGAAAAATGTAATAAAAAGTGTGACCAAAAAGTCGCCTGTACTCCAAAATGATATCAATGATACAAATGATACCAATAAAAACTACAAGTCATCCCGCGAAAGAAAAGCTCTCATACAGCTGCATCGGCGGAACAATAAGGGTATGTGCACACACACTAATTACGTCCGTAATTGACGGACGTATTTCGGCCGCAAGTAGTGGACCGAACACAGTGCAGGGAGCCGGGCTCCTAGCATCATAGTTCTGTACGACGATAGGAGTCCCTGCCTCTCCGTGGAACTACTGTCCCGTACTGAAAACATGATTACAGTACGGGACAGTTGTCCGGCAGCGAGGCAGGGACTCCTAGCATCGTACATAAGTATGATGCTAGGAGCCCGGCTCCCTGCACTGTGTTCGGTCCGGGACTTGCGGCCGAAATACGTCCGTCAAGTACGGACGTAATTAGTGTGTGTGCACATACCCTAACAAATAATTTTGAAAAAAGGTGTAAAAGTAGTAAAACATAAAAAAAATATAAATTTGGTATTGTCTCAATTGCAACGATCCGCTGAATTAAAGTGATGTTATTTTTACCACACGGTAAACTGTGTAAATTTAGGACCCAAAAAAAGAGTTGCGAAATTGCTGGTTTTTTTTCTATTCTCTCCAAAAAAAAGTTAATCAATTATTTTTATGTACCCAAAAAGCGTGCTGTACAAAAATCCTAATACAGCTATATTGACGCAAAAATAAAAAAGTTATAGCTCTTTTAATGTGACGATGGGAAAACGTAAAAAATAGCTTGGTCATTAAGGCCAAAAATAGGCTGGTCACTAAGGGGTTAATTACGTTTCATGAAATGCAGAAAAAGTATTTGGGTATCTATATAGAATTTAGTGCAGAAGACGAACCGTGGTGCCCATAGCAAACAATGAGATGCTTTGTGTTAACCTCAAATTTTTGGAGGCGAAAAAAAAAACCATCACCAGAAATAGAAATTACTTTTAAAATGTTTTCATGTTCTGCCACACTTCCTGTTATCATGATATCTCTAAATATTGGCTGAATGTTACATCTGAGAAGTCCATAACTAAATGTGGCCATACACTAAAACCCTTGCACCACAGCCAGTTTTCATTGTAGTTTTTTCCTCCCCACCGCAGCATCTAAAGTGGTTTTACAGCCGGAATAGGTTATTTCAGATTCCGACTGAAAGAGCAGGGTGTCAGCTGTAGCATACAGCTGACACCTGCTGCGTATGGAGTGGCTGACAATTATTCCTCCCGACTCCCTCATAATAATTCACGCTCAGCTCAGCTTTGTCTAATGTGTATGGGCACGTTAACCCAAAATACACCATTAACATAAATTTTGTGATAAGTATGGCTGCATTCTAAGCCATGGTGTACCAAAATATGTTTTCACGGAGGTAAATATAATTTATGTTTTAAAAGCGCTTTCAACATTTCTTACCAGTGTTTAAGGGATAAGGAACCAGTGTGATAGGAACAGAACGAGTGTATTAAATAAACATTTACGTCCTTCGTGTATGCGCTGAGTAGCTGCCCACGAATCTGTAGCCTCTCACTCTTTACTGGCACTCTGACATCATCAGCCGAGGAAATCCCTGTGTGGATAGAGATGACTAAGTCAGAATAACTGCTTGAAAGTCATTCACTTTTACGATGTTGGAGACATCATTGCAGTGAGAATATATATTAGAATTTCTGGTGTTGAAATCTGTTGTACACCTTACACAGTAGGGTCACATAAATTAATAAATGGATAAATAAATAAGTAAATGAATAAATCATGATAAATAAGGAAAAACGTCCCACTCAAGAAGTTAACTTCTCGGACTAACTCCATCTCAAGTCTGTTATTATTTTTTCATAAAACTCACAAAAATGACCTTCACAATCTGATTAAAAAATGTTTAATGTGACAGTTATTCATCCTATAATGTATTCATTCAAAAAATGGCCGAAATCACCCCCAATTGATTTCAACGGGAGGCTGAGCCGTTTTTTTTCCCCCAGTGGCTTTTGGCTGTTAGCGGGGAAAGAAATCAGCACGTCCTTTCTTGCCGCAGTTTCCGCCTCTGACCTCCTATTAAAATCAATGGGAGGCAGAAAAACCTGCGGCACTAGTTTCCGAGCATTTTTCTCAGCGTTTTTTGCCGGCGGTCCTTGCATTAGCTTTAGCCGGAAAAACGTGGGAAAAAAGCGCAGGCACTTCAAAATCTGCCTTAAAAATTCCTGAAGGAATGCTGAAGCAGAGTTTTTCTTCCTTCAAAAAAAACTCAGCGTGAACATGGCCTTAGGAAGAAGGATCCATAGCATGCCCTTTCTGTTGCGGAAATGACGTGGAATTTCACAGCGAATTTCATTCATTGTTATGCAAAGAGTAAAATCCGCTGGTATATCCACACCAAAATCTGCAACTAAATTTGCCTGCGGATTTCATTGAAGATTTTTGTGCGGTTTTTAGGCTGGTTCCACTGTGTAATTTTTACGCTGTGTGTGAATCCAGGCTTATAAACTAAGAAGATTCATTGACTGATTTATTCCTTTACATTAAGCTAAATATATATTAAAAAAAACATAAATTAAAATGCCTGTGTGAAGCTACTGTAGTCAGAGATTATTTCTCTTGTAAGACTACATTCAAACGAGCGTGTCGGATTTGCGTGCGTAAAAACGCAGCACTTTCCTACATTTCTTGTCCGTGTGCATTGCATATGGCATCAGTGTGCGTTGCGTGTGGCATGTGTTTTTCACGTCCGTGTAAGCACTTAATTTTTATTTACATTTATCTGCTTTTCTGTGTAAGGGTTTTACGCCTCGAATTACGCCTGAAAAAACGGCTCCATTACGCCTACAAACATCTGCCCATTGCCTACAATGGGATTTACGGTGTTCTGTTCCCACGAGGCTTAATTTTACGCGTCGCTGTCAAAATACGGCGCGTAAAAAGACGCCCGGGAAAAAAAAGTGCATGTCACTTCTTGGGACGTTTTTGGAGGCGTTTTTCATTGACTCCATTGAAAAACAGCTCCAAGAACGGCCGTAAAATACGCCGCGAAAAACGTGAGTTGTTACAAAAACGTCTGAAAATCAGGAGCTGTTTTCACCTGAAAACAGCTCCGTATTTTCAGACGTATTTGGTCACTGCGTGTGAACATACCCTAACTGATGCGTGAAACACGGACAGCGCACAGATGTCGTCCATGTGCTGTCCATGATTTTCCCGCACCCATAGACTTCAATGGGCGAATAGGTACGCAAAAACACACCAATATAAGACATGCCGTGAGTTTCACGCAACGGACACTCACTGCGTGAAAACTCACGCATGTCTGAATAGCCCCATTAAATGAATGGGTCGGTGCGCTGTCCGTTATTTCAACGCAAAGCACATGGACGAGTATTACGCTCGTCTGTATGAGCCCTAAGCTGCCGGGTAGGTGTCGGTGGGTTCTATAGCTATGCATATGGTGAGTACTGCACCCTCAGCCAGGCCTTCCATATCTTCGAGTAGTGGAACATGTACAATCCCTGGGGTTTTCAGATTTTTTTCCCTGACCTCAGAAATGTAAATCTGTTTACCCATCTGTGTAGACATATGCTGGCTTACAACATGGCTTGGTTTTCCATGAATTTATGATAGGGGTGGATAGACAGAGCTGTGTGGTGATGCCACATTGGTTTTTACTGTGTACAAATAAAGTTAGATGGGAGAGACGTGGGTTTATTTTCCAGTTAGCGGAATCATTTGTACGGCAAGTGGGATTGATAGCTGTTCTTAGTGTTTACGTACCAGAACATTTCCAAGTACAGTTGGCTTCAATTGATTTCTTATATGCCAGTGGCAGGGGAGGCTTCCATTATATCACTAATGGGCCTCTGAGCCAAATGTTTTCAGAGCAGATGCAGTCCCATGGCATTGACTGCGTTATAAATATCCTCCTGTTATAAGCCGAGTTTTCATTCCTGATCATGATGATCTTTTTATATGTGTAAGCCCTTACATTTCAATGTGTCAATGTGCTTAACCAGGTAATATGCTGTTTATTATGGCCCATTCACACATCTGTATTTTTTGGTCCATGTTTTCTTCACATATTTTTGCCAAAAAACATCAACGGATCCCAGTAGAGGAAAGCTGGAAAAATTGTCCCAAAGAAAAATATGGTCATATTAAACAATCCATTTAGGGCGTATGCGCAACCAGGTATAAAATGGTTGTGTATTATCTAATACTACATGTATTATTATGTAATACTATATTACCAGTGCATCTGTTTTTAGAAAAGGGATTGTCCTGTCAGCATTAATTGGACAGTGTCAAACTGTGTAGGGACACACCACATTTACAAGGGTCATGGTAGCACCCAGTTTTCAACTTTTTCATCCATTTTCAGGAGGAATAACAGAGGAACGTCCCCATACAGTTTTAAGGAAAGATGCTTCAGAATTGGTATTTCATGGGGTATAGAAGTATTTACTTAGGCCTTATTTACACGAGTGTATTTAACGTCCGTCGCACGGACCTATGTTAGTCAATGGGGCCCTTCAGACAGTTCGTGATTTTCACGCAGCGTGTGTCCGCTGTGTAAAACTCAGGACATGTCCTATACTTGGCCGTTTTTCGCGCATCACTCACCCATTGAAGTCAATGGGTGCGTGATAATCGCGCATGGCACACGGAAGCACTTCCGTTTGTCGCGCGTGGTTCCGCATCAGTAGATAAAGAAATGAAGGAAAAAATAAAAGCATTTCCTTCATTTCTTTTTCTAAACAGCAAAACCGCGTGTCATAAGGCTGGCATATGCATGAAAATCACGCAGCCACGCAGCAAACACTGATGACACACGCAACTGCAACGCGCGCAAAACGCTGCTCGTGTGAATCCGGCCATAATAACACATACAACATGTTGCTATATGGTCAGTTCCTTACCTTGGCAGAACTGGAGATGGCTGATTTTGTACTTCCATTGTCTGTTAGTTCCACATCAGGCTGGAAAGAGGGTGACTACTGTACCCTTTTGAGGGATTACTGACAGGAGGTTTATTTCCTTGCTCTTAAAGGAGAACTACCAATTGTATTATATAAAAACCTCTATACTGAGTGTTTGAAGCCACATATCCTTTTCTTGTAGCGTATTGATTATAAATTAATCTCAACCATAATATAACAAACAAAAACAAATGGGATGTTTGTATAATCTAAATGCCTTCCTCAAACCCAATTCACATTTCCCTAGAGAAGCAGATGTACTGAAGGAATGGTTCCTGTGGCTTAACGGGAAACTCCACCCAAAACTAAAGTCTATCATGTCTTCCATTAAGGAATTTAAATTGTACCTGTTCGGGCTTATTCAGACGAACGTATAATACGTCCGTGCTACGAGCGTGATTTTCACGCGCCTCGCACGGACCTATGTTAGTCAATGGGGCCGTTCAGACAGTCCGTGATTTTCATGCAGGGTGTGTCCGCTGCGTAAAACTCACGACATGTCCTATATTTGTGCGTTGTTCGCTCATCACGTACCCATTGTAGTCAATGGGTGCGTGAAAATCACGAGCAGCACACGGAAGCACTTCCGTGTGACGCGCCTAATTCGCGCAACAGCAGTAAAAACTATGAATGAAAACATCTGTTTACAAACATAAAAACAGAGTGTCATAATGATGGCGGCGGCACGAAAATCACGCAGCCACACATCATATGCTGATGACACACGGAGCTTTTGCGCGTGCAAAACGCACACGCTCGTGTGAATCCGGCCTTCTACTTACAGCTCCGTATTTTCAGACGTTTTTGATTTTGTGTGCGCACATACCCTAACTGTTACCCTAAGAGCTTATTCACATGACAGGGTCCTGACCGAGCCCGAGTGTCGGCCAATAAAATCAGCCGTTTTTCCCAGCCGGTTTTCATTAGTTTTGCATCCGTTCCGGGCCGGGCATATCTGGACAGTGACATCAGGGGCAACTCCTGAAGGGGAATCCCCATGTGGCCGGTGATTCCACTTCAGGAAAAGCCCCTGTCGTCTGTGTCCATTTATGGACACTGAACGTAACTGGCTTCTCCTGGTGTGGAATCCCCAGTCACAGTGTTCGGGGATTCCGCTTCAGGAGTTTCCCCTGATGTCACTGTCCAGATATGGACAGAGACATCAAGCGCTCTGTCCAGGAGCGGAATCCCCAAACACACGGGGATTCCGCTCCTTCAGGGAGCTAAAGTGGGGCTAGCACATAGCAGAGCAAGGAGATACCTCCCTGCTCTGCTATAGTGGTGTCGCTACTGCAGTAGCAGCCGCAGCAGCTGCTAGTGGCGCCATCGGCCATGGGAGGTGTTGCCGGGCCAGGGCACTTTTAAAACAAGCTGGGGAAGGGAGCGAGCGCAGTGCTCCCTTCCACCTGCTGTACACCCGGGCCCTGCCACACAGTGTAGAAACTTACCTCCAGCGTACAGCCATTCGTCCAAATGGCATAAACTCCTCCTACTCACATGCACTCTGCGCTGTGAGGAGAGCGAGCGACGGTAGACACGGCCGTCACTCGTGACACATTCCGGTGATGGCCGTGTATTACCCGGCCCCATAGACTTCTATGGGAGCCGGGCGGCCGGGTGAACAGCCGAAAATAGGGCAAGTCCCATTTTTTGACAGCCGGTTTTCCCGGGCCATCAAAAAATTGGTCGTGTGAATAGCCCCATTAGGGGTCTATTGTTCCTACTGCAGCCGGGTGACAGCCGTTTTATGAACGCCCGTCACCCGGCCGGGAAACCCTGTTGTGTGAATAAGGGCTAAGGCCTTATTCACACGGACGTGTCCGTTTTGCAATGCTTTAGGGTATGTTCACACGCTTAACAAAAAACGGCTGAAAATACGGATCTGTTTTCAAGGGAAAACAGCTCCTGATCTTCAGCCGTTTTTTAATCAAACTAGCGTTTTTCACGTTCGTTTCTGGAGCTGTTTTTCTATTGAGTCAATGACAAACGGCTCAAGAAGTGACATGCACTTATTTTTATGGGGCGTCTTTTTTACGTGGCATTTTTTGAAAATGAGGCGTAAAAAAACGCCCCGTCGGAACAGAATGCTGTATTTCCGATAGAAATCAAAGGGCAGATGTTTGGAGGCGTTCAGCTTCAGATTTTTCAGCCGTTTAACGGGACATTTATGGCCCAAAAAACGGCTGAAAATAGCCCGTGTGAACATACCCTAAAAGAAAAAAATGCTGGAAATAGAGCACTCTGTGTGTAATGAATCTATATAATATATGTGTTTCACTTTTTGAATTGAATTAGGCTGTGTTCACATCACCGTTGCCCTTCCGTTGAGGGGTTCCGTCTGGGGTTTCCGTCGGGTTAACCCCTCAACGGAAAGGCAAACGGAAACCTAAGCTTCCGTTTCCCTCACCATTGATATCGGCCATGGAAGTTGTCGCCGGGCCAGGACGATTTTAAAACAAGCAGGGGAAGGGAGCCACCTGCTGTACACCCCGGCCCTGCCACACAGTGTATTTCCAGCGTACAGCCATTCGTCCCAATGGCATAAACTCCTCCTGCTCACATGCACTCTGCGCTGTGAGGAGGGAGCGAGCGACGGAATACATGGCCATCACTCGGGACACATTCCGGTGATGGCCGTGTATTACCTGGCCCCATAGACTTCTATGGGAGCCGGGCGGCCGGGTAAACGGCCGAAAATAGGACATGTCCCATTTTTTGACGGCCAGGTTTCCCGGGCCATCAAAAAATCGGTCGTGTGAATAGCCCCATTAGGGGTATATTGTTCCTACTGCAGCCGGGTGACGGCCGTTTTATGAACGGCCGTCACCCGGCCGAGAAACCCTGTCGTGTGAATAAGGGCTAATAGTGCAGAGTTTTATAGACGAGCAGGTGGGGGGTGCATTGATGAAAAGATGTTTCTGCTGGGGTCTTTATTAAATCAATAAGCTTCTTCGCATGTTTAATGTGCAGTAAAGGGGCTATTATGTCATGTTTCTGGTCATTAAATATCAGTTCTGCTAAGCTTCAGAAACCTTAACATATATCTGTGAATTTTACCTACTTATCTGGATTGTAACATTATTATCGACATAAGCAGGGAATATTTGAATGACAAGTATGGTGCACGTTTACTCGGCTGTTTCTATATTTCCCATTGACGTTGCCATGTGCCGTACACCCCAATAGGTGCACACTAAGAGCCCATGCACACGACCGTAGCTTTTATCTGCAAATACATATCCGTAAGGCCTTACGGTAGTTTTTCACGTCCGAGGTGCATCCGTGCTCTGCGCTGCGGGACGCGATGTCTCACATCCCCCATAGTTGAGAGTCTATGGAGGGATGCGTGACGCGTAAAAAAATAGGACATGTCCTATTTTCTCACGGACCCTTCACACGCTCCATTGAAACAACGGCGGTGTGAACAGCCACATTGAATTATATAGGTTCGTGTGACAACCATTGTTTCAACGGCCGACACACGGATGTGTAGCACGTTTGTGTAAATAAGGCCTAATTGTGGATAAAATACTGACACATTCATTTCTATCTGCCACGGACACCTCCTCGTATATTTACGGGTGTGTGTCCGGGCGGTAGAAATGAGCCGTGAAAAATAGAACATTTCCTATTTTTCGCATCTACGGACCGTGCTCCTATATTTATTACTGTGAGCACGGTCAACAAATGCGGATGACACTCCGCGACCTGTCAGTGCAGTATTTGCTGACCGGAAATACTGCACGATCTTGTGCATGCGGCCTAAGGCCTTGTTCACACAGTGAAGATGTGCTGCAGATTTTGCCAGTATTTTTCAAGCAAGAACCAGAACCTAAACAAAAGAAATATATAAAGAAAGGCATTAGGGTAAGGCCACACGGTGCGGCCACGTTGCGTTTATATTGCGTTTTGAATCTGCAGCAAGTCATTTTTCAATAGAAGTCAATGGTGAAATGTTTGTCATGGACAGACTGCTGCTATTATATTACAATGTGTTTTTTGTGCGGTTGACCGCATTATGTCTGGCCGCATGCAGTTAATGACCGCGCTGCCAAAGTTGTTGCTGAACTGCTTGTTTTTGCTAACATTTCTGCAATGCCTTGTAATGAACTATATACAGGAGGCACCTAACAAACTTCAACACGGGCGAAAACTATGTCCATAAACTATGTGCGTACAAAAACACAACAGAACTGCAGCATAAGGGTATGTGCACACAGACGTTTTTTAAGCCACTCGCGTTTTTCATGGCCGTTTTTGGAGCTGTTTTTCTATAGAGTCAATGAAAAACGGCTCCAAAAACAGCTCAAGAAGTGACATGCACTTGTTTTTCGCTGGCGTCTTATTATGCACTGTTTTTCGACAAAGAGGCGTAAAAAACCTCCGTCGGAACAGAACACTGTTTTTCCCATTGAAATCAGTGGGCTGATGTTTGAAGGCGTTCTGCTTCCGATTTTTCAGCCGTTTTTCGGGACGTAAACGCCCCAAAATACGCATGAAAACACTACGTGTGCATATACCCTTAGAGACAAAAAACGCATGCAGTTGACCACATTCGATTTTCAAACGCAACAAAACCATGTAAACGATGCACCGTGTGGCTTTAGGCTGGGTTCACACGACCTATTTTCAGGGGTAAACGAGGCGTATTATGCCTCAATTTATGCCTGAAAATACGGCTCTAATACGTTGGCAAACATCTGCCCATTCATTTGAATGGGTTTGCCGACTTACTGTGCCGACGACCTGTAACTTACGCGTCGTCGTTTGACAGCTGTTAAACGACGACGCGTAAAATGACTGCCTCGTCAAAGAAGTGCAGGACACTTCTTGGGACGTTTTTGGAGCCGTTTTCTCATAGACTCCAATGAAAACAGCTCCAAAAACGGACGTAAAAAACGCTGCGAAAAACGCAGCGAAAAACACGAGTTGCTCAAAAACCGTCTGAAAATCAGGGGCTGTTTTCCCTTGAAAACAGCTCCGTATTTTCAGACGTAATTGCAGTTATCGTATGCACAAACCCTTACCCTTATAGGTCTGCTCTCCTGGATCCAATTCTGGTTTATAAAAAATGCAACCAAAATCTGCACTGTGTAAACAAGGCCTAAGCTGCTTGGGTGCATTTCTCAACTGCAATTCTAAAACCCAGGTCTAAGGGTATGTCCACACTAGGCATGAACACAGCGGATTTTATGCAATGGATTTCATTGCGGAAAATCTGCAGCAAAATACAGTAGCAGCAGTTGGGGTGAGCTTTGAACAAATCTCATCCACACGCTGCGTAAAAAATCCGCTGCGAAAACCGTTCATAAATTGACCCGCGGTGCGTATTTTTAATCCGCAACATATCAATTTATGCTTCGGAATCGCTGCTTTTCTGTTGTGGTTTTTTAATTCAATGGGGAGATAAAGCCCGCAACAAAAAGGCTGCAATTCCGCCGCAAGTCTCCATAGTCATGGCCCTCTGTACTCCGTCCATTCCCTGTAATTCCGCGCAGCATATCCGCCCTGTGTGAACATGGCCTAACAGTGTTGGAACAAGGACTCATGTATACGGCAAAGCACATGATATCTCTACATTCCATATTTCAGACCAGTAGTCACTCCATGTGCCTCCGTACAAAGGCATCAAATGGAACATGTCACATTTTTTTCCTCCTAGATAATAAAAAATCTCATCCCTCCATATGAAAATAAAGGGCTACAAGGTACAGTTCTAGGCCTTATTCAGGCGAACGTTGTATATGTCCGTGTGCTGTACGTTAAAAAAATTAACAGCACGCGGACCTATGCAATTCAATGGGACTATTCAGACGTCCGTGATTTTTCACGCAGCGTCTTTCCGTTGAGTGAAACTTACCGCATGTCCTAATCTGGTCAGTTTTGTGGACCATGTCGTCCATTGAAGTCTATGGGTACGTGAAAATCACGGACAGTGTGCTGTCCGTGTTTCCCGCACCATTTGCTAAAGAAATGGAGAGAAAAAAATTAATTAATTAAAAAATGTGCACCAACTATGACATTAAAAACTGATGCCACACGGAACTGAAATGCGTTAAATATGGTCCGTTTGTTGCGGACACGTTCGTGTGAATTAGGTCTTATACTACGGATCTGGCTTAGTGGTTTAGTTGCATTAGACTACATAATGAAAAAAAATATTAATGTAGTAATTAGTCTTGCAAGAGTTACTTTTTTTTCACCGTTACCCCAAAGAGCAGGGGCAGGATAAGAAAAAAAAAACCTGTCAGTTCTGGGGAACCCAACCTTCGTTATCTGTTCAAGGATTTCGGGGGTGGGGTGGGGGTCAATAGTTATCCCTGCTCGCTCTTGATTGAATTGGCAATAGCTTGTGTTCCATCAGGGGCCGCATTTATTATATACATACCGAGCAGCAGTTTAAATCTCCTGCCCATGTTTCACTGCCAGCTCTCTCCTAGTCTGGCTGGCATCACTGGCAATGTACAGCTGCAATTACGAAATAGCGGAGCTTGTCCAAAAGCAGAAAACGGTTTCATAAGAAGCAGGTAGTAAAATACTACCAGACCTATACAAACCTATCAATGTGTTATCGCTGTCGTTTGTACAAACTTCTTTTTTAATGAAATTTATATTTTGTATAACCTAGGGCCAAGTTCACACCGGAAAGTTGCAACTAATTTAGAATTATAAAAAGTATTGCATCTAGGGAAATACTACAATTGTGCTGTTAAGTACAAATGAACATGGAATTTCCAGTGCAGTCCAGTGTCCCCATAAGAAAAACGCAGTTGCATTTTGTGTTTCTCAATAGGGAAAAAAATAGAACATACAATAACAAAAAATAAATAAATACTCCGCAGAGGATCATAAATGCCAAGTGCCCTGCAACACTGTGTGAACGGGGACTCATATGAAGTGTGTATTCTATGTGCATGGCAGCAGAATGTGTTGACACTGTTAAATGATGGGAAATACATGAATAATTCTGCATCATTTTTCATGTATATTAACGTAAAATACCATACAAATGTTCTGTAATGAATACAGCCTTAGGCCCCGTGCACACAACCATAAAAATCGTCCGTTACGGACCTATTCACTTCTATTGTCCATGTACACCTTCCCGTTTATTTACGGGAAGGTGTCCGGGCCGTAGAAAGCCACCGCAAAAGATAGGACATATCCTATCTTTTGCTTTTCACGGACCGTGCTCCCTTACTTTATATGTCCGTCGGTGCCCTCAATTGCGGGCCGTGATTACGGGCACGGTCATGTGCATGGGGCCCAAGGCATGGGGCCTTACTCTGGTGAAAACAATATCTACAGCCCATACATAGGTTAAATTTCCGTGGCCAATTTTCCGATTACTGTATGTGTTGCGCATTTTGGATGAAGAATTCCATCATAGACTTCAATGTTATGTGAAATTCTGCACAAAAATCTGCAACACATTGGACATTACTGTTGCAGATTTTGTGGCATATTGCGAGGCCTCCCATGGATGGACAGATTTACCATCACTTACACCAGAAATTGAAGTAAGTTATGTTGCAAATCTACCGTCTGCTCATAGAAGACATAGATTTCAACTTCTGGCGCAGACATTGCCTCTTAATACATTTTGGGAATTGTACTCCAGTGCACTTAAAAAAAATAAAAATGGAGTGGATATATAACCATTGTAAATATTAGAATCTATTATGTTTATTGAAAGACATCATTACAACAATAAAATATCAATAAGGAGTCACACAAGCAGAAATAGATGGTCCCCCGGGGTCAGGGAATAGGAAAGGTCAGAATTGAAGAGCAAATTTAACATGAAGCCCCATTAAAATAGTAAATTAAGTGACATGTGAAGGAGTATAAAGTGCGAAGGCTTTGCGCCGGAACATGCTTTGCAGGGCGATATCCAAGTGATTTTTTTTGCATTAAAGAGGCTCTGTCACCAGATTATAAGTGGCCTATATTGTACATGATGTGATCGGCGCTGTAATGTAGATTACAGCAGTGTTTTTTAATTAGAAAAACGATCATTTTTGGCAGAGTTATGACCTATTTTAGCTTTATGCTAATGGGTTTCTCAATGGACAACTGGGCGTGTTTTACTGTATGAACAAGCGGGTGTTGTGGAGAGAAGTGTATGACGCTGACCAATCAGTGACCAATCAGCTTCATACACTTCTCTCCACTCATTTACACAGCACATCGCGATATAGTTATATCGCTATGTGCAGCCACATAAACACACTATAACGCTACTCATGTGTCATGACAATGAATATACATTACCGTCAGCCAGGACGGGATGTGTATTCAGAATCCTGACCACTTCTGTAGCGTCTCTGTGATTTACAGCATAGCAGGCATAGTCTCGCGAGATTACGCTGTAAACTGTCAATTACGCCTGCTGTGCTGTAAATCAACCACAAACGTTAGCGAAGTGTCAGGATCCTGAATAGACATCACGTCCTGGCTGGAGGTAATGTATATTCATTGTCATGACACTTGAGTAATGTTATAGTGTGTTTATGTGGCTGCACATAGCGATATAGCTATATCGTGATGTGCTGTGTAAATGAATGGAGAGAAGTGTATGACGCTGATTGGTCACTGATTGGTCAGCGTCATACACTTCTCTCCACAACGTCCACTTGGCCAAAAAGTAAAACACGCCCAGTTGTTCATTGAGAAACTCATTAGCATAAAGCTAAAATAGGTCATAACTCCGTCAAAAATGACAGTTTTTCTAAATAAAAAACACTGCTGTCATCTACATTACAGCGCCGATCACATTATGTACAATATAGGCCACTTATAATGTGGTGACAGAGCCTCTTTAAGGCTTTTTAACTTGAACCATCAGCATGTTTGACATTCTGCTATGTAATATATGCTACATGGACAAAAGTATTGGGACACATGCACATTACACCTACAGAGGCTTTATGACATCCTATTCTAAATCCATAGGCATTAATATAGAGATGGTCTCCCCTTTGCAAATAAGACATTACTTTTGAGAAGGCTTTGTACAAGATTTTGAAGTGGGTCTGTGGGAATTTTTTCTCATTCTTCCAGAGGAGCATTTGTAAGGTTAAACACTGATGTTGGACGAGAGGGCCTGGCTCGCAATCTCCGTTCTAGTTCATCCCAAAGGAGTTCGATGGGGTTGAGGTAAGGGCTTTGTGCGGGCCGGTCAAGTTCTTCCACACCAAACTCGCCCAACCAAGCCTTTATGGACTTTGCTTTGTGCACTCGGGCACAGTCATGCTGGAACAGAGAAGGGCCTTCCTCAAACTGTTCCCACAAAGTTGGAAGCATTTAACTGGCTAAGGGGATGTTCACACGCAGTGGTTTCAGGCGTATTTCGGGGCGTTTACACCTCGAAAAACGCCTGAAAAAACGGAAGCTGAACGCCTACAAACGCCTGTAATCAATGGGAAAAACAGCATTTAGTTCATACGGGGGCGTCTTTTTACGCCTGTTTTAAAAAACGGAGCGTAAAAAGTCGCTCCGTAAGGTGTATGTTCACACGACCTATTTTCAGCCGTTTTTCGGGCCGTAAACGCCCGAAAAATCGGAAGCAGAACGCCTCCAAACATCTGCCCATTGATTTCAATGTGAGAACGGCCGCGAAAAAGAAGTGCAGGATATTTCTTGGGACGTTTTTGGAGCCGTTTCCCTAGACTCTATTGGAAAAAGCTCCAAAAACGGGCGTAAAAAACCCTGCGAAAATCGCGAGTGGCACAAAAAACGTCTGAAAATCAGGAGCTGTTTTCTCTTGGAAACAGCTCTGTATTTTGAGACTTTTTTGACTCATCGTGTGAACATACCCTAAAAAGAAGTAGCATCTCACTTCTTGAGGCGTTTTTTGGAGCTGATTTTCCATTGGGCTGGGTTCACACGACCTATTTTCAGACGTAAACGAGGCCTATTATGCCTCGTTTTACGTCTGAAAATAGGGCTACAATACGTCGGCAAACATCTGCCCATTCATTTGAATGGGTTTGCCGACCTACTGTGCAGACAACCTGTCATTTACACGTCGTCGTTTGACAGTTGTCAAACGACGACGCGTAAAAATACAGCCTCGTCAAAAGAAGTGCAGGGCACTTCTTTGGACGTTTTTGGAGCTGTTTTCTCATAGACTCCAATGAAAACAGCTCCAAAAACGGACGTAAAAAACACCGCGAAAACGGCGCGAAAAATACGAGTTGCTCAAAAAACGTCTGAAAATCAGGGGCTGTTTTCCCTTGAAAACAGCTCTGTATTTTCAGACGTTTTTGGTCACTACGTGTGCACATACCCTTGAACACTATGAAAAATGCTTCAAAAAACGCCTGAAAAGAAGCTCCAAATTAAAAGAAGCTTAAGGGTATGTTCACACGGCCTATTTACGGACGTAATTCGGGCGTTTTTGCCCCGAATTACGTCTGAAAATAGCGCCTCAATAGCGCTGACAAACATCTGCCCATTGAAAGCAATGGGCAGACGTTTGTCTGTTCACACGAGGCGTATATTTACGCGCCGCTGTCAAATGACGGCGCGTAAATAGACGCCCGCGTCAAAGAAGTGACCTGTCACTTCTTTGGCCGTAATTGGAGCCGTTATTCATTGACTCCAATGAATAGCAGCGCTAATTACGGCCGTAATGGACGCGGCGTTCAAGCGCCTGCACATGCCGTTACGGCTGAAATTACGGGGATGTTTTCAGGCTGAAACATCCCCGTAATATCAGCCGTAACGGACGCCCTCGTGTGAACATACCCTAAGGGTATGTTCACACACACTAATTACGGACGTAATTCGGGCGTTTTTGCCCCGAATTACGTCCGAAAAATGCGCCTCAATAGCGTTGACAAACATCTGCCCATTGAAAGCAATGGGCTGACGTTTGTCTGTGCACACGAGGCGTATATTTACACGCCGCTGTCAAATGACGGCGCGTAAATAGACGCCCGCGTCAAAGAAGTGACCTGTCACTTCTTGGGGCGTAATTGGAGCCGTTATTCATTGACTCCAATGAAAAGCAGCGCCAATTACGTCCGTAATGGACGCGGCGTTCAAGCGCTTGCACATGCCGTTACGGCTGAAATTACGGGGATGTTTTCTCTTGAAAGCATCCCCGTAATTTCAGCCGTTACGGACGCTGCCGTGTGAACATACCCTTAATTTTCAGCTTCAAAAACACCTGAAAATCAGAGGCTGTTTTCTCTGAAAACAGCTCCGTATTTTCAGACGTTTTTAGTCTAGCGTGTGAACATACCCTGACATGTATTGATATGCTGAAGCACTAAGATTTCCCTTCACTGGAACTAAGGGGCCTAGGCCTTCTATGATAAACAACCCCATAGCATTATCCCTCCTCCACCAAACTTTGCAGTTCGCACAATGCAGTCAGGCAGGTAAAGTTCTCCTGGCATTCGACAAAGACATCCTTAGGCTGGGTTCACACAACCTATTTTCAGACGTAAACGAGGCGTATCATGCCTCGTTTTACGCCTGAAAATACGGCTCCAATATGTCGGCAAACATCTGCCCATTCATTTGAATGGGTTTGCCGACGTACTGTGCAGACGAACTGTAATTTACGCGTCGTCGTTTGACAGCTGTCAAAGGACGACGCGTAAAATGACTGCCTCGTCAAAGAAGTGCAGGACACTTCTTTGCAACGTAATTTGAGCCGTTCTTCATTGAAGTCAATGAAGAGCAGCTCAAGATTTACAGGCATCAAAGACGCCTCGCATAATACGAGGAGCAGCATTTACGTCTGAAACGAGGCAGCTGTTTTCTCCTGAAAACAGTCTGTCATTTCAGGCGTAAAAGCCTCTCATCGTGTGCACATATCCTTAACTGTCAGATAGAGAAGCGTGATTCCTCACCCAACAGAACACATTTGCACTGCTCTCGAGTCTAGTGATGGCGTGCTTTCCACAACTCTGTCGGACACTTGGCATTGTGCTTGCTGATGTTAGGCTGGATTCACACGAGCACATTAGGTCCGTAATGGACGGAACGTATTTCGGCAGCAAGTCCCGGACCGAACACAGTGCAGGGAGCCGGGCTCCTAGCATCATAGTTATGTACGACGCTAGGAGTCCCTGCCTCGCTGCGGGACAACTGTGCCGTACTGTAATCATGTTTTCAGTACGGGAGAGTAGTTCCATGGAGAGGCAGGGACTCCTAGCATCGTACATAACTATGATGCTAGGAGAACGGCTCCCTGCAGTGTGTTCGGTCCGGGACTTGCGGCCGAAATACGTTCCGTCCATTACGGACCTAATGTGCTCGTGTGAATCCAGCCTAAGGGTATGTGCACACACACTAATTACGTCCGTAATTGACGGACGTATTTCAGCCGCAAGTCCCGGACCGAACACAGTGCAGGGAGCCGGGCTCCTAGCATCATACTTATGTACGATGCTAGGAGTCCCTGCCTCGCTGCAGGACCACTGTCACGCACTGAAAACATGATTACAGTACGGGACAGTTGTCCAGCAGCGGGGCAGAGACTCCTAGCATCGTACATAAGTATGATGCTAGGAGCTCGGCTCCCTGCACTGAGTTCGGTCCGGAACTTGCGGCCGAAATACGTCCGTCACTTACGGACGTAATTAGTGTGTGTGCACATACCCTAAGGCTTGCATGCAGCTGCTCGGCCATGGAAACCCATGCCATGAAGCTCCCAGTGCAGTTTTTGTGCAGATGTTATTGTCAGAGGTTTGGAACTCTGCAGTTATTGAGTCAGCAGAGCGTTGGCAACTTTTATTTGCACTGTGAACCTCAGCACTCAGCGACCCCGCTCTGTAACTTTGTGATCTGCCACCTCGTGGCTGATTTTCTGTGGTTACTGAACGTTTCCACTTTGCAATGATACCACTCACATTTGATCATATAATATCTAGGAGGAAACATATTTTGCAAACTGACTTGTTACATCGGTGTCATCCTATTACGGTATCACGCTGGAATTCTGTGAGCTCTTTAGAACGACCCATTCTATCACAAATGTTTGTAAAGGCGACTGCATGGCTAGGTGCTTGCTTTTATACACCTGTGGTGAAGGGACTGAATGGAATATCTTAATTTAACGATTAAGAGGTGTGTCCCAATACTTTTGTCCACATTGTGTTTGTTGATATGGTGTTTTTTCTTTGTAAATTCCCCCCAAATGTTATTTTATGTTACACTTTCGAGAGTTCTCCAAGGATTTGCTTCAGCATGCACCTTACTGGTGGTGGTGGTAGAATTGCCAGGATAGAGATTGAAGGATCTGACAGAATATATGCTTCAGAACTGAAATCTTCCTTCATTCCTTCCTTCCTGTTGCAACATCTGGACAGAGGAGGGGTGAATATTCTTTGAGGGATTGTCTGCTTTAGATAAACCCTTTGCATATGTCACTAGACGGTAATCCCCTTCTCAGCACTTCATCTCTAAAGGGTATGTTCACATGGCAGCGTCCGTAACGGCTGAAATTACGGGGATGTTTTCAGGAGGAAACATCCCCATAATTTCAGCCGTAACGGCATGTGCAGGCGCTTGAACGCTGCGTCCATTACGGACGTAATTGGCGCTGCTTTTCATTGGAGTCCATGAATAACGGCTCCAATTACACCCCAAGAAGTGACAGGTCAATTCTTTGACGCGGGCGTCTATTTACGCGCCGTCGTTTGACAGCGGCGTGTAAATATACGCCTCGTGTGAACAGACAAACGTCAGCCCATTGCTTTCAATGGGCAGAAGTTTGTCAACGCTATCGAGGCGCATTTTTCGGACCTAATTCGGGGAAAAAACGCCCGAATTATGTCCGTAATTAGTGTGTGTGAACATACCCTAAGGCTTAGTTCACAGTTTTCAAAAGGCAGAAAAATAATTGCCAGCATTTTTGGACAATTTTTTTGTTTTTGCGTTTTTGTGGTGTTTTTTGCCGGCAGCCGTTGAATCAAATGAAAAAACCACGGGCAAAAAAAAACTATCAAAACGAATGCCTCCCATTGCTTTTAATGGGAGGTCAGGGGCGGAAACCGCTTGAAAAATTAGCATGCCGCTTTTTTTTTCTGCAAGCGGCCAAACGCCCCCTGGGGGAAAAAACGCCTCTGCCTCCCATTGAAATCTATGGGGGCGATTTGGGACGTTTTTGCAATTTCCGTGTCAAAACCTGCGCCAAAAAACTGTGTGAACTGACCCTAAGGCCTTATTCCGTCTGTGTTCGGTCCGTGAGATACGGACCATGTGTCAGCCGTACTTCCCGGACCAAACACAGTTCAGGGAGCCGGGCTCCTAGCATCACAGTGATCTAAGATGCCACTCACATTATGTACAAGATAGGAAACTTATAATGTGGTGACAGAGCCTCTTTAAGGGCTTGTCCACACTTAGCGGAATTGCTGCATATTAAAGAGGCTCTGTCACCAGATTTTTCAACCCCTATCTGCTATTGCAGCAGATCGGCCCTGCAATGTAGATTACAGTAACGTTTTTATTTTTAAAAAACGAGCATTTTTGGCCAAGTTATGACCATTTTTGTATTTATGCAAATGAGGCTTGCAAAAGTCCAACTGGGCGTGTTTAAAGTAAAAGTCCAAGTGGGCGTGTATTATGTGCGTACATCGGGGCGTGTTTACTACTTTTACTAGCTGGGCGTTCTGACGAGAAGTATCATCCACTTCTCTTCAGAACACCCAGCTTCTGGCAGTGCAGACACACAGCGTGTTCTCGAGAGATCACGCTGTGACGTCACTCACAGGTCCTGCATCATGTCAGACGAGCGAGGACACATCGGCACCAGAGGCTACAGTTGATTCTGCAGCAGCATCAGCGTTTGCAGGTAAGTAGCTACATCGACTTACCTGCAAACGCCGATGCTGCTGCAGAATCAACTGTAGCCTCTGGTGCCGGTGTCCTCGCTCGTCTGACACGATGCAGGACCTGTGAGTGACGTCACAGCGTGATCTCTCGAGAACACGCTGTGTCTGCACTGCCAGAAGCTGGGTGTTCTGAAGAGAAGTGGATGATACTTCTCATCAGAGCGCCCAGCTAGTAAAAGTAGTAAAACCGCCCCGATGTACGCACATAATACACGCCCACTTGGACTTTTACTTTAAACACACCCACTTGGACTTTTGCAAGCCTCATTTGCATAACTACAAAAATGGTCATAACTTGGCCAAAAATGCTCGTTTTTTTAAAATAAAAACGTTACTGTAATCTACATTGCAGCGCCTATCTGCTGCAATAGCAGATAGGGGCTGCAAAATCTGGTGACAGAGCCTCTTTAAGTGTATGGAACTGTGGACGGAAAATACGCAGCAGAATACAGTAGCAGCAAAGCGGTTGAGATTTAACAAACTGCATAAATATAGTCACCATCTCCCAGCATTGACAAAAACTACACGAATTCCACACCATTTTCTGCAGTAAAAACCTCAAGAAATGGTGCGGTTTTTCCACAGCAGAAATCCTGTTTGTTTCTGCAGAAATTCCATTTCGTGTGGACAAGTCCTATTAGTTTAACAACACCAAATTTTGACACACTTTTCACTAAGCAACATTTTGGTTGCTGTAGTAGTTTACCACAGCAGGCAGATGTTGTAGCGAATTTAAATATCCTGTTCACAAAATGCAGCATAAAAGTGAGGTTTAAAATAAAAACAATTTTATTTTTGCTTCAATGGAAAAGTATCACATTTTCATAGCAGAGCGGTTTCAGGCCTAACCTTCAAACATGAATATTTTGTGGTGTAAAATTTAGTCTGTTGCTGTTTTATGACAGGAAATTGTTAGTTTTATAAAGGTTTTATAGTTGGAAACTTATTCTATACAGTCTTGTGTTGTGTCTCTTATACACAATCGTTCAGATTGATGGTGCCATACACGTCCGGCTTTAGTCGTGCTAATGACTGGACATTTGCCCAGACCAAACATGGCGGCCGCATCCTGTTACGTCTCAACACAAGCACAAAGAATCCAATCCCTCCCATTCCCACAGCTTAGCTACTGGTTGAATCATCTGTGTGACTAAAACATGTCTATGAGTAAGTGATAACTCGGCGAGCGGAGAAGTCAGGTGTTGCCCTACAGCCATTTTCCAGGAGACCACGGTCAATTAGAAGAAGACCAGAGTACAAACATAACTCTTTCAACGTGAACAGCCGCGTGCTCTTCCGCTTGGGGATGTGCAATTCAAGCGGTGGCTTCTTCGCCTGCTCTCTATTATAAATGATCTAGCCTACCACAGAGATAAATCCCAGAGACGTAATGCGTGGCCGAAACGTCGCCGACATATTCAATCCTGGCAACGCCGACCCTTCTCGAGAAACAGCCAATAAACTCCCTCAATAACGCATACAGCGTTTCCTCGCTCTACTACCCAGCTCCTGGCATCATTCTCTAGGTATGTTTCCGTCTCTTAAAGGCAGTGAATGTGCTCCCCGCGCCCACATCAAAGATGACCGCGCTTCCTGGTGTGTTAAATCAAAGGTTGGGGCGGGGCACGTCCCCGTGACGTCACCAGACCCCAGGCCAAGGATTGGGGGCGGTTTTTTAGTTCTTGCCCAGGCCCAGATTATACAGTGAGGAGGAGAAGGCGGAAGAGGCAGTAGAGCGAGAAATAAATAAAGAGAATGGAGAGGGGTGGACTAGTGAGAAGCAACGGCCCCGGCGTGTGTAATAACCGTTGTGTACAATAACCGTCGTGTACCAGCGAGCCTCGTCCGGTGTGAAGAGCTTTCTCCGGTGGCGGAGGCGAGTTGTGTGTAACATTATGTACGCTGTATGTATATCTCTCTCCGTGCCTACATCTAGCATGGCGGGGTGGGGGCTGTGTACATTCATGCTGTGTATATGTGTGCTGTTCTCTATAGAGAGAGGGAGGGGGTCGTTGTGTATTAGCTTTCTGGCTGTACGTATAGGTTCTATATGGTCGTGCCTATACGTAGTACAGTGTGCTCTCTTTTTATTATATATATATATATATATATATATATATCCCTCTTTAGTATTATACGTGCCTGTATTGTGTATGTTTATAAAATACAACCATCTATTTACTATCTATGTATCTCCTGTACTGTGTATCCATCTTCTATATTTCCCTCATGTATTGTCTATGAAGGAGCAGTGACTCCCTATCTGTAAGTTTGTAACTTGTTCCATATTTAGTAGAGGGGCAGCAATATATGTATCCGCTGCCCTGTGCTGGCCGCAGACCCCCGCACCACCGGGAGGAAGGGGCGAGCAGCTGCCTTTGTCTGCTGCCTGTGTCTTTATCTCATCAGGGGAGATGGGTTTGTGCTCATCTCCCTCACAGCACACAGTATATTGGGTACTCCCGCAGCTCCATCTTCTCCGATGTCAGTGGATACTTGATATTTGTAAACAGATCTAGAGCCACTATATATTACCTAGAAAATATCAAGATGATTTTTGTACATAGATAAAATATAGGGTGTTTGCGCTGTGGACTTGGTTGATCTGTTTCTAGAAGTGGATTTCTATGGGGTGTATAGACTTTAGTTTTTTGCTTGTGATTTGGTGACAGTTTGGTTGCTCAGGTCTTTCTTTTTTAAGGATTGGGAGATTTTTCTATTTCCAATACACATGATTTTGCTTCTAATAAACGAGATGTTTATGTTGTGGTTAGCGTAGCCTTTTTATTTTCTGGTTGATGATGTAGTCACCTGAAGCTTACTTCGTATCCTCGTCCCTTACTACTCTGTTTTATATTAGACTACGCTTGCTAGCAGTTGGTACCTTTGAACCGACCGTATTATGGATCTGCATAAACAGCAATTCCCTAATATACCGATTATGAGAATTGCTCCCTTTTATATGCAGGAGGATTGCAATAATACGCTTGCAGGGCTATGGAAAATTTGTATACTGCCTATTGCCTTAGGGGGGCGCATCAGAATTCAGGCTCTTTACCATAGTCTATGGAGCTCTACTATGCTGACATGGAAGCCATGGGGACCGTATGTTCACCACGATCGCTAGATTACTACCATTATTAAATGGAGCTATTCTGACAATGAGTATATTGGGGCATTGTTTGTATGCCGTTCCCAACACAGGTGTTGAAAAACCAACTGCGGTTTTTACATTTGATAAACAAAGGCCTAAAAAAAAAAATTTTTTTTTAAATGTATGCATTTGTAAAAATTACCTCCAGAAATACAGAAGGGAAGTTTGAGGCAGTTTTTTTTTTTCTACCTGACAAACTGTAAACTAGGCCTTACCGGTCACGGCGGCTGCTATTTGTGACTAGCCGATTTGGACAGTATCTGCTAAGCTTCAGTGATCCTTGTCTCCGCTGTGTGCTTTCCTGCATCATATAGTGAGGTGTGCCTTGTAGTTTGCATATGTACATCCGCCGACGTGTGCACGTGCGGATATGTAGATACAATAGGATTTGTCAATAACCGACAAGAAAAGGAGCATCTGTGACTTCCCAGATTTGCATGCTTATATATGCATCATTGCTATTCACATCAACTGTCAGCCATGCCTGCATTCAGGACACCTGTATGTTATAAACCGGTTTATTCTCATGGGTATAGCCTATCGGCCAATAAGATGTTCTCTTATTGTTCTAATGTGAGCGTTCAGTAGGTGAGCTTTACAATATTTAGAAGGTGTTCTGGGCGGGGGCGGGGAGAGTACTTGTGTGGCGTGTCCTTTATAGTTTGTAGGTATAGGCTAAACTTAGACTGTTCGGTCCATTAGAAGATATTACTAATCCTCTGAATATTTCACTTCCAACCTACCCCCAGCTTTTCCAATGAGCAGGTAATCCTAACAGGATAACGAATTTTAGAGTATTAGCACTCCATGCTCTCGATTGTAACTATGTAGTCTTGTTAGAATTGTCATTCGGCACCTATGCCCGTTCTGACATTGCATGCAACCTTTTCCGAGGAGGTGTGTTCTGTCTTTATGGAAATGGTGTTCGTGTGCCTTTGGGATGTTCCCCGCTAAGGCCTATGTACATTGAGACTCATACGTATGTTTATGTGCAAAGACAAATTTAGGTGATCAGATTTTCTTACTTCGATTATTTGTTATAATCTGATAGTTACAAACAACTGTATAATGCTTTTGTGGAGTATGAAAGTACCATAGAATTTTACAAGATGGGCTCTCTCGTTGTTAAGGCCCTTTTACACGGGCCAATGATGGGGCAAACGAGTGTTTTATATGAACGCTCGTTCCTAATCATTGCTCTGTGTAAACAAGGTAACGATCAGCCGATGAATGGGCAAACGCTCGTTCATCCGCTGATCATATCTTTTATGTAGCACAAAATGCTATCGTTGTCCGCAGCCAGTGTAAACTGGGAGATGTGCTGCCGACATTATGGAAATGTCTGGGTACGAGTGATCATGGTAACCTCTCCATGCATTTCTGATCATAGCTCCTTGTGAAAGGCGCAAACTAGCGCCAATCAACAAGCTGTCCCGTTGATTGGTGCTCGTCTTTACGGCCCATGTTGGCCGGTGTAAAAGGACCCCTGCTTACATTATGTGGACATGTCTTGATTACCATCTTGTTTGTTGAATAGTGTAAACGCTGCGGAATTATGTGCAGAAATTCCACAGCATTTACAGTAGCGGCAAAGTTAATGAGGTTTTGAAAATCTCATGCCCACGCTGTGGGAAAAAAGGCAGCGGAAATACCACATTATAAGTGAAAGGGTCTGAAGACTTTCTGAATGCACTGTATGTAGTGAGACTTAGATTAACCCTTTACAAGAAACTGTGTCCTCTTCTAGTATATAACACAGAGGAGATATGTGCTGCTATCTTACTTCATCCTGGATGTAGTTATATTAGCAGCAATGTAAGATAAATTCCTTTGCATTATGGAGCAGTGGGAAGGAAGAGTAATATGAAGAGTCTCTACTTAGAAGCAGGAAAGTAAAGAGCCTTTTACACCTGCCGACATTCGGCCGGTGCAGTGAGCGCCAATCAACGAGACTTCATTGATCGGCGCTCGTTTGCTCCTGTCACAAGGAGCTATGTATGGGGACGAGCACTCATTACTCTGTTCGCTCGTCCCCATACATTATCATGTCTGGAGCGCGTCTCCCTGTTTATACAGGGAGATGTACTGCCAACAACGATAATATATAAATTTTTTAAAACTATACGATCAGCCTATGATCAAGCGATTAGCGGGAACGAGCGTTCTATGACTACTTGCTTGCCCGATAATCGCCCAGAGTAAAAGGGCCTTGAGGCCATGTTCACACGTTCAGTATTGGGTGTGAATTCCACGCCTAAATCCTGGCAGTCGGCTAACATTCTGCCGGCAATGCACGTGAATAAGGTGTTTTATACTCCAATCACGTGCTCAGGAAAATATCTGCACAGAATTATTAATGTGCTACGGATTTTAAAATCCACATCATATTCTTTATTATGGAAAAACGCAGATTAGCTTCATTGGGTTTAATTCCAAGTTTCAGCTACGGAGTCCACTTTCTATTCAGTGTGTGGTCGCTGTGGTTCTGTGTATTTAGTGACACTCATATTAACCCTTTACAAGCAGCTGTTTCCTCCTCCTCTAGCAGATTAACCCCTAGTGCATATTCGCGCTGCTTATTTTCTGCCGTGTTTTGGAGCATTAAATCATCATGTTATTCTCTGAAATACACTTTTAAAAAGCCTGCAAACTTCCGATTGATTTCATTGGGAAATATACTGCGTAGTTCAAATGAGGCATGATTTTACACAGCTAAATTTAAAAAAAGCCTTGTTAAAAAGTTTTTATAAGCTAATTGACACTTAGGCCCTTTTCTCACTGCGTTTTTTTGCAGGCAGAAAAATTTGCCTGAAAATTCTGCGTTTCTCGTCGGCGGCCATTGAGCGCCACGGGCAAAAAATGCAGCCAAAAACGCTTTCTCTGCCTCACATTGATTGGAGAAAAAAACTCTTCCGCCTCTCATTGAAATCAATGGGAGGCGGTTTTTGCCGCTGATTCCGACACTTTTTCCCCGTCAAAATTGGCGTAAAAAACTGAACTGGGCCTTTAAAGGATGCCTTGAAAATCCTACTCCAAAAATACTTTTTTTTTTTTTAAAACGAGCATTTTTGGCCAAGTTATGAACATTTTTATATTTATGTAAATGAGGCTTTCTAAAGTACAACTGGACGTGTTTACAGTAAAAGTACAACTGGGCGTGTATTGTGTATGTACATCTGGGCGTTTTTACATCTTTTACTAGCTGGGCGTTGTGACGAGAAGTATCATCCACTTCTCTTCAGAACGCCCAGCTTCTGGCAGTGCAGACACAGCGTGTTCTCGAGAGATCACGCTGTGACGTCACTCACTTCCTGCATCGTGTCGGACCAGCGAGGACACATCGGCACCAGAGGCTACGTTTGATTCTGCAGCAGCATCGGCGCTTGCAGGTAAGTCGGACGGCCACGGAGTGTCGCCCGCAAATTGCGGGCTGTGCACATGGCTGCGGCCATTGTTTGCTATGAGCCTGGACCGCAGAACACGGCCGTAATAAGACATGTCCGTTCTTTCTGTGGTCCGGGCTCCTGGACCATGCACGGACCGTGGAAAACATGGTCGTGTGCATGGCCCCATAGGAATGAATGGGGCCGCAATTCTCCCGTGAATTTTCGATGGAATTGCGGCCGCAAAAGCACGTTCGTGTGCATGGGGCCTAAAGCTTTGGCTCTTTAGATGCAGTGACCTAATAGCAAATTTCATGGGAAAAAGTTTTTATTGTGCAAAAGTAGTTAACAGAAAAACAAAAACAAACTATACATATTTTGTATCGCCGTAATCTTATTGACCTATAGAATACAGGCAATCTGTTATTTATGCCGCAGGAAAATGTTAAAAAAGCAAAAAACAATGGCACTTTTTTTTTTTTTTTCAAAACCCCCAAAAAAATACATAAGTTATATGTACCCCAAATTGGTGGTATTGAAAAATACAACTCGCCAAGCAAAACACAAGCCCTCATACTGCTACATCAATAGAAAATCTAAAAAGTTATGGCTCTCTGTTATGTGGTAATGTAAAATGAAAAAATTCCTTAAATAGGCTCGGTAATGAAGTAGTTAATAAACCTGCATGTTTGTGGTTTTGTTTTAGAAATATTGTGGTCTGGGCTCTAAGGTTTCTTTTACACCCGCTTGTTGATCGGCGCTCGTTTGCTCCTTTGCCAAGGAGCTATGATCAGTAATGTATGAGGACGAGTAATCGTTACTCCAATCCCTCGTCGCCGTGCGTTAACATCATGTCGACAGCACATCTCCCTGTTTTACGATAATAATTTCTGCTGCATAAATAATACAATTAGCCAATGAGCGAGTGTTTGCTCGTTCATCGGCTGACTGTTGCCCTGTTTACTTAAGGCAAATATCGGGAACAAGCGTTCTATGAATGCTTGTTTGCCCGATCATTGGCCTGTGTAAAAGGGCCTGTACTTTTGGATGGAAATGCAGATTGTTGCTCCACCATCAACCCGATACAAAGTCCGTTTGCCTTTACAAGGCTCAGATGATTGTTTGTAAGCTTTTTTTTTTTTCTCTGGGTGGGGGTTGTTCTTCTTGATTCTGTAACTTGGTCAATTTAAAATGATTGGCTAAGGAATGCCAAGTCAGTGTGTTTCTCTGCTTGCCGCCTATAAACTTACAATGAACTGGTGACCATCACGGAATCGAAAGTTCCAAAGCCTGACTAATATGTGGAAAATAAGTGCGCTGGAGAGCCTATGTCCGTTTGTAGCCTGTAGAGCTGACCCTACTTTATTAGATGGCTCATAGATGACTGGCGGTACGACATGATACCTGAACCCCCTATGCATTGCTGACTCTAAGCAAATTCTTATTGGAATCTTAATTGCCTAAACTATGCTTACGATCTTCAGAATATGTAGGATAGGCTTTATGCACGTAAGCCGTTCAGCCCGTAATATAGTGCAGTGCTGAGGACTCTGTCCGATATACGCATCCGATAGAGCAGATTGCAGTGTGTTTAATTATTTTTGTTTTGTTTCTTTTAATGCAAACTTTGCGCTAAAAAACCCCAAAACGGTTTATAGCAAAGTATTTTGAAACTGTGGTATGCATGAACACTATCAGGGATCCGTGTAATACTGATCCTAAATACGGTCGTGTGTATGAGTTCTTTTAAATAGATGGAAATAAATTTACTCTTGAAAAAAGGGTGTACGAGAGAAATCTTCGTTATTGAGTGTACTACTAATGGCTTCTTCCACATGGCAGTATTTTGCATCAGTATTTGCAAGTCAAAACCATGAGTGGGTCCAAAACGCGGAAGAGGTACAAATCTTTCCATTACACTTTTTCTCGGTGGAGGTTCCACTCCTGATTATGGCTTACAGACCAACATACTGCTGTGTGAAAGCGTCTAAATCTGAATTTACTTAATGTTGATAAACTCCACTGCCCACTTTCATCCAGAATTATTCAAGTGCGCTCATAGACGTTCTAAGCAGTGTTCGTTACTTTAACTCATTATTTATACATGCCGATTGAATGTGTTGGAATGTTTAATGGGATCATATTCTGCTCCTCTCTGCTCAGCTCACTTAAAAGCTATTTTCTGAGAGAGTCCTATCTATCTTTTCAGATTACAACTCATAGTGGCCTTACACATTAAATAACTGAGGCCAACATTATTTCCCCCTACCCCTCCCCCCATAAACATGTGCATCTCAATGGGTATGGGGGGAAGAAGGCACAACCAGACTTGTTTGGAAAGTACCATGGAACGAGGGATCGGGCATTTTGAAATAGAACATTCCAGATCCTTTTTTCCCCTGACCTTTGCGGGAGAGTCGGGCCACCCCCATACACATAAGACAGTCAACCGACCCCACAAATCAACGGGTTTGGACAAATTCTGTTTAATGTGTATGGGCACCTTTTAGGCTGGATTCACACATCACACGTTTGTTGCCGATTTTGATGCATGGTTTTGAGCCAAGGCCAGAAGTGGTTACAAAAGGAATGAGAAATATAAAATAACTTGTACATCTCCTTCCTCCTGGATCCACTCGTGGCTCAAAAATCTGTATAAAGTTACATAATGTGCGAATTCAGCCTTGAGGCCCTGTTCACATGCTTATAGCTTTCCATCAGAGGTTCACGTTGGGAGGACTCCAGACTGTATAGGTATAGAGTGGGATATGTTGTCTGAACCCCCAGGGCAGAGCACTCCTTGAAGTGCTGTGTCCGAGGAAGCTCTTGAAGTCACTGTTCATATATAGGCAGAGCATTGCAAGCCAGTATAGGAATAGGCTAGCAGTTGTGAGTTTGCTTGTGTCTATGCTTTCCAAAACTGTAAAGGAAAATTCCAAGCTTGTGTGGCACTTGCATTTATTTGTAACCTGTTATGCTCTTATGATAGACTTTAAACAGTATACAAAAGTAGCACAAATATTAATGGGATGAACTATGTGCTTTTTTTACGGAGTTTACTTTATCCTATGAAAGTTAGTTTAAACTCCATACAACATCTCATTGTATGGTTGTCTTTTGGCTCCTGTAGAAATTCAGACTGAAACTAGAAATGGCATGCTTTGACAGCCGCTACCTGCTTTTTGTCATCTTTCTGGAGACTGCTTACTAGGGCTAAATTGACTTAGGCTGGTTTCACACCGATATTACAGCTGCGTGCAGGAGATGTTATATTTTGAGCTAGGGACAGGATCTTTTGAGAAAAGCATAACTGCATCCCTTCCCAGCCTTGGCTCTAAATCTATATGGTGCCTGCACGGAGATGTAATACACTGGAGTGAAACTGGTTTGCACACACCACTTTGTTTTTTTGATAAAATGTAGGAGAGCTTTCTCAAGAGCAGTTCAACCTATAATTTAATATTCATACTACTCAATCTGAACCTCCTTGTGTAATTGGCTACTGTTTTGGATATTATATTGGGAGTGAAGGCCTTCTGATATTTTTGCATACCTGCATCCTTCTGTTGCTGTCCTACAATATCGATTGCTGGATTTGCCCCATAGTGTCCACACTGAACATTGCTATAGACTGGTCTGTTCTGTCGTTTATTTTGAATAAACTGCGTTCTTACTCTATACTGGTGGGTCTAGTAAGCTTACCTCTCTGTAGCTGAAAAGCGCACCTCGTTTTTATCTCTGTGACTGAGAGAAGCCAGTATATCGGGCATATTGGCAGTCAGAGTTCCTTGAAAAGCTTTGTCTGTGTGGTGTATAGTTGGCTTACTTTATCCCACTATAATTTTAGCTTCAGTTTAGCTGATAACATTTGTGAATAAATTATATATTTTTCTTTAAAGGCTATGGACCCCTTTTGCATTGAATTTATTTATTTTAATACGTTTGCTGCTAACGCCTCATGCACATGACCGTGTGCGCCGTCCGAGTCCTGATCCAAGGAAAGATAGGACATGTTCTATCTTACCTCGAATCGGAGACTCTGATCATTTTTCACGGACCAGATTCACCTGCTAAATTGAATGGGTCCGTGAAGACTATTGGATGCCGTCAAAAACGGCCCGACTGGCACAACAGTCGTGTGCATGAGGCTTAAATGCTAAGTTAAGCAACTTTATAAATAGTCTTCATTTAAAATGTCCTACCGTTTTGCTTCTGTAGTCTGCGGAGCTCCTGTCGATAACTGTCTTTGATGCTACTTCTAGCTCAAATCGGTCCACTGCTCCTAAGGAGCTTATGTAATCTGCTCTCCCCCTCCCTACTGTGTTAGGCGAAGTTCACATCTCGTTTTTACTGTATGTCGGAACGGAGCCCTGGCAGACACAAACGGAAACCATAGGTTTCCGTTTCCATCACCATTGATTTCAATGGTGACGGATCCGGTGCCAATGGTTTGAGTTTGTCTCAGCTGTGCAAGGGTTCCGTTGTTTTGCCGGAATCAATACCGTAGTCGACTACGCTATTGATTCCGGCAAAACTACAGAACGGAGCCAGAGCGCAGATGTGAACGAAGCCTAACATGCACGTTTTGACACAAAAAAAAGTATCAAAACGTGTATCGCATCGTGTACATTGATATCTATGGTCAGGACGGATGCCCTAATGGTGTAGTCTGTTCTTATGTTCTATCTTTTTTTTTTTTTTTCCTCCTATGTCCTGAAAAGCGTAGTCTACTATGCTTTTCAGCAGTTTTCCAAAACCTATACCACACGTATGTTTTTATCTGTATTGAAGTCAATGACGACGTATGCCGTCTTAAAACCTACGTATATGTTTTTGTCACCTTATATGGGAAATTGCCCAGATTATGAGAAAACCGTTCCTCCCCCTGCGAAGCCCCTCAGTGCTGGCACCAGGAAACACTGCAGCTACTCCCTACTTTTATATTTTGACTTTACAAATCTTGACTTTACAAAGTTTGATTTAGCTGAAGAACAAAAAACATATACGATTTTAGAAACCAGAACGGACACAAACATATGAAAACTTACACGACGTATATATACTACAAAAAGAAAAAATGTAAGCATCTGTTACAAATGCATACGTTTTTGTAACTTTAAAAAAGTATACGTCGTCGTATACCACTAATGTGTGCACAAAACGAGACGTGAATATAGACTTGGCAGCAGGAATGGAGGTTGTACACTGCAGATCAGAGTGAGGAGAGGGGGAAAGCTTCCAAGTCTTCAGGGATGGTAGGTCACACAGGCTGTCAGTATCTGAGTGTAGAGGGAGAATCACACAGACTAGTGTAGAAAGCTGTGAGGATACATGAGAACTAGTGAAGGCAGTAGCATCCTGGACACACAGACCTCACATCCAGCATTTATTACTGGGAGTACACACCTACAGGAGAAAGTCAGTCAGAAACTAGGGTTAGGCCTTATTCACACGACAGAGTCAGAGTGTCGGCCGATAAAATCGGCCGTTTTTCCTGGCCGGTTTGCATCCGTTCCAATTCCGTTACGGGCAGTGTTGCCGTTTTTAACGGCCGTTTTTTTTTTTTTTTTTTTTTTTTTTTACCCACTTTGCATCTTTTTTTTCCCTGTCCGTTTTTTAAATTTGATGAATTAAATTTGTACATTTTTGCCACACACTTCCCCCTGTAGGTAGTGCCACACAGCCCCCCCCCCCATAGATGGCACCCCCCCCCCCCTCTACCTGTCTATAAATAGCGCCACTGTTCCAGGAGAAGTCCCTGACTTCAATGTCCATATATGAAGACAGTGAAGTCAGGGACTTCTCCTGGAGCGGAGACACCGGGCACAGGGTCGGGGATTCCGCTTCAGAAGTGCCTGACGTAACTGTGTCCATATATGGACACAGTGAAGTCAGGGACTTCTGCTCGAGCGGAATCCCCAATCCCCGGCCACAGCGTTGCCTAAGCTCCTACAGGGAGCAAAAGACATACCCTCCTCCTCACATGCACTTTGCACTGTGAGTAGGAGAGAGAGAGAGTGACGGAAGACACAGCCGTCACTTGGAGCACATTCAAGTGATGGCCGTGTATTACCCGGCCCCATAGACTTCTATGGGGGTCAGGAGAATGGCCGAAAATAGGGCATGTCCCATTTTTTGACGGCCGGGTTCGGTCGTGTGAATAGCCCCATTAGCGGTCTGTTGTTCCTACTGCAGCCGTGTGACGGATGTTTTTTGAACGGCTGTCACATGGCCTGGAAACCCTGTCGTGTGAATAAGGGATTAGCCTGTAAACTGAACATCAAAGGGCCTGAAACTTTGCAACTTTTTTTTAACTCTAGATAAAAAAAAGAATGTGTGTGTGCATAAGTAGGTATACAGTTTAAAAAATGTTTGTTCTATAAAATACTAAAGTACAATCTCTTGTATTTCTCTAGTTGAAATTGTCCGCCTTCGCTGTTTACGCTTTGCTGTAATCTAGTTTTTACACTCAGGCCCCAGGCACATGACCGTGCCTGTAATCACGGCCCATGATTACGGGCAAGGACGGCTGCGGACAGTCATCCACATTTGTGGACCGTGCTCACATTATAAAGTATGAGAGCACGGTCCTTAAAATAAATAGGCATGTCCTATTTTTTTACGGAAGGTCTCTAAGGCATGGACGCCTTCCGGTAAATATATGGGAAGGTGTCCATCGGCCAAAGAAATGAATGGGTAATTGCAGACTAAATCTACAGCCGCGTGCATGGGGCCTTAAGCACACTTTGGCACAAAGTTATTTATTGGCATTAATTTCTTGACCTGTTCCTTTTATGAACTGAATCATGTTATCTACAATCCGTGGTTTTCTTGAATATACCTTTTATCTTTGATAACTCTCAAAAAGAAAGCCTATAAGGGTAAAGTCTGGTGATCGTGGTGGCTGTTCGACCGGACCTAGTCTAAGTATCCACGTATTGAGTAATTTTAGTCCAGAACACGATGCAGGGGCTCCATCTTGCTGAAAATAGAAGTCTTCGGTTTCATGCTCCAACTGCATATGTGGTATTACGTTTTCTAAAGGTCTGAGGTAACCGCTGTATTGTAGAAGATAGGTCCAATCACCCGTTTACGTGAAAGGGCCGCCCAAACGGTAATCCCCGGGTTGATTCAACTGTTTTTCGCAGTTGTTGCAAGGGTGTTTTCTGTTGAGTAATAAACACAGTTGTGCCTATTTGTTTGAAGTTGGCTTCATCGAACCAAGTTATTTTTCTAAGGCCTTGTTCACACTGCATTTGAAGCGATTTTTCATCAAATACGCATGCTTTAACATTGACATCAATGGAAAAATACATTGCAGTGTATACGACGCAGTGTTTTTACGAATGCGTATTTTAAAAACGTGTCGTATAACAAAACGCGCCTAATTCCCATAGTCTATGGGAGTCCTAACTACGCGCCCAAAAACGCCTGTACTTTATAAAGCGCTTTTCAAAAAAATGTTAGCGTTTTTGACCCGTTTACACGTCGTTTGGGTTTTTATAGCGCTGAGTGAGCAAGGCCTAATAATGCCATCTTTTGTGTTTTTTCATATATATAATAAAAAAAATAATTTGTTTACGTGGACAGCAATCGTGTGGACATCTTCAGTCAATCCTGAAAATTGATGTCTGAGTGCTGTTAATTCCTTTACCCTCCTCCGCGAGTCATAGGGGTCCAGAAAATCAGAAACATGAGCTGCCTGGTTCTTGTCACTGGAGAGCTGCTTGAGTTTTTCTTGTGCCTGCATAACTAACTGGTGACTTCTTGCTTCACTCCAGATCAATGTCTTTCCCTGACTAACATCCTAGTGAGTGACTTAGCAAGGTCTAACTAAAATCTCCTTATTAGTCAGTAAAAATAGGGAGAGACCTAGGCTTTAGGAGCTGGTTAGACCAATCCGGAAGACAATTGATCCTGATCTGTCACTAATTTAGTAATGCCCTATCTCCGATCTAATCTAATAGGCGCTGTCACACTGATAATGCTAGTGAAAATTGTGTCCCAAGATGATTTTAAGTTATGAGCTTTTTTTCTAAATATACAAATGAGGCTATACTAGACAAGGGTGTCGATGTCAGCGATTCTCCTGAGTTGTAGCCACCTCACAGCCTCTGATGCTGTCCTATCAGCATGAAGCTGCTTCCCACAGTGTAAGAGACTGAGGCTGGAGGGAAGGGGATCACTTCAAATAGCAATATATCAGGCTTTGGACTGCCTAGAACAGCGGTGTCATATGAAAGATGAGATTCTAATCTTTCATATGCCCCCAGGATTGCAGTTCTAGCTGTGAAACAACCAGAGATATCGCCAGTTGAAAACACAGTCGGGATTGGAAGCTGTATACTCTATGATCACACTGTGTTGCTGGGCTGGGAAGAGGAGAACTGTATGATGCTGATAGGACGGTGTCCTACAGAAAACACTACACCACCCAGAGTGAAAAGAAAGTTACCTCCCATTTGGCAAGTATAGCCAAATTAGCATGTTTGGAAAAATGCTCATAACTTTACAAATAAACGTTTTTGAAAACAAAATGACACTAGTTATCAGTATCACAGCGCCTATTAGATCAGTTAGGTGATAGGGCATTAATAAACTGGTGACAGATCCTCTATAAAGCAGTCCAGGTCTATTCCTCCTAGACCTCTGTGATTGAGACTGGGGGTGGGGCAGGAGTGTCTTGCCAAGCTTGGCTCAAGTCAACCCTTATTTTTTGTGTGCGCTTTAACTCCTCACGACATTTGACGTATCCATACGTCATACCCGGGTAGGGTGAAGTATGGAACGGGCTCACTGAGTGAACCTGCTCCATACTATGCGGGTGTCTGCTGTATGTTACAGCCGACACTTCACAGTAACAAGCAGGATCCCGGTCGTTTATGCCGTTTAAATGCCGAGGTAATGAAGGCCCCCGGGTCCGCCTTCTTTGTGCTCCTACTAAGCCCCCCTTGGGGGACTAATAAAAGTAAGAATGAGTAAAACAAAGTTTGTTTATTGTTTTATGTAAAGCGTAGTAAAAAAATAAACATAATTGGTATCGCCGCATCCGTAAAAGTCTGAACTATTACAATATAACTGCAGAATCTCTTTTTTTTTTTTTTTGGTCACCTCATCTCCCACAAAAAATGTAATAAAAAGTGATCAAAGTATTGCATGTCCACCAAAATGGTATCATTTAAAAACTACAGCTTATCCCGCAAAAAAAAATAAGCCCTCATACCATTTAACCGACGGAAAAATAAAAAAGTTGTGGCTCTCAGAATTTGGCGACACAAAATAAATTTAACTTTTTACATTTCGTTTTTTCATATAGAAAAAACTATAGATATTTGGTATCTCCATAATCGTATTGACCCGCATAATAAAGTTAACATGTTGTTTTAATTGCACAGTGATTTCCATAAAAACGAAGCTCAAAAAACAATTGTAGAATCAGGTTTTTTTCATTTTCTACCCCACAAATAATTTTTTCCTGTTTTACTAGTACATTATACGGCACAATAAATGGTGCTACACAAAACTACAACTCGTCCTGCAAAAATCAAGCCCTCGTAGGACTATATAGACGGAAAAATTAAAAGTTATGACTTTTGGAAAGTGGGGAGGAAAAAACTAAAATTTAAATCTGAAAGTGGTTTACGACGGGAAGGGGTTAATGCTGTCTGGAAATAAAATGAGATTGATACATTTTGTTTAATGTGTTCATGCTACTTATACTTGAGGTGCAGTGGAGCACATTTTATAAAGCCCTCAGGTTCTAAGTGATCTACGCAGTGCTCACCCATTTGGTAGGGGAAAAAAAAATAGATTTAGGCCAAGTTGGCATGTAGCATTTGTGTGGTGCTTTTTTGGTGCAGTGTTTTACATATCGGAGAAATTTAAGGGAAGGTGCCCAGCAGTGTGATTCTTGCTTCACAATTGTGGTGCACAGCCAGCCGGGAGATGCAACACGTTTATCAAGAGCCATTTCTCACCTTACTCCAGCGAACTGTATATTAAAGAGGCTCTGTCACCAGATTTTGCAGCCCCTATCTGCTATTGCAGCAGATCAGCGCTGCAATGTAGATTACAGTAACGTTTTTATTTTTTAAAAACGAGCATTTTTGGCCAAGTTATGACCATTTTCGTATTTATGCAAATGAGGCTTGCAAAAGTACAACTGGGCGTGTTTAAAAGTAAAAGTACAACTGGGCGTGTATTATGTGTGTACATCGGGGAGTGTTTACAACTTTTACTAGCTGGGCGTTCTGATGAGAAGTATCATCCACTTCTCTTCACAACGCCCAGCTTCTGGCAGTGCAGATCTGTGACGTCACTCACAGGTCCTGCATCCTGCATCGTGATGATTCTGCAGCAGCATCGGCGTTTGCAGGTAAGTCGATGTAGCTACTTACCTGCAAATGCTGATGCTGCTGCAGAATCAACTGTAGCCTCTGGTGCCGACACGATGCAGGACCTGTGAGTGACGTCACAGATCTGCACTGCCAGAAGCTGGGCGTTCTGAAGAGAAGTGGATGATACTTCTCGTCAGAAAGCCCAGCTAGTAAAAGTTGTAAACACGCCCTGATGTACGCACATAATACACGCCCAGTTGTACTTTTACTTTTCAACACGCCCAGTTGTACTTTAGCAAGCCTCATTTGCATAAATACGAAAATGGTCATAACTTGGCCAAAAATGCTCGTTTTTTAAAAATAAAAACGTTACTGTAATCTACATTGCAGCGCCGATCTGCTGCAATAGCAGATAGGGGCTGCAAAATCTGGTGACAGAGCCTCTTTAAAGAGGCTCTGTCACCATATTATAAGTGCCCTATCTCCTATATAAGGAGATCGGCGCTGTAATGTAGGCGACAGTAATGCTTTTTATTTACAAAAACAATCTATTTTAAACCACTTTATTAGTGATTTTTAGCTTTATGCTAATGACTTTCTTAATGCCCAAGTGGGCGTGTTTTTACTTTCGACCAAGTGGGCGTTGTACAGAGTGTATGACGCTGACCAATCAGTGACCAGTCAGCGTCATGCACTCCTCTCGATTCATTTACACAGCAGCATCGCGTTCTTACTAGAACACGATGTGCAGCCATATACACAGAGATTAACGTTAATCAAGTGTCCTGATAATGAATATACATTACCTCCAGCCAGGACGTCATGTGTATTCAGAATCCTGACAATTCTGAATCTTTTCTGTGAGATTCCAGCAAACCACGCGTAATCTCGCGAGATTACGATGTAAACGAGATTTTGTTTCCCTTGCTGGAAATCTCACAGAAAAGATTCAGTAGTGTCAGGATTCTGAATACACATGACGTCCAGGCTGGATGATCATGTGTATTCATTATCAGGACACTTGATTAATGTTAATCTCTGTTTATGTGGCTGCACATCGTGTTCTAGTAAGAACGCGATGCTGCTGTGTAAATGAATGGAGAGAAGTGTATGACGATGACTGGTCACTGATTGGTCAGCGTCATGCACTCTGTACAATGCCCACTTGGTCGAAAGTAAAAACACGCCCACTTGGGCATTAAGAAACTCATTAGCATAAACCAAAATCACTAATAAAGTGGTAAAAATAGTTTTTGTAAATAAAAAGCATTACTGTCACCTACATTACAGCGCCGATCTCCTTATGTAGGAGATAGGGAACTTATAATGTGGTGACAGAGCCTATTTAAGACTGGTGTATGAAATGTCAGTCTTAATAAATCTCCTTTATAAAGTACTGCTTCGTGCAGATGTCACTTGCATCCTCCATCGTTATGTGCTATTTATTCCCATGGTAATCCAATGGGGACACAAACCCCAAATATGCGCTACTGATTGGAGAAACCTCAAGTCTGTGTGGGTTTCAGTCTCCATTGATTGGCAAGTACTGATCCTGAAAATGTTAGTTACGAGATAATTGGGCTTTATTTACTTAAAATGGGTCAAATTTTATTTCCAGATTTTATTTTTAAGCAGTTAAGAATAGTCGGCGCATTTCTCAAATGCTGCGTTCTACATCCAAGTGTGCCAACCTTATACACACAACTAGCTCTACCCTTGCGTCTGCACATACTCTCTACCAGTTGAAGTATTGTGTGTTGGAGGACTCAGTGCTACATTGCCTATCTTCAAACAATATTTTTGGTGTTTTTTTTTTTTTTTTTTTAAATTGGTGTGTGAGGTCAAATACTAGACGCAGATGGTCCCCTAATCCAGGCCCTCCTGAAATCTCCACTTGTATGCACGCTTTTAAATCTGCTCCCTTTTGGCCGAGTAGTGGGAGGTTACTTTTTAAATTAAAAATGTCTCTCTGAAGCATTAAAATAGACTAATTTGCTTGCCCTCCTTTGTTTCAACAGTAGCCTGACTTTAATTGGTTTGATGCATTTTCTTTCAGGGGAAAAGAAAGGGGAAATGTAAACAGGTTTTTTTTGTTTTTTTAATTTCAAAGGGCTTGTACTGGTTCATGTAGTGTTCTGGCTTTGACATGCAAATGGTGTTACAAATTCAATTTGACTAACTTAGAAGAAATTACACCGCAATCTCATCAAAGTTGCCAGTGTATTTTCAGTGTAGTCAGTGCAATGGAAGCATCACATCTGACGTAAATGTTTAATATCTTGTATACAATGTTCAGTTTGTTTATGGAAAGAAAAACAAAGCATGGGCTCATGGAATTAGGTTTTACAGAGACTGATTATTTTACAGAAAGTGTGTGTGTGTGTGTATATATATGTGTGTGTGTGTGTGTGTGTGTGTGTGTGTGTGTGTGTATGTATGTATGTATGTATATATATATATATGTGTGTGTCTGTGTAGTATATGTATTTTGTATTCCTATATACACAAGTTTACACATAATAGTAAGATCAGGTTAGCTAGGCTACACGTCATGCTTTTTTTTGCTTTAGGGTATGTTCACACAGGGCGGATATGCTGTGTAAAGGGTTGTCCGTTGCGGGAACCCGCACGTAAAAAAAGAACTCTATGCTTACCCGTAGCCATGGCGACACATCCCTCTGACGTCCTGCAGCTCCGCCTCCTAGCATAACATTTCATCCCATGTGACCGCTGCACCCTGTATTGGCTGCAGCAGTCACTTGGGATGAAAGGTCATCCCTGGAGGCCGGGCTGGACGGAGAAGCATGGAGGTCTGGCTAAGTATAGACTTTATCTTCTTATTTTTTTTGAGTTGCGATTTTTGCACCGGAATCGCAGCGTTTCCACCGCAAAAATAGCAACATCTGCTTATTGTTGCGAGTTTTACCCCCCCCCCCCCCATGGAATTTATTGGTGAAAAACAGCAATTCCACAGCATAAATCGACATGTCGTGGATTGAAAACCACAGGTCAACTTATGAATGTTTTTTACACAGCGTGTGGATAAGATTTGTTCAAATCTCATCCACTTTGCTGCTACTCTAATACGCTGCGCTTTTTCCACTATGAAATCCGTTGCGGAAGCTGCAGTATTTATTCTACGTGCGAGCCAGGCCTATCCGCGAGTTTGGTAAATAATTACAGCATTTTGGGAAGAATTTCTTCTCTATCTCGCATATCTTCCCTGCTTAAACTTAACACATATATTTTTTTATTTTCAAAGCAAGAAGGGAAAGTAAGTTGAGTAAGAGCTGCCTCTATTTAGACTATCTTGGATGTGACAAATAAGGGTGACATTGCTTCAGCGGAAAACTGTCAACTCCGCAGTAGGCTCCGTGTGCAATTCATCATCAGATATAGCCACAGTTTTCATTTATTATAGACTAAGCAGCACATTCTGCTATGCCGTGTGCGCTTACATAGTTATTAACATTTTCCAACTTCTGGCTAATGGCTGCAGTGATTGTTGCGCCATTATCCATAATTCTTCCCTTCCAGTAAAACTTCAATGGACAAATTGTGTTCTTGTATTCTTTAAACATTTATCAGATTGGGAGCTACTTCATCCTGTTTATGCTGGATGGAGGTCAAAAAATGGCGTGATGGTTAGCCGCTGTAAAGTTGGCTGTGCTTAGATGAAGATGGGCACCGCTGCCCAAATCCTGCAGAATTATTGGCCATATGGCAGCTATTGAGTGACATTTTATTTATCTTTATACGTTATTTCTGTAACAGCAATATTTTATAATTGGATTACAATTGGGGAAAAAAGCTATTTGTGTTGCATCCTTTTTTAATTTGTTAAAATCTTCGTGTTTCAGAACGAAGACAGTTCCAGTCCAAAAAGACAGAGGCTGTCCAATTCAGTCTTTGATTACACATCACCATCACCTGCACCATCACCGCCAATGCGACCATGGGAGATGTCATCAAATAGGCGGCCTGCTTCGGCCCGACCCAATCAGCACCATTTCTCAGGGGAAAGATGCAACACTCCTGCACGCAACAGAAGAAGGTAATGATTGTTTCTCCTCTTTTGGGGTCATGGAACACATAATTTTGGGGCTTTAGTCTCTAAATATTGATGGATTTGTATACAGTTGCTTCTGAAATTGACAAAATTTAAGTTGAAGATCCAAAATCCATGCTTGATCTCAGGAGTAATTCAAAGAGTAGTTTCATGTTTTATTAGTGGTGGTAGTGTATCACTTCTTTGCCTGGTAGCTCAGATGTTACTGTGTAGTGTGGATAAAATGTATACAATCTGTTTCAGCCATTTTTTAAAGGGGTTTTCCCATCGTTGACCATAATAGCATATCCACAGGATATCCACCACTGGAAAATGCACCCATTTCTAGAACAGGGCCCCCTGACCCCTGTCCTACACACTCTTGGTTTTGCTGCTCTCTGGCCGCTGACTGACAAGGTTGTCGGGAGTCGAAAAAAGCTCCGCTACGCTTTTCCCGTAATTCTTATGGAAGTGAATAGGAGTTCCGGAAACGACGTATCACAGTGAGCTACGCTGTTAGCTCCCGAGTTCCTGAAACCATATATAGCTCGTCGTGCAACACGGTTTCCGTAAGTCCTGTGAATGTGCCATAAATCTCCAAGATGGAAAACCACATTTTAATTTAGGTTAAAATATTTGATGCAACGCTTTTTTTTTTTTTTTATATATATAATTTTAATAGGCATTCGTTCTTCACTGCTGCACTGATTCAAATATTTATACACCCCACCTATAACCTTGAAGTGACTGACTATGGTACCAAGCACTTCCATCAAATTTAAAATGATTAGAATTGGGAATATTGAGAAACTCTTAGACCTTAACCCCTTCCCGCTCCTTGACGTACTATTACGTCATGGCAGCTGTATCGTTCGCGCTCCATGACGTAATAGTACGTCACGGGAGTAACGGCCGTTTCGGCCGTCCTCCCGACACATACAGGAGCTGTGACGCTGCTGTCTTGTTCAGCAGCTGTCACAGCTCCTACAGCGGGGACCGATCGCTGTGTCCCCGCTGATTAACCCCTTAAAAGCCGCGTTCTATAGAGATCGCGGCTTTTTAGGGGTTAAGCTGCCATCGCCGGCCTGCTACGCGATAGCGGCCGGCGATGGTGACTATGGCAACCGGACACCAAACAATGGCGTCCGGCTATGCCATAGACGGAAGCCTAGTGGGTCCTGACAACGTCAGGACCCACTATGCTTGCTGTCAGTGAGTAGCTGACAGTTCTAATACACTGCACTACGCATGTAGTGCAGTGTATTAGAATAGCGATCAGGGCCTCCTGCCCTCATGTCCCCTAGTGGGACAAAGTAATAAAGTAAAAAAAAAGTTAAAAAAAGATGTGTAAAAATAAGAAAATAAAAGATTTAAAAGTATTAAAAGTAAAAATCCCCCTTTTTCCCTTATCAGTCCTTTATTATTAATAAAAATATATAAACAAACAAATAAACTATACATAATTGGTATCGCCGCGTCCGTAACGGCCTGAACTACAAAATTATTTCATTATTTATCCCGCACGGTGAACGCCGTAAAAAAAAAAAATAATAAACCGAACCACAATCACAATTCTTTGGTCACTTCACCTCCCAAAAAATGGAATAAAAAGAGATCAAAAAGTCGCATGTACCTAAAAATGGTGCTGATCGAAACTACAGTTCGTTACGCAAAAAATAAGTCCTCGCACGGCTTTATTGATTGAAAAATAAAAACTTTATGGCTCTTAGAATAAGGTAACACAAAAAGTGAATGATTGTTTACAAAACTTATTTTATTGTGCAAACGCCATAAGACATAAAAAAAACCTATAAACATCTGGTATCGCCGTAATCGTATCGCCCCGCAGAATAAAGTGAATATGTCATTTATAGCGCACGGTGAACGCTGTAAAAAAAAACGAAAAAAAAACAATCGTACAATTGCTGTTTTTTAGTCACCACGCCACCTAAAAATAGAATAAAAACTGATCAAAAAGCCGCATGCACCCCAAGAAAACTACAATGGATTCCTCAAGGGGTCTAGTTTCCAAATTGGGGTCACTTTTGGGGGGTTCCCAATGTTTTGGCACCACAAGACCTCTTCAAACCGGACATGGTGCCTAATAAAAAAGATGCTTCAAAATCCACTAGGTGCTCCTTTGCTTCGGAGGCCGATGCTTCAGCCCATTACCGCACGAGGGCCACATGTGGGATATTTCTCAAAACTGCAGAATCTGGGCAATAAGTATTAAGTTGCGTTTCTCTGATAAATCCTTTTGTGTTATAAAAAAAATGGTATAAAGAGGATTTTCTTACCAAAAAAAAAATGTAAATTTCACCTCTACTTTGCTCTAAATTCCTGTGAAACACCTAAAGGGTTCATAAACTTTCTAAATGCTGTTGTGGATACTTTGAGGGGTCTAGTTTCTAAAATGGGGTGTTTGATAGGGGTTTCTAATATATGGGCCCCTCAAAGCAACTTCAGAACTGAACTGTAACCTATAAAAAAAAAAATGAGGCAATACTTTGCTTCTTACATTATACTGATAATGAGCCGTGCCCACCCCGAGATGACCTCAGTTTTGACCGTTTGTATAAACGGAGACCCCTATTAGACCGTTCCAGTGCCCGGTTTTCCCAAGCATACACCCCTGAGAAGTGTATTTCTATTGATGAGTCCCTGGTACATTTTAAAGGGAGGGTTCAATTCCGCGAGTACCTGCCGGGTAAGAGGGCAAGGTATGGCGTGAAGATGTATAAGCTGTGAGAGTGCATCAGGGTATACCTACAGGTTTAGGATATATGAAGGAAAGGCCACCCCCAAACCAGACTGCATCCTGGACTACAATAGGTACATGGGAGGGATGGACTTGTAAGATCAAGCCCTGAAGCCCTACAGCGCCATGCGGTGTGGTATAAGAAGCTGGCCGGGCACATCATACAGATGGCATTGTACAATGCGTACATGCTACGTCGATGTGCAGGCCAGACGGGAACTTTCCTGGAATTTCAAGAGGTGATTATCAAGAACCTAATCTTTAGGGACCAAGAAGGGGGGGGGCACCCAGTACTTCTGGAAGCGAGCCCACACGCATCGTACCAGGGCAACACTTTCCAGGAGAAGTTCCCCAAACTGGCAAGAAGGGAAAAAGTCAAAAGAGGTGCAAAGTCTGCTATAAGAGGGGGTAAGGGAGGACACAATATATCAATGTGACACGTGTCCCGAATAACCAGAGCTCTGTATGAAAGTGTTTTAAAATTTATCATACATCCCTTGGTTTATAATTTACCCCAATTTTACTTACCCTGATGCACTCCACACAGCTTATCCCCCCTCGTCTTTCCCCTCTGATCCCTGCTGTGTGTCCAGGCAGCTGATAACAGCCACATGTAGGGTATTGCCATACCCGGGAGAACCCACATTACAGTTTATGGGGTGTAGGTCTCCGGTCAAAATGCTCACTACACATGTAGATGAATGCCTTAAGGGTGTAGTTTTTAAAACGGGGTCACTTCTTGGGGGTTTCAACTGTTCTGGTACCTCAGGGGCTTCTGCATACATGACTTCGCACTAGAAAATCCCCAGTAGGCCAAATGGTGGTCCTTTCCTTCTGAGCCCTCCCATGGGCCCAAATGGCAGTTTATCACAACAAATGGGGTATTGCGGCCCTCAGAACAAATTGCGCAACAGAATGGGGTATTTTGTTTCTTGTGAAAATAAGAAATTTTCAGCCAAAACTACATATTATTTGAAAAAAATAATTTTGTTTTCATTCCCAGCCCAATTCAAATAAGTTCTGTGAAAAAACTATGGGGTCAAAATGGTCACAACACCCATAAATGAAGTCCTTGAGGGGTGTAGTTTCCAAAATGGGGTCATTTGTGGTTGGTTTCTATTGCTTTGATACCTCTGGGGCTCTGCAAATGCGACATGGCACCCGAAAACCAATCCAGCAAAATCTGGACTCCAAAGAACACACAGCGCTCCTTTCCTTCTGAGCCCTCCCATGGACCCAAACGGCAGTTTATCACCACAAATGGGGTATTGCCGCACTCAGGACAAATTGGGCAACAGAATGGAGTATTTTATTTCTTGTGAAAATAAGAATTTTTGAGCTAAAATGACATATTATTGGAAAAAATATATATTTTTTTAATTCCCAGCCCAATTCAAATTAGTTCTGTGAAGAAACTATGGAGTCTAAATGGTCACATTACCCATAAATGAATTCCTTGAGGGGTGTAGTTTCCAAAATGGGGTCACTTCTGGTGGGTTTCCATTGCTTTGATACCTCTGGGGCTCTGCAAATGCGACATGGCACCCGAAAACCAAACCAGCAAAATCTGTACTCCAAAGAACACACAGCGCTCCTTCCCTTCTGAGGCCTCCCATGGGCCCAAACGGCAGTTTATTGCCACAAATGGGGTATTGATGCACTCAGGAGAAATTGGGCAACAAAATTGAGTATTTTGTTCCCTGTGAAAATAAGAAATTTTGGTAAAAAAATTACATCTTATTGGAAAAAATGTCATTTTTTTAATGTCACAGCCCAATTGAAATAGATGCTGTGAAAAAACTGTGTGGTCAAAATGCTAACAACAACCATAAATGAATTCCTTGAGGGGTGTAGTTTCCAAAATGGGGTCACTTTTGGTGGGTTTCCATTGCTTTGATACCTCTGAGGCTCTGCAAATGCGACATGGCACCCGAAAACCAATCCAACAAAATCTGGACCCCAACAAACAGATAGCGCTCCTTTCCTTCTGAGCCCTCCCATGGGCCCAAACGGCAGTTTATCACCACAAATGGGGTATTGCCACACTAAGGACAAATTGGGCAACAAAATGGGGTATTTTGTTCCTTGTGAAAATAAGAAATTTTGATCACAAATGACATTTTATTGGAAAAAATGACATTTTTTTCTTTTCAGAGCCCAATTCAAATACGTGCTGTGAAAAAACTGTGCGGTCAAAATGGTAACAACAACCCTAAATGAATTCCTTGAGGGGTGTAGTTTCCAAAATGGGGTCACTATTGGGGGATTCCTACTGTTTTGACACCTCAACACCTCTTCAAACCTGGCATGCTGCCTAAAATATATTCTAATAAAAAAGGGGCCTCAAAATGCACTAGGTGCTTCTTTGCTTCTAGGGCTTGTGTTTTAGTCCACGAGCGCAGTAGGGCCACATGTGGGACATTTCTAAAAACTGCAGAATCTGGAGAATACATATTTAGTAGTGTTTCTCTGGTAAAACCTTCTGTGTTACAGAAAAAAAATGAATAAAATTGAAATTCAGCAAGAAAAATGAAATTTGCAAATTTCACCTCCACTTTGCTTTAATTCCTGTGAAATGCCTGAAGGGTTAAAAAACTTTCTAACTGCTGTTTTGAATACTTTGAGGGGTCTAGTTTTTAAAATGGGGTGTTTTATCAGGGTTTCTAATACATAGGCCCCACAAAGCCACTTCAGAACTCAAGAGGTACCTTAAAAAAAAGGCTTTTGAAATTTTCTTAAAAATATGAGAAATTGCTGTTTATGTTCTAAGCCTTGTAACGTCCAAGAAAAATAAAAAAATGTTCAAAAAACGATGCCAATCTAAAGTAGACATATGGGAAATGTGAACTAGTAACTATTTTGGGTGGTATAACCGTCTGTTTTACAAGCAGATGCATTTAAATTCAGAAAAATGCAATTTTTTCAAAATTTTCTCTACATTTTGCAATTTTTCACCAATAAACACTGAATATATCGACCAAATTTTACCACGAACATGAAGCCCAATGTGTCACGAGAAAACAATCTCAGAATCGCTTGGGTAGGTTTAAGCATTCCGACGTTATTACCACATAAAGTGAAATATGTCAGATTTGAAAAATGGGCTCTGAGCCTTAAGGCCAAAACTAGGCTGCGTCCTTAAGGGGTTAAAGGAGGTTTCTCATCTTGGACATTTATGGTATATCCACAGGCTATGCCATAAAAGTACAATAGATACGAGTCCCTTCTCTAGAACTGGGCCCACTAAATGCCGCTCTAGCTTACTCGGCTCCCGCTGCCTCCCGGCCGCATCCTGGTTAGGTGGACGGGAGTTAGGGGACCCTATTCTAGAGAGACACCTTTTAAAGGCTATGTACACTTTTTTTAAGACTTTTTTTTGTATTTTTTTTTTTGGGCGTTTAATTTACTTTTTTAGACACCGCTTCTATTTATCTTGTTACAGAGAAGCTGTATCTTACACTAAAACCTGAATCCGTCAAGTCAGCGGGTCCTATTCATGACTTAGATGTGATTGCTAACAGGTGGATTCTGTGTATCAGACACACAGGACCCGAAGCTGCCAGTCCCACCGACCAGACTGATTCAGGCTTCAGCGCAAAATATAGCTTCTATGTAACCAGGATACATAGAAGCTGTATCTGAACAAAGTAAACCCTTTTTTTTTTCTTATTAAAAAAAACAATTTAAAAAGTTGCATTAAACACTATAATAAGAGTCTTCAAAGGTGTATATAGATTTTAAGTTCTCTATACACCAGTGATTTTAGACGGCCATTTTCTGAATGACCTGCCATTCACGTTCGGGCTGTGGAAGTTGTCATTTTGGATGACCACGCCATATTATAATACGACAATTGATGATCGATCTCTGCCTTCATCTGTGGCCTGGTCTGGATTTCTATTACTGAAATGCAGATCTGATCTGTCTTTTGACATGAACCTGTCAATGACAAAAAAATAAAACATGCCAAACTTTTCCACAGTTATCTGCTCATTTTCTTTCTCTCCGGCTTGCAAAATCCATAAGTATTTTTAATTTTTTTTTCATCAACATAGCCGTATGAGAGCTTGTTTTTTGCGGGACAAGTTGTAGTTTTTCATGGCACCATTTATTGTACCATATAATGTACTATAAAATGGGGAAAAAATATGTGGGGTGAAACTGGCAAAAAAAAATAATTGTTTTTTTTGTTTCTCTTTAAGGGGTTTTGTTTTTACAGCGTCCAACAGGCCGTAAAAGCTACATGTTCACTTTATTCTATGGGTTGATACGATTATGGACATATGTTTTTTTTTTTTGTTTTTATTATAAAAAAAAGCTATTTGCTGAAAGAAATAAAATAATTCTGTCGCCATAGTCTGAGAGCCATAACTTTTTTTTATTTATTTCTGCCGATTTGAGCCATGTAAGGGCTTATTTTTTGCGGGGCATTCTGTAGTTTTCATTGGAGCCATTTTAGGGTACAGGTTTACATGACTTTTTGATCACTGTTAATTCAATTTTTTGTGGGAGCTAACGAAGGTGACCAAAAAAACAGCAATTTGGAAGTTTTTACATTTTATTCTTTTTACGTTGTTCAAAGTGGGTTAAACAACGTCATATTGTAATAGTTTGGACTTTTACAAATGCGCTGATACCAGTTATGTCAACTTTAAAAAAAAAAATTTTTTTTTATCATTACTTTAGGGAAAAAATGGGAAAAGGTTTTTTCTTTTTTTTTTCTTTTTTAGTCCTCTTAGTGGACTTGAACCGGCAATCGTTGGATCGCTTGCATGATATACTACAATACTAATGTATTGCAGCATATCGTGTTTCTAACAGTCTTCGTAGGATGCAGGGCTTCATAGGAGACTAAGATGGCAGACCTGGGGGCCTTCATTAGGCCCCCAGGCTGCCATGACAACCATTGACACCCCAGTATTGCGCCATTGGGGGGGGGGGGTTAGGGTGATGTCACGTCTGAAGGGGTCATCCCCCGTATTCTAACGCTTTAGATGCCATGGTGACGATTGACTGCGGCATTTAAGGGGTTAAATTGGCGCAATCACGGTGTTCTTTGATTCCACCCGTTGCAGCGAGGTGTTAGTATTACACAGCCGTCACCCGCTAAGTATGGAGCGAGCTCAGCCCGTAAGCCCGCTTTATACTTCCCCCCCCCCCCCTTAACGGCTGCCACGAACGTGTGCGTGGCATCTCGTTAAGGGGTTAAAATGTCGTTTTCAGCCGTCTAAAATCTTGTTTGGTTAGCCTTCGTTCCTGTACTACCAACACGGTTTTTACAACACAGGTGGGCGAAACATGATCTCTTCTACTTTGACTAGGTACACACATGATCAAATAGAACATTAATCTTGTCTGCCGGCACAAAGCAGCAAGACAAGCTATTGTGTACTACTTGCTTCATTACTGGGAGTCTTGCACCTGTCCCACATACTAGGACAGACTTGTACAGCAGCAGGATTCTTTACTATTGGGTTGCCTATACTCCAAATAGTTGTATGGTGTGTGTGTGTGTCACATGACTGACACCCTAATTTAGTCCTAGTCACTAAGCCCATGGATGCAGTACACAGGACTAATCTGTGGCCTATACTATTCTACTGTGAAAAGACAGGCTTACTGCACTGCTATAAAAATGGTATGTAAGCATAATTTATAATGCATGTATATTAGAAACCTGGATTATATCCCATTCTAGAAGTAAAAAATTAACAACCCCTCTTAGAGTACAAGAAACATGGTATCATGGAACTAGTGCCTTTGTTAATGTTGGCTGGTTTCCTGCAGTGGTCATGTTCAATGGGAGAAGGGATACTGACCTAAAAGACGCGCTATTCTACACAAAAGTTCTTACAATGTGTGCAAAAACAGACTGGTGACAGGCAGTGCTGAATCTTCAAAGTGAGATCCTGACAGCAGATATTTCTAGGGTGGGTTTTCATTAACTTAACATTGCAACATAGACTAAATGCACAATAACTATTTTGTATCTTCATTGAATGAGCGTTCCTTAAGTTCCCCATAGGTTAGGGACTAGGGATGCATCGAAACGTTGATACTGTTTCGATACCGTGCATCCTCAAACGGTTCAATATCGTTATTTCATGTATTTCGATACGGAGCTGTGCAGTCGCACAGCTCAGTATTGTAACACATGAATGTAGGAGAGCGGGGCTGCGGCTGTGTAATAGTCATTGCCCCGCTCCTGACAACACGTGCGCATGCGGTTCACATAATGTGGTGCGGCCGGCGCTGCACTTCTGAGCGGGAGCACTGAAGACACAACATGCCGGGCGCACTGCAAAACACCCCCATGTTCTGTTTTCAGTGCCTGCACCGCCGCTAATTAGTGCAGCGTCGGCCGCATCACCTCATGCTGACCATGCGCGCACTTGTCAGGAACGGGGTAATGGCTGTATTACACAGGCCTTATTCACACGAACGTTTAAGTCCGTTGTACGCGCGTGATTTTCACGCACCTATGTTAATGAGGGGCCGTTCAGACTGTCAGTGAATTTCACGCAGCGTATGTGCGCTGCGTGAAACTCATGACGTCCTATATTTGCCCGTGTTTCGCGCTGCATGCACCCATTGAAGTCAATGGCTGCGTGCAAATCACGCTCGGCACACGGAAGCATTTCCGAGTGCCGCGCGTGATGCGCGCTACAGTAGTGAAAACTATGAATGAACACAGAAAAGCACCAGAGTGTCATCATTATGCCGGCTGCACGAAAATCGCGCAGCTCCGCACCGTATGCTGATGCCACACGGACCTTTTGAGCGCCCAATACGGACAGGTCCGTGTGAATAAGGCCTAATTGTGGAGATGAGAGAAACCTCTGATCACTGCTGCTATTCCCCTGAATGCTGCAATCAAATCTGACCGCATGATTCAAGGAAAAAAGAGAAGGGGGGGGATCCCTGTGACGCCTCCCTGTGACGCAATTGAGTGACATACCATATATGGGCAGACAGCCCAGGCTCCATTGAAGGAACCCATATTACCATATTTTCTGTTGTTAGGACATACCTAAATATGCCCTAACAACTGCCTGTGTACAATCCGTACAAAGGTTTAAGTACCCGCTCCATACGATGCCGGTGTCGGCTGTTTGTTACAGCCGACACTTCAGAGTAACGAGCTGCATAGCGACCGCAGCATTTAAATCGTTAGAAAGAGGGGGGCGAACCCCTCTAACAGCTCATCGCGCCCCCTGCAACGCAATGGCAGGGGTGATGGTTGCTATAGCTGCCTGGGGGCCTAATGAAGGCCCCCAGGTCCGCCATCTTTGTAAACCTATTAAAGAGGCTCTGTCACCAGATTATCAAACCCCTATCTCCTATTGCATGTGATCGGCGCTACAATGTAGATAACAGTAAGGTCTTTTTTTTTTTTGAAAAGCGATCATTTTTGGCCAAGTTATGAGAAATTTTATATTTATGCAAATGAGCTTTGAAATGGACAACTGGGTGTGTTTTTTTTTTTCGTATTTCCAACTCGGCATCTTTGCAGTTTGAGGAATTTAGCTGGGAAGTGTTGTCCTGGTACAATACGGGCACCCTCACTTCCAGCAGATATGTTTGGGCCCTCCCCTTCCTGGTTCCCTAATTTTAGGGGCCTTGGTAATTCGCCACAAACAGAAGAAATGTTCCCCTCGGGTCGGCACAACTGCATATTTTTTCTTTCCTGACTTATTGGAGCCTTAACTAATTATATTTTTTCATAGACATAGTGGTATGAAGACATTTTTTTTTTTTGCGCTGGACGAGCTGTATTTTTTTATTGGTACCATTTTGTGGTACATACGATTTGATCACTTGTTATACTTTTTTTTTTTTTTTTGGGAGGCAAGGTGACCAAAAAACAGCAATTCTGGCATATTTTTTTTAGTTCTTTTTATACAGCGTTCACCACAAGTTATAAATTACATGTTGCCTTTATTCTGCGGGTCAGTCCGATTCCGGTGATACCTAATTTATGGCACTATGTTTTACAACTTTTTGCACAATAAAATAACTTTTGTAAAGAGAATGGATTTTTTCTGTTGCCAATTTGGAAGAGCCATAACGGTTTTAATTTTTTCGTCTACGGAGCTGTATGAGGGCTTGTTTTTAGCGAGACGAGTTATAGTTTTTATAGGTACCATTTTTTGGTACATGCGAATTTGATCTCTTATTTCAATTTTTGTAAGACAAAGTGACCAAAAAATAGCAATTATGTCAGTATATTTTAGTTTTTGTTTTTTTACGGCGTTCACTGAGCGGAATAAATAACATAATATTTTTATAGTTCAGGTCGTTACGGTCGCTGCGATACCAAATATGTATGGCTTTATTATTTTTTCAATAATAAATGACTTGATAAGTGAAAGGGCGATTGTGTTTTTATTTTATTACTTGAAACTTTTATTGTATTTTTCGCAACTTTTATTTTTACTCTATTTTTTTTTTGCAATATTCTTTAGTCCCACTAGAGAACTTGAAGCTCCAACTGTTTGTTTGATGTTCTAATACATTGCATTACCTATGTAGTGCAATGTATTAGAACTGTCAGTTGTTCACTGACAGCAAGCTGATCAGTCTCCGCCTCCGGACGGGGCCTAATCGGCTTCCGTAATGGCAGATAGGAAGCCATTGCTAGGCCTCCTGTTGCCATAGTAGCAATCGCCAGCCTTTCCAGGCTGCCGATTTCATACAAACCACTTTGATACGGCAATTGCATTGGATCACGGCATTGAAGGGGTTAATGGCTGGAATCGGTGTTAGCTCCGGTTCCTGCCTTTACAGTGGGATGTCCGCTGTAACATACAGCGGACACCCACTGCTGATGACGCCGGCTCAGCTACTAACCCGGAAGCTGAGCCGGCGCTATCTTGCCGATGGTACCGGAAGCCTTTTGGGCCCCGCCGACGACGGGGCATAGGAGGATTCCGTTCTTGGCAGACCGGGAGGTAAGTATTAGGACTCCGATCGCCTTTGCAGCCACCGGCAACCCAGCGATCACGTTGCTGGGGTGCCGGTGGCTATAAACTCATCACATGCTGCGATCTCTATTGAACGCAGCATGTGAGGGGTGAATCGGTTGGATCGGAGGCTAGCTCTGGTCCTGGCCGATAACTCAGGGTGCCAGCTGTCACCCGGCGGTGATGTCGCTGGCTCAGCTCCTGAGCCAGCTCCATCTCTTTCACGTACAGTTACGTTGAATTGCGGGAAAACACCAGCTCCCATCACGTAACTGTACGTGAAATTGCGGGAAGGGGTTAACCCCTTAAGGACGCAGCCTTAAGGGTCAGAGCCCATTTTTCACATCGGACATATTACACTTTATGTGGTGTTAATGTCGGTGTTAATACCCCATTTTGTTGCCCAATTTGTCCTGAGTGCGGTAATACCCCATTTGTGGTGATAAACTGCCGTTTGGCCAATGGGAGAGCTCGGAAGGAAAGGAGCGCTATGTTTTTGTTGGAATCCAGATTTTGCTGGATTGGTTTTAGGGTACCATGTCGCATTTGCAGAGCCCCTGAGGTATGAAAGCAATGGAAACCCACCAGAAGTGACCCCATTTTGCAAACTACACCCCTCAAGGAATTCATTTATGGGTGTTGTGACCATTTAAACCCCACAGTTTTTTCACAGAATTTATTTGAATTTGGCTGTGAATTAAAAAAAAAAAAAAAATGTAATTCTTTCCAATAAGATGTAGTTTTGCCACAAAATTTATTATTGTCACAAGGAATAAAATACCCAATTTTTTTGCCCAATTTTTGTTTGTTGGAGTCCAGATTTAGCTGGATTGGTTTTAGGGTGCCATGTCGCGTTTGCAGAGCCCCTGAGGTATCAAAGCAATGGAAACCCACCAGAAGTGACCCCATTTTAAAAACTACACCTCTTAAGACATTCATCTAGAGGTGTAGTTAGCATTTTGACCCCACAGGTATTGTGTAAAAGATAATCCGTAGCAGATGGTGCAGAGTGAGATTTGCAATTTTCTATACATATATGCCAAGTCATTGTCCGATATATTGTGCCCAGCATGTGCCACCGGAGATATACACCCCATAAACTGTAATGTGGGTTCTCTCGGGTACGGCAATACCCTACATGTTGCTGTTATCTGCTGCCTTGGCACACGGCAGGGCTCAGAAGGGAAAGATGAGGGGGATAAGCTGTGCGGAGTGCATCAGGGTAAATTAAAAATCAAGGGATGTATGATAAATTCTAAAACAATCTTTCATACAGAGCCCTGGTTTTTCTGGACACTTGTCAAATTGGTATATTGTGTCCTTCCTTCTCACCCTTTTATAGCAGGCTTTGCACCTCTTTTTTGACTTTTTCTCCCCTTGCCAGTTTGGCGAACTTCTCCTGGAAAGTGTTGCCCTGGTACAATGCGTGTGGCCTCTCTTCCAGAAGTACTGGGTGCTCCCTCTTCTTGGACCCTAAAGATTAGGTTCTTGATAACCAACGTTCCCCTCTGGCCTGCACGTCGACGTAGCACGTACGCATTGTACAATGCCATCTGTATGATGTGCACGGCCAGCTTCTTATGCCACACTGCATGGCGCTGTAGGGCTTCAGGACTTGATCCAAGTCCACTCCTCCCATGTACCTATTGTAGTCCAGGATGCAGTCTGGGGGTCTCTGTACTGGTACCTCGTACAGGTACATGGATACTGGTGTGGCCGTGTATTGTCAATACAAGGTCATCTCTCTTGTCCTTGTACTTGACACACAATATGTTGCTGCTAGAATGTTTCCTGCTCTCACCCCTTCTGAGGGTATGTTCACACGAGGGCGTCCGTAACAGCTGAAATTACGGGGATGTTTCAGCCTGAAAACATCCCCGTAATTTCAGCCGTAATGGCATGTGCAGGCGCTTGAACGCCGCGTCCATTACGGACGTAATTGGCGCTGCTATTCATTGGAGTCCATGAATAACAGCTCCAATTACGCCCAAAGAAGTGACAGGTCACTTCCTTGACGCGGGCGTCTATTTACGCGCCGTCATTTGACAGCGGCGCGTAAATTACGCCTCGTGTGAACAGACAAACGTCTGCCCATTTCTTTCAGTGGGCAGATGTTTGTCAGCGCTATTGAGGCGCTATTTTTGGACGTAATTCGGGGCAAAAACGCCCGAATTACGTCCGTAATTAGTGCGTGTGAACATACCCTGAGTGTTTGCCCAAGCAGTGTTTTAGGGAGGCCTCTCATATTTTTTCTAGCAGTGCCGCATGCCACAGTACTTCTGGAAGCAAGGCACTTGAAGAGTGGGACGCTGGTATAAAAATTATCCAGGTAGAGGTGGTAACCCTAGTCCAGCAGTGGGTGCACCAAATCCCACACAATTTTTGCATTAACTCCCAGTAAGGGGGGGCATTCTGGGGGCTGAATACTGGTGTCCTTCCCTTCATATATTCTAAATTTGTACGTATACACTGATGCACTCTCGCACAGCTTATACATCTTCACGCCATACCTTGCCCTCTTACTTGGCAGGTACTGGCGGAATTGAAGCCTCCCTTTAAAATGTACCAGGGACTCCTCAATAGAAATACACTTCTCGGGGGTGTATGCTTGGGCAACCCGGGCACTGAAATGGTCTAATAGGGGTTTCTGTTTGTACAAACGGTCAAAACTGGGGTCATCTCGGGGTGGGCACTGCTCATTATCCGTATAATGTAAGAAGCGAAGTATTGCCTCATAACGCATCCTGGACATGGCCATACGGTACATCGGGGTGTGGTATAAGATGTTCGTGCTCCAGTAGGTCCTAATGGACGGCTTTTTCAGAAGCCCCGTGTTCAAGTGAAGTCCCCAAAACTTGCGCAACTCTGCTGTATCTACAGGGGTCCACCTGTGGGATTGGGCATAAAATGATGTTGGGTTTCTTAGTAACATACTGTTGGGCATATAAATTCGTCTGGGAGACCATAAGATCTATAACGTCATCAGTGAAGGAAAACTTGAAAAACTCCATTTCACTGAGCCCTGCCGTATTAAATCTTATCCCTGAGCTGCCCGTGTACTCTGGGATTTGGTGCTCCTAAATGTCTGGTGTGGGGGTCCAAATGGGGTCACTTCGCTCTGGGGTTTCAACTGCGGAGGGGTCACTTTGCTCAGGGGTTTCAACTGCGGCGGGGGTAATTTCGCTCGGGGGTTTCAGCTGTAGTGGTGGTCCTGGGGCGTCTCCTAGGGTGTTACTCTTCTTGATCACTGGATGAGGAGGTGGATAAATAAAACAGTCTCACCATCCGACGAGTCTGTGTCGGAGGCAAGGAATGAATATGCCTCTCTGGCACTAAATGTCCGTTGGGACATGTTTGTTTGCTTCCCTAACTAGGAGCGATAGGCTGCTACCTAAACCAGCCAAAAAAATTGGTGTTTTTATAGAACGAGTGGGCTTCCCTGAGACTAAACCTAACTAGGGCGAGGGTTCCGAACACTAAACCTAACTAGATTTTTTTTTTACTTCCCTGGGACTAAATCTAACTATGGCGACTTTTCCCTGACACTAAACCTAACTAGATTATTCCGAGCTTCCCTAACACTAAACCTAACTACGGTGATGGACCCCTAATTCTAGATCTAACTGCGGTGACAGATTCCTGACGCTAAATTCCCTGATGCTATACCTAACTACGCTTTTTTTTCCCCTGACACTAACTAGCCCTAATACTAAACTAATCAGTTAAGTTGTCTAAATGAACTGGTTTTGTTTGTTTTAATTATTTATTTTTTATAAGAATAAAAAATCATCCCCAAGAAATTGGTCCTGAAGACTAAGAAGGGGTCAGTGATAGGAGATCACTAACCAAAAATGTGGGGGGAACACAAAGAGGAAGGGTATGGGAGAGGTGGGATACAGGAAAAGTGTTTTTTATTTTTTTTTAGGTCTTCTCTTCTCTCTCTCTCTCTTCACACAACCGCTCTGAACGCCTCGCTATCTCCAACAAGAGGCGTTCAGGGCGGGTGCGGCAGGATGTGATGTCAGAGAGAGGAAGTTTAGACATCGATCGCCGCTATTGGACAGTTACTCACTGACTGACCAATAGCAGTGATCGTGGAGGCGGGACCATCGCGTCAGGTCTCGACGTATTGAGCTGCATTTTCCGTGTGACGTACTGTTCCTTCACTGAGCACGAACGGGGCGGTCAGCATGACGGAATAGTACGTCACTGAGCGTTAAGGGGTTAAACAACCAACCAGGTTATGTCCGTAAAAGTGTATTTGCTTAATTACTAAACAGAGAGCATGACCGCAGCACCTCTTTAAAATAGTGAGTCAATGCACAATGTGCATAAAGAAAGGTTACTTTGAGTTCTTATCTACTTTTATTACTATACATGCATATGCTTTTTTTGCATAATTATTTTCAACATTCAACCTATGTCTGTTTTAACAGCTCTCCGGTCAGGCGACAAAGAGGAAGAAGGGATAGACTTTCTCGTGTCCATTCCATTAGCCAAGATGAAAATTATCACCACCTTTCCTATGGTCAGCAGGCGGCAGTAGAAGAACCCAGGGCTTTCCACCCACCGAATGTATCCCCACGTATGCTCCACCCAGCTGCACATCCACAGCAGCAGAATGCTGTGATGGTTGACATACATGAACAGGTATGAAAATATTGAATTATTTTAACTTCTGATTTAAATGGTAACTCAATTCAAATAATGCTTTTTTGTACCACCCTAATGTTTTCACTGGTAGCTTACTTTTTCACTATAGAAATCCTTTTGGGTTTTGTTAGATTTACTTCCCTCAAACATGTAAAACATAATGAGTTTGCCTAAAGCTTCTTGCTGCTAATCAATTCAGAGTGCTCTCGAATGTACGTTTTTCTATATATTTATTTATTTATTTTTAAATGATTTGGCCTCAAAAATCTATTAGTGCTTTCTAAAGGAATCCTGTGAAAGGCCCCCTAATTTCTTTTTTTTTTTTTTAAATAGAACCAGATCCATAACCTCTATGCGTAATCTTCTGATATCTGCGACTTCTTTAAAATTCTGCTCAATATATGTATATCTGGCATTTGAAATTTAGAGCAGTCTCGCCAGCAGGTTCACGGTCCACTTTAGTCACTCCATTTAGGCAGACATCAGTTGCCTCAGCAGAGATGCTTCTTTCCGTACAGAAGTTATGTGGATCCGAGCTTTGTTGGTATGTAAAGGCATTGCTTAATCTAGAAACTGTCGATTATTTCTAGTTTGGGTGAAGTCACACGCGGCAGGTTTTGTTGCAGAAATTTCTGCGACTGAATATCCGTTTCATTCATCTAAATGGAACTTGCAGAAGTCCATATGCCTGCTGCAGAAACAACCCCGTTCAGAAGTATGGAACTGATTTTTCTGTCTGCAACTAAATCTGCCACATGTGACTGCACCCTTATACTTTCCAGGTCTTCTTTCCTTCACTCTTGACCAACGTAGAAGAGCATAAGACGTGTTTCAGGGACTAAAAAGATTCCGAATTTACCAGTCCAGGACATCAGAGAAACGAGAGTGCTAATCTGATAGTTTGCTTTAGGCAACTTTTCCGCTTTTATAAAAACTAGTGTAAGGGAAATCTCCCCCGGTGTATTCTTAATGTGCATTTTTTATTTGGGTAACTTATTTAGCACTGTTTTGTTGTTTTTTTTTTCTGGCATTTTCTTTTCAGATTCACCAGGGCACAGTGCCAGTTTCATACACCGTTACTACGGTAGCACCACATGGAATCCCTCTTTGTACTGGACAGCACATCCCTGCTTGCAGTTCACAACAGGTTCCAGGCTGTTCTGTGGTATTCAGTGGACAGCACTTGCCAGTCTGTAGCGTGCCGCCTCCAGTAAGTGAGACACTATAACGTTAACAATGAATTTAGGCTTTCTGAAGCAGCACTTAGCAGGGCTATCATCAAAACTGTTCATATGTCTTGGCTGAGAGAGTTAAAATATTACCTTGAAGATTTTATGAAAATAGTTTTATGTTCTGAATAATGGGGTGCTCTGTGCAGTTGGTCATAGTGTGACATTTCATTGACAAGAATGCACCAGTCTTTAACATGCGATACAGAATTATGCAGACTAGAGTTAGTCGTAAAGAAACGTTCTAGGACTGAGATAAAACAAGGACTTTTTTAATCACTGTATATTCAGCAACAATGGTACTTTATTCACAGTACATCGTCTATACATAATGTCTGTTCAGAGCCCGAACTCCTATTCCTAGAAGCATCAGACTTTTGTGCAATGCATAGTAACTAATTTTAGATACTGGCGATGCACAATAGAAAATCTTTTACTAGTCATTTTTTTCAGGCTATATATTAACCAAACCAGAAAATAATACAAGGAATGAATACTCCAACTTAATGAGCATTTGTTAAATTTGGAGGAGGTGGGGCGGCGGGAAAGAGGGAGACAGGGGAATCACATGTAATAAAGTGTCCATATTATTGGTTTCACCGTCTTGCTTTACTGTTTTAACTCCATGTAGACTTTACGGTAGTAATATAAAAAAACTGCCATTGAGGAATATTACGCTAAAGCCAGATTTTCTCGACACTTGTGAAGATCGAGAATGTGTCTGTCATATTGCACATGTTGTCATACTTCAAAAAAAAAACAAAACCGTTCTTCTCTCCAAATCCTTACCTTCTATATAGATGGATTGCTCTCATTGGGTTTCCTTTAATAGGATGAATTTCAAGTATTGTGAGTTATAATTCTGAATGTATAGCTCTATAACATCCTTGATAAGCAAGTCTTTTTTTTGCAGTTCACATTGAATACTATTAGCTTTTATTTATTACATTTTTTTCATTTACAGATGCTTCAAGCTTGCTCAGTTCAACATTTACCAGTTCCCTATGCTGCTTTCCCTCCCCTTATTTCCAGTGACCCATTCCTGTTACATCCACCGCACCTTTCCCCGCATCACCATGCACATCTGCCCCCTCCTGGCCAATTTGTGCCCTTCCAGACACAACAGTCTCGCTCGGTAAGCAAAGTTCTGTAAATTACTGATGCCTCCATGGTATTTTGTCAAATCTACCACAGCAGGAAAAAAAATCTTATTCGATGTAGTTTAAAGACTTAAAAAAATATAGAATAAAAATAAAATAACATGTAACTATAGTTCACCTCAAGAAAAACTGTAATACTGGGTGTTCTCCTAATCCTTGCCTTTTACCAATAGTGCTTAAAACACTATTTGCAAAGCCAAAAGTAAAATTGAAAACCTTTTTAAGGACACGTAGGCATTTTTTGCTTATTTTTTTTTATCTATGGTATTCGGTCTAAACTAGCGTTGTGTAACCCGACCTTGTAGCAATTTTTCTACATTTTTAGTTTGAAGATTGAATACAAAGATTTCTTGGTAAAATAAATAACCTCATATGGTAGATTGTACCTGGCTACAAAAAAATGAAATGTGTGTGGCAAGTATACAGTATTTGTTGTGTTCTGATGTATGTGTATCATCTGTTCAGCCCTAATTCTTTATTTTTGGCAAATCCAGTCCATGTGCTTTAAGTGTTTTTTTTTTTGTTTGTTTGGTTTTCCAGCCTCTGCAAAGGATAGAGAATGAAGTAGAACTGTTGGGTGAACATCTACCTGTAGGGGGATTTACATATCCTCCGCCTGCTCATGCACCTACGTTACAGCCGTCTGCACCGTTACAGTTCATAACCCATGATCCTTTGCACCAGGAGGTTTCTTTTGGAGTTGTAAGTAAATATTTTACCTTGAGTCTACAAATTTGTGCCATAAAAGTAGTTGCCTGCTTTATTTTAAAATATTTCCACCACAAAATGTTACAAATGTTCAAGCCCAAAATATAACATTCTGAGTTTAAAGAGACTCTGTCACCACATTATAAGTTGCCTATCTCCTACATAAGGAGATGGGCGCTGTAATGTAGGTGACAGTAATTCTTTTTATTTAGAAAAATGATCTATTTTCACCACATTAGGAGCGATTTTAGCTTTATGCTAATTTAGCTTCTTAATGCCCAAGTGGGCGTGTTTTTACTTTAGACCAAGTGGGCGTTGTACAGAGGAGTGTATGACGATGACCAATCAGTGTCATGCACTTCTCTCCATTCATTTAGACAGTGCATAGTGACACTGGGTTGTTCACGATGTGCTGTCTTATGCTGACACATTAACGTTACTGAAGTGTTTAGACAGTGACTAGACATTCCTTCCAGCCAGGACGGGATGTCTATTCACAATCCCGACACTTTGTTAACGTTTGTTTGGTACTTACAGCAGCGCAAAGCGTAATCTCGCGAGATCTCGCTGTAAATGACAGGTTCTTAAGAGGGATTTCTCTTTTTATGTTCATATGCCTTAATAGACCATATAGACAGGGGTTGTCGAGTTTTATAAAGCTTGATGTATCCCCCCAACATTCCATTCAGACTTAGTGAGCAGCCACATCTCTGACCATTTTTTATTCTTAATGTACAATAAGTTTATATTAAGTAAATGCGTGGAAAATGCAGCAGGGTGATCTTGAAATATTTAGTTTACTGATAAGTTTCATGACCATATATAAACCGTAAATATGTTTTTATTTTATTTTACTGCCTTCAGCCGTATCATCCATTCATGCCTCGAAGACTAATTGGTCGTAGCAGATATCGGTCACGACAACAAATACCATCACCACCTTACCATCCAAGCCTTTTACCTTATGTTCTGTGAGTATTTCATGTACATTAAATGTTCCTCAGTTGTATGAAAAGGCGCTCGTATAGATTTCCTTGAGGAATGTGTTTTAGCTAGAGCTTCGCTGACCTTACTGATATTAAAGGTCTCTTATGGAATTATTAACAATATAAATAGAATTTTTATTAGCCGTGGACATGCAGCATATGTCGGTTAGGCAAGATGCATTATACAATGGCCTGCTTGTTTTATTAGGATACACAACTGGTATTCTTCAAACATTAGCTTGTTTTTGCCCTTCAGCAAAACCCTGTTGAAATTATGGCCACATAGAGTTCGTTAAATTTTATTCACTTGGAACATGTAACGCTACCACACGTGTGCAGATTTTAAATTGGGTTTACTAGTATGGCATGCTGCTCTCCACATACATTGATAGTGTTGCAATGGTCACACGCATTCAGCATACTCTTGTATCCTCAATATTAACCCCTTCCCTACCTCCGTATAAAAACAGCGAAGGTAGGAGCTAGATCCCGCTAGTTTAACACCCTTCGATACCGTGCTCACTAGCGACTGCAGCATCTAAGCCATTAGAAACAGTGGTGGTCCCCTCTGACGTTCCATCGGTCCTCCTGCGATGCAATCGCGGGGTTCTTGTGGTTGTCATAGGGGCCTAATGAAGGCCCCCAGATCTGCCATCTTTGTACCACTATTAATCCCTGCCGGGGGCAAGGCTTACTAGGAGCAGGTCAGAACTACCATATACCGATATAGTGTATCGTGCAAGCGATTCAATGTTCAAGTCACCTAGGGGGACTTAAAAAAACGTTAACTGCACTTAACTATTTTAATAATATATAAAATAATATACTAAAAGTTCATAAAATCCTATTTTTCCCTAAAAGCAATGTAAGAAAAGATTAACATAATTGGTATCGTCACGTGCGTAAAAGTCCAAACTATTAAAATATAACCTTAATGAACACTGTAAAAAATAAAAACGTCAGAATCGCTGTTTTTTGGGTCACCACATCTCCCACAAAAAAAATGTAATAAAGTGATAGTCTTATGTACCCCAAAATGGTATCGATAGAAACTACATCTCGTCCCGCAAAAAATAAAGCGGTAGGAGGACTTCTCAACAAGAAAATAAAGCTATGGCTCTCAGAATATGGCAACACAAAGCAAACTTTATTTTGAACAATTAATTTTTTTCCTTGTAAAAGTAGTAAAACAAAAAATATATATTTATAAATTTGGTATCGCCGTAATCTTATTGACCCGCAGACTAAAGTTACCATGGCGTTTTTACCGTACAGTGAATGCCGTAAAAACAGAACAAAAAAATATTTTTTTTCCCCTATTCCACCCCACAAAAATGTTTTCTAGCACATTATATGGTACAAGAAATGGTGACCTGCAAAATTACAACTCATCCAGCAAGAAAAAAATCCCTCATACGGCTATATCTATAATAAAGTTATGGCTTTTGGAATGGGGGGGGGGGGTGTAAAAATGTAAAACGACAATCCGAAAAATGGCTGCGTCTGAAAGGGGTTAAAGGTTATCTAGGAAGTGAATTTTTTTTCCTTTGGGGCTGAGTATGAAATAAAAAAAAACAAAAAAGCAATACTTACCTATATTTGCCCCCGGCGATCCAGCGCTGTGGCTCCGGCAGCAGTCCCCGCTGCTTGTTTACATGCACTTAGTATGTGACCACTGCAGCCAATCGGCGTCACAGGAAGCCCGATGGAACGTCCGAGAGGTCCACCACTGTTTCTATTGGCTTAGATGCTGCAGTTGCTAGTGACTGCGGCATCTAAGGGGGATAAACTAGCGGGATCTCGCTCCTCCCTCCGGCCTTTGCCATTTTTATACAGCAGACGTCGGGAAGGGGTTACAAAAAACAAAATTGGTATTGCTACGTTGGTAAAAGTCAGAACTATTACAATATACCATTATTTAACCCGCACAGTGAACACCATAAAAAACTAAAAATGACAATCTCAGTTTTTTGTCAACTTAGCGCTGCAAAATTTTTTATAAAGTGATCAAAAAGTTGTATGTACCAAAATATGGTACCAATAAAAACTACAGCTTGTCCCGCAAAAAATAAGCCCTCATACCGCTCAGTTGACTAAAAAATAAAAGGGTATAACTCTCAGAATGTGGTGAAACAACAAAACAACTTCTTTTAACAATTTCTTTTTTCAAGATTAAAATAAAAAACCTATATAAATTTGGCATTATGGTAATCGTGTTGAGCTACAGAATAAGGTTAAGTTGTCGTTTTTACCGCACGGTCTAAGTTGTAAAAATGAAACCCAAAAAACAATGGCGGAATCAGTTTCTTCCATTTTCAGCCCGCAAATGTTTTTCCCGTTTCCCAGTACATTATATGGTACTTGCTAATGTTGCAATAGAAAGTACAACTCCTCCCACAGAAAATAAGCCCCCACACCACTCTATTGACGAAAAAATAAAAAAAGTTATGGCTCTTGGAAGGCGGGGAGTGAAAAATGAAAATGCAAATAAAAACCGTGTCAATCCTGAAGGGGTTAAATATTAGTTTTGGTTTTTTTTTAAAACAAAAGTCCTATCTTGTTTTAGAGCCTTAGCCTCTGTTCACATCTGCGTTGGGGTCCCGTTCTGATGTTCCATCTGAGCCTTTCGTCGGAACGGGACTCTGAACAGACACAAACTGACACGAGCGCAAACCAGAGGTTTCCGTTTCCATCGCCATTAATTTCAATGGGGATGGATCCGGTGCCCATGGTTTTAGTTTGTCTCGGTCTCTGTTGTGCGCCGGATCTGTCGCACAACAGAGACACACGGAAACCATGGGCACTGGATCCGTCACCACTGAAATCAATGGTGATGGAAACGGACCGTCAGAACGGGACCCCAACGCAGATGTGAACAGAGCCTTAACTAGTTTCTACAAAGGTATTTTTAGCAGAAAATACAGGGTTTTGTTTGGCCTTTTTTTTCTTCATAATTCCTGTCTCCCCCTACTATACGAGACCTTAGTGGGATGTACTGCTTCCTAGTATACTGAACTTGAGATGAGTTACAGTATATATGGGAATGACTTGGTCAAAAGCATGAGGTCCAAAGTTTACACAAACCTGAAACGTGGCGCCCGAGGCTTAAATTCTTGTCTTCTAAAAGTTCTGAATATGGCTACGTGCTATGGATTTTAGACAATGTATAAAAAGGTTCCTTCCATTTTATGCCTATAGCTCCTATACAGATCTTTGGCTTCATGGTAACAAACAACAAAACAAACCCTATGTAGAAATGTGTTGACAAATATTTATAAATTGAAAAAAAAATCTACTAGAACTGCATCTATGGACCGCCATTTACCTGGTGTATGTCAATTGGAGAAAGAGAAATCGATACAAAAACCCATGCCCTAAACCCTCCAGCCTTCAAGCTGTATGGCAGACTCTGAGGACAATTTACTGAAGGACTGACTTTTTGGTGTAATGTGCATAATAATTCAAGGAGTGTTTTTTTTTGTTTTTTTTTCTGGCCTCTCCTCCAGAATTGGCTATCAATACCGGATTGTTGGGGGGTCCAACTCTGTGCCGAAAGTTGAACCCCCCCCTCCCCACACACAAACCAGATATTGATGACCATACATTTTCGCCCTAAGGGAAAACTCCTTTCATTCTCTACTCATGTTTTCATACTCTCCGATGTACTGATGATTTTTTTTTTTGTTTATTCCTTAAAGATCAATGCTTCCAGTGCCTCCTACTGTGGGACCAACCTTTAGTTTTGAGTTGGATGTAGAAGATGGAGAGGTGGAAAACTATGAGGTTGGTGTATGTATTCAGGCATATATTTTTTTATTTGCTATTAAATAATTTCAGAAATAGTTAAATGATAAAAAAAAATCTTAACTATCCTGATTCATAATATAAATATTAAACCGATTAATGAAAACTTTGGCTTGCAAATTGTATTTACCTTTTTAATCCTTTCAAGACCGAGTTCATTTTGACCTTCATGACCAGCCCCATTTTCTCAAATCTGACATGTGTCTCTTTATGTGGTAATAACTCCGGAATGCTTTTGCCTAGCCAAGCGATTCTGAGATTGTTTTCTCGTGACATATTGTACTTTATGTTAGTGGAAAAATGTGGTCAATAAATTCATTGCTTATTTGTGAAAAACACCAAAATTTAGAGAAAATGTGCAAAAATAATGATTTTTTTCATTTTAAATGTATCTGCTTGTAAAACAGATAGTAATACCACACAAAATATTTACTATTTTATATATTCCATATGTCTACTTTATATTTGCATAGTTTTTTGAACATTATTTTATTTTTCTAGGACGTTACAACGTTTAGAACTTTAGCAGCAATTTCTCACATTTTCAAGAAAATTTCAAAAGGCTATTTTTACAGGGACCAGTTCAGTTCTGAAGTGGCTTTGAGGGCCTTATGTACTAGATAGACCCCATAAATCACCCCATATTAAAAACTGCACCCCCTCAAAGTATTCAAAATAGCATTCAGAAAGTTTCTTAACCCATTAGGCGCTTCACAGGAATTAAAGCAAAGTAGAGGTGAAATTTACAAATTTTATTTTTTTTGCTGAAATTCATTTATAATACATTTTTTCTGTAACACAGAAGGTTTTACCCGAGAAATGCAACTCAATATTTATTGCCCAGATTCTGCAGTTTTTAGAAATATCCCACATGTGGCTCTAGTGTGCTAATGGACTGAAATACCGGCCTCCGAAGCAAAGGAGCACCTACTGGATTTTGGGGCCTCCTTTTTTTAGAATATATTTTAGGCACCATGTCAGGTTTGAAGAGGTCTTGTGGTGCCAAAACAGTGGAAACCCCCCAAAAGTGAGACGGTTTTGGAAACTACACACCTCAAGGAATTTATCTAGGGGTATAGTTAGCATCTTGACCCCCACAGGTATTTTGCTATATTTATTGGAGTTTGTCTGTAAAAGTGAAAATCTACTTTTTTTTTCTGAAAAAATATAAAAAAAAATATTTGCAAGGAATAAAGATTAAAAAGCACCCCAGAACTTGTAAAGCTACTTCTCCCGATTACGCCAATACCCCATATGTGGTACTAAACTGCTGTTTGGACCCACGGCAGGACTCAGGAGGGAAGGAACAATATTTGGCTTTTGGAGCTCAAATTTAGCTGGAATGGTTTTATGGTGTCATGTCGCATATGCAAAGCCCCTGAGGTACCAAAACAGTGGAAACCTCCCAAAAGTCCCTTTAGGGGACTGGAACGAGCGATCATTAGGTCGCTGGTACAATACACTGCAATACTAATGTATTGCAGCATAATGTCATTTTACAGGCTCCTGTAACAGCGCGATCGCTGTTCCTGTCCGTTAGTCCCGGGTGTCAGCTGTAATACACAGCGGACACCTGCAGAATATGGAGCGTGCACAGCGCATGAGCCCGCTCCATAAATAACCCCTCGCACAACGACATGCTATTAAGTCGTGGTGCGCCAAGGCGTTAATGCGCAGCGGATGGTGCAAAGGGAAAATTACATTTTCCACTGATATTCCATTTTAATGCACAATATATTGTGCCCAGTTTGTGCCACTGAAGACAAATACCTCATACAATGTTGAGCGGGTTCTCCCGGATATAAAATGCCATATATGTGGACGTAAGCTGGTGTTTGGGCACGCTGTGGAGCTCAGAATGGAGGGAACACCATTTGGCTTTTGGAGCGCAGATTTTGCTTGGTAACTGTTCTGTATGGGGTTTTGCTGGTATTTCAGTTTATGATGTGGGGGTATATGTAATCTGTGCGGAGTACATCAGGGCATAATAAGAGGGTATAATAATGGGGTACATAAATAATAATTCGCAGATATGTGGCTGGTGTCGAACTGATAAATGGAGCCCGATCTTATCCGCTTTTGGAACACTCTGCACATTTTGCATCGTTATATTCTGAGAGCCAGAACTTTTTTATTTTTTCTCCAACGGAGCTGTGTGAGGGCTTATTTGTTGCGGGACAATCTGTACTTTTCATTGGTACCATTTTAGGGTACATGTGATTTTTTTTTTTAATCACTTTTTATTAGATTTTTTTGGAAGCAAAGTGACAAACAAAACATAAATTCTGACAATGTTTTTTGTATTTATTTTTTTAACAGTGTTCACCGTGCGGTATAAATGACATTTTACTTTATTCTGCGGGTTGGTACGATTACGGCGATACCATATGTATATAGGTTTTTTATGTTTTGTGGCGATTGCGCAATAAAATCACTTTGATAAAATTATTTCTTTTCTGTGTCACCATATTCTGAGAGTCATAATTTTATACTTTTCCGTCAAAAAAAGAAGTGTAAGGGCTTGTTTTTTGCGGGACGGGTTGTAGTTTTTATTGGTACTATTTTGGGGAACATGCGACTTTTTGATCACTTTTTATTCTATATTTTGGGAGGATTGATGACCAAAAAAAAGTGATTCGGACATTGTTTTTTAATAATTTTTTTTGCGGTGTTCACCGTGCGGGAAAAATAATATTATAGTTTTATAGTTTGGGTCGTTACGAACGCGGTGATACCAAATATGTGTACTTTTTTTTTAACATTTTCATTTTTTTCCTATAATAAAAGACTTATTATAGGAAAAAAAGCATTCTTTTTTTTTTTGTAACTTTTATAACTTGTTTTTACACTTTTTTTATAAAACTTTTTTATTACTTTATTTTTTACTTTTTACTTGTTTTACTTGAAGCCTGGGAGCACTGATCGCTGCTATAATACATTACACTACCTAGGTAGTGTAACGTATTATAAACGGTCAGTGTGACGCTGAGAGTCACACTGACAGAAAGCTTATGAGGACCGGCATCCGGCTGGTTCTCATAGGCTGCTGTGCATGGCAGACCCGGGGGCTGTTATATGGCCCCCGGTTCTGCCTTATAACCGACTGCAGCACCAGCAATCGGTCCCCGGGAAAGTTTGTTGTAGCAACAAACTTTCCAGTTTGTTATAGCAACAAACTTTCCAGTTCGTTGCTACAACACACTTTCCCTGCGATCACATGACTGGGACCTGAACCAATCAGGTCCCGATCATATCTCCGGGACCAGAGGCAGGTGATAACAGCGCGATTCGGGTGTCAGCGCTACTCTGAGACACCCGGATCGCGCTTTTAACACCCACCGTGAATTCACGTCGGCACTGCACAGAGCCCAGCAAGTGCCGACGTGAATATACAGTGGGCGGTCGGGAAGCGGTTAATGTTTTCCATAATTTTGCAGTTTTTTCCCCTCCCACCCCTTCTTAAAATGTATCTACGTATTTCCTTTTCGTTGCAGGCATTGCTAAATCTCGCTGAACGATTGGGGGAAGCTAAACCACGAGGATTAACAAAAGCGGATATAGAACAGCTTCCGTCGTATAGATTTAACCCAAACAACCACCAATCAGAGCAGACTTTGTAAGTTTTTAATCAAAGCTAATGTGCAAACCATAGCAATTGCTTGGCTTCCAACAATTTGGACCTGGCTAAAGCTAGCCATAGATATAAGCGGACTGTCTGACAAATTGGCAATGATCTATTGTCGATTTCCTTCAAGTGAGTGGCTGTCCATGTAATAACTCCACGGCTTAAGTCCACTAGAGCTGTTGTTTGTAAGCAGCTCTCCACTTTAGTTAAGAGAGGAGTCCCTAGTAGGTGACCTCCCTCTGACATCTATATGCCCTAATGGGTAATTTGGACAGGGTTTGTGAGACCATCCCTTTTTATTTTTAAGGCTTTTTTTTGGTATCTTAAAGGGAATGTGTCGCTAGAAATGTTTATTTTTTTCAGTTAAACAGTTAGTATATAAATGATTACACATTGTTTTAATTTTTTCACAAGTCCGGAATCATTATAAATTAGATTCTAATTTATAACCTTTCCATGTGCTGGTCACTAGAGGGAGCAATTCCCAAAATTGCAGCATTGGCAATGTGGTAAAGCAACCTCATTGCTTTATGCTGCAAATTTGGAGTAGACACACTCGCTCTAGTGTCCTCACACAATCCCCCCTCCTTTATCCCGGCTAGTGCCAGGAGAAAGGAGGGGGTTGAATGTTCAAACCTCCTACACTGTGTGCCGCCATTTTCTGAGCGAATGCACAATGTAGGAGGATTAGATACAGTGGTAATCAGACCGTATAACACTAACATACACACACATCACATACACAAACATAACTTACCTGCTCCTGCCGCCGCGCCTAGTCCTTGCGTCTGCGTTGCCTTGAACATATGGCCGGAATCCGCGACCGGAAGTAGTGATCTTACTGTCCGGCTGCGGCTTCCAGTCCACATGAAAATGGCGCCGGATGTCGCTCTACCAAAGACCTTCCTTTTGGTCTGTGTGGGAGCGGATCATGCGCCGTTCCCACACAGACAGCGTACGCTATAGTGAATGGAACGGCTCCCGTTCGCATTCTCTATGGGGATGTATGTGCCGTATTCCATATCTGTATGTGTCGTTAATCGACACATACAGAGATGAAAAAAAAAAATGGCAGCCCCCATAGAGAAGTAAAAGAGAAACGAGTCAAAAGTACAACACAAAAACACAAATAAATCAAATTTATTTTAATGACATAAAAGCAATATTATATAAAAAAAAAAATTCCCGTGACACCTTCCCTTTTCAAGACAAAAAAAGAACGGTGACATTGGAGGGAAGTAGTGAAACGGACTTCTCTTTTACTATGCATAATTTAATTAAATGACTGAAAGCAAGATCATAATAAATGCCAGTATGCCTATACCCCACAGTTCTAGGATGTTAGATGGCTGTGGTGCACAGAAGCTTTTTGTCTATTGACTGGTTTATCTTTTATACTTTCATAAAGGATACCGGAATATTTTCTGTTAATGTATATTCCTGGCTGGGTATGATATTTTTATTTTATTTTTTTTCTTTCCCCAGGTGTGTAGTATGCATGTGTGATTTTGAGTCAAGGCAACTTCTAAGAGTCTTACCGTGCAACCATGAATTCCATGCCAAGTGTGTTGATAAGTGGCTTAAGGTGAGATTTTGTCACCATAAATAAATTTACCAGTTAATGAATGTGTTCCTCTCTATTATATCCATGTTTTAATTAGTGTTGTATTTTTTACAATATTAGTTCTTTCTACAATAACTGTTTTTCGGGTTTTTATTTTATCACATTCTTTGTTTCGATAGGCAAACCGTACCTGCCCAATATGTCGAGCTGATGCTTCAGAAGTTCATCGTGATTCAGAATGACCAGTCTGAGAGCACAAGTCCAGCTCGGGTGTTCCTAGTCACATGTGTATTTGTGTATTTTCAAATGCACATGCACAGCAACCATCCATTGAACTGAACCCGTGTGGCTTCCAGCCTATTCTTTACACAAAAGGGTCGATAGACCTCTTTTTGCACTGTGTGATTTAATCCAATATAAAGCTTCTACTTAGTCTTCACAGTTATGGGATTGTTATACTAACCGTGTGATTGGGACTCCAAAGATTATTATTTTTTATATTCCTTAGCTTATTTTGTGTGTGCACTAACATTCCCTGGTTTTTGTGTGATCATTCCGAGTGTTTTTGCTGCAAGATTACGTGGATGTGATCTTTTAGCATGTGCTTTTATATTTAAATGGGAAAGAACTAAAAACAAAATACAGTGGTAGCTCCAAACAATTTATAATCTACCTTTTATTATAGAGCCTTCAGATACTGTGAGAGCGGACGGATGGAATGTAAGACTGTGTGGTAGTGGCCATGTTGCTTTTGTATGTTTGCTTGTGTCAAGCACAAGAGCGTATGTCTAGTTGAGAACATATATACCAGCATGTACTGAGAACGTATGTGTGTAGTATTACTTATGCTGCAATGTATAATCTTGTGTGTTATTTAAACAGTACTAGTACTGTACACTGGTTTATTTTCTTGTGTTTGCAGTTGCACACTGAATGCTAAGGGTGTAGCAATCTATAGGCGTTTCATACTCCTTCCTTACTTTTTCACATGACTTTTGTCCATACAATCTTACCACTTATACTGCTATACTTCTTTGTGCCACTGCAGGGGAAAAAAAAGAAAAAACATATTTTTTTTAAATATAACACTATTTTTAATTGTGTCCACGTTAATTTGGCAACAAACGTAACATTTTTCACTATGTAATAAGTTGGATGTATTGTCTCGATCACATCTCTTGAGTGCATAAAGTTGAGCAAGAACTGATAATCCAACCGCCACCAAAGTTTAGCGGGCATGTGCCCCACCTATCTGGAATTTCCCATGGTGTCTTCTTTTGAGCCACTTTTTGTAGCCTGTTCGCACCGTCCGGTCCAGAGCAGCTATTCTCATGCTATACGGGAGAAGAAAAATGATACAAAACGTGTGCACTTCCTGTACAGTGACCGTATAAATGAATCTTTGAGGACGGGCCCGACATCTCTGCAAAAGCTGGATTTACAGTTTTGGCCCAGTGTGCCTCTTTAAGGGGAAGAGATCTTACATCCAAACAAGGTTGCAGTATATATCCATTCATATAGTATGTTGTACCTAGGCCAACATCTAGCCTCTTCTGGTTACTGCTCTAGTAAACGGTTTCCAAAATTGGTTCGGTAACAGTGATCACCTAAAGAATCTGTGTAATGTATAACGAAACACATCTCTGGTTAGGAACCAATATCGGATGATCATCAGGGGACATAACCGACCTATATATTTAAAGGTGCTGCAACAAATGGTTGCCTTCAGAGAATATGCGTACACAATGTTTCCTCGGTCTCATTGCCGGTTGCTTGTCCGTTGTTCTAAACATTTTTTTAATGGCAAATGTTGTTAAATCATTTAAATTGTTAGTTCTACAAATAACTTTTAGATGGCAATCTTTATGAAACGTGGTTTACAAAGCAGGTCAACGTTCTAGATTATAAGGAATTAAAATAACTGTCCTTTTGGTTACATATCACTTTATAAAAGTTATTTGAGACCTTTATTTTTGCATGGTTACATCACCATTAAAATGATTGCGTAATGGAAACCAACTAATGATGGCACTCTTATCGGCCAACGCCCGCATTAATGGGACTTCTTTAAGGGCACGGCCAGACGTGGCGTTTTTCCGCTGCAAATGTTGGTGCAGATTTGGGGCAATTACGCAATGAATCTGCACCAACATTTGCATATTTGACAGGTAATTCAGACGCTGCAGAAAACAGCGGATTTGCCACAGATTTCAGTTTTTGCATTGCAAAGGCTGAAATCCACGGTGAAATTCTGCTTCTTCTCTGCAACAGGCAGTGCATGCTGCGGAGGGAAAATTCCACACTGCAGCCTATGGTCTGCAGCGGAGTTTTCCGCAACGTCTAACCTAACTTGCCTAAAAATGTATTGAAACAAATGTAAAAAACGGCCGCTGGAGAATTCCACTGTGGCCTGTCTGCAGCGGAATTCCACAGCAATTCTGCCACGTCTGGCCGTGCCCGAACTCTTGCATGTTCTAGTAGGTCTATTGTAAATTAATTTCTTGGCTCCATCTCAAGAGCAGTAATGGTCTTCTAAGGGGTCCTGTTGTGTACCTCTGTATTCCTCAGTGTTCATATTTTATTTTTACCCCACCCCCCTTCAGATTCCGTATGAATTGTGGCATGCTCTATCAGACACTGTTTAACTGAACTTTTCTCCCCTAGAAGCATTACTCTTGTGGTAGTGGCCATGTTAACCGCTCGTTTTTACTTGCGCAGGGTATGTTTGTTGCGTAAATACATTTTGTATTTTTTTTTTTATCCTCCTGCAATGCTACTTAATTGGTTACTTTTTTTCTTTGGTTGCAATAGCACAAGCAGCACAAATCTTAATATTGCTGTATTTTGCTGCCAGTCCCAGCTTTAAGTTGTATGTGTCTGTCATAACTTGTGATGCATGTCTGTCGCATACTTGTCCCAGTTCTGTGTCTCAAGACAGTGTTATTCCATGCTGCTTGTTCTTTATCCAAGGTTCAGTGAACTAAGACAAAAGCACAATTTACCTGTGGTTTTTACACAATGTTGCCTCCAGTACCCAATAGTAAAAATGGAACACTTTTTAACAGAAAAAAAAATACCTGTAAACGCTATAATATTATCAAACCAAATGGAGAAAAATTGCTTTTATTAACATTTTAAATCAAACTTTGCTTATAAACTAACCAGCCACTGGATGTCATGTCACATTTTTATTAAACTAATGAAACCGTGTAATTGCAGAAGTTGGATACCACACTCCTCTTATAGTGCTAGAAATAATTTTTATATACTGCGAAAAACTTTTTACCTGTATAGACTTAACACTACTACACTCAATATTCACTTTATTAAAGCATGCAAGCCTCGCACTTTTTATAGCTTAGTCTGAGATAAATGCAAAAAAAAGGAAACCAAGTCCTAGGGTACACGTTTTAGTATGTAATATTCTGTTCACTTTCTGGCACTATATATATATATATATATATATATATAATTTTGTTTTGACGACAAATTGTTTAAAGAGCAGGGTCACTATTCCGATTTTTTTTTTTTTTTTTTTTTTTTTTTAGTTGCACTCTGGAGGCTGGTCCTTCTGGAATGTTTTTGGAATTTTAATTTTGTAATTTTTTTTGCATGGATATCTTGCAGACATGTGCTGACTTGCTTCCTGTGGTTAATGTACTGAAAAGACCTATATTTATAAAAAGCACACGTGCATGTGTTCTGAACCAGCTCGGACTTACTACAAATGTCCCTTTTTTGTTTCTAATTTCCATTAAAGACCAACATGTCCAAGAGCCAGAGGATGTTTCTCAGCTGTTACTGCCATATAACCTATATCTGATGCCTCTAGTCTGCAGTAGTGCCTGACCTGCACAAGAATACATATGTTGGTTGTCCTCTCCCACGCCCTAAACTTTTTTTTTTTTTATCAACTTTTGGATTTAGCAACTGATATTTTGTTTTGCATCTTCCTTTTCATTTTTGCATGAAATCTTTGCTGTTTTTATGCTTCCTGTCTAAGAGTTGTTCTCAAGGCCTATGTTCACGGCTTTATTTGACGTTAATTTTGTTTCCTTTATGGTCTATTTTTTACATGCTTTGCCACTGTTAGAGTATTTTTTATTCCTTCCTTTACTGTTTTCAATGGATTATCTAGGCCTTACAGGAAGGAGCCTTTTGCCTGTTCTCCCCTCTTGGTACATTTACAGTTACCTCATTTTGAAATTTGTGTTTTCAGATTTGCCAATGAAAGCTTATGAATTTTATTGGATTCATATTTTTCTTTAAATCTTCTCTATCGTATTATTTAACATGAAATGTAGTTTTAAATGTATTATAAATATCTGTAACCAAATCATTTGAAGGCTTGATAAATTTTTAACAAAATTTGTACATTTTTTTTTTATGAGAGTTACTAGTAATGCTTTACTAAGTAGTGTAATGATTTATTTTATTTTTTTTGATTTTTTTTTTTTTACCCCCTGTGTCCAATTTTGTAGTTGAGAGGGTTGTTCAGTAATAAATGTATGATGTACACTTAATACTGTTTTTGTTTTTTTATCTGTCTTTAAAATTGTTAAATTATCTTTATCATCCAATATCTCATTCTACAATAAATACCTTATTTTTTCTTATGAAATAAACCTTGTGGAAGAAAGCATATGCAGGTCCTCATAAGTGCTGAGGTAATTTTTTTTTTATTTTTTTATTTTTTCACGTATTCGGGTGATTCTACTGGCAGCAGGAAAGACTTTAATGCTCCAAATTATAATTGTAGTATAAGTATAAAGGGGTTGTCACGATACCAGAATTTGAACTTCAATACCGATACTTCGTGTAGTATTGCGATACTCTATACCAAAACGATACTTTTGCCAACAATAATAATAAAAAAAAAAAAGGTTTTCATTTTCTGATGTGAGGCATGTGGTATTATGAATTTTGAATCTCCATGTGCCTCACATTAATAGTAATTAACCCCATCATGTTCCTCAGTCATAATGGACAACTTTGGGTTAATGTGTGAGGTACATGATGGGGTTAACTATTAATGTGAGGCACATGGAGGTTCAAAATTCATAACACCTCGTGCCTCACATTAATAAGTGAAAGAGCAGTTTTTATCTTATAACCGTGTAAACCTAAATGAAGCTATAAATTTATTACAGTCGCAACGATAACGAATGTGTATATTTTATGTGTTGAGACTTATTTTAATGTTTATTGTAAAAAAAAAAAAAAGGTATTTTTATTTAACATTAAAAAAAAAAAAATATATATATATAACACACACACACACACACACACACACACACACACACACACACTTCAAAAGTTTGGGGTCACCCAGACACTTTTGTGTTTTCCATGAAAACTCACACTTGACATTGACAAGGTTAGAAAAAATTATTTTTTATTTGAAATAATCATTTTCTCCTTCAAACTTTGCTTTTGTCAAAGAATGCTGCATTTGCAGCAATTACAGCACTGCAGACCTTTGGCATTCTAGCTGTTAATTTGCTGAGGTAATTGGGAGAAATTTCACCCCATGCTTCCAGAAGGCCCTCCCACAAGTTGGATTGGCTTGATGGGCACTTCTTGCGTACCATACTGTCAAGCTGCTCCCACAACAGCTCTATGGGGTGGAGATCTGGTGACTGCGCTGCCACTCCATTACAGATAGAATACCAGCTGCCTGCTTCTTCCCTAAATAGTTCTTGCATAATTTGGAGGTGTGCTTTGGGTCATTGTCCTGTTGTAGGATGAAATTGGCTCCAATCAAGCGCTGTCCACCGGGTATGGCATGGCGTTGCAAAATGGAGTGATGGCCTTCCTTATTTAAAATCCCTTTTACCTTGTACAAATCTCCCACTTTACCAGCACCAAAGCAACCCCAGACCATCACATTACCTCCACCATGCTTGGCAGATGGCGTCAGGCACGCTTCCAGCATCTTTTCAGTTCTGCATCTCACAAATGTTCTTCTGTGTGATCCAAACACCTCAAACTTCGATTCGTCTGTCCATAACACTTTTTTCCAATCTTCCTCTGTCCAATGTCTGTGTGCTTTTGCCCATATTAATCTTTTCCTTTTATGAGCCAGTCTCAGATATGGCTTTTTCTTTGCTACTCTGCCCTGAAGGCCAGCATCCCGGAGTCGCCTCTTCACTGTAGACGTTGACACTGGTATTTTGCGGGTACTATTTAATGAAGCTGCCAGTTGACCTGTGAGGCGTCTATTTCTCAAACTAGAGACTCTAATGTACTTGTCTTGTTGCTCAGTTGTGCAGCGGGGCCTCTCACTTCTCTTTCTACTCTGGTTAGAGCCTGTGTGGGCTGTCCTCTGAAGAGAGTAGTACACACAGTGGTAGGAAATCTTCAGTTTCTTGGCAATTTCTCGCATGGAATAGCCGTCATTTGTAAGAACAAGAATAGACTGTCGAGTTTCACATGAAAGCTCTCTTTTTCTAGCCATTTTAAGAGTTTAATCGAACCCACAAATGTAATGCTCCAGATTCTCAACTAGCTCAAAGGAAGGTCAGTTTTATAGCTCCTCTAAACAGCAAAACTGTTTACAGCGGTACTAACATAATTGCACAAGAGTTTTCAAGTGTTTTCTAATCATCCATTAGCCTTCTAACACAGTTAGCAAACACAATGTACCATTAGAACACTGGAGTGATGGTTGCTGGAAATGGGTCTCTATACGCCTATGTAGATATTGCATTAAAAACCAGACGTTTGCAGCTAGAATAGTCATTTAGCACATTAACAATGTATAGAGTGTATTTCTGATTTAATATTATCTTCATTGAAAAAAACAGCTTTTCTTTCAAAAATAAGGAAATTTCTAAGTGACCCTAAACTTTTGACTGTGTGTGTGTGTGTGTGTGTATATGTATGTATGTATGTATGTGTGTGTGTATATATATATATATATATATATATATGTATGTGTGTGTGTGTGTGTTCTCTCTCTGTCTCTCCTTCAATGGACCCTGGGTTGTCTGCCCATATATGGTATGGCCCTCGATCTGTCACAGGGATTCCCTGTGCGCGATCCAAAGGGTATGCCCCCTTCTCCGCTTTGGTCGCAGCAATCATGGGAATAGTGGCGGCGATGAGGTTTCTCTGATCTCCGCTGTTACAGTGGGACTGCAGCTGTGTAGTATAGCCATTGCCCCACTCCTGACCATTAAGTGCGTGCGATCAACATGAGGTGATGTGGCCGGCGCTGCACTAATGGGCGGCAGTGCAGGCACTGAAGACAGAACGGGGGTATTTTGCAGTGCGGCCGCAATGTTCAGTCTTCAGTGCTGGCACTCATTAGTGCAGTGCCGGCTGCATCACATCATGCTGACTGCGTGCACACACTTGTCATGACTCAGGAGCTGGGCAATGACTGTATTATACAGCCGCAGCCCCGCTCTAACTACATTCATGTGTTACAATGCTAAGCTGTGCGGCCGCACTCAGCGCCTCTGTTTTAGCCTAGTGTTCGTAGGAGGCAGACATGTCCTGCACTGGCAATTCTGCTAGATTTTTTGTACTTTTTATTTATTTTTAAGGCACAGGGTGCGAGTCCCTCATGTATTCCACTATGTGACTCCGCTGCGGGCGCTGGGTGGAAGGCATTCCCACTGTTGAAGTGGATGCCTGCCATTTTGGTAGATGCCCTTCCCACCTCAGTGTATGCCCACCTCTGGTGGATGTTCCCCGCCTTGGTCACCCGATCCCCTATTATTAGAGCTCCGGCGTTTGAGAATGCTGGACAGCCACCCTACGTGTGTGCATTTTTCGAAGGAGTGAGAGGTAAGTTTCCCCCCTTCCATTGGGAGCTGCTGTGAAAGGGAAAGGAGTAATTCAGACTGGTCAGTGGTCTTTACGGCATTATGATATAGAGGGGATATTTATTCTGAGGGGTTGTCCTTTCTAAGCGGTTTCTAACACTTATGTGCTGGCAGACATACATTCTTTACTCAAGCTTCGGCGTTCCGCCGGCGATGCCATTAATTTAGGCACCTGCCTTGGTTCTTTGCTAGACCGCAAGATGCTTTGAGCCGGTGTGCTGAAGTCACACAGCGTTGGAAAAATTCCTGTTTCACGGGGGAAACAGCATCTAGGGGGTCTGGTACGATAGCCATTGGCTCTAGTGTTTTTGTTTTTTTTTTTCCCCTCCAGTCATCCATGACCGCACCACAAGAGGATGTCTCCATGCTCTAATAGGGACAGGAAACACATAGGATGGTGAGGGGCTTTTAACCTCTAACTCCATCAGTGTTTTTGCTGTCCCTTGTGTACAGAGTCTAGTACGTTTTAATAAAAAAAATCTGTTTTACCTACCATGCAGCGGAAGTTGATCGGTATCCTTCCTCCTCTGCGACTTTTTAGTTGGCTGTTATCCTGTGCTTTTTCGGTGGTTAAGCTGAATGGTCCCAAAGAAACTTTGGCTCCGGTCCTCCATGAGCTCCCCAGCCGTATTCCTAGGGCCTCTTCCGCATGTATGGGACGCCGGCTGTTCGATAAAGCAACTTCTGTTGACCTGATGCCGACTTTATGTGCATTCCAAAGCTAAACTAATTTGCAGCCTAAACTCCAGTAGCGGCAAACACGGGAATTATGAAAAATTTTATGAATTTGTAGGCCCTGGAGAAAGATACCCGCTGATTGGATGAGGAAGGCACTGATCCCAACAGCAAGATTTAAAAATGCTCTGATCAAGAGGTTCTTTCTACTAGGGTAGGACTAATCATACATATCTATGATGCCTGATATAGAAGGTTCCTCCTGCTCTGTTTCTGTGGAGTGCAGCGCAAACCCCGACCCAGTAAATATTAATGTCAGGGGATCTCGGATTCTTTAGAAGGGGGGCAATTACTTATATTTCTATTTGTTTCTTGTCAGGGTGACAGAGGCCCCCCAAAAATCTAAAAAGAAAAGACCCATGTAACCTGTAAATGTGGCATTTGTTCTAAAAAAAAAAACCCGAAACCTACCAGTTGCCCATAAACCCCTCTGTCAAACCTGCACAGAGAAAATTATACGGGAAGAACAACTCTCTTTAATGGATGAGATAAAAACCCTTATGCAAGTAGACATTCTCTAGCATCTTTTTCGCAATCAAATATGCCCTCAGTTTCCACCCCGTTGGTGAAAAAAAAAAAAGAAAGCTAATCCCGGATGACGATTCAGATTCTAACTCTAAAAGCTGTCTGTTCTCTATTCCAGAAGATATGGAGGAAGGGGAATTCTCTCATATCATGGTAGAGGACGATGAAGACCGAAAATATTACTTTTCATCAGAATATATGGATGAATTACTTCAGGCCATAAGAAGCACTATGGCGCTTTGAAGAAATAAAAGAAAAAAAGAACAGTTCATGGGGAAATGTTTGCAGGATTAGGTAATCGGAAGAAATGTGTTTTTCCAATTCATGAAAATATTCAAATTAGTTAAACAGGAGTGAGAAAATGCAGAGAAAAGGCTGGGTTTTTCTGGGGAGCTTAGTGGCTAGGAGAACGACCCTTCCGTTCAAATACTCCTCTCCGCTAAAAACATCCTATGGATCAGAAAGCGAAGAGTCTATTAAAAAAGACCTGGGAAACCTCTTCAGCCCTTTTTAAAAACGAATGTAGCTTCTACCTGGCTACAAAATCTATGTTTCATTAGCTAGACCAGCTGGAAGCCCACTTGAGGGAGGGTACCCCTAGAGATGAAATCCTGGCATCCCTTCCTTTACTGCAACAGGGAGTCGGTAAGAGTCGCAGCAAGAACTGCTGTCCTCTCAAACATGCCTAGACGAACCTTGTGGCTCAAGTTGTGTTTGGGAGACTCCGTTTCCAATCGAAACTATGTACTATCCTGTTCGAGGGAGAATGTGTTTGGACACGCTCTGGATAAGATCCTTGAAAAGGTCTCGGACGATAAAGAAAAGCTTTACCTGAACCTAAGCAGCCAAAAAATAAATTATTCCCTTTGGCCTTCTAAAATTCAGTCCCAAGACTATAAATGTAAAGGAAAGTTGGATCTTAAATACAGTTCAAAATGGATACAAAATAGAATTTTCTTCATATCCCCCAGGGAAGTTTGTTATTACAATACTACAGACCCCTTTTCTTCAAAAGGAACTGCAAAACAGAATCCTGAAACTCCTTCAGATACAAGTAATTTTACTAGTTCCTCAGGAAGAGGAAGGATTATGCCATTATTCTCGCCTATTTTTAGTTAAAAAAAAAAATAAGACGGCTCTTTCAGGACAGTTCTAAATCTAAAAGCGTTAAACAAATTTTTACCCTACCATAGTTTCAAGATGGAATCAATAAAATCAACAGTCCCACTGATTGGGAAAAATCACATGATGACCACGATAGACCTTCAGGATGCCCATTACCACATACCTATTCATCCCCGGTATCAAACATTTCTAAGATTTGCCATCATTCAGAATCGAAAGATACATCCCTTCCAGTTTTCCTCCCTTCCGTTCGGGATTTATTCTGCCCCAAGGATCTTCACAAAGATCGTGGCTTATTTAAGGAAAACAGAAATAAATATTGTTCCTTATTTAGACTATTTTCTCATTGTGGCTCATTCATCACCCCTCTTGCAGATTCACCTATAAAAAGACGAATTTCAGCCATTGAGACACAAGGTAATTTTAGGAGTTCTACTAAACTCCCAAAAGCAAACCTCTTTTTTACCTCAGAACAAGAGACTTCAAATTGTTCAGAAGATAACTTCCTTCCGGAAACTGGGAAGAGTCTCTGAGAAACGCCATGTCAGTACTAGGATCCATCACAGTGTGCATTCAGCCAATGGCATGGTGTCAAGCCCATACCAGACCTCTTTACAGCCTGATACTCTCCAACTGGGACAAGAATCCTCTATCTCTGGAAAAGAAGGTTCCTCTTTCCAGTTTTGTAAAGTCTTCTCTCCTCTGGATAATTCCGAAAATCTGAAAAAAGGTGTTTTGTAGCCTCAATTTCCAGTAATATCAGTGACCGCTGATGCCAGCAAAAAGGGCTGCGGTGCTCTGGTACTATGGAAAACATTCCAAGGTATTTGAGACCGGACAGTCTCTCACTGTTACTCAAACTTCCGGGAGTTAAATGCGGTTTGAGAAACCCAAAGCATCAAGTCCTCTAACTGCGGGGTCTCACAATTGAGTCTATTCAGACAATGTGACAACTGTAGCCCATTCATGTCACCAAGGGGGCACAAGGCATCAAAGTCTTCAAGCTTTATGAGCAAAATTATTTTTTTTGGGCAGAATCACGCCTACTATCCTTGACAGCCATTCATCTCAAGGGCTCATGCAATATACAGGCCGATGTTTTTTCTAAGCAGGAACAATCTGGATCAAACAGAATGGAGCTTAAACGATCAAGTCTCCCAGTTAATCAACCAGAAATGGGGGCATTCTCAATTAGATCTCTTTGCATCCCAAATAAATCACAAAGTCCCTCTCTTCTTCTCTCTAACCCCAAAAGATGCCTCCGTAGCGTGGAAGCATTAGCTCACAAATGGGAACACCATCTGGCCTACGCTTTTTTCTCCCTATTCCCTGCTACACAGGGTCCTACAAAAACGCAGAGAGAAAAAATTTGATTTTTGTGGCTCCCTTTTTGGCCCAAAAGAAGTTTGATTGCTCCATCATTTGACCCCATTCGATGGACCTTCTAAATCAAGGGTCTGTCTTTCATCCGACCCCCAAAAGTTTTGGCTTTCTGCATTGCTTTTGAGAATTTTCATCCTAAAATCTAGAGGCCTGTCTGAGTGTCTCTCTAGTAGGAAAAAGTAACAAGTAGTGTATGTTTACAAGAGTTTTGAAAACCTTTTTATTTATTTTTGTGATGAAAGTCCACCTGATCCGTTCCATCCTAATATATCTAAGATTTTGGATTTTATTACAGACGGGCCTTGAAAAAGGACTAAGACCTAGCACATTAAAAGTACAGGTTTCCGCTTTGAGCAGTTGGTTTTTCTTTTTCATTTTAGATTTAGCAAATCCTAGGTAGATTAAACGCTTTATGAAAGTGGCAGTCAGACTTTCTCCTAAAGTCTCAAGTTTGCTTCCTGCATGGGATCTAAATATTGTTCTTAAAGGACCTATAAGATTAATAGATTCAAATATCCGAGACCTATAGTGGAAAACTGCTTTTCTTATAGCGAATACATCAGCTAGAAGAGTTGGCGAAATCCAAGCTCTCGCGATAAGAGAACCTGATTTTAAGAATACTGGACGATGTAATAATTTTTAAATTAGACCCAAATTTCCTTACAAAAGCAGTCTCGGATTTCACGTCTCAAGATATTGTTGCCTTCCTTCTGTCAAAATCCTTCTGACCAGAGAGAGGCAGAATGTCATTCTCTGGATGTATGGAGAGCGGGTTTTAACATAACTTGAGTTATCCAGTTAATGAAGATTAGATCAAAGCTTTATTTATTCAATTTCAAGTTCCAAATAAACTAAAGAAAATCTCTGTGTACTTTTTCTAATTGGATTAAAAAGGCGATATCTCAATCATACACCATTCAAGGTTTATCTCCTCCAAGCAAACTTAAAGCTCACCCTATGAGAGCAGTCTCTGTCACTTGGGCTGAGAGGGCTAATGCAACCATCAAGGAGATCTGTAGAGCAGCGACCTGGTCTACCCCTCACACTTTCTCCAACCACTACTGTTGAAACATTTTTTTCAACTAAAGATCTCTCTTTTGGGAGAAAAGTGCTTCAAGCAGTGGTCTCTCCCTAAAGGTGGTCATTTGGTATTCTGTGGTGCTGTCATGAAGGATGACTGGAGAAAATAAAATATGTTTTTACTGTTAATTCAGTTTCTAAAAATACTCTATGAAAGCACCCTTATTTCCCTCCCTATGGTTCTTGGGTGTCTTGTGTTGCTTATAGTTATTTGTAAAACACTGATGGAGTTAGGATGGGGAGGGGCTTTTAACCTCTGTATTTCCTGTCCCTATTAGGGCATGGAGTCCTCCTCCTGTGGTGCTGTCATGGATTCCTAGAAACAGAATAATTTTTTGTAAAAGGCTCATATGGCAAAGACCCAAACACCCCCCCTCCCCGCAATTGTAACGTACTTTGTACCCAGTCTGTGTCCAATGCCCCCTGTCTATCAACCGTGGGATCTGAGGAATCCTGTGGTGGTTTAAACATATTACCCCCCAATGGATGGCTTCCCTCACCCAGGCGGTTGATAATCTTGCTCGCCTCTCTCAGGCCACGGAGCTTGCCTTACAATGCCTTCCTCGGCAGTTAGCCTTCCAATTGTCTGACCCCTCTCCGGCACCATGGTCCATTCAGGCCCCCATACTTTCTTACCTGGGTTACACTCATTCTAGTTCTCCCAGTGCATCCCGCAAGCGGGCCAGGAAATCAAGGAGATCTCATTCTTCCTCTGATTCTTCTTTGACATAAATACTGCAGGTGTTCTTCATTCTTTTCATTCAAAAGATATATCTGTACCATCTTTTTCAGGGAACGTCTCTCTCTGACTAGGAGTTTGTGTGATAGAATGGCACTAAAAGTGCCTCTAGGAAGGTTTTCACCCTTCCATTTGCCCAAGATCTCCTTTATGGCCCTGACCTAGTCCAATGCATTTCTGAAGCGACAGGAGCTCTTTATTTCCACGATGTCGTCAAGGCGACGCCCAGTTCCCTCAGTCAGAAGTCGAAGGTGGTTTCGTTCATTACGGTACACTGCTCCACGTCAGACGCAAAACCCACGTGACTCCCGTCTCTTCCGAGCACCAAGAACTTCTTTCCCGGTCTAGAAACTCCTGGCAGCCCCGCAACAGACCCGCTAGGCCTGCTCCAGCACAGTGGGCTTCCACAGCCTGAAAATTTTCCTTCACTTGAGCTGCTCCCTCGGGTGGGTGGGGACGTCTACTCTCCTCGTCTGCTCTCCTTCCAGAAGACATGGCTCAAAAACGTCTATGACGTCTAACGCCTGGATGCGGGAGGTTGTGTCGACAGGCTACATAATAGTTTTCTTTTCGCCCTCAGAGGCGGTTTTTCCTGTCAACTCCCTTCCAGGGACCAGACTTTTTCTCAAGCCATTCAAAGCCTCCTCCATCAAGGAGTAATTGTCCCAGTACTAACTCAAGAACTGATCAAGGGGTTCTTTTTAAACCTTTTCACAGTACAAAAGGATGACGGATTTTGGATCTAAAAGGTCTCAATCGACATGTGAAGGTTTCGCATGGAGTCGTTGTGATCGGTGGTCATTTCCTTGGAGGTGGACGAGTTCCTGTCTTCGATAGATATCAAGTATGCTTATCTTCATGTTCCCATTGCTCAAGTACATCAGCGTTTTCTGCGCTTTTGCAGTAGGTTCAGAGCACTTCCAATTTGGGGTTCTCTCCTTCGGGCTGGCCGCGACTCCAACGGTCTTCACCAAGGTCATGGCTGTGCCCATGGCTCTCCTCAGATCCAGGGGGATTGCGGTTATCCCATACTTGGACGATCTTCAACATTACACTGGATTGTCTTTGCAGATTCGGATGGCCGATCAACAGTACCATGTCATCGCTCCTTCTCGGAGAATGGAGTTTATAGGGATGGTCCTAGATACACTGGCAGCCAGGGTATACTTACCCTAGGCCAAGATCAACACTGACAGGGAGTGACAGTATTCCGCAGGAATACTCCTTGATCCATCCGCTTCTGCATGAAAATTTTGGGGATGATAGTCTCGACCTTCGAAGCAGTCCCTTTTGCTCAATTTCACTCCTGATTTCTGCAGTTGGTGATTTCTATCTCATTGCAACAAGTCTCCGTACTCCTTGGATCTGATGATCCATCTGCCCCCTTCAGTCAAGATGGCTGTGGTGGATGTCTTTCCCCAACATCTCTCAGGGAAAACCCTTCACAACTCTCCACAACGAACACAAGTCTGTCCTGCTGGTAAGTGGTCTTCAGCTGCCTCACAGTCCAGGGCACCTGGTCTGACTCGGAAGCTCCGCTCAAGTTCAACATCTTGCAGCTGAGGGCCATCTTCCTGGCCATGTCTCACTGGATGTCTTATCTCCAGGGTCTTCCCTTGGAGATACAGACAGACTATTCTACAGCAGTGTCGTACCTCAATTATCAGGGAGGTACAAGAAGCCGGACTGTATAGAAGGAATCCGCCAGGATCCTTCGTTGGGCAGAAGAAAAGGTTCCAGCAATCTCAGCAGTGCACATCCCAGGAGTAGACAACTGGGAGGTGGATTACCTGAGCCGGGAACGCCTGGATCCCGGAGAATGGTCTCTTCATCCAGAGATTTATTCGGTGGGGCTTCCCTGGAGGTGGATCTCTTCACCTCTCCCCTCAATCACAAGTGCCCGGACTACGTCAGCAGAACCAGGGACCCCAAGGCCATAGGAGCAGGTGCTCTGGTTCTCCCCTGGTCGTCCTTCAACCTCCTTTTATCTTTTTCCGTTCCTTCCTCTCCTGCCTTGAGTGCTGAAGAAAGTTAAGGATGTAGAAATTCCAGCCATTCTGGTGGCCCCATACTGGCCTCGCAGAGCTTGGTACACGGATCTCATGCTCTTGTTAGCAGACGTGCCGTGGCCGCTTCCTTTGCGGCACGACCTCCATTCCCAAGGTCCAATGTTTCACCCAGCTTTACCTCAGCTGCGTTTGACGGCTTGGCTGAAACCGCGGTTTTGAAGATCAAAAGTTTCTCTGATCCGGTCATTCAGACCATGTTTAAGGCCCGGAAGACTCAATCCCAAAGGATTTACCACCGTACTTGGTTGGATTATTTTAGGTGGTGTGAATTCCATCAGTTTCACCACCTCCGTTTTTCCATCCCAAAAATTCTGACTTTTCTCCAGGTGGATTTGTATCAGGGACTCCGATTGGTTACTTTAAAAGGGCAGGTTTCAGCCGTATCTATTTTTTTCCAAGACATTTAGGCTTTCCGCGCTCCAATTAAGACAGGCTGCACCCTTCGAACCTTTTCAGGAAGTTTCTCTCAGGATCTTATCCTGTAAGGTAGTTTTCCTTGTGGCGATCACCTCTATCCGTAGAGTTTCTGAGCTGGCAGCCTTGTCCTGCAAACCTCTGTTTACAGTCTCCATAGGGACAAGGTGGTGCTACGTCCGCTGCCATCCTTCCTTCCTAAGATGGTTTCCTACCATCTTAATGAGGACAATGTCCTTCCTTCTTTGTGCCCTAAACCTTATTGTCCACGAGAACGTGCCTTACACTGCTTGGATCTCGTTGGAGCCCTTCAAATCTACATTGCAGCTTCCGGAAGTCAGACTCCTATCTGCTTCAAAGGCCACCATTGCTAGCTGGATACGGTTGGCCATTAAAAAGGCCTACTCTGCTAAGTGTAGGGAACCTCCCTTCCGGGTCACTGCTCATTCTACTATGGCAGTTGGGGCCTCCTGGGCAGTGCGGCATTAGGCTTCTGCCCTTCAGGTCTGTAAAGCCGCCACCTGGTCATCGTTGCATACTTTTTTTATAGGTTTTACTGGATCCTTTTTTTGGCTTCTGCCGATGCCAGTTTGGGTCCGATGACTATGATTCTTTTTCCCCACCCTAAGGGACTGCTTTTGGACGTCCCATGGTACTGTGTCTCCCAGTGAATACTTTAACTCCTTCCCGACCGCCCACTGTCTTTTGACGTCAGGCGGTGCGGGTGCTTAGTCTACAGAGACGTCTTTTGGCGTCGCTGTAGATCAGGCTGATGAGCGCTCGTGAGAGCGCTCGTCCTCTAAGCAGTAACTAACAGCTCCTGATCTTAGAGCAGCCTCCTGAACACAGCTGGGGTCGGCAAACATTCGGACCCCAGCTGTTTAACCCTTTGATTACCGCGGTCCGTGACCGTGGCATGATCAAAGGGAATTCCCCTCTTTGATTGCATCACCGGGATTCCAGTGATGCGATCAAACACTGGGGAATCCCTCTGCAGTCAGCCCTGGGGACCTACAAAGGACCCCAGGGCTGTCTGTTCCGTGTGCCTGCTGTTCGGGCACACTATGTGCTGCCCGATCAGCAGCCTGTGTCATAGTGACACAGTGTAATGTATTAGCGTACAGAAGTATGCTAATACATTACAAGTAAAAAATAAAGTTACAAATAAAGTTATCCCTTGATGGGATAAAAAAAAAAAAAAAGTAACAAAATAAAAAAAGTCCCAAAAAGAGTCTTTATTTTGCATTAAATACACTTTATTGCCCCTACACTAAATAAAAACAAAAAACCTACGCATATTAGGTATCTACACGACCGTAATAACCTGAAGAATTAATCTAATGGGTTATTTAGCGTGAAACGTGAATGGGATAAAAAATAGACAAAAAAAACGATTACGAGAAGCGCTTTTTCCTATATTCACGCCGTAAAAAAAAAAAATGTTTTACCCCCAAACTGTGGGGAAAAAAAAATACTATTTCTCTCACATAAAACAAGGCCTCATACATCCACGAAAGTGAAAAAAAAAAAAAGTTATGGCTGCTGAAACGCAGAGAGGCAAAAACAGAAAAATTGAGCTGGTCATTAAGGTCTTTTCAGGCCCGGTCATTAAGGGGTTAAACCCTGAATACCAAAAGGTATTCTAAACCTTAATGACCAAGCAATTTACGTTTTTCCATCGTCGCATTCAAAGAGCTATAACGTTCTTATTTTCCCGCGACATAGCTGGGACTTGTTTTTTCCGGGACAAGCTGTATTTTTTAATAGCATCATTTTGGGGTACATATAGTTTATTGATTAACTTTTATTAACTTCTTTGGGGTAATGAAAAAAAATAATCTGAAATTTCGCCATTCTTTTTTGCGTCTTAAATTTATGCTAGTTACTGTGTGGTATAAATATTATAACTTTATTCAGCGGGTCATTACGATTGCAGCGATACCAAATTTCTATAAGTTTTTTTTATGCTTTACTACTTTTACACAGTAAAAACTTTTTCAACATTTTTGTTTGTGTCGCCATATTTTAAGAGCCATAACTTTTTTTTATTTTTCTGCTGACATAGCTGTATGATTTTTTTTTTTTTTTTTTTTTTTTTTTTGCGGGACGTGTACATTTTATGGGTATCATTTTGGAGTTCATACAAATTTTTGATCAATTCTTTTGAAGGCAGAATGCACAGAAAACAGCAATTCTGGCAATGTTTTTTTTATGTTTTACGACGTTCACCGTGCAGGTTAAATAATGTAATCATTTATCATTGGGGTCATTACGGATGCGGCGATACTAGATATATGTAACTTTTTTTATTTTATTTTTTTATAATAAAGCATTTCGTAAGGGGAAAAAGTGGGTTTTTATCATTTTTTTTATTTGGGATTTTTATTTAATTATAAACTTTATTAACTTATTTTTAGTCCCACTAGGGGACATCACTCTGCGATTATTTGATGGCTGTCAGTTTTAGGGGAGATTCACACGAACGTTGCGTTTTTGCGCGCGCAAACAACGCAGCGTTTTGCGAGCGCAAAAACCATTTGACAGCTGCGTGTGTCATGCGTGTCTGATGCGCGGCTGCGTGATTTTCGCGCAGCCGGCATCATAGAGATGAGGCTTGTCAACGCCCGTCACTGTCCAAGGTGCTGAAAGAGCTAAATCTTTCAGCACCCTCGACAGTGAATGCCGAACACAACAGCGAAAAACCTGTAAAAAAAAAAGATAAAGTTCCTACTTACCGAGAACTTCCCGGCCGTTGCCTTAGTGACGCGTCCTTGGTGACGCGTCCTTGGTGACGCGCCTCTCTTGACATCGGGCCCCACCTCCCTGGATGACGCAGCAGTCCAAGTGAACGCTCCAGCCTGTGATTGGCTGCAGCCTGTGCTTGGCCTGTGATTGGCTGGAGCTGTCACTTGAACTGAAGTGTCATCCCGGGAGGTCGGACTGCAGGAAGGAGACAGGAGTAATCGGTAAGTTAGAACTTCGTTTTTTTTTTACAGGTTAATGTATTTTGGGATCGCAAGTCACTGTCCATGGTGCTGAAACAGTTTAACTCTTTCAGCACCATGGACAGTGACTATCTCCTGACGTCGCGTACCGATAATTTTTTTGCCGGGATCGGCCAAAACGAGTTTGGCCGAACCCGGTGAAGTTCGGTACGCTTGTCCGGCTTCGCTCATCGCAAAGACACTCCGTTTGGATGTTCGGAAACAGAAAAGCACGTGGTGCTTTTCGGTTTTCATTCATCCTTTTCACTGCTGTTGCGCGAATCACGCTCGTCCCACGGAAGTGCTTCCGTGTGGTGCGCGTGATTTTCACGCACCCATTGACTTCAATGGGTGCGTGATGCGCGAAATACGCAGAGTTATTGAACCTGTCGCGCTTTTTGCGCAGCAGACAAACGCTGCGCAAAAAGCACAGACTGTCTGTACTGCCCCATAGACTTGTATTGGTCCATGCGTGCCGCGTGAAAACCACGCGGCCCGCACGGACCGAATACACGCTCGTGTGAATCCCCCCTTACACTGAAAAAGCAATCTGTTAGGTCATGCCTCTGGCATGGCCTAACAGGCATTCACTAAAGGCAGACCTGTGGGTATCGCGAGTGTGCCGATGGGCTGAGAGAGGGAGCCCCTCACTCTATAACCACTGAGATGCGGTGGTCGCTATTGACCACAGCATCTGAGGGGTTAAACAGGTGGGATCACATAACTGGAGACCAGCGCTATTGGTCTCCGATCGTCGCTCTGAAGGCCAATGCTGTTGGCAACAGCTTTGGCTTCAGGAGCAGAGCGCCCGATTCACACAAACAACTTCTAAAGTGCCGCCGTGAAAAGGGGGCACTTCGGAAGAACTACTCTGACTGGCCGCCGTAAGAAGACTATACGCTAAAGGTTTATTCCAAAGTTCATGATAATACCTATTGCAAAAGATAAATGGCAGATATATAATTTCTCCAACATATTGTTATTAAAAAAAAGTGCTCCATTTGTCAAATAAATCCATCAATAACCTTAACATACCCTTGTTTTACATATATTGCTAGTGACAACATCCTCCCGTAGTCCACTAGTATTTAGGATGAAAATGTGCAGATTCTTTCTTCAGCAATGCATCGTAAATGCTCTGTATAGCAGTGCATGTGCGGTGGTTTCTTCAAAAGCGTCCATTAACACGTTGCGGTTGAGGTGCAGTTAGAACCTCAACTGTGATTTGGTGTGTTTGATGCGGTTGCATTTTTTATCACAACTGCATTGAAAAACGCATTGTGGTAAAACCACATGTGTTTTTTAATGTGGCATCTCCATTCAGTTCTTACTGCACCTTAACCGCAACATGAGAATAGAGTCAATAGAACCAAGGCAAGGACTGTGGAGTACATGTCGTTCTAATACATAAAGAAGAACTGCTTGCGAACACGTGCAAAAGCACGGTTGCCGCATAGAGGGCTGAGTGGTCACATGGGGAAGCGATGAGGACCACCCAGTTTGTTTATTTTACCATAAAAACTTTGCTGAACTTTTGAAGTGAGCAAGTATCCAAAAGAAACCATAAGGCTGTTGTAAGATTGCTTTGCAAGTTGGGAAAGAAATATAAAATTAACATGAATTTGTGGTAAAATCCTTTTAAGGAGAGCATATAATGAGAACAGGTCCTTTACAAAAGAAAAAGTAAAACTATTGTGCCATTTGGCTAAGGGTATGTTCACACGGCCTATTTACGGACGTAATTCGGGCGTTTTTGCCCCGAATTACGTCCGAAAATAGCGCCTCAATAGCGCTGACAAACATCTGCCCATTGAAAGCAATGGGCAGACGTTTGTCTGTTCACACGAGGCGTATATTTACGTGCCGCTGTCAAATGACGGCGCGTAAATAGACGCCCGCGTGAAAGAAGTGACCTGTCACTTCTTTGGCCGTAATTGGAGCCGTTATTCATTGACTCCAATGAATAGCAGCGCTAATTACGGCCGTAATGGACGCGGCGTTCAAGCGCCTGCACATGCCGGTACGGCTGAAATTACGGGGATGTTTTCAGGCTGAAACATCCCCGTAATTTCAGCCGTAACGGACGCCCTCGTGTGAACATAATAGTTATGAGGATTCTGTATTGATAAGGGGGGGGGAGCGCTCCCCTTATCACCAGTGATTGGTAGCAGCTTTCAGTCATTGGTGAGAGGGCGGAGAGAGGCAGTATTAAATACTCCAGTGTATTCCTTGTTAGCTGCTACTTTTTTTTTTTTTTTTTAATTGTGCCATTTGGGCGGATAATACCACTGACCTGTTCCCATAATATGCTGCCCAATCAGCAGAAAACAGCCCTGTGTGAACCTGGTCTTATAAAGTAAATCTTTAAAGTTGTGTGGATCGCATTTCTTATCATTTAGGTAAACATCCATACAGCAGGCAACCTGGTACAATCCAATATGTTAAGAAAATGTAAGACATGTTGAAAAGTAGGAAATTATGGTGCACATCATATTTGCACAATAATTTTGGACTTTTTGCAGTTTTACGCAGTTCATGACACTTTTGAAAAAACAAAGACAAGGCTTAGCAGGAAGGGGCGGACGCACCCGCAGCTCAACAGATTTACTATAAATAAGACTAGAAACTGGCGTAAATGATAGCGGAAATCTAAGCCAGCAGCTAGCTGTGATAGATTTGCTCTAGGACACAAACACCCAAAGATGCAACAAATTTATTAATAGGCGTGTGCCTCTTAATAAATTAGTGGCATCTTACTCCTGTGGGCTTCAATCACTGGCGTATGAAACGCCAGATGTAGTAAATACACCTCGTTATTGCTATCTAAATGTAGCACTTATCGTACATATTTCCTAAGGTATATAACCTAAACAATTTTGGATCAAACCTATGAATTTTTTATTTTTTTTGTGCATGGAAGTCTAGAGCTGTGGTGAGCAAGTGGCTGCCTGGGGCCCTCAGGTATTCTCCCTGTGGCTCCTGACTATTTAATGAACCCAGAAGTCTGTGTAAGGGTATGTTCACACGGCCAAATTTCAGACGTATACGAGGCGTATTTTGCCTCATTTTACGTCTGAAAATACGGCTCCAATACGTCGGCAAACATCTGCCCATTCATTTGAATGGGTTTGCCGACGTACTGTGCAGACGACCTGTTATTTACGCATCGTCGTTTGACAGCTGTCAAACGACGACGCGTAAAAATACAGCCTCGGCAAAAGAAGTGCAGGACACTTCTTTGGACGTTTTTGGAGCTGTTTTCTCATAGACTCCAATGAAAACAGCTCCAAAAACGGACGTAAAAAACGCCGCAAAAACGGCGTGAAAACGCCGCGAAAAATGCGAGTTGGTAAAAAAACGTCTGAAAAGCAGGGTCTGTTTTTCCTTGAAAACAGCTCTGGATTTTCAGACGTTTTTGTTGACTACGTGTGAACATACCCTAAAACTACACAGCTACATGCACACCCTGTAATGCCCGTGAAATATCTCAAGAAATCAAGATTACACTTACCAGTAATCATTTGTTCATGGCAGCACACCCCTGAAGAGATCGCCTCCTTGTCTGGACAGGAAAAAGGATTTTGTTAAACCGGTTAAGGACTAGGCTGTTTTACAGCTAAGGCTGGGTTCACACGACCTATTTTCAGACGTAAACGAGGCGTATTTTGCCTCGTTTTACGTCTGAAAATAGGGCTGCAATACGTCGGCAAACATCTGCCCATTCATTTGAATGGGTTTGCCGACGTACTGTGCAGACAACCTGTAATTTACGCGTCGTCGTTTGACAGCTGTCAAACGACGACGCGTAAATGGACTGCCTCGGCAAAGAAGTGCAGGGCACTTCTTTGCCACGTAATTTGAGCTGTTCTTCATTGAACACAATGAAGCACAGCTCAAGATTTACGAGCGTCTCAGAGCGTCTCAGACGCCTCGTAAATTACGAGGAGGAGCATTTACGTGTGAAACGAGGCAGCTGTTAACAGTCTGTCTTTTCACACGTAAATGCCTCTCATCGTGTGAACATACCCTTAATGACCAGAGCAAATTTTACAATTTTGCTATGCGCTTCTTTAGATGACTATAACTCTGCAGGTGAATAAAATTCATCTTTGAATTTTACACAAAATTGGGAAAAAATTCAACAATTTAGCAATTGCGTCAGTTTATGCTAGCATTTTTCACACACAGTATGGACCACGGACAAAATTAATCTCCTTTCACATTCTTCCACTTTTCCCGTGCATGGGGATACCAAATATGTGTGCCTTATTCACTGTGCGGGCATGTGCCAGGGCTTGGCATAAAAGGAGGCTTTTTGGCCTTTTCGGTCCAGGAATTCTGCATTAGATTTTATAGCAGCATACTGTTTTCTGGGGGGCGTAATGCTGCTAAAACATTGGAAACACCCCATAAATGACTTCATTCACACAAGTAGACCCCACAAGGTTTCCTGCAAGGGGTTTATCATATTTTTATACAGTCCAGTTTTCTTCTGAAAGTTTCTTGAATAAGATGGAACAAAAAAAAATCAGCGCTTTTTTAGCAAATGCGTCAGTTTATGCTAGCATTTTTCACACACGGCATAGACCACGGACAAAATTCATCTCCTTTCACATTCTTCCACTTCTCCCGTGCATGGGGATACCAAATATGTGTGCTTTATTCACTGTGCGGGCATGTGCCAGGGCCTGGCATAAAAGGAGGCTTTTTGGTCCAAGAATTTTGTATTTGATTTTATAGCCGCATACTGTTTTCTGGGGGGCCTAATGCTGCTGAAACATTAAACACCCCATAAATGACTTCATTCACACAAGTAGACCCCACAAGGTTTTCTTCAAGGGGTTTATCATATTTTTAGGCAGTCCAGTTTTCTTCTGAAAGTTTCTTGAATAAGATGGATCAAAATAAAATTAGCAATTTTTTAGCAAATGCGTCAGTTTATGCTAGCATTTTTCACACACGGTATAGACCACGGCCAAAATTCATCTCCTTTCACATTCTTCCACTTCTCCAGTGCATGGGGATACCAAATATGTGTGCCTTATTCTTAACATAAAGATCTAGGACGGCTTACGATAGAAGAAGCTTATTTCACAAATCGCTTTTTTTCAAAGCTGGTTTTACAAAACTCAACAGAGTTTCTATAACACTTCCAAAGTATCTGCTCTTGAAGCAAAGATCCCAAAATATTCATCTAGGGGTATAATGGGAATTTATTTTTTGGGGTTTTCTAAAATAAGAAATTGCAGGTGTTAGGGATCTGCCAGGTACTTCATCTAGCTATACTCCTGGGATTAATCAATCCACACCTGAGGCCAGACCTGTTCGACTGACACCATCTCCCACCAACCAGGGTGGCAGGCTCAGGAGTGGGAGAGCCTATCGCGGCCTGGTCTCTCGGAGTTAGCTCCGCCCCCTGCCCTTTATTACCTGCCCTGTGCTCTCCCTCAGTGCTTGTAATTCTTTTGGATTCCTGGCCCCACTGCTGCTTGCTCCAGCCTGCTTCTGCCGTGCTTCTGCCTTGCTGCAGTTCTGCTTGACCTGCTTTGCTTGCCCTGGCTTGCTTCTGTCTCCGTGCCCGCTCGGGTGTACTCACTTTGTCCTGGTCCTGACTGTTCGTTCGCCTCCCCGTTTCCTCGTGGCGTTCCGTGGCTACTGCCCCTTCCCTTGCGTGTTCCCTGTTTGTCTTCCTGTGCACTTAGCCAGCGTAGGGACCGCCGCCCAGTTGTACCTCGTCGCCTAGGGCGGGTCGTTGCAAGTAGGCAGGGACAGGGCGGTGGGTAGATTAGGGCTCACTTTCCCTTCACCTCCTTCCTGCCATTACATAATTACAAGCCCTTACCTAGTCTACCATTTCTCCTACGCTGACGCTATCATGGACCCCCTTGAGACCCTGACCCAGCAGATGCAGGGCCTCTCCCTACAGGTCCAGGCCCTGGCCCAAAGGGTCAATCAGGGTGACGCTGCTTTAGTAGTACCCCTCACCTCTAGAACCCGACCTCAAGTTACCTGACCGGTTTTCAGGGGACCGTAAGACGTTTCTCTCCTTCCGGGAGAGTTGCAGACTGTATTTCCGCCTAAAGCCCCACTCCTCAGGTTCCGAGAACCAGCGGGTGGGTATCATCATATCCCGACTCCAGGAAGGGCCCCAAGAGTGGGCCTTCTCCTTGGCTCCTGACGCCCCTGAACTTTCCTCTGTTGATCGTTTTTTCTCTGCCCTCGGACTCATTTACGACGAGACTGACAGGACTGCTTTAGCCGAGAGTCAGCTGGTGACCTTACGTCAGGGTAGGAGACCGGTTGAGGAATACTGTTCTGATTTTAGGAAGTGGTGCGTAGCTTCTCAGTGGAACGATCCGGCCCTAAGGTGCCAGTTTAGGTTAGGATTATCTGACGCCCTGAAGGATCTGCTGGTTAGCTACCCCTCGCCTGACTCCCTTGACCAGGTTATGGCCCTAGCAGTACGACTTGACCGACGTCTCAGGGAACGTCAGCTAGAACGCTTCAGTGTGCTCCCCTCTGACTTTTCTGCGATTCCCCCCGAGGTCCCGTCTCCTCGCCCCTCCACGGAGGACTCTGAGGTACCTATGCAACTCGGGGCCTCCATGTCCCCTCGACAACGTAGGGAGTTTCGCAGAATGAATGGTCTCTGCTTCTACTGTGGGGACGACAAGCATCTACTGAACACCTGTCCCAGGCGCAAGAATAAGAAGCCGGAAAACTTCCGCGCCTAAGTGATCATCGGGGAGGTCACTTGGGCGCACAGGTATTTCCCGTTAATGTGAAACGCAATAAAATTTTGCTTCCCTTTCAGGTCTCGTTTGCTGGCCGGTCTGCCACGGGCAGTGCTTTCGTGGATTCTGGCTCATCTGCTAATATCATGTCTGTGGAATTTGCTATGTCTCTAAAGATGCCTTGTATTGATTTACCTTATCCTATCCCTGTAGTAGGAATCGACTCAACCCCCCTTGCTAATGGTTATTTTACTCAGCATACTCCTGTTTTTGAACTCCTGGTTGGCTCCATGCATTTGGAGCAGTGCTCTGTACTGGTGATGCAGGGATTATCGTCTGATCTGGTTTTAGGCCTTCCCTGGTTGCAGTTGCATAATCCCACATTTGATTGGAATACTGGGGATCTCACCAAATGGGGTAATGAATGTCTTATGTCATGTCTTTCTGTTAACTCTATTTCTCCCCGGGAGGAGGTAAACACGCTTCCTGAGTTTGTTCAGGACTTCGCCGATGTGTTTTCTAAGGAGGCCTCCGAGGTGTTGCCCCCCCATAGAGATTACGATTGCGCTATCGATTTGGTGCCTGGTGCCAAGCTTCCTAAGGGTAGGATATTTAATCTTTCATGTCCTGAACGTGAAGCGATGAGGGTGTATATCCAAGAATGCCTGGCCAAGGGTTTCATTCGCCCCTCGACTTCTCCTGTAGGTGCTGGCTTCTTCTTCGTGGGGAAGAAGGATGGTGGTCTTAGGCCGTGCATTGATTATCGTAACCTGAATAAGGTCACCGTAAGGAACCAGTACCCACTTCCTTTGATTCCGGATCTTTTTAATCAGGTTCAGGGAGCCCAATGGTTTTCTAAGTTCGATCTACGGGGGCATATAACCTTATCCGCATCAAAGAGGGGGATGAGTGGAAAACTGCGTTCAACACACCCGAGGGTCATTTCGAATACCTGGTCATGCCCTTTGGGTTGTGTAATGCCCCTGCTGTCTTCCAGAATTTTATTAATGAAATCCTGAGAGAGTACCTGGGTAATTTTCTTGTTGTGTACCTTGATGACATACTGGTGTTTTCCAAGGACTGGTCCTCCCACGTGGAGCATGTCAGGAAGGTGCTCCAGGTCCTTCGGGAGAATAATCTGTTTGCTAAGACTGAAAAATGTGTCTTTGGGGTACAGGAGATACCATTTTTAGGGCAAATCCTCACTCCTCATGAATTCCGCATGGACCCTGCCAAGGTTCAAGCTGTGGCGGAATGGGTCCAACCTGCCTCCCTTAAGGCGTTACAGTGTTTTTTAGGGTTCGCCAACTATTACAGGAGATTTATTGCCAACTTCTCGGTCGTCGCTAAGCCTCTTACGGACCTTACCCGCAAGGGTGCCGATGTCCTCCATTGGCCCCCTGAGGCCGTCCAGGCCTTTGAGACTCTCAAGAAGTGCTTTATCTCGGCCCCCGTGCTGATTCAGCCCAACCAAGAGGAGCCATTTATTGTGGAGGTTGACGCTTCCGAGGTGGGAGTGGGGGCCGTCTTGTCCCAGGGTACCAGCTCCCTCACCCTTCTCCGCCCCTGTGCTTACTTTTCTCTAGGAAGTTTTCGCCCACGGAGAGTAACTATGATATTGGCAACCGCGAACTTCTAGCCATTAAATGGGCTTTTGAGGAGTGGCGGCACTTCCTGGAGGGGGCCAGACACCAGGTAACGGTCCTTACGGATCACAAGAATCTGGTTTTCCTAGAATCGGCCCGGAGGCTTAATCCTAGACAAGCTCGGTGGGCACTATTCTTTACCAGATTTAATTTCTTGGTTACCTATAGGGCTGGGTCCAAGAATATTAAGGCTGACGCTCTGTCACGTAGTTTCATGGCCAATCCTCCTTCCGAGAAGGATCCCGCTTGTATTTTACCCCCTGGTATAATCGTCTCTGCCACGGATTCTGATTTAGCTTCTGATATCGCGGCTGATCAGGGTGCAGCTCCCGGGAACGTCCCTGGGGACAAACTGTTTGTTCCCCTGCAATACCGGCTGAGGGTACTCAGGGAAAACCATGACTCCGCTCTATCTGGTCATCCTGGCATCTTGGGCACCAAACACCTCATTACCAGAAACTATTGGTGGCCTGGGTTGCCTAAAGATGTTAGGGCTTACGTCGCCGCTTGTGAGGTTTGCGCTAGGTCCAAAACCCCTAGGTCCCGACCTGCAGGCCTACTACGTTCCTTGCCCATTCCCCAGAGACCTTGGACCCATATCTCCATGGATTTTATCACCGATTTGCCTCCATCTCAGGGCAAGTCGGTGGTGTGGGTGGTAGTCGACCGCTTCAGCAAGATGTGCCACTTTGTGCCCCTTAAGAAGCTACCTAACGCCAAGACGTTAGCTTCTTTGTTTGTGAAACACATCCTGCGTCTCCATGGGGCCCCAGTCAATATCGTTTCTGACAGAGGGGTACAATTTGTTTCCTTATTTTGGAGAGCTTTTTGTAAAAAGTTGGAGATTGATCTGTCCTTCTCCTCCGCCTTCCATCCCGAAACTAATGGCCAAACGGAAAGGACCAACCAATCCCTGGAACAATATTTAAGGTGTTTCATCTCTGACTGTCAATTCGATTGGGTCTCATTCCTTCCCCTTGCTGAATTTTCCCTGAATAACCGGGTCAGTAACTCGTCAGGGGTCTCGCCGTTTTTCTGTAATTTCGGGTTTAACCCAAGGTTCTCCTCCGTCTCCCCTGGTTGTTCCAATAATCCTGAGGTAGAGGAGGTTCATCGGGAACTGTGCACTGTCTGGGCCCAGGTTCAGAAGAACCTAGAGGCGTCCCAGAGCGCACAAAAGATTCAGGCGGATAGTAGACGTTCTGCTAACCCCCGGTTTGTCGTCGGGGATTTGGTCTGGTTGTCGTCCAGGAACTTGCGCCTTAAGGTCCCGTCCAGGAAGTTTGCTCCCCGATTTATTGGACCTTATAAGATCATTGAAGTCCTCAACCCTGTATCCTTCCGTCTGGAGCTCCCCCCATCCTTTCGCATACATGACGTCTTCCATGCCTCCCTCCTTAAACGCTGCTCCCCGTCCTGGTCCCCCTCGAGGATACCTCCTGTTCCAGTTCTCACCCCTGAGGGGGTGGAATTCGAGGTGGCCAAGATTATGGACAGTAGGATGGTCCAGGGCTCCCTCCAGTACCTGGTCCATTGGAGAGGATACGGGCCGGAGGAGAGGACTTGGGTACCTGCCCGTGATGTTCACGCTGGGGTATTGATCAGGAGGTTCCACCTCCTCTTCCCCACTAAACCGGGTCCCCTTAGTAAGGGTCTGGTGGCCCCTCATAAAAGGGGGAGTACTGTTAGGGATCTGCCAGGTACTTCATCTAGCTATATTCCTGGGATTAATCAATCCACACCTGAGGCCAGACCTGTTCGACTGACACCATCTCCCACCAACCAGGGTGGCAGGCTCAGGAGTGGGAGAGCCTATCGCGGCCTGGTCTCTCGGAGTTAGCTCCGCCCCCTGCCCTTTATTACCTGCGCTGTGCTCTCCCTCAGTGCTTGTAATTCTTTTGGATTCCTGGCCCCACTGCTGCTTGCTCCAGCCTGCTTCTGCCGTGCTTCTGCCTTGCTGCAGTTCTGCTTGACCTGCTTTGCTTGCCCTGGCTTGCTTCTGTCTCCGTGCCCGCTCGGGTGTACTCACTTCGTCCTGGTCCTGACTGTTCGTTCGCCGCCCCGTTTCCTCGTGGCGTTCCGTGGCTACTGCCTCTTCCCTTGCGTGTTCCCTGTTTGTCTTCCTGTGCACTTAGCCAGCGTAGGGACCGCCGCCCAGTTGTACCTCGTCGCCTAGGGCGGGTCGTTGCAAGTAGGCAGGGACAGGGCGGTGGGTAGATTAGGGCTCACTTTCCCTTCACCTCCTTCCTGCCATTACAGCAGGTTTATGCAAATGGAGCTCTCCAGCAGATGAACTTTAGAGAATATGCAAACATGACATCCTCCCCCCACCCACCCATTCCCTCCCTCACCCTTGGAGTAAAATCAGGGGAAAAATAAAAAAGTAATGTAGGGCAAATATATTTTCAACAAATAAACTAAAATCTAATAATGCAGAACAGTGTGGTATTTTTTAAAACATGGCTCAATGCACAGGCCTGGTTGCGAGGGACATGAGGGACAGAAATATCGGAATCTTTGCGGTGCCCGTCTTTTCTGCAGACGCGGCACTTTTTCTGGGGGTTGCTTCTGGTTGGTGTTGGGGGAATCCGACTGATGAAGTGTCTTTTAGTCAGTCGCGTGACATCCTCAGACTGGGGGCATTCTCGGGTGTCCTGAACATCAAAAATGAGGCCTTCAATAATTTTCTCCTGGAAATCCAGGTATGTGTCTCTGCAGACAATGAGTTGTGGATGGCCACCTGTAACAAATAAATGGCCACTTTTTTGTACCAGGTTTTTGTTTTTCGCTTTACTAACCCGTTAGTGACCGGCCCATCGTGTTTCTACGTCGGTCACTAACGGGCCTTATTCCGATGCCATAGACTTTTTACGTCGCGGCATCGGAATAAGTTTACAGAGCAGGGAACTGTCAGATCTCCCTGCTCTCAGCTGCTAGAGGCAGCTGAGGGCTGGGAGCGTCCCTGCTCTGCCGTGTGAGATCGATATTAGTATCGATCTCACACGTTTAACCCCTCAGATGCGGTGCTCAATAGCGAGCACCGCATCTGAGTGGTTTTGGAGAGAGGGAGGGAGCTCCCTCTCTCCCCCACCGACACCCGGCGATACGATCGCCGAGTGTCTGTGTCTCTAATGGCAGCCGGGGGTCTAATAAAGGCCCCCAGGCTGCCTGGAGTGAATGCCTGCTAGATCATGCCGCAGGCATGACCTAGCAGATGCCTGTCCGTGTTAAACGGACAGGCAGTAATACACTGCAATACAAAAGTATTGCAGTGTATTATAAATGCGATCGCAGAATCGCATATTATAGTCCCCTAATGGGACTAGTAAAAAAGTGAAAAAAAAGTTTAATAAAGTTAATTTAAAAAAAAATGTGAAAAAAAATGAAAAACCCAGCTTTTCCCCTTACAAAATGCTTTACTATTAAAAAAACAAAATAAAGTTAAAAAGTTACACATATTTGGTATCGCCTCGTCCGTAACGACCCGAACTATAAATCTATTACATTATTTAACCCGCACGGTGAACGCCGTAAAAAAAATAATAAAAAACTATGGAAAAATTGCTGTTTTCTGTGAATACTGACTTTAAAAAAATGTAATAAAAAGTGTTCAAAAAGTCGCATCTACTCCAAAATGGTACCAATAAAAACTACAAGTCGTCCCGCAAATAAAAAGCCCTCATATGACCGCATCGGCGAAAAAATAAAAACGTTACGGCTCTTCAAATATGGAGACACAAAAACAAATAATTTTGAAAAAAAAGCGTTTTTACTGTGTAAAAGTAGTAAAACATAGAAAAACTATACAAATTTGGTATCGTTGCAATCGTAACAACCCGCTGAATAAAGTTATTGTGTTATTTATACCACACGGTAAACGGCGTAGATTTAGGACGCAAAAAAGAGTGGCAAAATTTCTGATTTTTTTCTATTTCCCCCCCAAAAAAAAGTTAATAAAAGTTAATCAATAAATAATATGTACCTAAAAATGGTGCTATTAAAAAGTGCAACTTGTCCCGCAAAAAACAAGATCTTATACAGCTATGTCGACGCATAAATAAGAAGGTTATAGCTCTTGGAATGCAACGATTGAAAAACGTAAAAAATAGCTTGGTCATTAAGGTCCAAAATAGGCCGGTCATTAAGGGGCTAAATAGGGCTGTAAAACCTGGTCGCTTAAATCCACCCCCCCCCCCATGTACTTGTTATATTCGGACACGCTCACTGGTTTGTGCTTGTCCGATGATGCCCCCCTTTCCCTCACTGCCACTGTTCCTGCGGTATGAATCGTGCCTAGCACATACACGTCTTTGCGATCCCTGAACTTGACCGCCAGCAATTCCTCAGATGCATAAGCACAGGAGTCCCCCTTTACCATGCGCTTCCCCACTAATTGCTGTTGAAAACCAATTCGGTTTTTGCGCCTGGTACCACATGCCCCAGTCCTTGCAACATGCAAATGCCTAAACAGGGGCACACTGGAATAAAAATTATCACAGTACAGGTGGTACCCTTTGTGAAGCAGAGGCTGCAGTATCTCCCACACAATTTTGCTGCTGGTGGAAAGATCAGGGGGGCATCCAGGAACATTTATTGAGCGGTCCCGCCCTTCATAAATCCTGAAGGCGGTGGTATATCCTGACCCGCTTTCGCACAGTTTATAAAGCTTAACGCCATATCTTGCCCTTTTGGAAGGTAGATATTGGCGAAAGCTAAGTCTGCCATGAAAGTTGAGGAGGGATTCGTCCACACTTACATTCTGCTCAGGGGTGTAGAGTTGCAGAAATAAATTATTCAGGGAATTTATTAGCGGTCTTATTTTGAACAACCGATCCCGGTTTGCATCGGTACTTGGGGGGGCCTGTGCGTTGTCGTTGAAGTGGAGGAACCTCATTATTGTCTCATAACGAGACCTGGGCATTACTGCAGAATATACTGGGGTGGCTTGGGCGGGTCTTGTTGACCAGTAAGACCTAATGGAGGGCTTTTTGACAATACCCATATTTAGGGTGAGCCCCAAAAAATGTTTTAATTCCTGCAAATTGGTGGGCGTCCAATCTCTGGCATGGGTGGATGAAGGTTTCTGCCTTATATATTGAGTGGCATATAAATTTGTTTCGTGGACAATCTGATTTAGGATGTCGTCCGTTATAAATAAATGGAAGTAATCCATTTGGACAAAATTTGTATTGTCCACGGTTATGCCAGGATTGGCAGTAAATCCGTGGATTCTAGGCCCAAAAGATGGGGCAGGTGCCCTTACAAGAGCCTGGACTGGAGGGACCAGGCTGTCCCATGCTACAGCGCTACTTGGCCCTGCGCTTTCATGTTCTGCAGTTTCAACTGCATCAGGGACAACGTCCCCTGAAGATGAACCTGAAGTGACGCTGTCATCGTCACTGCCCAAAACAGGTTCCATCTCTGACGCCATCTCTGATGCGGTCTCCGACTCAGACCACAGCATGGCGTATGCCTCCTCGGCGCTAAACAACTTCCTCGCCATAACGTCACTAACACTAACTAAACATATTTTTATTTTTTATTTTTATAAAACACACAAACTAACTGGTATATATATATACACTACCGCTAACAAAAAAATAAACCGCTATTGCTATATATATTATATATATGTGGATATATATATAATTATATACTCCCTACCTGCCTATTCTAATAGAATAAAAGATAGAAAGGTAGATAGATAGATAGAAAAAAAGATAGATGGATGGATAGATAGATAGATAGATAGATAGATAGATAGATAGATAGATAGATAGAAATCTATCTATACAGAGAATGTTTTAGAGTGTAACTGTATTTTTTTGTAACTGTAATCTTCTGGCATCAATTCTCTCGAGTCTCTTCTTCTCCTGAAACTGAAACAATGTTTGAGGAGAAGAAAAGAGGCAGGAGATTTGCTGCCAGAAAAGTCAATATAAAACAAATGTGGTCACTGTGTTTTCACAGCGACCACATGTTCAGGGACCATCAGATTGGTCCCTGATACTCTGCCCAGTGCCCAGAGCTGTTGGTAACAGCGTGGGCACAGGGCTGTGTGCACGCGATCGCGTGCACACTGTTTTATACGCAGAAATGCATGTGATCGCTGTGATTGGTTGTCACAGCGATCACATGTTCAGGGGCCAAAAGATTGGCCCCTGACATTCTGCCCAGTGCCCATGGCTGTTAGCAACAGCCAGGGCATAGAGCTGTGTGCACGCGATCACGCGTGCACAGTCTCTGAAGTGCCGCCGTAATTAGTCTATACGTATTATTTTGGTAAAGACCTAATTCTCAGTGTTTAAATGTGCCTGCTAACCCGTACAAGCTTGTGTGCATATTCCTTTCTCACAAATCCGTTAATGCAGCTTCCCTAAGGGTATATTCACATGCAGTGTTTTTCTGGGTGTAAATGCCTCCAAAAATGGCTGAAAAAACGGAAGCTGAACGCCTCCAAACATCTGCCTATTGATATCAATGGGAAAAACTGTGTTTCGTTCAGACGGGGCGTTTTTTTTAAGCGGCCGTTTGAAAAAACCGCATAAAAAAATGCCCCGTAAAAAAAAGAGCATGTCACGTCTTGAGCCGTATTTGGAGCCATTTTTCATTGTGTCAATAGAAAAACAGCTCCCAAAACGGCCGCAAAAAAATGCATCAAAAAAACGTTTGATGCTTTAAAAACGGCTGAAAATCAGAGGCGCTTTTCCCTTGAAAACAGCTCCAAATTTTACAGCCATTTTTACTTTAGCGTGTGAACATGCCCTTAAACAGGTTCTTAAAATGTGTTGCCCATTGCAAACCAATCAGATTTCCGCTTTTATTTTACCAGTGCGGGAATTGAATGTAATACATTGCTTGTACCACAAGCAGTCCACTGGATGTGTGTTCATCAGAAAGTCACAGTGGTTTTGGTTCTTATCACTTGAGATTCAAGGCTTTTCAGGCGAACGAGTGGTTCTAGTGCAGGTGAATATATAAAAAGTGGAGAGTAAGGCCCCATGCACACGACCGTAAAACCTCCGTAATTGCGTACTCATTCAGTTCTATCGGCCGCGGACACCTTGCCGTATCGCTACCGATGGGTGTCCGTGACGTAGAAATGTTCCCGAAAATTATGGAACATGTTCGTTCTTTTGCATTTTACGGGCCATGCTCCCTTACAGTCGTCGGCAGTCTAAGGCTCCATGCACACGACCGTATTTTTCATCAGTAATTACGGTCCGTAATTACGGACCCATTTGTTTCTATTGTCCATGGACACCTTTCCGTATTTTTACGGATGGGTATCCATGCTGAAAAAAATTATAGAACCTGTCCTATTGTCGGTAATTACAGCACAGACTCTCCCATAGAAGTCTATGGGCGCTTAAGTAAATACGGACGTTAAGGATGTGTATGTGTAATCCGTCCATGTTTATGAAAGTGTTGCTAGGCAAGATGTTGATGACATAATTTGCAGCCCCCCTCCTTTTTTTTGTTTTACCGATCCGTATATATGGATCAAATACAAATGCAATATGAACCGTATTTACGGACAGTATTTACTGATAGATGAAAGTACGGTCGTGTGCATGGCACCTCAGGTCCCATGCACACGACCGTATTTTTCATTTCTGTTGGCCACGGATACTTTCCCGTATATTTACTGATGGGTGTCCGTGCTGAAAAAATTATAGAACCTATCCTATTCTTGCCCTTAATTACAGCACAGACTCTCCCATTGAAGCCTACGGACACTTCCGTAAATACGGGCGGCTACGGATGTGCATCCGTAAACCGTCCGTATTTATGGAAGCATTGCTATGCAACATGTTGGTGACCTCATTTGCGCCCTCCCTCTTTTTTTATTTATACGGATTAAATACAGAAGCAATACGGACCGTATTTATAGACAGCCTTCTGTAAATACGGATGCCTACGGATCCGTTTTTACGGACAGTATTTACTGATAGATGAAAATACGGTCGTGTGCATGACGCCGTAGGCGCCATGCACACGACCGTATTTTCATCTATCTGTAAATACGGATCCGTAGTCATCCGTAATTCATCCGTATATATGGAAGAGTGTCTGTAAATACGGTCCGTATATACAGATCCATATAAAAAGAGGGAGGCTGCAAACGATATTAACATGTTGCATAGCAATGCTTCCATAAATACAGTTTGTTTATGGATGCGCCTCCGTAGTCGTCTGTATTTACGGAAGCGCCCATAGACTTCTATGGGAGAGTCCTTGCAGTATTTACTGATGGACAGGTTCTATAATTTTTTCAGTACGGACACCCATCAGTAAAAATACTGAAAGGCGTCTGTGGCCAATAGAAATGAATGGTCATGTGCATGGGGCTTGTTAATGCTTGTTGGCTATTAAATTATGAAAAACTAGATCAGTGAAGGCTGCATCTCAAGATCGGGCAGTCCTAACAGATGACCTAACTCCATGAGATGTTGGGTTTAATTACTCAAGGTTCAAAGTAATCTGTTCGTAAAGTTGCACAGTTCCTCAAAGTTGTTTGATAAAACATGTACCTCTACAAGATAACAGCCCACTTAAAGGGAAAGTGTCGCTAGAAAAAATTTTTTTTTTAGTTAAACAATTAGTGCATAGGTGATTAAACATTGTTCTAATTTTTTTAATTTTTTTCACGAGTCAGGAAATATTATAAATTAGATTCTAATTTATAATATTTCCCAGCGCTGGTCACTAGATGGAGCAATTCCCAAAATTGCAGCATTGCATGTGGTAAAGCATTGCTTTATGCTGCAAAATTTGAGAAAACTCACTCGCTCTAGTGAGCTCTCAGAATCCCCCCCTCCTTTATCCTGGCTTGTGCCGGGAGAAACGAGGGGATTGAACGGTCAAACCTCCTACACTGTGTGTCGCCATTTTTTGAGCTAACACACAGTGTAGTAGGTTTACATACAGTAGTAAACACACACTAAAACACGAACATACATAGAAATAACTTACCTGCTCCTGCCGCCGCCACTCCCTCCGGTCCGTCCGCTCCGTCTGCTACCGCCGCTCCAAGTGCACAAGTACGGAAGCCGCGACCGGAAGTAGTAAACTTACTGTCCGGCCGCGACTTCCGGTCCACAGGAAAATGGCGCCGGACATCGCACAGTTCAACTTGGCATGCGCCGTTCCCACACAGACGGCGTACAGCATAGTGGATGGAACGGGCCCCGTTCGCATTCACTATTGCCGTATTCCATGTCTGTATGTGTCGTTAATCGACACATACAGAGATGTAAAAAAAAAATGGCAGCCCCATAGGGAAGAAAAAGTGAAAAAATAAAAAAAAGTAAAACACAAACACACAAATAAATAAAAAAATGTTTAATAAAACACTAAAATCAAATTGATGTAAAAATTTTTTTTTTTCGTGACACTGGTCCTTTAAGAACAGAGACCAGACCATGGCAGCCGTGTGCAGGCTTGACAGTGACCAATCAGAGTCATACACTTCTCATTGTTTCAGCCCATTGTTACAGTGTGATTGCGCAGTGAAAGAAGCTGGGCTGGAATAGAGAGAAGTGTATGACGGGGATTGGTCAGCGTCATACACTCCTCTGTACAATGCCCAGTTGGTAAAAAGTAAAAACACGCCCAGTTGTCTATTAAGAAACTAATTAGAATAAATCTAAAATTACTCATAACTTGCTCAAAAATGATAATTTTTAAAAATAAAAAACACTGCTGTTACCTACATTACAGCGCCGATCACATTATGTAGGAGATAGGGCACTTTAAAGAGGCTCTGTCACCACATTATAACAGTTTATTCCTACCAATTGTGAAGAAACTCTTAATGTCACTCTTTTCTAGCCCCCCCCCCACCCCACCCCGTCAATGACGTTTAATTTCACGGACTACAGTATTTGGTCACTTGATCCAAAACAACAATATGCAGTCGTCCGCTAGTCCATGTATGTAAGAGAAGACACCATTACATGATCAGATTTGGCAGTGGGTGCAATCTCTTGAAAATGGATAACTGGCTCCAGAATCTCTAATGACACTATAAATATTGAATATTAATGGGAAATTATCCTTTCATTCGACAATTAATTGATGATTTTCATGGCTTTGCCACAGCTTAATGCAGTAGGGTAGCGCTACTGTGCAACGGTTTTGGGGATAGATTGATTTCTATGAACATGTGATCCCTCTTATAGATTTTTTTTTTTCCCCCTTCTGTGTTGAGTTAGGAAATGTGCCATCCTTAAAGACAATCCTCACACTATATAGGTATAACTATAGATACACCATATGGACAAAAGTATTAGGACACACCTCTTAAACATTGAATTCAGGTGTTTCATTCAGTTCCATTGCCACAGGTGTATAAAATCCAGCACGTAGTCATGCAGTCTGCCTTTATAAACATTTGTGAATGAATAGGTCGTTCTAAAGAGCTCATTGATATCGAGTGTGGTCCTGTAATAGGATGACATAGTTGCAACATGTCAGTTTGTGAAATTTCTTCCCTCCTGGATATTCCACCATCAACTGTGAGTGGTATTATTGCAAAGTGGATATGTTTAGGAACCACAGTAACTCAGCTAAGAGTGGCAGATCACATAAAGTTTCAGAGCGGGTTCGCCGAGTGCTGAGGCGTATAGTGCATAAAAGTCGCCAACGCTCTGCTGACTCACTAACTCCAGAGTTACAAAACTTCTCTGGAATTAACATCCGCACAAAAACTGTGCTGAGAGCTTCATAGCATGGGTTTCCATGGCCGAGCAACTGCATCCAAGCCTTACATCACCAAGCACAATGCCAAGCATCCAATGGAGTGGTGTAAAGCACGCCGCCACTGGACTGTGGAGCAGTGGAAACGTGTTCTGTGGAGTGAGGAATCACACTTCTCTATCTGGCAGTCTGATGGATGAATCTGGGTTTGGGGAATGCCAGGAGAACGTTGCCTGACTGCATTGCACCAACTGTAAAGTTTGGTGGAGGAGGGATAATGTATGAGGTTGTTCTTCAGAGTTTGGCCTAGGCTCCTTACTTCCAGTGAAGGGAAATCTTACATTTTCAGCATACAAAAACGTTTTAAACAATTGTATGTTTCCATCTTTTGGGAACAGTTTGAGGAAGACCCTTTTCTGTTCCAGCATTGCTGTGCACCAGTGCACAAAGAAAAGTCCATAAAGGCATGGTTGGGTGAGTTTGGTGTGGAAGAACTTGACTGGCCCACACAGATCCCTGACCTCAACCCCATCAAACACCATTGGGATGAACTACAATGGAGATTGCGAGCCAGGGCGTCTCGTCCAACATCAGTGTCTGACCTCACATTCTCTTCTGTATGAATGGGCGATACTTCTCACAGAGACACTCCAAAATCTTGTAGAAAGCCTTTCCAGAAGAGTGAAAGCTGATTTAGCTGAAAGGCCGGGAGCAACTCCATATTAGTTGCCTATAGATTTAAAATGGGATGTCATAAAAGCTCATGTAGGTGTCCCAATACTTTTGTCCATAGATTGTATCTCGCTATATTGTCTTTTTTTGCTCACCCTGTATGATACCTAGTTGATAGTATTAGTTTTAAAACTGCCCTTATTTCAAAAACCAAAAACGGAATGTTGCCTAGCATACCAAGGGGCACATTTGAATACTTTTCACAAAAGTGAATTTTTTATAGGTTATTTTAGTGCAACTAAGAAAAACGTAGATCTCCAAAGCACTAGAATTGTAACTACATAAGCCACATGTAAAAACGATGTCACCAAGTAAATAAAAATGCAGACAGCACTCACGTCTTCATGCAAAAACATAGGTTTAATCTGGTCATGTACGACAGGATCAAACCTATTACGTCTTTACATCAAGACGTATGTGCTGTCTACGTTTTTCTTTACTTGGTGATATTATATTAGGATCAGTTGGATGTGAGGACTTGCACCACACATACTATCCCTTGGCTTTGGATACTGATTTTTACATGAGGTACTGCAATGCAGTTTTCTAGAACTGCGTCTTTAAAAACATACCCCTACCACACACTATTAGAGGCTATGTACCCCTTTGATGGGCATTTTTTTTTTTTTCATAAACTGGTCAGTTAGTGGGTTTAATGTAACTTTATAATTAGTCTTTAATAAGAATTTGGTTTACTTTTTTAGATACAGCTGCTCTGTATTCTTTATACACCGCAGCTGTATCGTTCGCTATGACCTGAATCCGTCAGTCCCGCAGCGTCAGTGGGTCCTGCGTTTCTCTAACACACAGACTCCACCTTCAATCTATCACATCTAAGTTATGAAATTAGATGTGATGGATAACAGGTGGATCCTGCATGTCAGTGAAACGCAGGACCTGCTGTCACTGAACACGTCCGTCCCGCGGAGCTGACAGGAACAGGATTTAGCGCTACATGTAACTGCTGTGTATACAGAATACAGAAAAGCTTTATCTCAAAAAGTAAAGCAAATTTTTAATAAAAACTAATTATAAAGTTACACCAAACACACTGACTGACCTGTTTATATATATATATATATATATATATATATAAGAATGACCATCAAAGGTTTACATGGCCTTTAAAGCAAAAACTGCATTTTACAGCTCTTAATAAAACTACTGTTAAATGTCTATAGGGACATTTTTTTCGTAAATTGACTTCAATAGGGAAAGCCATAGGCCATGAAAACCAAATGTAATAAACTGCTGCAAAGTCGTGTATTATCCACTGCTTTTGAGGTGATCACTTTGGGATCATGTCAGATTGCAGTGTGATTAATTTTGCACGTTATCGCTGCTAATATAAGCCTATTGGAGTTGCATGAAATAGCTTTGCCTAAAGTCCTACAATGCTTTTTTGCCATCCAAAAGTAGCCATTGGCTAATTTCATCATCAAAAGAACGTAATAACACACTGCAATCTATCACAACTGCAAAGTGCAATAAAAGTGACATACAAACCAGACCAGGGCTACACACAAACTTTTTTTTTTAGCACAACATGGGAATCCAACGTGGCAGATTTACTAATGTTATTGCGCCTAGACCTTTTTATGAAGGAAATGCGCCAGAAAGAGGAGATGTTTGTGCCTCACTAGACACTTTCCAAAGTGCCTCGAAAAGGTGACATGGCTGATCACACTCCTAAGACAGTACGGGGTGGAGCTGCTGTCCAGATTTCCATTGTCTCTTTGTCACCTGCAGCTATAGGGTATCACAAGAAGTATAAGGCACTGTTCACTGAAGGAATTTTGAGGCAGATTTTGACCTGCCTGCTCTTTTTTTGCCGCTTTTTTTGGCCGTGGCCATTCAGCGGTGCGGGCAAAAAACGCAGAGAAAAATGGTTTCTCTGCCTCCTATTGATTTCATTGGGAGGTCAGAGACGGAACCGCGGGATGAAAGAGCATGTCGCTGTTTTTTTCCCCGCAAGGATATCAATGGGAGGCAATTTCTGCAGTTTTTTTAAGCCGTTTCCAACGCGGTTTCCATGTCAAAAACAGCTGCATAAACCTCCGTGTGAACTGGGCCTTAAAGTGCACATAAAAGCCTTTGTTTGCCTGCAGCTATTGTTGTTGGGCTTTATTATTGACAAAAGCTGCTGGAAAACAAAGGGTGTTTTGTTAATTTTTAAGGTGCCTATACACATTAGATGACAGTCAGCTGAATGTGGGACTAGTTGACTAATGTGTATGGGGGTGTCCTGACTCTCCTCCGATGGCTTAGGTTGGGGGGGAGAGACGGATCAGACATGTTGGATTTTAACATGCCTGATTTACTGATCCCGCGGGAGAGAAGTTGCTGCAAGTAGAGTCTGGCAGTGGCTTAATTCCCTCTCCCCATCCCCATTGAGAACGCATGCCGAGTCGTGAGGAAAAGCTGTTGGCCGAATGTGCATTCTGCCAACCGCCATCAAAATGAATGGCCACCTTTAGGGGTATGTTCACATGCAGTGTTTTCAGACGTAATTTGGGCGTTTTACACCTCGAATTACGCCTGAAAAAAACGCCCCTAATATATCTGCCCATTGCTTGCAATGGGTTTTACGGAGTTCTGGTCCCACGAGGTGTAATTTTACGTGTCGCTGTCAAAATACGGCGCGTAAAAAGACGCCCGCGAAAAAGAAGTGCATGTCACTTCTTGGGACGTTTTTGGAGCAGTTTTTCATATACTCCATTGAAAAACAGCTCCAATAACGGCTGTAAAATACGCTGTGAAAAACGCGAGTTGCTACAAAAACTATTGAAAATCAGGAGCTGTTTTCGCCTGAAAACAGCTCCGTATTTTCAGAAGTTTTTGGTCACTGCGTGTGAACATACCCTTACACTTAGGGTATGTGCACACTCACTAATTACGTCCGTAATTGACGGACGTATTTCGGCCGCAAGTCCCGGACCGAACACAGTGCAGGGAGCCGGGCTCCTAGCATCATAGTTATATACGACGCTAGGAGTCCCTGCCTCGCTGCAGGACAACTGTCCCGTACTGAAAACATGATTACAGTTGTCCTGCAGCGAGGCAGGGACTCCTAGCATCGTACATAAGTATGATGCTAGGAGCCCGGCTCCCTGCACTGTGTTCGGTCCGGGACTTGCGGCCGAAATACGTCCGTCAATTACGGACGTAATTAGTGTGTGTGCACATACCCTTATTGTGAAACCCAGTTGCTGCAAGCGACAGAGACAGCATCTCTACCCTGTATAATCTTGTATATTGATTCTGATCAGTCCCTCTTCATCTATTTTAAGGGTATGTTCACACTCTAGACTACAAACGTCTGGAAATACAGAGCTGTTTTCAAGGGAAAACAGCTCCTGATTTTCAGACGCTTTTTAAGCCACTCGCGATTTTCGCGGCGTCTTTTACGGCCGTTTTTGGAGCTGTTTTCAATAGAGTCTATGAAAAACGGCTCCAAAAACGTCCCAAGAAGTGACCTGCACTTCTTTTTCGTGGCCGTTTTTTTACGCCGGGGTTTTTCAAAACGGCCGCGCAAAAAAACGGCACATCGGAACAGAATGCCGTTTTTCCCATTGAAATGAATGGCCAGATGTTTGGAGGTGTTCTGCTTCCCATTTTTCGGCCATTTTTTGGGCATTTACGGCCCGAAAAACGTCCGAAAATAGGCAGTGTGAATATACCCTCACACTGGGTAGGAGTGACGGCAGTGGTAGCGGTCGTGTTCCAATACTGACAGAATTGCAGTTTTATACAAAGTTTAGTATTGAGACAGATCCAATTTCAACAGTCACAAGACTTGACAAGACAGCCTAGAAAACGCATTAAGGCTAGATTCACACGAGCGTATGAAACCTTGGACGAGAAAAACTGCAGTTTTTCAAATCCGAGGTGCATCCGTGCTGCAGCCCTGCGGGATGCGTTATCATGCATTCCCCATAGACTAGAGTCCATAGAGGGAGGCGTGAAGCGCAAAAAAATAGGACATGTGAACGGCCCCATTGAATTACATAGGTCCGTGTGACGGCCGTTGTTTTAACGGCCGTCACCAACATTTGTGTGAATAAGGCCTAATTTAGAGGCAGGTTCAGCATCTGATTGTTCAGCCTCAACTTAATACCATATACACATACCCTTCGATCACCATAGAACAAGCAGCACCTGATTGAGGCTGAGCTTATGAACCGATTGGCGACATGTGACGTAATTGTACCTCACAGCCGGCAAGGGGGAGTATGGATCGGGCACACAGGCTGAACCTGCTCCAAACTCAGCAAGGGTCGGCTGTATGTTACATACAGCCGACACCTTACTGCAATGGCCAAGATCGGCCAATCCGATCCTGGCTGTTTAACTACTTAGATGCCGTGGTCAATAACGACCGTGGCATATAAGCTGCTATAAAGAGGTTGGTAGCCACCTCCGTCAGCCCACCTCCGGTGAAGCGATCATGGGTGCCAATGGTTGTCATGGTAGCCTGGGGGCCTAATGAAGGCCCCTAGGTCTGCCATCTTTCTGTTCCTGCGTAACATGATGAACTGCAGCAGAGAGAGGGGGAGCCCACTACGTCCACTTCAGATCAGGCCACCTATGAAGCGGAAGAGGAGCCTGATCATGTGTCCACTCCACCTTTGCAAGAAGAGGAGACAAGACCAGTTGCAGTATCAGGATCAATAGATTCAACCTCTATAGCAGCATCAACAACTGCTCCAGCTTTTGTCCCAACATCTGCTGCTCCCCCCCCCCCCTGGAATTCACGCAGGTCAGACAACTCCATGCCCCCAAATCTTATCTTCGTGGGCGGAGTCAGAGAGCCCCCAGGGTAACGGTTAGGCAATTGGTGGTGGAGAGTGTTGTCCCTTATCCGGAGGGTGGATGTTGATGACAAATTTTCACTATGAGATAGCATCTTCCTGCTGCCAGATGCGTTTCTAATGCTAAGAAAATGTCAAGTCATATGTGCACTTTGTGGCGCTAGATTCCGACTCTACTCCAATCCTTTAGGAATTGGGTGATCTCATCAACCAATTCCGGAGGTCAACCTGCCTCAATGAGGGGCCTGTTCCACCTCTTCAATGGCTTGGCACAGTGTCCACCGATACCTACACAAACCATTTTTTGGATTTATGTTAATGGCTAACCAATATTTTTCCAGAGCCCATTAATGTAAATCTAAATTCAAATACATCACTCCTTAACCATATTAACTAGAGCAGGGGTCTCAAACTCGGCCAAGTGGTCGGGCCGCATTACTTTCAAATTTGATACAATACAAAATTATTGTTAATCAATTAGTTATTTGAACTATTATAACACTACATTACTAGAATAATAACACTACACCGCATTCCAAATTATTATGCAAATGTTATTTTTCGCTGATTTTCCTAAATAGTCGATGCAAATGACAGTCAGTATAATCTTCAAGCCATCAACCGTTGGAGTATAATGCGAATTTTATTGAACAAATCTCCTAATGATAACAGATTTTTTTTTAGAAGTAAAAAACTCAAAACGCACTGTTTCAAATTATTATGCACAACAGAGATCAAAACATTTTAAAGGTTGTAAAGAGAACTAAAATGGTAATTTCTTGAATTTGCAGCATCAGGAGGTCATATTTACAGAAATCAAAAGCTCTTTCAATCAAAAAAACTTAGCAGGCCATGTTACATATTAACATAGGACCCCTTCTTTGATATCACCTTCACAATTCTTGCATCCATTGAATTTGTGAGTATTTGGACAGTTTCTGCTTGAATATCTTTGCAGGATGTCAGAATAGCCTCCCAGAGCTTCTGTTTTGATGTGAACTGCCTCCCACCCTCATAGATATTTTGCTTGAGGATGCGCCAAAGGTTCTCAATAGGGTTGAGGTCAGGGGAACATGGGGGCCACACCATGAGTTTCTCTCCTTTTATGCCCATAGCAGCCAATGACACAGAGGTATTCTTTGCAGCATGAGATGGTGCATTGTCATGCATGAAGATAATTTTGCTATGGAAGGCACGGTTCTTCTTTTTGTACCACGGAAGAAAGTGGTCAGTCATAAACTCTATGTACTTTGCAGAGGTAATTTTCACACTGTCAGGGACCCTAAAGGGGCCTACCAGCTCTCTCCCCATGATTCCAGCCCAAAACATGACTCCGCCACCTCCTTGCTGACATAGCAGCCTTGTTGGGACATGGTGGCCATTCACCAACCATCCACTACTCCATCCATCTGGACCACCCAGGGTTGCACGGCACTCATCAGTAAACAACACGGTTTGAAAATTAGTCTTCATGTATTTCTGAGCCCACTGCTACCGTTTCTGCTTGTGAGCATTGTTTAGGGGTGGCTGAATAATAGCTTTATGCACACTTGCAAACCTCTGGAGGATCCTACACCTTGAGGTTCGTGGGACTCCAGAAGCACCAGCGGCTTCAAATACCTGTTTGCTGCTTTGCAATGGCATTTTAGCAGCTGCTCTCCTAATCCTATTAATTTGTCTGGCAGAAACCTTCCTCATTATGCCTTTATCTGAACGAACCCGTTTGTGCTCTGAATCAGCCACAAATCTTTTCACAGTACGATGATCACGCCTAAGTTTTCTTGAAATATCCAATGTTTTCATACCTTGTCCAAGGTATTGCACTATTTCACGCTTTTCGGCAGCAGAGAGATCCTTTTTCTTTCCCATATTGCTTGAAACCTGTGGCCTGCTTAATAATGTGGAACGTCCTTCTTAAGTAGTTTTCCTTTGATTGGGCACACCTGGCAAACTAATTATCACAGGTGTCTGAGATTGATTACAATGATCCAAAGAGCCCTAATTTTTTTTCTTTTAAGCCACGCCTCTAATCCCACCCAATCCCGGCCCATACACACCCGATTCAGCTCACACAGTATCATGCTCCCATAGTGCCTCCCACACAGTATAATACCAAATAGCTTCCCCTACACCGTATAATGCCCTCTAGCTGCCACCATATAGTATAATTCCCTATAGATGCACCCATACAGTATAAAGCCAACACAGATGGCCCCATACAGTATAAAGCCCAAACCTATTCGCCCATGCAGTATAATGCCCATACAGATGCTCCCATGCAGTATAATGCACAAACAAATTTCCCCATACAGCATAACGCCCCCATAGCTTTTTCCATACAGCATAATGCCCCATAGCTGCCCCATACAGTATAATGCCCCCTTAGCTGCCCCTAGTTCCAGTGCCCTTGTAGATAGGGACAGTGTCCATGTAGGTAGTGCCACAGTATATTGCTTTCTTGCTGCCACCATACAGTATAATGCCCTCATACAATATAAGGCCCCCATACAGTATAAGGCCAACACAAATGCCCCCATACAGTATAATGCCAACATAGATTCTCACATGCTGTATAATGCCCACACAGAGGCCCACATGCAGTATAATGCCCATACAAATTCCCCCATACAACATAATGCCCTATAGCTGCCCCATGCAGTATAATACCCTCAAAACCATTATTAATTACCATTATTAATGGTAACGAACGGAAACCATTAGCAATGTTTCCGTCACCATAGATATCAATGGTGACTGAAACGAAAGCTGTGGTTTCAGTTTGACTTTCCGTTGCGGGGTTCACCCGACGGAAACCTCCGACAGAACCCCCGAAACGGAAAGCCAACGCTGATGTGAACAGGCCCTAAGGCTTCTTCCATACTAGCATTAATATGTACGTTTACCTCTCTTCCGTCAGAGAAAGAGAGGATCGATACGTTAAACGGAAAGCAACGGTTCCATTAGAATTACTATTGCTTTCAATGGTAATTCTTTTGTATCAGTTGCTTTCCATTTGTCTCCATTCGCTAAGTTTCCGTTTTTTTTAAAGGAAACAAAAGTGCAGTCTGCAGAACTTTTATTTCCATTTAAAAGAACGGAAACCTAGCGAACGGAGACAAACGGAAAGCAACTGATACAAAAGAATTACCATTGAAAGCAATGGTAATTCTAATGGAACCGTTGCTTTCCGTTCAACGTATCGATCCTCTCTTCCTCTGACGGAAGAGAGGTAAACGTATATATTAATGCTAGTGTGAACAAAGCCTAATACAAAGATATTAATAATATTTTAAAAAAAATAAAAAACCTATACAAGCTGACCACTACACTATAGAAGCCATCATATTCAATACCTGCGAAACAGTAGTAATTGAGGGTTTATTGGATAACGACAGGCACTATCAGTCTATCCTGCCGGTAACGTCTCTCTACTGCAGCGGGGGTGGTGACTGGTCAGAGACTCACAGTCAGACTGGCTGCCGCTGCTGCCGCATGCAGTGTGCACTAGGAGTGACTGTGAGACTCACCAGTCACAGCCCCGATTGTAGCTTTCCCACGCTAATTAAGCACAGGAAAGCTACAAGCGGGGCTGTGACTGGTGAGCTGGACACTCAATCCACCCGCAAAGTAGCACTGTGACTGGGGAGCCCTCGGCGAGCGGAGGAGCTCCCTCTGCTCCTCCGCTATGAACCAATTCTGAAGCAGGGATCTGATGATTCCCTGCTTCAGAATTATTTTGACAGCGGGACATACCCCCGGCCGCCTGGGACAGCGGGACACCGCCCGGAATCCGGGACTGTCCCGCTGAATCCGGGACGGTTGGGAGGTATGCTGTCCATATGTGGACAGCGATGTCAGGGAATTCCAGAGTCTCGGAGCAGAGCCGATACTAGCGGCTCTGTGTCCCGCGGGCCGCAGATGACAGCCACAGGGGCTGCATGCGGCCTGCGGGCCGCGTGCTTGAGACCCCTGAAATAGAGAATATTACCGATGCCTTTTTGCACCCATATTACATCAGAGTGTCCTGGTCAGGCCTTCAGTTTTGAACAGTATACCCTTGGTGTGAATAGGACACTGACATTACACACTGGCCTGAAGGCCTAATCAATATTTTCTGAAAAATCCAAAAAAAGAAGAAAGAAATAAATTATATATTATTATAAGTTGGCATGGGCGGTTGATGGGTGTTTTTATGGTCATGTGGGCTAGGACAATCTCCAGTGGTTGTTCTCAAAAACAGCACTGAAACATGGCACTACAAAACAGCATCAAAACCAGTTTGCATTTTAAAATGAGCGCCCAAATTTATCCTGGATGGCAGGTTCAGCGTCAGCTTCCAAAAATCATGAACATTCCCTAAAAGAGCTAAAACACAATACAAGTATATCATTGTTTAATATCTGTCCAAGGGCTCATGAACACGGATGTATTACAGCTCTGTTCTTTACAAAGTCGTAATTGGGCAGTCATACAGGTGCATGAAGAATCTACTGTACCTCCGTATGCCTCTGATTTCATATGGAGGCATACAGTAGTTTTTACTATGGGATTCTTACAAATATAAAAAAATGTGGCATGTTCCATGGTACGCTTTATGTTATGTAAGGAGGTATTTTACCCTACCAGCATGTGTGAATACACACTCAGATAGGTATTGAATAAGGTTGCCCATATACAATACAGCCTAGCTGCAATAGTTGCCATGAAACCTAGAACCATGCAGCAAAACCACACGTGGTTTCACCACGAACTGCCCGTGTTTTGAGATGTGGTATTTGGCTGTGCAGCTTGTACAGGTGAAGCTCATTGAAACCATGAGCTTCACTTGTAATGGATGTGCTGCCAAAAAGAGTTGTGATCAATGATTCCTACTCTGAATGGTCCCCGGTTATAAGTGGTGTACCCCCAGGGTTCCGTGCTGGGACCACTATTATTCAATTTATTAATGATATAGAGGATGGGATTAATAGTGCTGTTTCTATATTTGCAGATGACACCAAGCTGTGTAGTATTGTTCAGTCTATGGAAGATGTTCGTAAATTACAAGCTGATTTGGACGCAGTGATTGTTTCGGTAAACGAGGTTTAATGTAGATAAATGTAAAGTTATGTATCTGGGTACCAGAAACCTGCATACATCATATGTCCTAGGGGGAGCTACACTGGGGGAGTCACTTGTTGAGAAGGATCTGTACTTGTAGATCATAAACTAAATAACAGCATGCAATGTCAATCAGCTGCTTCAAAGGCCAGCAGGATATTGTTGTGTATTTAAAGGGAGTCTGTCACCAGATGTCCGTATCAAACTAGCAACACAATTTAATAGATTAGGCTAACCTGATTCAAACATGTATTACCCTTTTTTCCCAGGGAGCCTCCTTTGCAGGGAAAAACTTTTTATTCTGTTTATGCAAATTAGTATTTTGAAGCAACGAGGGCGCCAAAATGCTCTCTCGTCATTCCCCAGTTCAACCCCTTCCCCTCCCTGCTTCCTTTGATTTTATCTATAATATCCTATTGGTAGTTTGATATGGACACCTGGTGACACACTCCCTTTAAAAGGGGCATGGACTCGCGGGACAGGGATATAATATTACCACTTTACAAAGCATTAGTGAGGCCTCATCTAGAATATGCAGTTCAGTTCTGGGCTCCAGTTCATAGAAAGGATGCCCTGGAGTTAGAAAAAATACAAAGAAGAGCAACGAAGCTAATAAGGGGCACGGAGAATCTAAGTTATGAGGAAAGATTAAAATAATTAAACCTATTTAGCCTTGAAAAAAGACGACTAAGGGGGGACATGATTAATTTATAGAAATATATTAATGGCACATACAAAAAATATGATGAAATCCTGTTCCATGTAAAACCCCCTCAAAAAACACGGGGGCACTCCCTATGTCTGGAGAAAAAAAAGGTTTTTGACGCAGAAACCACGTCGGAAAATGTGCCAAAAAACTTACGAAAACACCTCCTATTGTTTTCAATGGGAGGCTGAGGCGTTATTTCCCCACGAGTGGTAAAACCGGCTCGTGGGAAAAAGAAGCGACATGCTCTATGTTTGGGCATTTACATCTCTGACCTCCCATTGACATCAATGGGAGGCAGAGAAAGCGTTTTTTGCAGCGGTTTTGCCCGCTGTGAAAAACGCGGCAAACGGCGTGCAGGCAGATCAAAATCTGCCTTAAAATTACAGACAGAATTTTGAGGCAGAATTTTCTGGCTGCAAAAAACTCAGTGTGAACATACCCAAACACACACGGCGTAAACACTGGGGATTTTCCGCAATGAGCGTATTACAGTAGAAGCAGTGTGGGTGAGATTTCAACAAATCTCGTCCCCACACAGCATAGAAAAGCAGCCGAAAAAATGCTAATAAACTGACCTGCGGTGCGGTTTCTTCAACCGCAGCATGTAAATTAATGCAGCGGAATTACTGCTCTTCAGTTGCGGGTTCTCCCATAGAATTCAATGCCGTGCTTAAACCTGTAACAAAGTGGTGTGTTTTGCGACATTTGAGGCAGACTCACAGCGATTTCACTGCAAAAATCGCAAGTTATACTTACACAGAGTTTCCTGCTTCATCTCCAGTCCGGCCTCCTTGGATGATGTTTCATCCCATGTGACCGCTGCAGCCAATCACAGGCTGCAGCGGTCATATGGCCTGCAATGTCATGCCAGGAGGCCGGACTACTCGCAGAGAAGAGGGTATGAACGCATTTTTTTTTTCCGGCACTGCTTTACGCAGCGGAAATTCCGCCTGAAAAACGCATCACAATGTGGTGGTTCTTTTCGGACGGCATTCCCTGCGGTGTTTAGGGGGGATTCGCTGCGCAGCTTGACGCAGCGTGTCCGCCGTGAACACGCTGTGTGTGTTCCTACCCTAAAGGCCTTTTTACACCTGCCGATAATCGGCCGGTGCAGCGAGCGCCGATGAACGACACATCGTTGATCGGCGCTCGTTTGCTCCTGTCACAAGGAGCTATGGATGGGGACGAGCGGTTGTTACTCCGATTGCACGTCCCCATCCATTATTATTATGTCGGCAGCGAGTCTCCCTGTTTACACAGGGAGATGTGTGACAGACAACGATAATATTTTACTTTTTTAAAACGATACGACCAGCAGATGATCGAGCGTTTGCTCGTTCATCTGCTGATCGTTCCCCTGTTTACATTGGGCAATTATCGGCAACAGGCGTTCTATGAATGCTCGTCTGCACAATAATCGCTCAGTGTAAAACCCCCTTTAGGCAAAATTCACACGAACGTGTGCGTTTTGCGCGCGATAAAAACGCTGCGTTTTTTGCGCTTTGCAGTTCCATGTGTCATAAGTGTTTGGTGCGTGGCTGCGTGATTTTCACGCATATGCCATCCTTATGACACGCGGTTTTGAGGTTTTGAAACTGCAATGAATGAGGTGCTTTTATTTTTACCTTCATTTATATAACAACTGTAGCGCAAATCACGCGCGTCACACGGAAGTGCTTCCGTGTGCTGTACGCGATTTTCACGCACCCATTGACTTCAATGGGTGCGTGATGCTCGAAAAACGCACAAGTATAGGACATGTCGTGAGTTTTACGCAGCGGACACACGCTGCGTGAAAATCACAGAATGTCTGAACGGCCCCATTGAAGAAACATAGGTCTGTGCGACGCTCGTGATTTTCATGCGCGTATCACGGACGTGAACTACGCTCGTGTAAATAAGGCCTTACTGTGAGAACTGGGAATCTATGGAAAAGTCTACCAAAGGAGCTGTTCCCAGCAGGAAGAGTAGATGGCTTTAAAAAAGTCTTAGATAATTTCCTACAACGAAAAAATATCAACGCACATGTCAATGTATAGAATTGTTGTTTGAATGTTGATCCAGTCTGATCACCACATGGGATCAGGAGGGAAATTTTTCCTAATTAGGGAAGTTTGGTTAATGCCTTATAGGTAATTTTTATTTATTTATTTATTTTTTTACCTTCCTCTTTATAAATAGTGGTAAAGCCGGATTTACACGAACGCGTGCGTTTTGCGCGCGCAAAAAAATGCGGCGTTTTGCGCACGCAAAATGTACTTAACAGCTCTGTGTCTCAGGCCCGTATGATGCGCGGCTGCGTGATTTATGACACTCCGTTTGGATGTTTGGATGCTTGGTGCTTTTCTGTTTTCATTCATAGTTTGACAGCTGTTGCACGAATCACGCTCGTCCCACGGAAGTGCTTCCGTGTGGTGCGCGTGATTTTCACGCACCTATTGACTTCAATGGGTGCGTGATGCGCGGAATACGGCCAAAGAACGGACATGTCGTGACTTTTTCGCAGCGGACTCACGCTGCGTAAAAATCACGCAACTGTCTGCACTGCTGCCCCATAGACTAATATAGGTCCGTGCGACGCGCGTGAAAATCATGTGCGACGCGCGTGAAAATCACGTGCGTTGCACGGACGTATATCCCGTTCGTCTGAATAAGGTCTATAATTTCTCACATCCCTTCCCTTTCTCCCATCCCTTTGTTGAACTTGATGGACATATGTTTTTTTCAACTGTAATAACTATGTAACTATGTAACTACCACAGCTTAGCTACATTGTGTTTGGGCAATCTAAGGCCGAGTTCATACGGGGCGGATGCGCTGAGTAAAAGCACGTAGCGTATCCGCCCTGTGAGCCGCAGGGAAATCCGGGCAAAAAAGCGCACCAAAAACAGGAGACCGCTGCAGCCTGTGATTGGCTGCAGCGGCGGTCACATGGGATGAAAGGTCATCCCAGGAGGCCAGACATTCTGACGTCACCCAGGCAGGCCTCCTGGGATGACGTTTCATCCCATGTGACCGCCGCTACAGCCTGTGATTGGCTGCAGCGGTCACATGGGATGAAACATCATCCTAAGAGGCCACACTGGAGGAAGGAACACATACTTCCAGGCTTTTCTTTCTGAGTTGCGTTTTTTGCGCCGGGATCACTGCGAACCCGCCGCAAAAAACGCAACAACTGATATTTGTTGCAGGATTGAGCTCCCTATTGAATTCAATGGGGAATTCCCGCAACAAATAAGCAGCATTTACGCAAATACAATTGACATGCTGCAGAATAAATTTCCACGCCGTAGGTCAATTTCTGAGCGTTTTTTCCGCTCAGTATTTACGCAGCGTGTGGATGAGATTTGTCCAATCTCATCCACTTTGCTGCTACTGTATTCTGCTGCGTTTTTTCTGTCTACTTTCAGGATTCTGAATTGCATGCCACATAACATTCTTGATCAAAGGTTATGTTTACAGAGTGTGTGTGCTTCTTATTGACTTTCATGTATTTTGTGTGTCTAACACAATGAGCTACCTTCATGAAATATGAAGCATCTAATAGGGGAAAGTGTTGAATTTTAAACTGTTTTCCCTTAGTCCTAACAGCAACACAATAATGGGGAATTTCTGCCCAAGTAAACTAGTGGGACAGATGGGATTTTTAATTAAATTATTAATAAGGACTAATGAAAGCCTAACTAGCCCAACCCACAGTGTGTTTATAAGGGTATATGCACATGTGGCAGATTTGTTGCAGAATTTTCTTCCACTGAAAATCAGTTTTATACATCTGAATGGGACTTTATGCAGCATGTGCATGGATTTCTGCAGGCCCCATTCAGATAAACGGAACAAAAAAAATCTGCTTTGTGTGAATATACCCTTATACTGTATACAAAATCAGACTGCCTAGAGAGGGTATTTGTTGCTGCTGTTAGGACTTAGGGAAAACAAGTTACCATAGAAAATCAACTTGTCCCTTAAGACCTACCAGCAGCACAATAAGGGGGATATAGCTAGCAGTAACCCCATAATAATGCTTAAATAATGGAACTCAGAATGGACCGCCAGAAGGCCGTCCCATCTGAAACCCGAACATTCAACCTAGCATAATAGCATAATTTTTTCTGCCGTTTGTGGTGCCATTTAATTTAGTGTAATTGTGTAAGCAAGCAGGGTCGTTGTAAACGTAGAAGAAGGAACACAATTTCTGGTTTCAACTTTTTACTGAAATTACAATGAACGAAGGGTTCTCCCCTTTTTGGGAGTAGGCAGGAATAACTGAGGTTGGGGATATCGATCCTGCTGGAGTCCCCTTGAGAGAGGTTGTACCTAACTCCACAGCACCCAAGCACTAGGGTACGACACTCCTCTGGCAGTCATAGTGGAAGCTACTGCCAGAATAACCCAAGGCTAAAAGCCACGCTTCCGGCCCCGGTTTGCGTCGTGGGAGTGAGTGGACTATCTGCTCCTTCTGGCACCACTGTGGGTCCTTCCGGTGCTAACCGCTACCTTTCACGGTAACGCTCTCCCGCCCTCAGTCAACACTTAGGACGCAACGAATTGCGGCAGCAGGTGATGAGTAAAAATGATTATGTTTGTCGATACATAAGTCCAATGCCATTTCAGTCACTCTGCCCCTATTTAAACTGCCTGCTCCAAAACCATCAACTCTTCCTCCATTTAAACAGTTCATAACATGCTTTACAACAACTATTAATTGCAAACAGTATGTATGAGACGCCAAAAAGGGCATTGGACCAAAAGAACAATCCCCAGTTCTATCTTTCTTTTTTGAGTAATAAGATAACACCCTTTCAGTATGGACGGTCTTCTCCTGTTTCTTTTCTTACTTTCATTGTTATCCTATTCTTCCTTGCTGTTGCTGTCTTTCTGTCTACCTAACTTTCTCCAGTGCTATCTCTCTGTCTTCCTAACTTTCTCAAGTGCTGTCCCTCTGTCTTCCTAACTTTCTCCAGTCTCTATCTTTCACCTGCTTTTAGCTTTCCCTCACGCTGCTTCTTCTTTGTCCCTCGCTTCTTCCCACTCTCTCCCCCTTCACTCTCGCCTCCTTTCCTCTACTCTCTCCTTCCCCCAGCCCCTCTTTGCTCCCGGTGGCATCATATGCCCCCATTGCTCCGCACACCATCTTCCTTCACAGAGCCGACGGACACTTCACTATGTCGCTCTGTGTAGGAGCATGTGCGTCATGACACACGACGTCATCAACATTGTTGCCATGACAACAACACCACTCCGAACCACTCGGAAGCTGCGCTCCTGAGTGCCAGCCTGTGTCCTTGCGCCAGACACATAGTAAAAGGGGGGGTTTATCCCCCTTACATTTCCCTCTTTGTTGATAAGTGCAGTCCCGGGCACTTTACTTCGTGGTCTTGCAAATAAGCGTAGCCCGAGATCCGCATCAGGTGTAGTTGATTTCAAGAATTCTGTTGGTTCCGACATCTTTCTTGCTAGAGACTCACGAGATAAATTGGCTTAGTTTGGTGGTATCAACAGCCACCAGCCCGCCTCAGTCTCCATCAGTGGAGGGTCTCTCCTGTCCTCCTGCCTCGGCAAATCAATAGAGTCTGGCACTGAAAAGTACACGGCCGCAAAAGATTCCGGTGTAGATTCTTACTGGGCCTCTGATTATCTTCTGGTCCTAACTTGTACACAGGTAGTTCGGGATTGATACGTTTGATCACCACATATGGTTTCCTTTCCCAACAGGGTTCCAGCTTAACCCATTGTGCTGCCCTCCGATTTTGGACCAGCACTCGATCTCCAGGATGAAACACCGGGTGTCGCTTGGTTCGGTTTGGTCACCTTTCTGTCTAAATGACTTTCTCTAGTCCACCTTTTGCAATGTTCAGACATCTCTGGTGCTCTTCTACCCACTTAGCCGCCGATGTATCCACTTGTGATGCTGGGGTCTTCAACAGAGGGGCTAACGGTAACCCACTTGGGCAGCTGAACATCAACTGGTAAGGGTTGTATTCAGTAGTTCAGTGTAGTGTATGATTATAGGCCCACAACAGATCGTAACGTATTCGGGCCATCGTTCTTGCTTGTCCTCCCCGAGGGTTCTCAAGAGGCCGAGTAGTATCCGGTTGAATTTTTAACAGGCCCTGTTGCCTTGCCGGTGATAGGGTGTCAACCTTGACTTCTTAATCCTACGTAGCATACACAGCTCGTGAATGAGTTCTGATTCAAAATTCTGCCTTTGGTCGGATAATAGTAGTTTCGGGCAACCATAAATATGCATGACATATCTCCACAAGGCGGTAGCTGTTGTTTGATCTGTATGGTCCCAGGTAGGGATCGATGCATATTAGGGCATACTTGTGACCAGATGTGACTTCCTGTATGGTCAAAAAGTCGACTGTCAGTAGTTCTAATGGCTCCCCAATGAACCCCTTGATCTCCTCCTCTTTACCCCACTAATCACTCCCTGCCCTTCCCATTGTATAAGGTAGTTTTTTTTTGTGTTGGATTTTTTTTTATTTGATAGATTTAGGATTAGTTAGTTAGATATACAGTACATGTAGGTAGTTAGTGTGTTAGTGTCAGTTCGTCAACATCAATCCGGAGCATCAAATTATCAGTTTGCCAGCTCCAGATTGTCAGTTCGTAGCTTGTCAGTTCATCAACATCAGATTATCAGTTTGTCACTGTTATTTCATCAGTTTATCAGTTCATCAGTTTATCAATCCATCAGCATTCAAATGTCAGCGTTAGTCCATCAGCGTCAAATTGTTAGTCTGTTAGCGTCAGATTGTTAGTTTGTGAGTTTTTTCATTGTTAGCGTATGTCAGTGTTAGTTAGTTATGTGGACAGTGACGTTAGGGGCTCCTCCTGGAGCGGAATCCCCGGCCACAGTGTTGCCGTTCGTCTGGCTGGGGATTGCGCTGCTGGAAGAGCCCCCTGATGCCACTGTCCATATATAGACAGTGATGTCAGGGGCTTCTGCATGAGCAGAATACCCTGGCATGAGCGTTGCCGACGCTCTGGCCGGGGATTCCGCATTGAAACGGAGCCCCTGACATCACCCATAGGTGTTTTTACAGCAGTCACTAACTGGCTTTATTCTGATGCAGTAGCCTTTTTACAGCGTTGCATCAGAATAAAGAAGCGCCGCTGGAAGCAGTAAAAGCTCCCTGCTCTCAACTACCAGAGGTAGCTGAGGACTTGGAGCAGACCTGCTTGAGTGGGCAGGATTGAAATCTGCATCGATCCCGCCTCTTTAACCCCTCAGATGCAGCAGTCAATAGCGACCGCTGCATCTCAGTGGTTTTAGAGTGAGGGGGCTCCCTCTCTTACCCCATCGGCACACCTGCAATTTGGTAAGAGAGGGTGTGCCCACTTTTTCCCCTTACAAAATGCTTTCTTATAAAAAAAAACAAGAAAAAATGTTAAGTTAGATGTATTTGGTTTTGCTGCGTCTGTAACGACCCCAACTATAAAACGATTACATTATTTAAGCTGCACGGTGAACGCCATAAAAATACAATAAAAAACAATGCCAGAATTGCTGTTTTCTGTTCATCTTGCATCCAAAAAAAAATTATAAAAAGTGATCAAAAAGTCGTATATACTCTAAAATAGTACCAATAAAAACTTCAAGTCGTCCCGCCCAAAAAAAGCCCCCATACAGCTGTTAGCAGAAAAATAAAAAAGTTAAGGCTCTTAAAATATGGCGACACAAAAACGAATAATTTAAAAAAAAGTGTTTTGACTGTTTAACCCCTTCCCGACATTTGCCACATGGATACGTCATGGAAAGCCATGACTTCCCGCAAATTGCCGTATCCATACGCCAAATTTAGAAGGGGTTACAGTGTAAAAAATAAAAGTTACAAAGTAAAGATGGCTGCTGTTCATAACAGCAAGACATCTTTACACGAGGCCTAGGGGGGTGGCTCACCCGCCCCACATCGGCGATCGCTGCAATTGGCCGGTCAATTCAGACCGCCAATTGCAGCCGTTTGCGGCTTTCGCCAATCACTGTGCCACAGGGCACAGTGATATGGTGATGATTGGTGCTGCCTAGGACAGCACCAATCCCTGCCATGTACTGATGACGAGGTGGCGGTGATGCCACACCCCCGATCGCTACGATTGGTTGGTTTGCACCGATCGACCAATCGCAGCCATGGCGGGTATTTGAAACACCCTCCACCAGCTCTGCCCACCTCATTCCGGTTAGAAACGGTGAGCAGAGCTGGTGTGACCGTCTGTGAGCCATATATACCGATTCTGAGGCCTTCTGTGCTGCGATCCTGCTGTGACATCTTCATCTGACTGCTTCCTGCTGAAGAGTGAACCGTCATCATCATCTGTGCTGCTGCTGATTTTTTTTTTTTTAGCAGCAGCACTTCTTTTTTTTCTTATCCCTGTACACCCCCCATTCCCTTCCCCCTCTTTCCCTTTTTACGTCCTGCGGCCGCTGAGTGCGGATTAGTGACCGCCATCACTGACCGCCAATTTTTGGCACAGGACTTTTTTTTTGTATTTTTGCACTTCCCTGTGTGCACCCTGCGGCCACTGAGTGCTGATCAGTGACTGCCATCACTGATCAGCATCCGTGGTAATTTTTTTTGACGCAACGTTTTTGTTTCATCTTTTTCTACCCGCACCAATTCACTGTGTGCTTCCTGTGGCCGCTGAGCGCTGATCAGTGACCGTCATCACTGATCGGCATCTGTGCTCAATTATAGCCGCGGGTTTTTTGAATTTTTGGCCTTTCTTTTTACTGCACCTTTTTTTTGCGTGCGTCCTGCGGCCACTGAGTGCTGAGTCTAATAATCAGCCTCAGTGGTAATTTGTTTACGCAGGGATTTTTTGGCCTTTTTTTTGTTTTTATAAAACTGTAAAAACAAACAGTAGCGTTAGGGCGTTAGAGTAGCGGACGTTTACTGACGTCCGTTTTGTAAAAAAAATATATAGCAGAAGTTCTAGCTATATATTTTTTATACAGTTTGAGTAAATTTACAGCGTTATAGTTAGCGTCTGTTTAGTGACGGACATTTAGTTTTTTTTAACTGAAGTTTGTTCACTAAATTTTAGATAGCGTAGCGACAGTTTTAGGCTGGGTTCACACAGAGTTTTTTGCAGCCGGAAATTCTGCCTCAAAATTCCGTTTGGAAGTTTGAGGTAGATTTTCCTCTCCCTGCACGTCGATTTTCGTGGCGTTCTTCGCCCGCGGCCATCGAGCGCCGCGGGCACAAAACTCCGCGAAATACGCTTTCTCTGCCTCCCATTGATGTCAATGGGAGGTCAGAGGCGTAAACGCCCGAAGATAGGGCATCTCCCTTCTTTCTCCCGCGAGATGGTTTTACGGCTCGCCGGAAAAAGACGCCTCCGCCTCCCATTGAAATCAATGGGAGGCATTTTCGGGCCGTTTTTGACGAGTTTTGTGGTACGGTTTCCGTGTCAAAAAACTCATCAAAAAACTCAGTGTGAACCCAGCCTTAGTATAAATTTACAACTTATAGTTAGCGTCCGTTTAATGACAGACATTCAGGTTTTTTTATCTGAAGTTCGTTCACTAAATTTGTGATAGCGTAGCGACAGTTTTAGCATAAATTTACAGCTTCTAGTCAGCGACCGTTTTGTGACAGACATTCAGTTTTTTTTAACTGAAGTTCGTTCACTAAATTTGTGATAGCGTAGAGACAGTTTTAGTATAAATTTATATCTTATAGTCAGCGACCGTTTTTTTAACTGAAGTTCTTTCACTAAAATGGTGGTAGCGTAGCGACACTTAGTGTAAATTTATAGTGTTATAGTCAGCGACCGTTTAGTGACGGACATTCAGGTTTTTTTAACTGAAGTTCGGTCACTAAATTTTTGATAGCGTAGTGAGACAGTTGTAGCTCAATTTTTTTTACAGTTCTATATTGAACGTGCAGTAAATTTCTTTCTCCTAAATTTTTCTTATTCTTCTTTTTCTTCTTTCTTCCTTTTTTTTCCCCTATAAATTTCATATACACGTGTAAAAGCACAACATACACAACCACCTCTATAAAAATAAATTGAGTATTACACGTGTTGAAGCACTACATACCCCCCTAATAAAAATTTCCCAATCATTCCAAAGGGTCTATTCAGGCAAAGAGGCATACACCATCATGGCCTCTGACACTGAATCGGCCAGCAAGGGAGAAGAGGAAGTTGCCCCATTCCTATTGACCTCCTCATCATCATCCTCATCCAGTGATGAGGAACCCCCGCAAAGACACCCCAGGACATCAGCTGAGGCAACGCCCCAAATGAGTGATACCATGTGGAACCCACCCCCTGATAATTATGAGCCTCACATTCCGGATTTCACAGGGAGCTCAGGAATTCGATTTGGGACTGTAGGCCTCGCAGAAATGTACTATTTCGGTTCAATCATTTTTATTGTTTTTCATAGGTGAATACAAATGCTTACATCAACAGTACAACTTTACAGCAACATTACAAAAGAAACACCACAAAAGAGAAGGAAAAACAGCAGTCCAACAGGTTATATCTTTTTCCACAAGCTTGTTTTGTGAGTAAATATATTTATTACCAAATATATACTTTTTCATTTACTTTTTATTAGCATTTTTGGCCAAGTTATGACCATTTTTGTAGTTATGCAAATGAGGCTTGCAAAAGTCCAAGTGGGTGTGTTTAAAAGTAAAAGTCCAAGTGGGTGTGTATTATGTGCGTACATCGGGGCGTTTTTAATACTTTCACTAGCTGGGCGCTCTGATGAGAAGTAACATCCTCTTCTCTTCAGAACGCCCAGCTTGTGACAGTGCAGATCTGTGACGTCACTCACAGGTCCTGCATCGTGACGGCCACATCGGCACCAGAGGCTACAGTTGATTCTGCAGCAGCATCAGCGTTTGCAGGTAAGTCGATCTTACCTGCAAACGCTGATGCTGCTGCAGAATCAACTGTAGCCTCTGCTGCCGATGTGGCCGTCACGATGCAGGACCTGTGAGTGACGTCACAGATCTGCACTGTCAGAAGCTGGGCGTTCTGAAGAGAAGAGGATGTTACTTCTCTTCACAGCGCCCAGCTAGTAAAAGTATTAAACACGCCCCGATGTACGCACCTAATACACGCCCACTTGGACTTTTACTTTTAAACACACCCACTTGGACTTTTGCAAGCCTCATTTGCATAATTACAAAAATGGTCATAACTTGGCCAAAAATGCTCGTTTTTTAAAAATAAAAACGTTACTGTAATCTACATTGCAGCGCCTATCTGCTGCAATAGCAGATAGGGGTTGCAAAATCTGGTGACAGAGCCTCTTTAATATCAATCAGTGATTCCATCAGGGTAAACACGCCTTGCCAATAGTTTGTTAGTCTAGGACAGTCCCACAATATATGTAAAAGCGTACCTTTGTTATCACATCTTCTCCAACATTTATCTTGTACATTTGGGAACATTATATGTAACTTATCAGGAGTGTAATACCATTGTAAGTTAGTTTTAATAGCGGCCTCCACCTGAGAGCTACAATGCAAGGTACTGTGAATTAATTTATACGCTTTCTTCCATTCGGCTTCGCTAAAGGTTATGTCTAAAGATCTCTCCCAAGCTCGCATGTTACGTGTTTTATAGAATTCTGCATTGACTCTCAATGTATTCAATACCCCCTTCAGCAACTTAGCGGATTTGTTAAGCGTAGTAAACAATGTCGGGTTGCAAATTGGGCGTACCTCGTTCAACGAAGCCAGAAAGTGCCTGATCTGTAGATATTTAAAAAAATCAGACTGTGGAAGAGAAAAAGTATGCTTTAAGTATTCAAAGGAGCTTAGGCCTGAGGCTCCGTATAGATGTGACATCCGAGATATTCCTCCCAACTTCCAATTTGTCAAATTTAGGTCAGGTATAACTAGTTCTAGAATGTCAATAGGAATATGTGACTTTGGGAAAGGACGGCGGTCAGCTGCGTTTTTATGGATATAGGACCAGCACTCTAAAGCCGCTTTAGTTAGTGGAGAAATATTGGGGGGTATGGTAATATTCCAAAACTCTAAGAACAGAAGAGCTTTCAAATTTGAGGGGAAAACGTATGTTGATTCAATCTGAACCCAGTGAGTAATGGGGTCTTCCCTCCATCCCGGGCCTAGAAGAGCTACCAACGTGGATGCGTAGTAATTGTAGATGTCCGGGATCCCCAGGCCTCCTATACTTTTGTCTCTAATTAGAGTGTGAGATGAGATACGAGGTTTGTGATAGGACCAGATAAATCCTAGCATAGCCTTTTGGATACATTTGAAAAAATTTTTTGTAACTGCAATCGGAACCGTTCTAAACAGGTATAAAAGCTTGGGTAATAACAGCATTTTGAAAGCCGCAATTCTACCTATCCATGAAACTTCCGTTTTGTGTAGCCTGGTCAATTCTGCTTGTACACTTTGTAGGAGGGGTTCATAATTGGCTTGGTATAAAGATTTGTGTGATGGTGTCAGAGAGATACCTAGATACTTAATATGATGCTCCTGCCAGTCAAACCAGTGCTTATTTTGGAGGAAATGTAGTGTTGAGGCTGAGATGTTTAGTGGAAGTATTTGGGATTTCTGTGTATTAAGTTTATATAGGGAAATCTGGCCAAAAATTCGGATGCACTCCATAGATGCTTCCAAAGAGTCTTCCGGAGAAGATAACGAAAGGATGATATCATCGGCGTACAAAGAAATCGTGTGGGTTCGATTCCCCACTCGAATTCCATGGATATTAGGGTGTGTTCTAAGGAGTCGTGCTAGGGGTTCCATTGATAAAATGAACACTAGGGGGGAGAGAGTGCACCCCTGTCTAGTGCCATTTGAGATATGGAAACTGTCTGATAGAACTCCATTAGTGAACACCTTAGCTGAGGGACTCGAATAAAGCGCTCTAATAGCCGCAAGAATTCCCCCCTTAAATCCCATTTTTTCTAATGTGGCAAAGGCATATTTCCAGTGAATGCGGTCGAATGCTTTTTCCGCATCAAGCGCTAACATGACTGCAGGTGTATGTGCTCGTTCGATAGCGTACAGCAGACCCAAAACTCTTCGAGTATTGTCTGACCCTTGTCTCCCTTTAATAAACCCCACCTGGTCTTCTCCTATGAGCAATGGCAATATCAAGGAAAGTCTCAAAGCCAGAATCTTGGCGTATATCTTGACATCTACGTTTAGTAGAGATATAGGGCGAAAATTTTGGGGCGTATCCATGGATTTCCCTGGCTTAGGAATAGTGACGATTAACGCCGTTTGGTTCTCTGCAGGCATAGACCCTGAGTCCATAGCTGTCTGATAAAATCTACCCATAAATGGCAATAAAATGTCCTGCATTGATTTGTAATACATGTTGGTAAGTCCATCTGGGCCTGGAGACTTTCCCGTTGGCATTGACTGGATTGCCGCTGATATTTCCTTATCCACTATCGGGGAGTTTAAGGTTTGTATTTGACTCTCAGAAAGTTGTGGTAAGTGTATGTCCCGGAGGAAGGACTGGATGTCCTCCTCAGACGGGTGAGGTGAAAAAGGATCATTTCTCAGATTATATAGGGACGAGTAATATTCTTTGAATTGGTACGCTATGTCCGTGGGATGCATGCGCTTTGCTTTGGTATGTGGATCTATCAGGAATGGAATCCTGGACTTCTGATATTGCGACTTGAGCCTAGACGCTAATAATTTACCTGCTTTATTGTTCTGTGAGTAATACCTAGCCTTCGTTTTTTTAAGATTCTTTTCATATTCAGAGAGCAAGCTGTATCTAAGTTGTTGCCTAAGGGTAACAAGCCTGTTCGCTTGTTGTGGATTCTGCTTGGTTTTGTTTAGGGATTCCAATTTATTAATTTCTGTTGTGATGGAGGAAATAGCCTCTAGCCTTTGTTTCTTTATTTTATAGCCTAGTCGAATTAGAGTGCCTCTAATAAATGCTTTATGGGCATTCCAAAGAGTGAAAGCATTAATTTGTGGAGTATCATTTGTTTGGAAGTATTCTCTAAGGTCATCCATTACTACTTGCTTATGTTCCGAATGGGACAGTAGGAAGGGATTACATCTCCAAAGATATGTTGGAGTGCACGTATTATTATCTGTCAGGGTCAGAGTGATTGCTGCATGGTCTGACCATTTTATGACCTCAATAGTTGTGCTTTTGGCAGTAAGGAGCAATTCTTTCTCTATTGCGAACAAGTCAATGCGGGAGTAACTATTGTGAACAGAGGAATAATAAGAGTAGTCTCTTTCTGTGCTGTGTTGGGCTCTCCAAACGTCATATAGCTCATGCTGCCAGAGCAGACTACCAAGCTGTGACTTTAGTTGCCTTATGGGGTTTGTTGTGTCCAAGGAGGTATCTATTATAGAGTTAAAGTCTCCGCACATTATTATTTTGCCCTTTCTAAATTTGTTTATAAGCCTAAATATTTTATGGAAGAAGCCACTTTGATGTCTGTTGGGTGCATATACATTGACCAAGGTATACGTTACATTATTAATTATACAAGTCAGTATAATAAATCTGCCCTGAGGGTCAGTGTGATTGTGAATCAGTTGAAACGACACAGTGTTTCTCACAGCAATCAATACCCCTCTTGATTTACTATCAAAGTGTGACTGGTATATATGAGGAAAAACCTGATGGTGAATCCGAGTCGCATCTTTTGCCAAAAGATGCGTCTCCTGTATGCAAAAAATATCACAGGCTAGCGATTGTGATTCTCGCCACATATGAGCCCGTTTATGTGGGCTGTTGAGGCCATTAACATTCAGTGACGCTATCTTCACAGCCATTTTGCAACATGTAAAGTAGCTGATGACAGCAGTCCTATTCCGGACTCGTGTATGTCACTATTTAGCCCCTTAGGATAGTAAATAATATTATACAAGCCTGTCTGATGCTTGGTGCTTCTGTTATACCTGCTTCTGAAACATAAATTAAAAAAAAGAACATACAAAGTCAACAAAAAGAACTGTATAACGCAAGAACAGATCACACTGCTCCGCTCTTTGGGGGGGGAAAAAATCTCAGTCAGCTTGAAGTCAAAACCTCGTGGCCACTACAGCACCTAAGTAGTTGGGCCTCCATAAAGATCCATCGACGAACTTCTTTCAAACATATCCGACTTGAATAGGTGTGGTAGGACATACGGTAAGGAAGTGTCCCTTCAGCGCTTCCTTTTTTGCGATGCTTAGCTTGCCGCCAGTCGTCTTGCATTCTAGTAGGGGGACGGGAAGGAGGTTGGTCCTGAAAAAGTACCGGAATGTTCCAAGTTTTCAATATGGCCACCCCTTCATGTAGATTTCGGATTGTGTGGAGAGAGCCATTGCGATGAATCAGCACTCGGACCGGAAAACCCCAACGGTATGGAATCTGATTGTCTCGCAGAGCACTTGTAATTGGGGCCAGTTGTCTTCTTAGTTGCAGCGTTGTCGCTGAAAGGTCTGCAAAGACAGCTATTTTGTTGTATGGAGAAGGGATCGCATCTTTATTCTTGAGAGATGTCATCCACTGCTCTTTTATGTGGTAGAAGTGTATGCGCGCTATCACATCACGTGGTATCTCGTCCGACAGGTTGTTAGGCTTTGGGAGTCTGTGCACACGATCTATGATAATATCTCTTGGCGCGCATTTCGGTATCATGATTTTTATGAAATCTTGAACATATATGAGCAGGTCTTTAGTTCCAACATCCTCTGGGATCCCTCTGAGTTTTATATTATTTCTACGGGATCTGTCTTCCAGATCTGCCATTTTCGCTTTCATCTGCGAAACTTCATCTTCCAATTTATAGTGGGCATCAATTAATTTGTTGTGTGAGGTAACAAATTTGCTTAATTTTGTCTCAGTGTGATGCACTCTCTGTTCCACATCCTGCACTGCTACAGATAAGGGATGAAGCAATTTAGCAAAACCAGCCTGTAGTGAGTCGCTCAGTGTTTGCAACATTATTTTCATGGCCAGTTCAGTAACCGGGATATCTGAGGAGGGTAGGTTATTAAGTTCCATTCCTATTTCCAAAACAGGGGATTCATGATGGGTTATGTCCCCTACCTGGACGTTTGTCTCATCTCTGGAAGTCCTGCGTTGTCTCTGCCGCTCCGGGCTCTTAGATCCTAGAGATGTCTGCGAGGAGGATGCAGTGCCTGGGGCTGTAGACACAGGCGGGCGCCCACGTGAACCGGCTGCAAAGTTTCTGCCGAGTGTCACGGTCTCCTCCTGAGACTCTGTGTATAGGGGATTCAGTCCTGGGACAGAGGCACTTCTCCTGTGCTCAGTCACTGCTTGTGAGGCCTTTTCAGGTGACTGAGCTGCCGGCTCTGATGATAAAGATCCTCTCTGGGATCTTGCCTCTCCTCCATCTTGTCTTCCCTCCGCATGGCGGGAAGGATAGAAGTCGGTGAGCCGAGCTGGTCTCGTCACCGGTCTTTTTCGTCTCGGCATCTTGGGTGGCTCTGTATCCCTCACTGCAGCTGTCGGTGTGTGGAGGATCTATTTAGGAGGCTTGCGACGCTTGTGAAGTGGAGACGGTGCCGGAGCTCAACACTCACGCAGCCATTCGGATCGACAGCCAAGCCACGCCCCCGAAATTTACTATTTCAAGCTCTTTTCCTCTGAGGATTTTGTTAAATTAATGCTGGCCCAGACAAATTTATACGCCCAGCAATTTTTAGCCCAAAACCGCACATCATCATTTGCTAGGTGGACCCCCATAGAGGCAGCGGAGATTATGAAATTTTGGCGCCTTGTCCTAAATATGAGCTTAGTAAAAAAGCCAGAGATTAGGCGATACTGGAGTGCGGACATTTTATACAGCACCCCATTTTACCGCATGGCAATGACCCGGACACGTTTTTAAATAATTTTGAAACTTTTGCATTATAATGATAATGCACAGTGCCCGCCCGTTATGACCCCACATACGACCGCCTATTCAAAATCAGCCAATGATTGATTATTTCTGCACCAAATTTCAAGAAGTGTACACCCCCGAAAAGCACATAGCAATAGACGAGTCCCTTGTACTTTTAAGGGGAGACTAAAATTCCGCCAATACCTGCCAAGCAAGAGGGCGAGGTATAGAATTAAAATGTACAAGCTGTGCGAGAGCAGCTCAGGGTGCACCTACAGATTTAGGGTTTATGAAGGGAATGACACCAGGATAGAACCTCCAGAATGCCCCCCTGTCCTGGGAGTTAGTGGGAAAAATAGTGTGGGATTTGGTGCACCCACTGCTGGACCAGGGTTACCACCTTTACGTGGATAACTTCAATACCATCATCCCACTATTTAAATGCCTCTCCACCAGAAGTACTGCAGCATGTAGCACCGTGCGCAAAAATCAGAGAGGCCTCTCTAAAAATCTGATTGGGCAACCCCTTAGAAAGGGAGATTGCAGGGCACTACACAGAGATAACATGTTGCTGGTCAAGTATAAGGACAAGAGGGACGTCCTTATGTTGACCACAATACACGGTAGCGGCAGAACCCCTGTCCCTGTCCGAGGTAGCACTACAATGACCCCCAAGCCAGATTGCATCCTCGGCTACAATAAGTACATGGGAGGGTTTGATCTCTCTGATCAAGTACTAAAGCCATACAGTGCCATGCGGAAAACAAAGATGTGGTACAAAAAGCTGGCCGTGCACATGGTACAGATGTCATTGTATAGCACTTACGTGCTATACCAATGTGCAGGCCGGACAGGGACATTCCTTAATTTTCAAGAGGTGGTTATAAAGGCCCTTGTATTTGGGAACCAGGAAGAGGAAGGGCCCCAGTACTTCTAGAAGCGATGGTCCACGTATTATACCAGGGCAACACTTTCCTGGCCAAATCCCCTCCACTGGTAAAAAGGGAAGGACCAAAAAAAGGTGTAAAGTGTGTTACAAAAGGGGGAGAAGATGAGACACAATGTATCATTGTGAAACCTGCCCCGACAAACCTGGCCTGTGCATAAAGGAGTGCTTCAAAGTTTATCACACATCCATGGATTTTTAATTGACACATTTTTTTAAATGCTCACTATACCCCTAGATAAATTCCTTGAGGGGTGTAGTTTCCCAAATGGAGTGACTTTTAGGGGGTTTCCACTGTTTTGGCCACTCAGCAACTTTGCAAATGTGACATGGCCTCCGCAAACCATTCCAGCTAAATTTGAACTCAAAATGGCGCTATTTCTCTTCTGAGCCCTGCCGTGTGTCCAAACAGCCGTTTATGACTACATGTGGGGTATTGTTTTACTCAGGAAAAACTTCTCTATAAATGTTGCAGTGCTTTTTCTTCTTTAGTCCTTGTGGGAATGAAAAACAATTAGCTAAACCTACATTTTCTTTGCAAAAATGTAGATTTTAATTTTCACGGCCTACTTCCAATAATTTCTGCAAAAAAAACTCAAAATGCTCACTATACCCCTAGATAATTTCCTCAAGGGGTGTAGTTTCCAAAATGGTGTCACTTGTCGGGGGTTTCTACTGTTTTGTCCCCTCAGGGGCTTTGCAAATGCGACACGGCCTCCGCAAACCATTCCTGCTAAATTTGAGCTCCAAAAGCCAAATGGCGTTCTTTCCCTTCTAAGCCCTGCCGTGTGTCCAAACAGCCATTTATGACCACATGTGGGATATTGTTTTACTCAGGAACAACTGCTTTACAAATGTTCTGGTGCTTTTTCTCTTTTAGTCTTTGTGGGAAGGAAAAAAAAAATAGCTAAACCTACATTTTCTTTGCAAAAATGTAGATTTTCATTTTCACGGCCTACTTCCAATAATTTCTGCAAAAACCATGTGGGGTCAAAATGCTCCCTATACCACTAGATAATTTCCTCAAGGGGTGTTGTTTTCCAAATGGGGTCACTTGTGGGGTGTTTCTACTGTTTTGGCACTGCAAGAGCCCTTCAAACCTGACATGGTGGCTAAAATATATTCTAATAAAAAGGAGGCCCCAAAATCCTCTAGGTGCTCCTTTGCTTCTGAGGCCTGTTCTTCAGTACATAAGCATGCTAGGGCTATTTCCTAAAACTGCAGAACCTGGGCAATAACTATTGAGTTGCATTTCTCTGGTAAAACTTTCTGTTACAAAAAAAATGGATTAAAAATGGTTTCTAATATCTAAGGACCTCAAAGCCACATCGGAACTGAACTGGCCCCTGTAAAAATAGCCTTTTGAAATGTTCTTGAAAATGTGAGAAATTGCTGCTAAAGTTCTAAGCCTTGTAACGTCCTAGAAAAATGAAAGGATGTTCATAAAACTATGCAAAACTAAATCAGACATATGGGGGATGTTAATTAGCAACAATTTTATGTGGTATAACTGCCTGTCTTACTAGCAGATACATTTAAATTGAGAAAAATGCTCTTATAGACAGGGTCAATCGTATAGCAATATACGAAACATTGGAAGCTATTAGAGCTGACTAGATGGATCTTTACCGTAAGATCTGGGACCCATGGCTCTCCTCCTCCCATGCACCTAATTTCCGTTATGCCATTACTCTGTGATATTTCATTATAGTGTCAGCTTTTGATTCTGTTTAGATCCTTCCCCTATTTTTGTATGTTGATATATCGTACTTTATCTGATTAAGTGACTGTATGTAGATTCGTGGCTCATTTTCTTTCCTTTTTGTTATTTAATCTGTATTATTCTTTCCTATCTCTCTCCTCAACCCCCCTCCCGTATACCTTTACCCTGTTCCTTGTTTCTTATTTTATCCCTCTGTGTGGGGATACCCAATACCATGTTTTTACATTTTCTACGTCACTTTATATCAATAAATACCTTTTGAAACTAAATGGAAATTACCTTCAAAGCATTTAAACTGGCTATTGGAATATCTTATCTTAATTAAATAAAAGTGATACCGCCAATATATGCTCAAGCCACTAGAGTATTTCATGACATAAATCATAAATTATTATTCAAGCAGTTGTATAAATGGTAATAAATCAGAGCTGAGAAGAGGTGTAGGTAGAGTAGGGGGCCTCCTTATGGCACCATAAGGCCTGATTTACACGAGTGTGTGCGTTTTGCGCACGCAAAAAACGCGGCGTTATGCGTGCGCAAAAGGCATATAACAGCACCGTGTGTCATCAGCGTATGATGCGCGGCTGCGAGATTTTCACGCAGCCGCCATCATTATGACACTCCGTTTGGATGTTTGTAAACAGAAAAGCACGTGGTGCTTTACTGTTTGCATTCAGAGTTTGACAGCTGTTGCGCGAATCACGCAGTTAGCACTTTAATGGGTGCGTGATGCGCGAACAGCGCACAAAGATAGGACATGTCGTGTGTTTTTTTCAGCGGACTCACGCTGACCAAAACTCACGGACTGTCTGCATGTCCCCATAGACTAATATAGGTGCGTAAGACACGCGTGAAAAGCACGCGCGTCGCACGCACGTATATCACGCTCGTGTAAACGAGGCCTAAAGGTGATAGGGTGGGAGGGCAATTTATGAATAAATAAAATGGCATCAAATTTCTTTGTACAACCAATAGGATGTGTGTCAAAGCTGCTAGTAATGCTGTAGGTGTTGGGGTACGATGCATACTTCCGTTTAGTGTTTTTATATTTTACATATCAGAGGTAAGGCGTGGAGCCTGCAGACATGGCCGGTCTTAGCTATGTTCGACCAGTCGTACAGGGCGCCAGCGGCCACACGGCAAGAGGGGCGCCAGCGTGTGTTTGTATCCCCGCGCCGTTGCAACTACCAGCGGGGATACACACACTAACTGCAGTCGCACCCGGGCGCTTCTTCACTTAGTGGCTACCGCTGTAGCAGCCATAGCGGCTGCTAGCGGTGACACCGGGCATGAGGGCGGTGGTGCCGCTAGCAGCTGCTGTGGCTACTATAGCGGTAGCGACGGCACTTTAGCAGAGCAGGGACATATCTCCCTGCTCTGCTGTCTACTAGCGCCACTGTAGCTCCCTTCAGCTACAGCAGCGCTAGTAGACAGCAGAGCAGGGAGATACCTCCCTTGCTCTGCTATAGTGCCCCCCTGTAGATATCAACCCCCCCTTCCAGGATAGCGCCACCGTAGCTCCCTGAAGGAGCGGAATCCCTGTGTGGCCGGGGATTCCGGTCCTGGAGCGCTGCTTGATGCCTCTGTCCATATATGGACAGTGACATCAGGGAAAACTCCTGAAGCGGAATCCCCGGTCACAGCGTTGCAGACGCTATGATCGGGGATTCCACTCCAGGAGAAGCCAATGACATCATGGACACAGACAACAGGAGCTTCTCCTGGAGAGAATCCCCGATCATAGAGTCTGCAATGCTGTGACCGGGGATTCCGCTTCAGGAGTTTTCCCTGATGTCACTGTCCATATTTGGACAGAGGCATCAAGCAGCGCTCCAGGACCGGAATCCCCGGCCACACGGGGATTCCGCTCCTTCAGGGAGCTACAGTCGCGCTATCTATACTGGAAGGGGGGGGGTTGCTATCTACAGGGGGGGGGGCACTATAGCAGAGCAGGGAGGTATCTCCCTGCTCTGCTGTCTACTAGCGCCACAGTAGCTCCCTGAAGGAGCGGAATCCCCGTGTGGCCGGGGATTCCGCTCCTGTAGCGCTGCTTGATGTTTCTGTCCATATATGGACAGTGACATCAGGGGAAACTCCTGAAGCGGAATCCCCGGTCACAGCATTGCAGACTCTATGATCGGGGATTCCACTCCAGGGGAACTTTTAATCTAGCTAAAAGGATTAATCCTTTACTCAGACTAAATAAAAGTTATAACTTAGTTTATTTCCACACATTTATTTGATAGCTGGAAAGCTGGGTATTTTGTGTGCTCCTGCACAGTTGTCCTTTTTTGAATCCTTTTTTTCACTCCCTACCAGGGGGCTGTGGGCTTTGTGGCACTTCCCACAAAGGGGTCTTTGCGACACTTCCTATCAGGGGGCTTTGCGGCCCTCCCTACAGGGGGCTGTGCGAGCCTCCCTACAGGAGGCTGTGCGACCCTCCCTACATGGGGCTGTGCGGCACACACTACAGGGGGCTGTGCGGCGCTACCTACAAAGGGGCTGTGCGGTGCACTCTACAGGGGGCTGTGCGGCGCTATCTACAAGGGGGCTGTGTGGCGCTACCTACAAAGGCGCTTTGCGGCGCTCCCTACAGGGGGCTGTGCGGCGCTCCCTACAGGGGGCTGTGCGGCGCTCCCTACGGGGGGCTGTGCGGCTCTCCCGACGGGGGGCTGTGCGGCTCTCCCGACGGGGGGCTGTGCGACGCTATCTACAAGGGGGCTGTGCGACGCTATCTACAAGGGGGCTGTGCGACGCCATCTACAAGGGGGCTGTGCGGCGCCATCTACAAGGGGGCTGTGCGGCGCCATCTACAAGGGGGCTGTGCGGCGCCATCTACAAGGGGGCTGTGCGGCGCCATCTACAAGGGGGCTGTGCGGCGCCATCTACAAGGGGGCTGTGCGGCGCCTTCTACAAGGGGGCTGTGCGGCGCCTTCTACAAGGGGGCTGTGTGGCACCTTCTACAAGGGGGCTGTGTGGCACCATCTACAAGGGGGCTGTGTGGCGCTACCTACAAGGGGGCTGTGTGGCGCTACCTACAAGGGGGCTGTGTGGCGCTACCTACAAGGGGGCTGTGTGGCGCTACCCACAAGGGGGCTGTGTGGCGTTACCCACAAGGGGGCTGTCTGGGCTACCTACAAGGGGCTACGTGGTGCTACCCACAAGGGGGCTGTGCGGTGCTACCTACAAGGGGGCTGTGTGGCGCTACCTACAAGGGGGCTGTGTGGCGCTACCCACAAGGGGGCTGTGCGGTGCTACCCACAAGGGGCTGTGCGTTGCAACCTACAAGGGGCTGTGTGGCGCTACCTACAGGGGGAATCTGTGAGTGGGGGTCTGATGGTCATTTTACTGAGTGGTTGGCTGATGGTCATTTTGCTGTGAGTGGGGGGCTGATGGTCATTTTACTGTGAGTGGGGGGTTGATGGTCATTTTTTTGTGAGTGGGGGGCTGATGGTCTTCAAGTGGTTTCCACCTCTGACCTCCAATTGAAATTAATAGGAGGCAGAAGATACCTGCGGCGCTCGTTCGGAGCTTTTTTTTTTACTGCGTCTTTTGCATTCGCTTCAACAGCTTAAGAAAACACACACAAAAAAGGTCACACAACGCTGTCAGTTGCTGAAGGAATTTTGAGGCAAATTTTTTTTGCCTTACAAAAAACGTGTGTGAACATGCCCTACGAGTGAAGTGCTTGTTCTTAGCCGTTTTCTGTCTTTCTCAAAACAATTTTTGGTAGGGGGGCCCTGAGGAAATTTTGTTTTTCCAGTGCTACCTCGAGTCCGAAAAGGTTGGTAAACTCTGTACTAGGGTCCCGTCATGGAGCAGCTCAGTTCGTCATGGGAACGGGGCCTAGATGAGTAAAATTTTTGTTTTTGTTGAGGGCACTGTCTACAAGGGGGAGGTGTGGGGGGCTGTATGGCACGATCTACAAAAAGGAGGTGGGGGATTATGGCACTGTCTACAGGGAGGCTATATGGCAAAATCTGCAGGGGGGCATTATACTGTGTGGGGGCCACTAAGCGGATATTATACTGTGTAGGGGTACTACAGGGGGCATAATACTGTGGGCACAATTAGAGGACAAAATACTGTGTCCTAAAGGGGTTGTAATATATTATATTATTAAATATTATTATTATACTGTATGGGGGCACTAAAGGGGCATTATAATTTTTTTATGGGGATTTTTTTTTTAATGATGGGGTGGGGCGCCAGAAGATCATTTTGCACAGGGCGCCATCTAAACTAGGGCCGGCCCTGCCTGCAGACCCTACTATAGCTACATGGTTGAGTGGACAATCATGCATTTAATTGCCCCCTGCCTCATCAATCCTTAGCATTCATATAAATAATAAGTACTCCCCATTTCCCTCCATTATCTTCACATGTGTGCAGCACTCAATGCGGGGCGCATTGAGTGCTGCACACATGTGAAGATAATGGAGGGAAATGGGGAGTACTTATTATTTATATGAATGCTAAGGATTGATGAGGCAGGGGGCAATTAAATGCATGATTGTCCATCTGACAGTTATAATATCGGACTTCAGGGAGCTAGGGTGGGGTGATTTCTGAAACAACTGCCTTGGGCACTAAGACAGCTTGTCCCGCCCTTGTCATAAATGCTAATCTTTGATCTAAATACTGCCGGATATTCCTGAAATATGAACTTTACTCTTTCCTTATCTTGTATATTTGCATTTTATGACAAGTGTGTAAAAAATAAATTAAAAAAAAAGGTGTTTGCACTACATAGTCCCAGGCATAACAATTCATTCTTTAAAATATGGGAATTTGTAAACGCAATAATGCTGTGGGAAATAACTCCCTTATTGTCCATTGGATGTTTGTATAACTGCCAAATTCCAGTGTACACATAGTGGTAACAACACTCAGCTTTGTATTTCTATGTAACTTTAGGGCTCATTCAGACAAGCGTAATACTCGTCCGTGTGCTGTGCGTTTAAATAACTGACAGCACATGGACCCATTAATTTCAATGGGGTTATTCAGACATGCGTGAGTTTTCACACAGCGTGTGTCCGTTGCGTGAAACTCACTGCATGTCCTATATTGGTGCGTTTTTGCGCAACTAGACGCCCATTGAAGTCCATGGGTGCGTGAAATCCATGGACAGCACATGGACGACATCCGTGTGCTGTCCGTGTTTCACGCATCAATTACATAGAAAAGCAGAGAAATGTATTGTGGAATGCCCACAAAGTGGTCATGCGAGGCCTTATGATTCAACAGAGTTCTCATCATAAAAAAAAATAACTGGCTGATACTGAAAGAGTTATGGCTCAGATTAAGACCCTGGAGTCCCAACAACAAACACACCCTTCAGACACTTTACACGACGCCTTGACCAAACTCAGACAGGAGTTGAGAGCGCTTTTAATAGCAGACTATGACAAACATTTAACCTCCCTTCGTATGATTTATTACAGTACGTATAATAAAGCTAGCAAATTTATGGCGCGAAGAGTTAATCTATGATACCAAACTTGTCAGAAGAGGGCAGTGATCCTAAAATCTCGAACCCCCAAGATATTGCAGATAGATTTAGCTTATTCTACTCTAAACTCTATAATTTAAAAGAAGAGCCTAATAAACCTCAACCTAATTCGGAGGCCATAGAAAGTTTTCTAGACCAGATCCATTTGCCTTCAACTTAACCAACTAAACGCTCCTATTCTGCCGGCTGAGGTGTAACCAAGGTCATTAGACTAGCCAAACCACATAAAGCTCCAGGGGCGGATGGGTTTTCCTCAGAATACTATCAACTTAACGAGACTAATTTGACCCCTTACCTATCTTGTATTTTTATTGTCACGATGTCTAAGGGCAGCCTCCCCCATGAGATGCTTCAAGCCACCATTTTGACTATCCGTAAACAAGGGAAACCTCCTACCTCTCCGGCCAACTTCAGGCCCATATCGTTGCTAAATTGTGACACAAAACTTTATGCAAAAATATTCGCCCAGCGCCTTTTAACTATATTGCCTACTGTTATACATAATGATCAAGTACGTTTTACTAAAGGGAGACAGGCTCCAGACGGTAACAGACCCATCATTAACTTGGTTTCCAAGGCAGAAATAAGTCGGATGCCTTCTCTCCTCCTTACCCTGGATGCAGAGAAGGCATTCGACAGGACACACTGGGATTTTGCCTTTTCGACTATGAACAGATTTGGTTTCTCCGGTATACTTCGGGCGATTGGGGCCCTCTACTCTTCTCCTTCTGCTAGGGTCTTAACGAATGGTATGCTGTCCAAACCATTTCATATCACTAACGGCACCAGACAGGGGTGTCCGTTATCCCCCTTGCTCTTCACCATGGTGATGGAACCTATGGCAGAAATTATACGCATGGATATAGAAGTGCGAGGTATCTCTATAGGACATAGGCAGCATAAAATCAGATTGTTTGCCGATGATGTTATAATAACCCTTACGGACCCGTTAGCTTCACTCAGAAAAGTGTCTGATGTTCTGTCGCAATTTGGTAGGGTTTCGTATTATAAAATTAATGGCTCTAAGTCTCAGATCCTGGGTCTGTCCGTTTCCCCAACACTACAGTAATGTTCGTGGCTGCGGGCCGTCAGCTCCAATCTCCTCCTGACAGCCGCAGCCACGAGTTGGCAAGTGCTGGCCCCAGCCTCCTCCTCAGGAGACGCCAGAGCTCGCGTCCACTTACCTCAACCGGATCCCGTAGTACTTCTGATGAACTTGAACCCGTGAGTACCCTGGACTATAAGAGGGCTCCAGTCCCCTGCTTCTATGCCTGAGCGTTGTTGATGTTTCCTAAGTTTGTCTATGTGATGGCCTCCTAGTGGTTTCCTGTTCCTGTTCCCTGCATTCCATACTATCCTGGTCGAGCACTGTGCTGTGCCAAAGTCGTGTCGTGCTGTATCCCACGTCTGACCTGCTTCACCTCGCCTGACATCTACCTGCTGTCTAGTCCAAGCCGAGCCTGCCCTGCTGCTGTCCGAGCTGCCACAGGTACCTATACGAACTATAGACATTGACCTGCGCCCTATTGGCCAGCTGCTTTACCGCCAAGGCGGTACGGCCGAGTGGGTCCACAGACCTTTCGTGACAACTATGCCAAGACATACTGAGGGAATTCTCATTTGGATGGGAGGAGGTGTCGATTCCCTACTTAGGTATCAATCTGTGTTCTCCGACTTCTAAGCTGGCTCATATTAACATTATCCCCCTACATTCTAAATTCCAAGACGAATTAAAACGACTATCAGATACTAAACCTTCATGGATGGGTTGGATGGTGCTATATAAAATGCTTATTCTCCCCAGGATACTCTAAGTTTTTAGGACTGTTATGGCCCCTATACCTGGTTCTTTTCCCTCGAAAACTACAAGCTCAACTGATGAAATTTATATGGAATAATGGTAGGTCTCGGATTGCTAGACAGAGACTATATACACACAAACAGAGGGGGTGTATGAGTGTACCAAACCTCAAAGCTTATCATAAAGCTATCGTAGTTCATCAATTGAGAAAATTGAGAAACTGGTGCCTCCCATTTGAAGGCTCTAGTTGGCCTGTGATTTAACGTCATTTAAACGGGGATGTTCCTCTTCCCTCGTTACTTTTGACCCATGCGAGATTCCCCTATAGTTTGATTCTGAAACTTCCTATGTTGCAAGTCTCGATCCAAGCATGGAAAGCGACCTTAAAACATATTCCCTCCTCTGTTTCCACACGCACACTTCCTCTGCCAGTTGACACTCTTGAACTCCTGATTCCTAATTTAAAGCTAGAAGATTGGCCACTTTTAGGGATTGTAAAGCTAGAAGACATCTACCAGAGTGATCGGAGTTCACAATTTCAAAATCAGATTTTATAAGTACTTACATGCTCGGCACCTTCTCCGCTCCAGATCTCACACACAAGTTCAAGTCCCCATTAAGCTGTATGACCTACTATTCACATGCTCCACACAGGATTTGATGTTAACTAGGCCTTTACATGATAATGGGGGATGAGGTGGCTTCCAAGACCCCTCAAATGTTAAAATGGGAGGAAGATTTGGGGTCTACTTACCCTCTTACTGAATGGTCTAAAGCTATTAAGTGGACACTTAGGTCCACTATGAATTCCAATCTCTTGGATGTTCATCACAAACTCCTATTGAGATGCTATTATACTCCATCTAAATTAGCCAAGATCTTCCCGACTTCTACTCTCTTGTGTTGGCAGATTTGTGGGGTGTGGGTTCCCTTTATCACCTTTTCTGTGGTTGCCCGGTTATTGCTCCATTATGGGTGTCGGTCTTTGATCTACTATCTAAACTACTAGGTATTCCACTAGTTTTGAATTCAGCTTTAGCCCTTCTGTCCTTAGATATGATATCTGTTTTGATGGTCCATAGGGTTTTAGTCTGTCATATTTGCCTATCGGTTAAACTTCTTTTAGCTAAACGATGGAAATCAGTCACGGCTCCTTCTCTGAGAGAGGTTGTTGATAAGGTTTCGTCACATTGTGTGTATGAGAGACTTTTCACACTCAGTCAAAATAGAGTAAGTCGATTTAACAACCAGTAGCACTTGTGGATAACCATGTTCCCTTGTTGAGAGATTTACACTTGGGAAACTGCCCTCTCCCTGGGGGGATAGCAGATGTCTTCTTACCTATTTGTTTATTTTCTTCTTTGTATCAGAGTCATGACATGTAATTGGATGTATAGATCTATGCTTGGTGTTCATCCTTGTTTTCCCTTCCTTCCCTTCCCAACCCTTCCCTTTTCCCCCCTCATGTTATTGTTCACCTGATTGCCTACATCATCATTGATTGTACTAATTGTATCTTATACATTTGAAACTTTTGTACTTGTGTAAACCACTTGAATTATTCATTAAAAAAAAAAAATTATTAAAGAAAAAAAAAAGTAGAGAAATAAAAAATAAAATAAAAAATACACTACCGTTCAAAAGTTTGGGGTCACCCAGACAATTTTGTGTTTTCCATGAAAACTCACACTTATATTTATCAAATGAGTTGCAAAATGACTAGAAAACATAGTCAAGACATTGACAAGGTTAGAAATAATGATTTTTATTTGAAATAATAATTTTCTCCTTAAAACTTTGCTTTCGTCAAAGAATGCTCCATTTGCAGCAATTACAGCATTGCAGACCTTTGGCATTCTAGCTGTTAATTTGCTGAAGTAATCGTGATAAATTTCACCCCATGCTTCCAGAAGGCCCTACCACAAGTAGGATTGGCTTGATGGACACTTCTTGCGTACCATACGGTCAAGCTGCTCCCACAACAGCTCTATGGGGTTGAGATCTGGTGACTGCGCTGGCCACTCCATTACAGATAGAATACCAGCTGCCTGCTTCTTCCCTAAATAGTTCTTGCATAATTTGGAGGTGTGCTTTGGGCCATTGTCCTGTTTTAGGATGAAATTGGCTCCAATCAAGCGCTGTCCACAGGGTATGGCATGGCATTGCAAAATGGAGTGATAGCCTTCCTTATTCAAAATCCCTTTTACCTTGTACAAATCTCCCACTTTACCAGCACCAAAGCAACCCCAGACCATCACATCACCTCCACCATGCTTGACAGATGGCGTCAGGCACTCTTCCAGCATCTTTTCAGTTGTTCTGCATCTCACAAATGTTCTTCTGTGTGATCCAAACACCTCAAACTTCGATTCGTCTGTCCATAACACTTTTTTCCAATCTTCCTCTGTCCAATGTCTGTGTGCTTTTGCCCATATTAATCTTTTCCTTTTATTAGCCAGTCTCAGATATGGCTTTTTCTTTGCCACTCTGCCCTGAAGGCCAGCATCCCAGAGTCGCCTCTTCACTGTAGACGTTGACAGTGGCGTTTTGCGGGTACCATTTAATGAAGCTGCCAGTTGAGGACTTGTGAGGCGTCTATTTCTCAAACTAGAGACTCTAATGTACTTGTCTTGTTGCTCAGTTGTGCAGCGGGGCCTCCCACTTCTCTTTCTACTCTGGTTAGAGCCTGTGTGTGCTGTCCTCTGAAGGGAGTAGTACACACCATTGTAGGAAATCTTCAGTTTCTTGGGAATTTCTCACATGGAATAACCTTCATTTCTAAGAACAAGAATAGACTGTCGAGTTTCACATGAAAGCTCTCTTTTTCTAGCCATTTTGAGAGTTTAATCGAACCCACAAATGTAATGCTCCAGATTCTCAACTATTCCAAAGGAAGGTCAGTTTTATAGCTCCTCTAAACAGCAAAACTGTTTACAGCGGTGCTAACATAATTGCACATGGGTTTTCAAGTGTTTTCTAATCATCCATTAGCCTTCTAACACAGTTAGCAAACGCAATGTACCATTAGAACACTGGAGTGATGGTTGCTGGAAATGGGCCTCTATACACCTATGTAGATATTGCATTAAAAACCAGACGTTTGCAGCTAGAATAGTCATTTAGCACATTAACAATGTATAGAGTGTATTTCTGATTAATTTAATGTTATCTTCATTGAAAAAAACCTGTGCTTTTCCTTCAAAAATAAGGACATTTCTAAGTGACCCTAAACTTTTTAACGGTAGTGTAAGTGCTTGCACAGACATGAAAAACGCATTCCACACGCAAAGCACACTAATGCCATACACATCGCACACGGACATGAAATGTAGGAAATACGCTGCGTTTTTTACAAGCGCAAATCGGACACTTTCGTCTGAATGTAGCCTTAGGCTGGATTCACACGAGCACATTACGTCCGTAATGGACGGACGTATTTCGGCCACAAGTCCAGGACCGAACACACTGCAGAGAGCTTATGTACGATGCTAGGAGTTCCTGCCTCTCCGTGGAACTACTGTCCCGTACTGAAAACATGATTACAGTACGGGACAGTTGTCCGGCAGCGAGGCAGGGACTCCTAGCATCGTACATAAGTATGATGCTAGGAGCCCGGCTCTCTGCAGTGTGTTCAGTCCGGGACTTGCGGCCGAAATCCGTCCGTCCGTTACGGATGTAATTTGCTCGTGTGAATCCAGCCTTACAGACATGTTAATGACAGGACAAAGGACTAGCTTTGCTGAAACATACTGCAGCAGATTTACTAATACTGTCTTATATTTAAACAGCTTAGGGCCTGTTCCCATCAGCGCTGGCTTTCCGTTGAGGGGTTCCGTCGGATGTTTTCATCGGGTGAACCCCTCAACGGAAAGTCAAGCGGAAACCTTAGCTTCCGTTTGCATCACCATTGATCTCAATGGTGACAGAAACATTGCTAATGGTTTCCGTTTGTCACCATTCCGGTACGTTTCTGTTTTTTCGACGGAATCAATAGCCCAAATCACGCCCATTTTCTACAAATACAAACTACCAACACGAGCATGGCACAAAAAACAATTCTTTCTGAAGCACGCAAATAATAAATTACATGCAAGTAACGTGCACCACACAAACAGGCGCACAAATAGTCAGAACCGAGGGGCAGCATGCATAATAAATCTGTCCTACTATTTTGGTTGACCTGTTTATATACAAGAATAGTATTATTAGTAACATCCCTTTTTTTTTTTTACCTTCATGAGATGGCGACTTTAGCTGATTGTAGTGACGGGGAGAGTGAATACAGTGCACAGGTTTTGTTACAGGTGCAGGAAAATTTTCATAACACCCAAGAACGAGGTAGGAGAACGTGCAGGGACACTTGCCTCTGTATCCTGTTCATACAATGCAGACATAGCCAGTTGTAAGCCTAATTGTTAGAATTGAGGGACTGGCACGATCTGCTTATTGAGACCATTGACCACTGTTAATGGGTTTAATCTGACGGTTATTGTGGAAGCATAGGCAGTATTTCAGGGAAGAGAAATGAAGAATAAAACTGACAGTAGATCTTAAAACTATAGATTTGGTATTGTAAGAAGCTCATTGCCGCCACAATCTTTTTTCTTATCTCCTATTAGGGCATATGGACATCACAGTGACAGGTCCCCCTCTATGTGCCAGAACAAAGAGCTGATCTAGCAGACCTGGCATGTCCATGCATTACATGGTCATGGACGGCCATTTATTTGAATGGTCGGCATATGATGCTACTTTTTCCTTGCAGTTGGCTGGCCACAGCTTCCCTCGTCGATAAAAGCTGAACTGCAGGGGTAAGAGATGCCAGACCCTTGTGACAGCTCACAAAGGCAGACCTACAGCCAATCTGAGACACAGCTTCCCTGTATGGGTTGTAGCTGCTTGTAGAGGCAGAATTTTAACAAGATGTATACAAAGTTTTAATGCTTGATGTTCTGCAACTTTTTAACAAATATTTAAAGTAGTATGAAACCCCTTTAAGTGTATCAGGGCTATTTTTTTTTATTAACCCTGCACCTATGTCAGTTAGGCTGGGTTCACACGACCTATTTTCAGGCGTAAACGAGGCGTATTATGCCTCGATTTACGCCTGAAAATAGGGCTACAATACGTCGGCAAACATCTGCCCATTCATTTGAATGGGTTTGCCAACGTACTGTGCAGACAACCTGTCATTTACGCGTCGTCGTTTGACAGCTGTCAAACGACGACGCGTAAAAATACAGCCTCGTCAAAGAAGGACACTTCTTTCAGACGTAATTTGAGCCGTTCTTCATTGAACTCAATGAAGAGCAGCTCAAAATTTACGGCTGTCAGAGAAGCGTCGCAAAATGCTAGGAGGAGCATTTACGTCTGAAACGAGGCAGTGTTTTCTCCTGAAAACAGTCTGTCTTTTCAGACGTAAAAGCCTGCTACCGTGTGCACATACCCTTAGGCATAATCATGAAGGGTTTTAAACTCCTGAATATAAACAAAACATGTTTCGATTCACAGCCAGCAAACAGAGATCTTGATTAATTAAAGCAGACGAAAGTGTCTATATCTAGATCCATGAAAAGAAGATGTATATTCAAGAGCGTATTTAAATACTTTTAAGGAAAGAGGTAGGCCCAGTTCACACTGAGTTTTTTTGGTGCTGATTTTGATGCGGAATCCGCATCGAAATCAGCGCCAAAAAACTGCTGACAGAGGCGTTTTTTTCCTGGAAACCACGGTCGTGTGCATTGGCCCATAGGATAGAATGTGTTCTATACCATCCGCAATTGTGGGTAGTATGCGGACCGTAAAGCACCATCGTGTGTATGAGGCCTTAGAATCCTTCCTTCAAAGGATAAAGCCAAGAGTGTGAGAGGAAGGCTCAGCAGGATTTTAGTAGACTGCTAAGAGATCTCTTCAAATACCTGGAAAATTCAGACATTGAGAGATGGCTGTAGAATCATGGCGTCTAAGAATCAAATACAGGAACTTGTTCTTCTTCCATTCTTCTACAAGAGAATGAGGTTTAAGGCTCCGTTTATACCACATTTGGTTTATACAGTTCAAGTATACTGCTTTTCTCCCCTCAGACAGATGCAAAACAGGACTGTGAAAAAACAAATGCCATATATTGAATCCGACTGGTCTATTCCGTTGCAAAAAACACATGGTATCCAGACGTAAAACATTCAAAAATGTACCATAAGATCTGGAAAACATTCCAGTCCAATGTTAAGATGTATATCAGTTCTTGAGAACAGAATTATGTTCAATCTGGATCCAACCTTCTTCAGGCTCTTGTGTAAAACTCAGCAAACTGTGTTCCCTAGTACAATAAAGAAGAGCATTACACTCAATACAAATATTTGTTAAAGCAAAGAAAAGCAAATAAAAAAAAACAAACACCTGGTCATGTTTAGTACAGCTATGGTTGCAGGAGGACAAAATGTGATGGAGTGTAGCACCCATGAGCAAAGACATTTTTTCTGAGAACACTTTTAAGCACTGATTCTTGCTAAACTTGTAGAAAACAACACAACTCCATATTGTAATGGAAACCACGTACTCAGTCCATGTAAAAAAAGGGCTCTCATTTCCCTAAAAAAAAAAAAAAAAGAATAAATGTCAGAGTGCTTCTTTAAAGAGAACCTTTCACCTGCCCATACATATGCAGCTGAGTGCAGCATGTAATGGGCAGCGCTTCACAAACACTGTCTCACTATAAAAAAAAATTCTATCTTCCTCCGTTATTTAGCTATTGGTGCCATTACATTCGGCACCCGATATTTACCACGGAACAGAAGATAAAAAGAATGTGAATTCTTCTTCTGTTCCATGGCGGCGGGAGTATCTTCGGCAGCGTCATCGGAGCTGTGTGGGCTCGCTCACTCTTCAGCTATCGCAAACAAAGGATGACAAGACTGTGTGATCTCTCGCGAGAGATCACACAGTCTTGTCGTCCTTGTCTGCCACGAGCTGAAGAGTGAGGGCGTGTGCGCGCATGCTCGCACAGCTCCGAGCTGCGCGTGTGCGCGCATACGCTCTCCTCTCTCCAGCCTTTGCTGTGACACTGTCCGTAGCTGATTGGACACTGTCACAGCAATGTTACATGCCCCCTTGTCAATTACCCGCCCCATTGACAGTTCGGAGGGTTATTTAAATATCGGGCACCAAATATAACGGCACCGATATCTAAATAACGGAGGAGGATAGGAATTTTTTTAAAAGTGCCCCAGGGTTTGTGCAGCCCTGCCTATTACATGCTGCACTCAGCTGCACTCAGCTGCACATGTATGGGCATTCATACGAATGCTCGTTCAGATCATTGCCCTGTGTATGTAAAAGCAACTTTAGTCTGAGACCTTCAAGAAATCTTGCCATGCATTTCATTGTTTATTGATTGAACACAGAGCTAAGCATTTCTACTTGTCTATTACCTGTTAAATACATTTTAATATGGTATATCTAACCAACAACACCCTGCTACCTTTTTTCAAAACATTTGAAAGTTAAAGAATTGAAAGAAAAAAAATACAGATATATGTATACTCTGTAATACATTACTATTAAAAAAAATAAAAAAAAATCTATTATAAATTTAAAGACGATTCTCAATTCTCAGAAGCAGTAAACTAGTGAGAGAGTTATTATTGGTCCTCTTTTCACTACGATTCACAGAAATAATGATAGATCCAGAAAATAATATATAGGAGCGGTCAGGGGCATAGCTAAAGGCTCATGGGCCCCAGTCTTGGCCCATCCTGGTAATGCTAGCCTGCTGCATCTGGCTGATTATGAGAAACGGGGGAAACCCTACATCGTTTTTTCCAATTATTATTATTTTTTTTTTTTAAATGACGTGGGAACCAGCCAGATACAACATAGCAGCAGCAGGCTAACATTACCAGAGTGGGAATTCCCACTGTTTTTGGACTTTCCCAACCTAATAGTACCAGCCTGCGGCCGCCCCAATAACCCAACCATCTCTACAGATCGTCGGGTATTGGATCGTACCCAGTTCTTCCCGGCACCCTTGGTGTTTGTGGATACCGGGGTAATAGTGGGGGCTTAGTGTTAGGCTCTTCACCGGCTAACACTAAGCCCCAGCTTAGTAATGTACGCCGTCAATCAGCCAGCGGCCATTACTAAGGCGGTAGTAATAAAGTTTAAAAAAATACAAATACATCTTGAAATAAAAAAAAACACACAACCCTCATTAACCATTTTAAGCTGTCATCGAAGTAGTCCTCAAATCCAAAGTAGTCCAACGACCGAACCCGTAAAAAAAATCCAAACACAAAAAAAACATTAGTAACACATGTGGTAGGCTTAGATACAGGGCACATACAGTATAAGATTACTGCCTGCTGGGGCCCTATATCTAAGCCTACCTTGTGGTAGGCTTAGGTACAGGGCCCATCAGACAGGATCACACATGGGTCATGTATCTAAGTCTACTATGTGGTCTCGGGAAAGACCATCAATAGCTGATGGGTCCAGGTCCAACTGCTGGGACCCCTGCCAATCAGCAGTTTGGAAGGGGGTGCAGCGCTCGTACGAGTGCTGCTTCCCCTTCATTCCAGTCACTTGCTCACACCGTGAATCGCAGACACATGTGATTGGTGGGGGTCCTGGCAGTAGGATTGATAAATTTTTAGGGACTGGACAACCCAGGCCCCAGCAGACAGTAATAGCACACTTACCCTCCTCTTCGGCTCCGGCTGCAGCGGAGGTCTTGACTCCATCCAGAGTTGGGAGGCTGTGTGCAGCGCACAGAATCGTGAAGTCATGCGCGGCGCACAGCGTTGCGACGTCATGATACGAAGAGACGTTAGGACCTCTGCTGAGCTCCGGAACGAGGAGGGTAAGGATACTGTCACCTACTATAGTAACAGGGGCCCGTGAAGTTTATTACATAGGCCCCAGTTACTATAGTAACTTTTTATAGAGGCAGTGCGGGGGGCCCCCTTGCTTCAAGGCCCAGTCGCCACCCCTATATTTACGCCACTGGGAGCAGTGCAGCTTTTCATGTAGAGAAGACAATCCCATTATTTTATTTAGTTATTGTATTTTAATAAATAACAGAACCATTTATAATTATGATCTTTTATATTTGATCACGTCCTGATGGACCCTAGCACATTTTTTATATATGATATACAGTAGCAAAGAAATTGCCTTAGACAGAAGGAAAAACTGAACTGTGGCTAGATTTAAAGAAAATACAAAAATGCTACAGAAAATAAAAATCACAGTGTTAAGAAAAATAAACAAATCAATGCAAATAAATATGTTATAGCTGTTTAACTACAAATGGCACAAATTGTTCAAGTGAATCTGGTCTTGAAAGGGTCAATCACTGCTAACTTGTTGTCACGTGCAAAGGAGAATCTAGTTTCATTTCCTGGTGACAGAAGCCAGTCGATCTTTCATCAGAATAGCACATCCTTTTCAAAACACTGGTGAATACAGGTCTTACAGGACTACCAAAAAGCCTGCAAACATCGGAAACAGAGGAACTGGTTATAGCATAATAATACAGAAGACTTTCACAATTTAGCCTCTAGCAGACCCAGGTGGAGTGGGCAAAACTTCAAGCAGAAGGAGCAATAATGGACAAGCAAGAAGAAAGAGATAACCAGAAGAGTTTAATCTGCAAGACGGATTCACAGATGGTGCCCACAGCTACTTCTAGCTTGTACCAACCAGTTGATCAGTGTGGTATATGTAATTCTAGCTGTTCATCACCCGTGTTAATGGTGTCATGTAGGCACCGCTTTTGTCTTGACTGTCTGGAGAATTTCTGGCAGAATCTTCCTAATTGTGAAAGGCCATGCCCTTCTTGCAAATTGGCAAGAGAAGGGCAAGCCACAGCCTGCCAACAGCCATTACAGTGTGACCGGTGTCTCCCTCAAAGCCCATGCATTGCCCAATGGAGCTGTTTGACTTGTAAGGAGTCGTATTGTCCTGAGCACTTTCAGCCACACATGCTGGAAGAGAAAAAAAACAGCCACCAAGTGTGTAACGCACAAGGTGAGGAGGCCAGAAATATGGGGGAGTTGAGGAGAAGGACACACTGGTGTATGGAGCACAGGGAAAGGCCAGTGGAGCTGTTCTGCGGGGCATGCAGAATATGCGTGTGTACACTGTGCCCTCTACTTGGAGCACACAAAGGTCATCAAGTGACACTCATACAAGAAGAAGCCACGAATAAGAAGGTACCCTATATTTTATTAACATCATTGCTTAAATAGTTAATAAAATTTTTAATTAATATTCTATCTAATGCTGGTTAGAGCATGGTCCTGAGCAGTGGATTAGTTGCAGATTCCCGAGCAGTGGATTAGTTGCAGATTTTTGTTGCAGAATCGACACCAAAAATTTGGAAGTAAAATACAGTACAATGCAGTACATGATTTTCTAATTCTCAGCATGTTCTCCCTGTTGCAGATTTTTTTTCAGATTTGCAGCAGATGTCCCCCATTGTTTTTCAAAAAGTAAAATAGTAGCAGAATCTATGACAAGATCCACATGTAACCACTCCAGAGCAGATATGTGTAAATAAAGAGGTTGTTTTTTAAATTTAATACACTGTAAAATTCAGTGTTGTTACATTAATAACTTCCCGCATTTTTCGGATTTTCATTTTAGTTTTTTCCCCCATAAGCTGTAACGTCTTTAATTTTTCCATCGATAAAGTCATATGAGGTCATTTATAACCATATTGGGCTATTGGAAAGGTAATGTAGTATCTTAGGTAACAATATCATCTTGGCTAGTGCTACCTTGGCCGCCAGGGGCGTCGCTAGCACCGGACCTCCGGGCCCCGGATCTTTGGCCCGGTGCCCCGGATCTCTGGGCGATTGCCGCTACAGGGGTCGCAATTGCAACCGGGCAGCGGTCTTCTAGCGTCAGGACGCTGTGCGCCGTGCATGATGTCACGATGTCGGATGGTGTCGGGACATCCGCTGCACCGAAGAGCTGGGTAAGTGTGACATCATTACTGCCTGCTGGGATCCTGTATCTAAGCCTGCCTTATAATAGGCTTAGATACAGGGTCCAACAGATAGCATCAAACATGGGCTTAGATACAGGGCCCATGTGTGATACCGTCTGTTGGACCATGGATCTAAGCTTACCACAAGGCAGGCTTAGATACAGGACCCCAGCAGGAAGTAATCTTATACTGTATAAGATTACTGTCTGCTGGGGCCCTGTATCTAAGTCTAACATGTGGTAGGCTTAGATACAGGGTCCAACAGACAGTATCACACATGGGCCCTGTATCTAAGCCCATGTGTGATGCTGTCTGTTGGACCATGTATATAAGCTTACCACAAGCCAGGCTTAGATAGAGGACCCCAGCAGACAGTAATCTTATACAGTAAGCTTAGATACATAGTCTAACAGACAGTATCACACATGGGCCCTGTATCTAAGCCCATGTGTGATGCTGTCTGTTGGACCCTGTATCTAAGCCCCCATTTTTGATAACCAGCCAGATACAACACAGCAGCAGCAGGCTAGCATTACCAGGGTGGGAAGGGCCACTGTTTTTGGCGTTTTCCAGGCTAGTAATGCCAGCCTGCGGCCGCCCCAGTGCCCGACCATCACTACATATGGTCAGGTACTGGATCATACCCGGCTCTACCCGGCACCTCTGGTGGTGGTGGTGGGTATCGGGGTAATAATGGGGATTAGTGTTTGCCTTTTCACCAGCTAACATTATGCCTCGTCTTGGTAATGGACTCTGTCAACCAGCCAGCAGCTATTAATAAGGCGGTAGTATTAACGTTTAGAAAAATACAAGGACAAAGAAAAATCTTTTATTGAAATAAAAAACACACAACCCTCATTAACCATTTTATTGAGAATAAAAAAAACGTAACCTAAGTAGTCCTCGAATCTGACGTAGTCCAACAACCGAACCTGTAAAAAACCACAAAAACACCCCAAAAATTTGTAACATATAAAAAAAAACAAACAATTATTATACTTCCTTTCCTGGGTCCAGCGCTGGAGCTGCAATGTCAGCGAGCTGGGCCATGTATCTAAGCCTATCAAGTGTGATACTGTCTGCTGAGCCACTGTATCTAATCCTATCCGTAGCTAAAGGGTCATAGGGCTTGTGTATGTGTGTGTATATATATATATATATATATATATATATATATATATATATATACACATTATATATTTTTTTGTTTTTTTGTTTTGAGGGTGAACATATGTTAGTACAAGGATACTTACTGCTGGGGCCCTGTATCTAAGCCTATCATGTATGGTGCTGTCTGCTGAGACAAGGAGGGTATGTGGGACTACCTACAGGGGACTGCATGGCACCAGGGCCGGCCTTAGGATAGATGGCGCCCCGTGCAAAATTATCTTTCGGCGCCCCACCCCATCATAAAAAAAATGTTCCATAAAAGAAGTATAATGCCCCCGACAGTATAATGCCCTATATAGTGCCCCCACACAGTATAATGCCCCTTTAGTGCCCCCCATACAGTATAATAATATTTAATAATATATTATAACCCCTTCAAGGACACAATATTTTGTCCTCTTATTGTGCCCACACTGTATTATGCCCCCTAAGTGCCACACACAGTATATTGCCCCCTGTAGTACACCTACACAGTATAAGGTGCCCCCCTGTAGATTGTGCCATACAGCCTCCCTGTAGACAGTAGATATTCAGGAAAACAGCAGCAACGCCACAAAAAATTCTTCAGTGTGAAATGACAACTCCCCAAACATGGGTGGTGCACGCAGTAAAGATTCCCAGGTCCAAGGGAGACCATCTATATGCAATCGAAGAAAGGAACTGCAGCACTCAAGATAATGCAAAGAAGTATATTTGATTTATTCACCAAGCATAAAAACACTGGCAATGTTTCAGCCCATGAATGGGTCTTTATCAAGCATGATTGATAAAGACCCATTCATGGGTTGAAACGTTGCAAGTATTTTTATGCTTGGTGAATAAATCAAAAACACTTCTTTGGATTATCTTGAGTGCTGCAGTTCCTTTCTTCGATTCCCTGTAGACAGTGCCATAATCCCCCATCTCCTCCTTGTAGACAGTGCCATACAGCCCCCCACCTCCCCCTTGTAGACAGTGCCCCCAAACAAAACAAAAAATTGTAATCACCTAGGCCCCGTTCCCACGACGAACTGAGCTGCTCCATGAAGAGATCCTTGCCTAGGCCGGCGTGATCCTGTAGCTTAGTACAGAGTTTCCCGACCTTTTCGGACTTGAGGCACCACTGGAAAAATAAAATTTCCTCAGGCACCCCTACCAAAAATTGTTTACAGAAAGACAGAAAACGGCTAAAAACAAGCACTACACTCGTAGGGTTCACACAGCATTTTTTGTAAGGCAAAAAAAAATCTGCCTCAAAATTCCTTGAGCAATATTAAAGCAGATTTTGAATTGACAGCGTTGTTTGACTTTTTTTTTTTGAGTTTTTTTTTAAGCCGTTGAAGCTAATGCAAAAGATGCAGGCAAAAATGCACCAAACGAGTGCAGCAGACATTTTCTGCCTCCTATTAATTTCAATTGGAGCTCAGAGGTGGAAACCACTTGAAGACTATCAGCCCCCACTCACAGTAAAATGACCATTAGCCCGCCACTCACAGTAAAATGACCATCAGCTCCCCACTCACAGTAAAATGACCATCAGCTCACCACTCACAGTAAAATGACCATCAGCCCTCCACTAACAGTAAAATGACAATCAGCCCCTAGAGAGCACCACACAGCCCCCTGTAGGTAGGGCCACATAGGCCCTTGTAGGTAGTGCCACACTGCCCCTTGTAGGTAGTGCCACACAGCCCCCGGTAGGTAGTGCCACACAGCCCCCTGTAGGTATTGCCACACAGCCCCCTTGTAGGTAGTGCCACACAGCCGCCTTGTAGGTAGTGCCACACAGCCCCCTTGTAGGTAGTGCAACACAGCCCCCTTATAGATAGTACCACACAGCCCACAGCCCATTGTAGATAGCACCTCCCCCTTCCTGTAGATAGCACCACTGTAGCTCTCTGAAGGAGCGGTATCCCCCTGTGGCTGGGGATTCCGCTGCTGGAGTGCTCCGCTTGATGTCTCTGTCCATATATGGACAGTGACATCAGGAGCAACTCCTGAAGAGGAATCCCTGGCCACAGCGTTGCCGATGCTGTGACCAGGGATTCCACTCTAGAAGCCCCTGTTGTCTGTGTCCATTTATGGACAGTGATGTCTAGGGCTTCCCCTAGAGTGGAATCCCCGGTCACAGAGTCAGCAACGCTGTTGTCGGGGATTCCGCTTCAGGAGTTGCCCCTGATGTTACTGTATATATATGGACAGAGACATCAAGCGCTCCGGCCACAAGGGGATTCCACTCCTTCAGTGAGCTACAGTGGCGCTAGTAGATAGCAGAGCAGGGAGATACTTCCCTGATCTGCTATAATGGCGTTGCTACCGCTGTAGCAGCCGCGGCGGCTGCTAGCGGCCCCGCCAGCGATGGGGGGCACGTCCCAGTGGACGGCTTGGGCGCCCTCATGCCCAGTGTTGGTGCTAGCAGCCGCTATGGCTGCTACAGCGGTAGCAACATCACTGAGTGAAGTAGCGCCCGGGCCCGGCGACACAGCAGCTGCCTTTCTGCTTCTGAAGCAAGCAGGGGAAGGGAGCCAGTGCAGCGCCCCCTTCCATCTGCTGGAGTGATGCGCCCTGTTGCACACCCCTAAGGCTGGCCCTGCATGGCACTGTCTACAAGGGGGATGTATGGCGGGGGGACTGTGTGTGGAACCATACAGGGGGGTTTGTGACACTATATACAGAGCAGAGGGCATTGTGTGGGGAACGCTCTATAGGTGTCTTTGATTATAGCCCCAAGACATAACTTTGCTTGGGGCCCCAGAAATGTCAAATTTGTCTCTGAGGTTTAGTACAAGGATACTTACTGCTGGGGCCCTGTATCTAAGGCTACATTCACACGCGCGTGACAGATCTACATGCGTAAAAAACGCGAGTAAATCTGGTTGTGTGCATTGCATTTTGTATCAGTGTGCTTTGCGTGTGGCATGTTTTTTTTCCACGCTTGCAAGCACATTTTTTTTTCAGTGTAATTGATTCGTGAAACACTAACAGCACACAGATATTGTCCGTGGCTAGGTGCGTTAAATAGCCAATCAGCGTCATACACTTCTCTCCATTCATTTACTCTGCACATAGTGATCCTGCATTGTTCACTATGTGCTGTCACTTACTCACACATTAACGTTACTGAAGTGTCTATTCACAATCCTGACACTTCGGTATGTTTGTGTGGGACTTACAGCACAGCAAGCGTAATCTCGCGAGATCACGCTGTAAATGACAGCTTACAGCGAGACCACGCTTGCTGTGCTGTAACTCCCACACAAACGTTAGCGAAATGTCGGGATTGTGAATAGACATCCCGTCCTGGCTGGAGGTGATGTCTATTCACTTCAGGATACTTCAGTAACGTTAATGTGTGTGTATGTGACTGCACATAGTGAATAACGCAGGATCACTATGTCTGATTACATGAATGGAGAGAAGTGTATGACGCTCTCCACAACGCCCACTTGGTCAAAAGTAAAAACACACCCAGTTGGGCATTAAGAAAGTCATTAGCATAAAGCTAAAATCGCTCATAACTTGGTGAAGATAGATCGTTTTTCTAAATAGAAAACACTGCTGTTACCTACATTATAGCGCCGATCTCATTATGTAAAAGATAGGGCACTTATAATGTGGTGACAGAGCCTCTTTAAGTATCTCTGGAAGTAAGAGATTTAAATATTTTTCAAAGGTCCGGGTAAGTGGGCCGTACATTGAGGGTATGTTCACACGGCGGGGGTCTGTAACGGCTGAAATTACGGGGATGATTCAGCCTGAAAACATCCCCGTAATTTCAGCCGTACCGGCATGTGCAGGCGCTTGAACGCCGCGTCAATTACGGCCGTAATTAGCGCTGCTATTCATTGGAGTCAATGAATAGCGGCTCCAATTACGGCCCAAGAAGTGACAGGTCACTTCTTCTACGCGGGCGTCTATTTACGCGCCGTCATTTGACAGCGGCGCGTAAATATACGCCTCGTGTGAACAGACAAACGTCTGCCCATTGCTTTCAATGGGCAGATGTTTGTCAGCGCTATTGAGGCGCTATTTTCGGGCGTAATTCGGGGCAAAAACGCCCGATTTACGTCCGTAAATAGGCCGTGTGAACATACCCTGAAGTTGACGGGCCACATTACTTTTAAACAATACTATAATAATACTACATTACTATAATAATACTACATTACTATAACGATACTACATTATTATAATAATACTACACTACTATAATAATAATACTACATTACTATAATACTACATTACTATAACACTACATTACTATAATAATACTACACTACTATAATAATACTGCATTACTATAACGATACTACATTACTATAATTATACTACATTACTATAACGATACTACATTACTATAATAATACTACATTACTATAACAATACTACATTACTATAATAATACTACATTACTATAATAATACCGCTAGGTTAAAACTTACCGGAAATTTGTGAGTTTACTCCATGTGCTTATTTTAACAATCCAGTTTTTCAGTTTAAGTGTCGCTAAATGCAGTCTGGCTGCTCAGTTAGCAGAGTTTTGAAGACACAAGAATGTCCAGATTGGGCAGCCCCTTTCGAAATAGTGCCACAGTGCCCTCTGTAGATATTGTCACAGTGCCCTCTGTAGATACTGCCAAGCACTCCTGTTGGTAATGCCACATTGCGCTCTGTAGATAGTGCCACCCCCCATAGATAATGCCACAGTGCCCTCTGTAGATATTGCCACAGTGCCCTCTGTAGATACTGCCACATACCCCTTTGTAGATAATGCCACACACACACACCCCCCTATAGATAGTACTACACATACCCCTCCCCTGCAGATAGCGCCCCACACCCCCCCCCCGCCTCCCTGTAGATCGCTCGATTAGGGCTCCCTCTAGGAGTGGAATCCCCAGCCAGAGCGTTGCTGACGCACTGGCCGGGGATTCCTCTCCTGAAGGATCCACTGATGTCCATTTATGGACAGTGACGTCAGGGGCCACCTCTAGGAGCGGAATCCATGGTCAGAGCATCGGCAACACTCTGGCCGGAGATTTCAGCCCAGGAGGAGCCCCTGACAGGACAGTAAAGTCAGGGGCCCTTCCAGTAGAGGAATCCCCAGCCAGAGCGTCGGCAATTCTACAAGGAGGGGCGTGTAGCACTGTCGACAGAGTAGGGTATGTGGGGCGCTACTATCTACAGGGGGGTGGCACTATCTACAGGGGGCTTTGTGGTGCCCTATCTACAGGGAGGTGGCACTTTCTACGGGGGGGGGGGTGCATGCGGCACTTTCTACAGAGAGTCTGTGTGTGGCACTCCTCCTTCGGCCTGCTCTCTGCTGTCCCGAGGATGTCTCGGGAGATTCGGTGACCTGTGAATCACAGATGACAGCCTCATGGGCTGCGGGCTGCATGTTTAAGACCCCTGTCATAAGGCATACCATCGAGGCCTGGTGATTTATTATTAGATGCTTCCCTGAGGGCCCTCAATATTTCTTGCATTAGCACTTCTAAAACGCAAATCTGTGCGATACTCAGGATAGGAAAATTCAACTGACCTAGGTACTGCTTGATCTCATTAATATTGCTCCCTGAGTTGGAATTATAACTTTTTTTTGTAATAAGTGGCACAGTCCCATGCTATGGCCTCTGGGTCAGAAACTAAGTTCCCATCCTCCCCTTCAATAGCTATTATACAGTTAGGCTGAAACTGGCTTCTTGTAATTCTCGCCAGTAGTTTGCTTGATCTATTTGCCATTAAGAAATATTGCCTGGAGCATTATTTCTTGATTTGCTTGATCTCTTATAAGGGATTCGTATCTTAGTTGTGCATCTTTCCAGCTTTCTGAAAATTCAACCGAAAGGGGTCTCTCTATATATTTTTACCGTTATATTAACTTGTTCTTTCAGCTGTAGTATTTGTTTATTCTCTGCCCTTATGTAGGCCTTAGTAGTCTCCCATATTATATCTGCGGAAGCCATATATATTTGTGACCAGTGGCGTAGCTATAGGGGTCGCAGCGGTCGCAATTGGCCCTCGGCCCCCCGCACCACATCAATAAAAAGTTACTGTAGTAACTCGGGCCGCAGGCCCCTGTTACTATAGTAACTGACAGTACTTACCTTCCTGGTTCCGGAGGTCCTGACGTCACAGCGCTGTGCGCAGCGCATGATGTCACAACGCTATGTGCCGCGCACAACATCGTGATCCTGGATAGAGTCAGGACAGAAATTCTGCTGCGGCTGAAGAGGAGGGTAAGATTAATATCCCTGTCTGCTGAAGCGGATTGGCGGGGTCCGACTCCCGGGAGCCAGCCAATCAGCTGTTTTGAAGGGGCCGCAGCGCTTGTACGAGAGCTGCTTCCCCTTACTGTGAATCCGTGTTGGCGATTCACAGTGTGAGCGAGTAAGGGAAATGAAGGGGAAGCAGCTCTCGTACGAGTGCTGCGGCCCCTTCAAAACAGCTGATTGGCGTGCTCCCGGGAGACGGATCCCGACCCATCAGCTATTGATGGCCTGTCCTGAAGATAGGCCATCAATGTTTAGGGACTGGGCAACCCCTTTAAGCCTACGATGTAGCAGGCTTAGAGGGCCCATGAGACAGGATCAAAGATTGTGTGATCCTGTCTGCTGGGCCCTATATCTAAGCCAATCACATGGTAGGCTTAGATACATGGCCCATGTGTGATCCTGTCTGATGGGCCCTGTTTTTAAGCCTACCACATGGTAGGTTTAGATACAGGGACCCAGCACACAGTAATCTTATACTGTATAAGATTACTGTCTGCTGGACCCTGTATCTAAGCCTACCTTATGGTAGGCTTAGATACAGGGTCCCATGGACAGTATCACACATGGGCCCTGTATCTAAGCCTACCATGTGATTGGCTTAGATATAGGGCCCAGTAGACAGCATCACACAATCTTTGATCCTGTCTCACACTATATTACTACCGCCTTAGTAATGGCCGCCGGCTGATTGACAGCATCCATCGCTAAGGCGGGGCTTAGTGTTAGCCAGTGCAGAGGCTAACACTAACCTTCTTTATTACCCCGGTACCCACCGCCACCAGGGGTGCTTGGAACTGAAGAGCCGGGTACGATCCAGTACTTGACTATCTGTTATGATGGTCGGGCAATGGGGCGGCCGCAAGCTGGTATTATCAGGCTGGGAAAGGCCAGAAACAGTGGCTCTTCCCACCCTGGTAATGCTAGGCTGCTGCTGCTTTATTGTATCTGGCTGGTTATGAAAAATGGGGGGGGGGGCCCCACGTCATTTAAAAAAAATAAAATAAAAAATAACCAGCCAGATACAACACAGGCGCAGCAGGCAGCATTAACAGGGTGGGAAGGGCCACTGTTTTTGGCCTATCCCAGCCTAATAATACCAGCCTGCGGCCGCCCCGGTGCCTGACTGTCACTACAGATGGTCAGGTACTGGTTCGTACGCGGCTCTTCCCAGTACCCCTGGTGGCACTGGGTACCGGGGTAATAATGGGGGTTAGTGTTAGCCTCTGCACCTGCTAACATTAAGCCCCACCTTAGTAATGGAGGTAGTCAATCAGCCAGCGGCCATTACTATGGCAGTAATAATAAAGTTTAAAAAAATACAAGGACATAGAAAAAATATTTTATTGAAATAAAAAAACACAACCCCAATTAACCATTTTATTGAGAATAAAAAAACGCTGTCATTGAAGTAGTCCTCAAATCCGAAGTAGTCCAACAACCGAACCTGTAAAAAAACACAAACACACAAAAATAATGAATGATGTTGACATACGTCAGACGAAATGGGGCTAAGTATGGCCTGTGTGGGGGGGGGGGGTCCCAAATAAAAAAGTCTCGGACAAAAATAGGTCCCGGCCTCAGAAAGTTTGGGAACCACTGCATTAGACTATCAGATAGTGAAGCATGATTTCTCATCCAAGAAAATGCGTTTCTACGAGCTAACACTTGGTATTGCAAATGCAGATTTCGGGTTTGTGGGCAGCTGCTCAGCCTTGGAAACGTAATCCATGAAGCTGCTGATGAAACAGATCTATTGCTGATCTTGCTCCTGGAGGCAATTTGGCACGGAGTATTGCAACCAAGGCAACAGTTGGTCTTATACATGTTATACAGTTCATTACGCCAGTTTCCTGTTCTGTTAAGACTTGTGCACATGGCAAAGCTCCTGTACAGGTCAGTAATGCAAAAATGTAGGCACTACTTTTGCTGCCATATAGTGCCTCTGTGTGACACTGTATGGCAGCATGTGAGAATATCTACGTTAAATGGCATGTGATGGACATGTGAGTAGTGGTGTAGGAATGAGGTGAATAGGGGTAGGGTTGCAGCAGCTTTCGCCGCTGTGTTGTTTAATCACTTTCCATACCACGACTGTATGTCAAGGTTTGAAGCAACTTTCTGCACCTCAACACACAGTTATGTCGCGGGGAAGGAGAGGGCTCAGGAGCTGTAGGTGTAAGCTGTAAAATACAGCTAATGTTAAGCCCTTAGATGCCGTAGTCAATAGTGACCTTTGTTACCCCATCGTCGCCACCGCGACACGTTGGGGCGAGGTACCAATGGGTTGTCAAAGCAGTTGGGGGCCTAGCAAACGCCCCCATTTCTGCCATAAGCATTTGCCTATTAGATGCTGCCTAAGGCAGGGTCTAATAGGTTGCCTTTCAGTAAAACCCTGACAGTAATAAATACAATGCAATACAGAAGAAAAATCACAAAATACTATTGCGGAATTGCTATTGCTATAAAAAGTCGTATGTGCCCTAAAATGTACCGAAAAAAACTACATATATTTGGTATTACCGTAAAAGTAATGACCCAGAGAATTAAGTCAAGTTCTTTATACCACATGGTGAACACCGTAAAAACAAAGCCCAAAAAACAACGGCGAAATAGCTTTTTTTCTTCCATCTCCCCAAAACTTTATAAAAGTTATACAATACACTATATGTACCCCAAAATAGTGCCATTGAAAAACACAATTTGCCCCGCAGAAACAAGCCTCCATCGGCTACGTCGACAGAAAACTAAAAAAGTTATGGCTCTTGGAATGTGGAGATGACAAAACTAAAAAAATTGCTTCGTCAAAGGGGTTTTCAGCCTCTAAAAATTGATGGCCTATCCTAAGGACAGGCTATCAATAGCTGATGGGTCGGGGTCCGACTTTCAGGACTCCCCGCCGATCAGCTGTTTTAAAGGGCCTGCAGCGCTCGTACGAGTGCTGCTTCCCTTTCATTTCTTCTTGCTCGACATGCATTTAGCGGCGATTCACATTATCACAGCCTTTTCTCCCATTCACTTCAATGAAGAAATGAAGGGGAAGCAGCGCTCGTACAAGCGCTGCGGCCCCTTCAAATCAGCTGATTGGCGAGGGTGCGGAAAGTCAGATCCCGACCCATCAGCTATTGATGGCTTATCCTGAGGATAGGCCTTCAATTTTTAGTAGCTGGAGAACTCCTTTAAGGCCCAAAATAGGCTGGTCCTGAAGAGATTAAGGGTGTTTTTTATGACAACTGTACTATTTATAGGGCCACTCTCTGGTGCCTGCACTGTGTTTGGGGCCACTGTCTGGCACCTGCACTGTGTATGAGGGCTTTCTTGGAGTGTATTGAGTTGGCTTTTTGATCAGAACTGTTTTCCTTCCTCTGTAGAACCAGTCAGTCACTGTATGGTAGTATTATTCAGTTACTGTATGACTTTTTTTGGGGGCATTTTAAGATTTCAAGGAATACTAATATATACATTTATTGACTATATACTATTTTTGATAGATCCCAGTATCTATAACAGTGGGCAAATTATGCTAAATTGGACATACGATGGGGCTAATACAGAAAATACAGTCACTTTTAGGATTACATCACTGAACAAGAAATATGCAGTTTTGCATAATAATGTATAAATATATATGTTTGCGTATGTGTACAAAATAGGACAAAGACGCATTGTTGGTGAAAATCAGGCAATTTAGCATTTGGGCCCCTGTCACATCTGTCACTGATATAACCAGATTACCTTTATTATAAATATTGAGCTACCAATAAAGTGATGTTGGAAAAAATGCACACAGTGGCAGGTATTGTCCAATTTTCCGTAAGGCCCAGTTCACAATGAGTTTTTTTACGCTGCTTTTGACGCGGAAACCGCATCGGAATCAGCGCCAAAAACACGTCAGAAACCGCCTCTCATTGCTTTTAGCCGTTTGCATTAAAAAAAAGTTGCGTGCTCATTCTTGCCGTAGGAGGCAGAGAAACTGTTTTTTACAGGTTTTTTTTGCCTGCTGTGCTAAATGGGCGAGAACGAAAAATGTCACAAAATCGCCTCGAAAATCGCTGCAAGAAATTGCAGGCAGGTCAAAATCTTAAATGCCTGCAAAAAAAAAAAAAAAAAAACTCAGTGTGAACAGGGCCTAATAGTTTTAAGAATGCTTGTGTAAGCAGAATGATGTTCTCAAGGTTTCGGTAGAAATACCACTATGCAGAGCTCCGGCTGTCTAGTGACATCTGCTGGATCTTTTGAAATACCGTATGAAAAACAAAGGTTTGAAAGATCTGGCACCTGAACTGAGAAAAGTATTGGCAATTTGCCATAGTCTTCCATTATTATTTAATTTTAAGTTTGTAATTAATGATCGCCACATGCTAAAAACAAAAAGGAACCTTTTAAAAAATGCTGACAAATGTGCAGCGGGATAGCAAAACGCCTCATGTTAATTAGCATGCTTAACGCACTTTTAGGACAAGTATCTTCGTTAAAACAGATTATCTTATAAAGAAAATGCAAATACAGCAATCTATTTGACTAAGAAGCTATTTTAATGTATCTTCTCTTATCAAAGATTACAAAAAAACTTTTTTATTTGGATGAAGTTTACTTTTTGTCTTGACGCTTACTAGCAGAACAGTTAGGGTATGTGCACACGACCTATTTTCAGACGTAATTCAGGCGTTTTACGCCTCGAATTATGCCTGAAAAGACGGCTCCATTACATCTGCAAACATCTGCCCATTGCTTGCAATAGGTTTTACGATGTTCTGTTCAGACGAGGTATAATTTTACGCTTCGCTGTCAAAAGACGGCGCGTAAAATGACGGCTCGTCAAAAGAATGCAGGACACTTCTTGGGACGTTTTTGGAGCCGTTTTTCATTGACGCCATTGAAAAACAGCTCCAATTACGTCCGTAAAAGACACCGCGAAAAACGCGAGTACTTGCAAAAACGTCTGAAATTCAGGTGCTATTTTCGCCTGAAAACAGCTCCGTAATATCAGACTTAATTTGCTACTGCGTGTGAACATACCCTAATATGGACGCCAAATGTCAGAGGCTTAGTGCCAGGGGAGTAACTAGGAAAGACTGGGCCCCATAGCAAACTTTTGACTGGGGCCCCCCTCCCCTGGGTGTCACACAACCCCCCCCCCCTGTAGATAGTGCCTTTTTTACAGCCCCCTCTGTAGATAACGCCATACAGCCCCCTCTGTAGATAGCGCCATACAGCCCCCCTGTAGATAACGCCATACAGCCCCCCTGTAGATAACGCCATACAACCCCCTCTGTAGGTAACGCCATACAGACCCCCCTGTAGATAGCGTCATACAGCCCCCCCTGTAGGTAACGCCATACATCCCCCTTTAGATAACGCCATACAGCCCCCCTGTAGATAGCGCCATACAGCCCCTCTGTAGATAGCGCCATACAGACCCCCTGTAGATAGCGCCATACAGCCCCCTATGTAGATAGCGCCTTACAGACCCCCTGTAGATAGCGCCATACAGTCCCCTCTGTAGAGAATGCCATACAGCCCCCTCTGTAGATAACGCCATACAGCCCCCTCTGTAGATAGCGCCATACAGACCCCCCTGTAGATAGCGCCATACAGCCCCCCTGTAGATAACCGCATTCAGCCTCCCTGTAGATAACGGCATACAGCCCCCCTGTAGATAACGCCATACAACCCCCTCTGTAGGTTAACGCCATACAGACCCCCCCTGTAGATAGCGTCATACAGCCCCCCCTGTAGGTAACGCCATACATCCCCCTGTAGATAACACCATACAGCCCCCCTGTAGATAGAGCCATACAGCCCCCTCTGTAGATAGCGCCATACAGCCCCCTGTAGATAACGGCATACAGCCCCCTGTAGATAACGGCATACAGCCCCCTGTAGATAACGCCTACAACCCCCTCTGTAGGTAACGCCATACAGACCCCCCTGTAGATAGCGCCATACAGCCCCCCCTGTAGGTAACGCCATACATCCCCCTTTAGATAACGTCATACAGCCCCCCTGTAGATAGCGCCATACAGCCCCCCTGTAGATAGCGCCATACAGACCCCCTGTAGATAGCGCCATACAGCCCCCTATGTAGATAGCGCCTTACAGACCCCCTGTAGATAGCGCCATACAGCCCCCTCTGTAGAGAATGCCATACAGCCCCCTCTGTAGATAACGCCATACAGCCCCCTCTGTAGATAGCGCCATACAGACCCCCCTGTAGATAGCGCCATACAGCCCCCCTGTAGATAACGGCATTCAGCCCCCCTGTAGATAACGGCATACAGCCCCCCTGTAGATAACGCCATACAACCCCCTCTGTAGGTAACGCCATACAGACCCCCCCTGTAGATAGCGTCATACAGCCCCCCCTGTAGGTAGCGCCATACATCCCCCTGTAGATAACATCATACAGCCCCCCTGTAGATAGCGCCATACAGACCCCCTGTAGATAGCGCCATACAGCCCCCTCTGTTGATAGCGCCATAAAGACCCCCTGTAGATAGCGCCATACAGACCCCCCTGTAGATAACGCCATACAGCCCCCTTTGTAGATATCTACAGAGGGGGCTGTATGGCGTTCTCTACAGAGGGGGCTGTATGGCGTTCTCTACAGAGGGGGCTGTATGGCGCTATCTACAGGGGGTCTGTATGGCGCTATCTACAGGGGGGACTGTATGGCGCTATCTAAAGGGGGTCTGTATGGCGTTATCTACAGGGGGACTGTATGGCACTATCTACAGGGTGTCTGTATGGCGTTCCCTACGGGGGGTCTGTAGATAACGCCATACAGCCCCCCCTGTAGGGAATGCCATACAGCCCCCCTGTAGGGAACGCCATACAGCCCCCCCTGTAGGGAACGCTATACAGCCCCCCCTGTAGGGAACGCCATACAGCCCCCCCCCCTGTAGGGAACGCCGTACAGGGTCCTCAACCCCCCAAAAAAATGCGACCTACAGTGTGAAAAGACAAAAGACATGTATCCCCTATCCACAGGATAGGGGATACATGTGTGATCGCTGGCAGCGATAGGGAGAACGGGGGACCGAAAGTCCGCCCAAGTTCTCCATGACTAACCTCTGACTACCGGCGTCTGCGCAGCTTAATAAAAATGAAAGGAGCGCTGGTCACGCATTCGCACAGGCATGACCGGCGCTCCATTCATTTCTACGGAGCTGCCGACACAGACCCCGGAAGTCCGAGGTTTGTGATGGAGAACTTCAGGGGCTTTCAGTCCCCCGTTCTCCCTATCAATGCCAGCGATCACACATATATCCCCTATCCTGTGGATAGGGGATACATGTATTTTTGTTTAATGGCAGAGCGGGGAGATACCTCCCTGCTCTGCCGTAGTGTTAAGTGGCATCCCGCTGTAGCAGCCATAGCGGCTGCTAGCGGAGCCTCCGGCCATGGTGGGGGCCCGTGCCGGCAGGCGACACGGGCCCCCTCATGCCGCAGGCCCCGTAGCAGCCGCTACGGCTGCTATGGCGGTAGTTACGCCACTGCTTAGTGCCCTTTCACCTCTCTTTCTCTGCAACATAAAGTATTGATTCCGAGCATACAATGACAAGGCCATAAAAAGCAAAATGGTTAACCAAACAGAGGCAAAGTTTCAATTGAATTTAGGTATTTATATAAATGCAAGAAAATCTAATTATATTAACACTTTAGTCATCCCCAAATCTTGTAGTGGATCATGACTGAGTACACTTGATAACTGACGATATATGGGGGAAGGCCCACCAGGGTATCAGAGGTTTTTCTTCGTTGGGTCCAGGTTGTTACATAAGGGTATGTTCACACGTAGTCAACAAAAACGTCTGAAAATCCAGAGCTGTTTTCAAGGGAAAACGTTTTTTTACCAACTCGCATTTTTCACGCCGTTTTCGCGGCGTTTTTTACGTCCGTTTTTGGAGCTGTTTTCATTGGAGTCTATGAGAAAACAGCTCCAAAAACGTCCAAAGAAGTGTCCTGCACTTCTTTTGACGAGGCTGTATTTTTACGCGTCGTCGTTTGACAGCTGTCAAACGACGACGCGTAAATAACAGGTCGTCTGCACAGTACGCCGGCAAACCCATTCAAATGAATGGGCAGATGTTTGCCGACGTATTTGAGACGTATTTCCAGACGTAAAACGAGGCAAAATACGCCTCGTATACGTCTGAAATTTGGCCGTGTGAACATACCCTAAGGGGCACCAAAGGTCCAGCAGAAGACAATCCCCATTTGAAGCTAATTTGGAGCTCATCATTTGTTACTAGGGACAATACAGTAAGGTTGATTTACCTTAGAATATATTAAGAATATGACTGAAATGGATTTTTCAAAATGCTTTATTCCAAATACTGGACTTTTTAGGTAAGCGATTTTAAATGGACGTTTCGGCTTATCCAAGGCCATTATAACCATCGCTGTGAGAAAAAAAGAACAAGTGTATAATATACATTCTGAACTGTAATCACTTATATCGAAATGGATACATTTTCCTAAAATATTAACATAGGTATATAAATCTAAGGTAAATGTATACAAGAAAAAATACAGTGAAGACGATAAATTGCTAGTATATAATGATTTAAGGATGATTGGAGCATGGTTTAGTCTTTTCTCAACGATTTTGGCGGATATCGTCAGTACGGAAAGCCGCGTGATATGAAAATAGGAACCAGAGAAGTTCCATGATGAGATAAAACATGCTCAATATTCATTGAGTAAAAAATATTTATATATATATATATATATATATATATATATATATATATATATATATATATATATACAAACGCAATGTCAGCCGCACAGCCTTGTAAGTCGTATGTGGGTGCCGACCCGCCCAGGTCAGGGCTAACAGACCTGCCGCAGTAGAATCCAAAAATCAGGCAGCACTCCAAGGTATAAGCAAAATATAAAAAGGTGCTTTATTGGTCCATACAAACACGACGTTTCAGCTCAACACAGGAGCCTTTCTCAAGTGAACAAATTCATGTCATGACCACATATATATAGGAGAACCAATATTATAAAAAAGTAGGGCCAATAAAATGCAACCACACGTACAAGGTTGCCAAAAAGATACATAGTGAAATCATATACACAACTTTTAGACAAGTAAGGGGTTTATATTCAGAATATAGGGTTCTGAATATAAACCTCCACGCAATAGGCTGGGCTTTCCTTTGCCTTATATATGCACATACTTATTGGGCACTTCAGTATAAACTGTCTTCCCACATTGAGTACGGGTGACAAGGGCTTCCCTTTCACTCGCTAAATCCATTACTTATCGTGGATTTTTTCGCACATCTGAGATTGGTTTTTGCCCTCTTCAGTTATGGCTGACTGGCATTCCTTTCGGTACTGCGCATGCGTGACATGTGCAGTACGAATACTAATGCTTTTGACAGCCCGATATTCCTGAGCTTGCGTAGTAGCGGCTCGGTAATGGCGATTATAACACACATGTACTGTGTTTATATTGGAGCCGGATCCTTACTCTCGGTGAGTCCCTCAAGTGTAGTAATACTTACACATATGTACGATCTCTACTAATTACATACAATTAAAAGATTGTTAGATTGTATAACCATCTATATTGTATCATGTTATGTATTGTAGTCCTGCTTAGATAACACTTTTGTAACACACCCCTTACTTGTCTAAAAGTTGTGTATATGATTTCACTATGTATCTTTTTGGCAACCTTGTACGTGTGGTTGCAATTTATTGGCACTACTTTTTAATAATATTGGTTCTCTTATATATGTGTGGTCATGACATGAATTTGTTCACTTGAGAAAGGCTCCTGTGTTGAGCTGAAACGTCGTGTTTTTATGGACCAATAAAGCACCTTTTTCTATTTTGCTTATACCTTGGAGTGCCGCCTGATTTTTGGATTCCATATATAAATATATGCATAGGCCTATGGTGCATAGGCTGTCTGATGAGCCTAGTTAGGCTCCACCTGAGACGGCTCTTTATATCAGGTGTGTGCAGTCCAGCAGCCGAGACAGAAGAGGGGATTAGTTCAAGTGTGCCCCTTGAGGCCGTAGTTGAGAAAGTCGAGAGTGTCACATGTGATGTGCGTACTGTTACTAATAGCAACCCAGAGAGGTCTGGTGAGTGCGGTGGAAAATTGTCTCTGGACGGACAGTCTGAGCATTTAAATGCTGAGATGAAAAACTCCAAGATGGAGGGGAGTATAGCGTCTGAAAGTGGTTTGCTGGATGGTACGGTGTATACCAAAACTCACGAGATGAGTGTTACTGAACACTATGAGCCAGTGTCTAAACCAAGGGGTAACACACAAAGCCACTTCATGGATGCGGAAAGGTCCATGAATGTAGGGCACCACACATGTAAATACGGCTGTGATCAGCAAAAGCTAGTAGTGCCTACAAGGGATGAGGATGCTGCTAGGCATGCCAACATAGAAGAGTTGCAGGAGCACCCGTATAATACACCCTGGGGTGATTATCAAATGTTTGTTACTGTAGGGGTGACCCTAAGTGTGATTATGTCCCAACGTAGGAGCTTTGACCCTGGAGGGAGGTTGAAATGTGATCAGTCCTACGGCCTTTATCAAAGGGGGGGGGGGGGATATGTAGCAGTGCAGCTGCTGGACGGTGCAGAAACTCAGGTTTTAAGCAACCAGGGAGCATGTACAGCAGAGAGGGTTTTCTCTGCTGGTGCTTGGGCTGTCTGATGAGCCTAGTTAGGCTCCACCTGAGACGGCTCTTTATATCAGGTGTGTGCAGTCCACACAGGGCTCTCAGTCTGGGGAAGACAGGCATGCTAGCCTGTGAGAGTCACCACCGTGTGAGGTAAAACTGAAGGTTTTGAGGTGCTGGGCACAAGGCTCAGTGTCACGTAGTGAGGGACACTGAATGTGTTAGTTAGAGGCTGGATGGCCTAGGGTTTATTTTGGATGTTTATTGTTGTACCACTGACCTGCTGTTGTGAAGACAATAAAGCTAGCTGCGGCTGGTTTAAACCTTTTTGGAATGAACTTTCTATGTGTGCCAACCATCTCACCCGGGAGATGGCGATCCCATGAGCTAAGTGGTCCCCAAGTTGTCACAATATATATATATATATATATATATATATATATATATGTATATATATATATATATATATATATATATATATATATATATAAGCAAGTAAAGTAAAAGCAGCACCGTTCTTCAAGTGTGGGGTGCAAGTCCCTGTTCAGACACACGACCAGTGTCACAAATCCACAGACAAATCCAATACACAGGTCAGCACTCCAGAGTAAAGTGAAAAATAAGGATCCTTATTTTTCACTTTACTCTGGAGTGCTGACCTGTGTATTGGATTTGTCTATATATATATATATATATATATATATATATATATAGCAGATATAAAAAAATGGCGACAGCACCCTGCAACACTAATGCCACCTAAACCACTAAATATAAATAGATATGCACTAAAGCTCAATCTACCTACAAATAGGGAGGTTCTTAGTGCACATTTTGATCAAAAAGTGTTAGCCCACCTGCCCTATATGCCCACCTGCCCTATATATATATATATGAGAAATATATATGCACGGTGGCGTAACTGCCATGGTAGCAGCCGTAGCTGCTACTACGGGGCCCGCGGCTTGAGGGGGCCCATGCCGCCAGCCGAAACACCCCCCCATATGCCTGGTGGCGCCGCTAGCAGCCTTTATGGCTTTCACAGCGGTAGCGCCGCTACTATGGGGCCCGCGCCGCCGAGCCTCCAACAAGTATGGGCCGGGCGACACAGGCCCTCTCATGCCTGTAGGCGTCGCTAGCACCGGAGGGGGCCCCGGTGCTAGCGACAGCCAAATACGTGCATTAGCGCTGAATGTCCAACCATCCAGCGCCTTACAATGACGCTGATTGGCTAGTGGCGTGATGACATCATCGCGCCGCTTCCATGCTTGAATGGTGCTGATTGACGGGGCAAGTCATTCTGCCCCGCCAATCAGCGTCATTGGACGACGCTCGTTCAGCTCCTGCAGACCTGCTCAGAAGAGAGCATGTCTGCATCACCAGTGAACAGCGTGGGAATGGGATCATTTGAGTATGTAAAGCTTTTTGGTTTTTTTCTCATAAAACTGTGAGTGGCATTATCTATAGTGGGGGCTCTATCTACAGGGGATCGTCTATATGTGGGCCACTATATAAAGGGGGGTCTATATGTGGTGCACTAGCTATAGGGGCGGTCTGTATGTGGGGATGTGAGGCACAATCTACAGGGGGGGTCTATATGTGGGGATGTGGGCCACTATATACAGGGGGGTCTATATGTGGGCCACTATCTACAGGGGGGTCTATATGTGGGGATATGGGGCACTATCTACAGGGGGGTCTATATGTGGGGCACTATATGTGAGACACTATACAGGGGTGGGCTATATGTAGAGCACTATCTATAGGGGAGCTATTTTTTTAGGGTATTTTCTATAGGTGTGGGCTATAGGTGGGACACTATATACAGGGGTGGGTTACCTGTGGGGCACTAGCAACAGGGTGGCTATATGTAGGGCACAGTCTACAGGGGTGGGCTATATGTGGGACACTATACACAGGGGAAGCTATATGTGAGACACGATCTACAGAGGTGGGCTATACGTGGAGCCCTATCTATAGGGGAAGCTATATGTAGGGCAGCACATTGGCTCAGTGGTTATCACTATTGCCTTGCAGCTCTGGAGTCCATATGTGGGCACTATCTACAGAGGGTTGTATGTGGGATTCTATCTACAGGGGCTTCTATGTAGGGCACTATCTACAGAGGCTCTATGAGGGTCACTATCTACAGGGGCTATGGGGGCACTATCTACAGGGGGCATGGTATGTGTGTGTGACAGTGTATAGTACTATTTTAATCAGGGACACAGTGTATGGTGCTATTATAGTTAGAGGTGCAGTGTATGGTGCTTTATTATATTTAGAGGTGTTGGGAAATTTTACTTTGTTTATAGGTGCAGAAATGTTTTAAAACTGAGAAGCTGAAGACATCTGAGCGGAAAACTGCAGAAATGGGTCATGGCCGGTAGAAATCCATCATAGATGTCTGGACCGGAGGGAGAAGAAAAAAAGTAGAATCTGAGACGTCACTGGTGAGTCACTTAATGTAAATATTTATTCTGCCTCTAATCAGTATTGTATTCACTGTGTGTTCTGCAGTGAGATGATGGTGGTATGATTCTTTTGTGAAACAGCATCTCCCATATCCCATATCCTTACCATTGTTCAGGCCATGCTGGGAGCTGTAGTTTTATGCCGTGCAAACCTATACAGCAGGGGTTGCACTAAATTGAGCTGTATTTGTTCTGGTGTTGTATACACTACCGTTCAAAAGTTTAGGGTCACTTTCCTTATTTTTGAAAGAAAAGCACAGTTTTAATGCAATATCTACATAGGTGTATAGAGGCCCATTTCCAGCAACCATCACTCCAGTGTTCTAATGGTACATTGTGTTTGCTATCTGAGTTAGAAGGCTAATGGATGATTAGAAAACACTTGAAAACCCTTGTGCAATTATGTTAGTACCGCTGTAAACAGTTTTGCTGTTTAGAGGAGCTATAAAACTGACCTTCCTTTGAGCTAGTTGAGAATCTGGAGCATTACATTTGTGGGTTCTATTAAACTCTCAAAATGGCTAGAAAAAGAGAGCTTTCATGTGAAACTCGACAGTCTATTCTTGTTCTTAGAAATTAAGGCTATTCCATGCGAGAAATTGCCCAGAAACTGAAGATTTCCTACAACGGTGTGTACTACTCCCTTCAGAGTACAGCACACACAGGTTCTAACCAGAGTAGAAAGAGAAATGGGAGGCCCCGCTGCACAACTGAGCAACAAGACAAGTACATTAGAGTCTCTAGTTTGAGAAATAGACGCCTCACAGGTCCTCAACTGGCAGCTTCATTAAATAGTACCCGCAAAACGCCAGTGTCAACGTCTACAATGAAGAGGCGACTCCGGGATGCTGGCCTTCAGGGCAGAGTGGCAAAGAAAAAGCCATATCTGAGACTGGCTAATAAAAGGAAAAGATTAATATTGGCAAAAGCACACAGACATTGGACAGAGGAAGATTGGAAAAAGTGTTATGGACAGACGATTCGAAGTTTGAGGTGTTTGGATCACACAGAAGAACATTTGTGAGACACAGAACAACTGAAAAGATGCTGGAAGAGTGCCTGACGCCATCTGTCAAGCATGGTGGAGGTAATGTGATGGTCTGGGATTGCTTTGGTGCTGGTAAAGTGGGAGATTTGTACAAGACAAAAGGGATTTTGAAGAAGGAAGGCTATCACTCCATTTTGCAATGCCATGCCATACCCTGTGGACAGCGCTTGATTGGAGCCAATTTCATCCTACAACAGGACAATGACCCAAAGCACACCTCCAAATTATGTAAGAACTATTTAGGGAAGAAGCAGGCAGCTGGTATTCTATCTGTAATGGAGTGGCCAGCGCAGTCACCAGATCTCAACCCCATAGAGCTGTTGTGGGAGCAGCTTGACCGTATGGTACGCAAGAAGTGCCCATCAAGCCAATCAAACTTGTGGGAGGGGCTTCTGGAAGCATGGGTTGAAATTTCTCCTGATTACCTCAGCAAATTAACAGCTAGAATGCCAAAGGTCTGCAATGCTGTAATTGCTGCAAATGGAGCATTCTTTGACAAAAGCAAAGTTTGAAGGAGAAAATTATTATTTCAAATAAAAATCATTATTTCTAACCTGGTCAATGTCTTGACTATATTTTCTAGTCATTTTGCAACTCATTTGATAAATATAAGTGTGAGTTTTCATGGAAAACACAAAATTTTCTGGGTGACCCCAAACTTTTGAACGTTAGTGTATATGTACTGATCTTGGTTCTGATGCTGTATGTAAGTACTGAGCTTGGTTCTGGTGCGGTATATACGTATGAGATTAGTTTTGGTGCTGTGTATATATGTAATGAGTTTTGTTCTGGTGCTGAATATATGTACTGAGCTTGGTTGTAGTGCTGTATTTATGTACTGAGGTTGGTTCTGGTGCTGTATTTATGTACTGAGGTTGGTTCTGGGGCTGTATATATGTAATGAGTTTGGTTCTGGGGATGTATATATGTACTGAGCTTGGTTTTGGTGCTTTATATATGTATGAGCTTTGTTCTAGTTCTGTATATATGTACTGAGCTTTGTTCTGGTGCTGTATATATGTCAGAGCTTGGTTCTAGTGCTGTATTTATGTACTGAGCTTTGTTCTGGTGCTGTATATATGTACTTAGCTCTGTTCTAGTGCTGTATTTATGTACTGAGCTTGGTTGTGGTACTGTATGTATGTCAGAGCTTGGTTCTGGATCTGTAGTTATATAGGATATATTTATAATAACAAAATTGCATGGAAGATGGAATTGTTCTCAATTCATTGTATATTTAATGGAAATCTGTCAAGTAGTTTTAACCCCTTGAACCGCCACCATGCGGTAATACATGACCTGACAATATTTCCAAACATTCCCTTGTATGTTTTTTTCAGATGCAGCAAAATCCTTAAAATCCTTAATAGCGCTATATACAGTGGGGGCTTTAAGGTGATATCTACAGGGAGGCTGTATGTCACTATCTACAAAGGGGAGGTGGGGGCGCCATCTACAAATGGGGTGTGACATTGTCTGTAGGCGGGGCTATTTAGCACTGTCTACAGGGGGGCTGTATGGCACATTCTACAGGGGGTACTATTTATAAGGGGGGGTGCTTGTGGCACCCGGGGAGGGGGGGCCCGGTCAAGAGTTTGCTGTGGGGCCCAGTCTTTCCTAGTTATGCCCCTGTATATGCACATGCAAAAATATACTCGTAAATCATAGGAATGTATATCAAAAAGAGAAAACAAAAGAAAAATAAAGAGAGAATCCAACACAATATACATTGCAGCCTGTGAACATGAACAAGATATCACAGAAAAGGATAGAATGCATATAAAACAACTTAGAAGAGAGGGAGGGGTAGTGACAAAATACCCCTCACGACCATACCATAAAGTACTGGTAATAAATGTGCATAGAATGGAAATAGAATATAGGCAAAGTATGAAACAAACATTCCTGTGTATAAATGAGATAGATTAAATAGATAAGTATAATGGCATCTACCAGATGCTCCAAGGAGAGTGTAGGGGTGCGTCCTGTATTGCCCTAAATATAGGGCACTAATTATTCTAATAATCCTAGTGGAAATCCGGTGCCGGCTGGTGTGTAGGAATGCAGTCTGCGAATGCGCGCACGTCGTGACGTCGGCGTACAAGTCTAAAAGCGTTCCTGGTTGCCATGGAAGATGTTGTGTAGGAAATGACGTAATCTGAATCATGGAACGAGGATCTCTGTAACCATGGCAGCAGCAGCATCGATAGGTATGGTGGTGAGTATGTCGGAATGAGGCTGTATGGTGTGTAGTGTATAGATCGGGCTGAATCCCTAGTATGTGCGCATGCTCTAGCCACCTCATAAAAGGCCAATGCGCGCAAAATTCAAAAGTTGCCCAACCACCCCTGCTGCTTCCCAGGACTACTTAAGTAACCTTCACCATCTCCCAAGTGCCTGAGCAATGTTGTTACTAACCCAGTGTTAGCCTGCGTAGGTTTCCGTATCCTGTTTCCTGTATCCTGAGTTCTGTGTCCGTGACCAGACCTGTATCCTGAGTCCTGTGTCTGTGACCAGTCCTGTGTCCTGCATCCGGAGTCCTGTGTCCGTGACCAGTCCAATATCCTGTACTCTGTGGCCTGCTTCCAGTAATCCGGCACCAGCCTGCTTCCAATAATCCGGCACCAGCCTGGTTCCAGTAATCTGGCACCAGCCTGGTTCCAGTAATCTGGCACCAGCATGATTCCAGCAGTGGGCCTCAACCCAGTGGGCCCCCCAATGCATATTTACAACTGCAGAGGCGCATGCTAATCATAGTGGTTATCATTCTGAATGAGCATGAGTGCTGTACTGTATATGCTGCTTTATTATCTATGAAGCATAAAAGTTTGAGAGCAGTATAAACGGCTGTCTAAAGTAGATTACACATGTATAGCCTAGTTTAAATGCTGTCTACTACATTATGCAAAACATTAGAAAAGAAGGGGGCTATTACATGATTAGCAGGAGCAGAAACGGCAGCCATCTCAATTTCAGAAACACATCTATAGAAGTTTAACAGCAGACTATAATACCAGGTCAGCGGTATATCAAAAGGAGATACATATCCAAACCAACTTGATATTTGAAAGCAGTAGACAAGCCAAATATAAGAAAGGAGAACATCGGCTCTAAAGCATCACATAAACCTTAGCATATACAAAGCAGAGGCTGCCAAATCCCTAGAAGCAGAGTAGGTCAGCAGGTAGAAGTACATTCACAATTAGGCCTACAGCATGCAACTATTATAATTCTGTAAAGGATCTGCCAGACACAGCTTCTGTGTCGACGCCCGTGGGTAATCAGTCTGCACTTGCTCCTAAGTCTGAGAGAGTGACACGATTTTCTACCAGTCAGGCTGGGAGGCTGAGGAGTGGGAGAGCCTATCACAGCCTGGCCAGACGGAGCTAGCTCCCGCCCTCTGTCTATTTATACCTGCATTTCCTGCTCCTCCTTTGCCTGTGATTCTTTTCTGTTTCCTGGCTCTGCTGCTCCTGCTATGATTATTGACCTTGCTTCATTTTTGACCCTGGCTTTACTGACTATGCTCCTGCTCTGCGATTTGTACCTCGTGCACTCCTGGTTTGACTCGGCTCGTTCACTACTCTTGTTGCTCACTGTGTTGCCGTGGGCAACTGCCCCATTTCCCTTAGCTTCTGTGTACCCTTGTCTGTTTGTCTGTCGTGCACTTATTGAGCGTAGGGACCGTCGCCCAGTTGTACGCCATTGCCTAGGATGGGCCGTTGCAAGTAGGCAGGGACTGAGTGGCGGGTAGATTAGGGCTCACCTGTCTGTCTCCCTACCCCGTCATTACAAATTCACATAGAAAAACACTTTGATATATTAATAGAAAATATATTTAAAAACCATGTTACTCACCAAGTCAACGTCCACGTTGTCCAATTTGGCTGGTATATCAAGGGATGATGGAGGTTATATACAAGGATTATGGAGGTTATATACAGAGATGATGGTTATTCTATACAGGGGTGATGGAAGTTATATACAGGGTTGATGGTTGGTATATACAGGGATGATAGGGTTATATACATGGATGATGGCTATTATATATAGGGATGATGGCTGGTATATGCAGGGATAATAGCTGGTATATACAGAGATGATTTGGGTTATATAAAGGGATGATGGCTATGATATACAGGGATGATGGAGGTTATATACAGGGATGATGGCTGGTATATACAGGGATGATGGGGGTTATATACAGTGATTATGGGGGTTATATACTGGAATGATGGAGGTTATATACAGAGATGATGGCTATTATAAACAGGGGTGATGGAGGTTATATACAGGTTTGATGGCTAGTATATACAGGGCTGATGGGGTTATATACAGGGATGATAGGGTTATATACAGGGATGATGGAGGTTATATACAGAGATGATGGCTATTATATACAGGGTTAATGGAGGTTATATACAGGGTTGATGGTTGGTATATACAGGGATGATAGGGTTATATACATGGATGATGGAGGTTATTTACAGGGATGATGGCTATTATGTACAGGGATGATGGCTTGTATATACAGGGATGATGGGGTTATATGCAGGGATGATGGCTGGTATATACAGGGATGATGGAGGTTATATACAGGGATGATGGCTATTATGTACAGGCATGATAGCTGGAATATACAGGGATGATGGCTGGTATACACAGGGATGATGGGGGTTATATACAAGGATTATGGGGGTTATATACAGGGATGATGGAGGTTATATACAGGGATGATGGCTAGTTTATGCAGGGATGATGGCTAGTATATACAGGGATGATGGCTAATAAATACAGGGATGATGGGAGTTATATACAGGGATAATGGGGGTTCTAGAAAGGGATGATGGCTGGTATATACAGGGATGATGGCTGGTGTATACCGGGATGATGGGGGTTATATATAGGGATGATGGCTGGTATATAGAGGGATGATGGCTATTATGTACAAGCATGATAGCTGGCATATACAGGGATGATGAGCGGTTATATACAGGGATGATGGCTGGTATATACAGGGATGATGGGGGATATATACAGGGATTATGGGTGTTATATACAGGGATGATGGAGGTTATATACAGGGATGATGGCTAGTTTATGCAAGGATGATGGCTTATATATACAGGATGATGGGAGTTATATACAGGGATGATGGGGGTTATATAAATGGATGATTGCTGGTATATACAGGGATGATGGCTGGTATATACAGGGATGATGGGGGTTATATACAAGGATGATGGCTGGTATGTACAGGGATGATAGTTGGTATATACAGGGATGATGGGGGTTATATACAGGGATTATGTCTGGCATATGCGGGGCTTATATACAGGGATGATGGCTGGTATATACAGGGATGATGGGGGTTATATACAGGGATGATGGAGGTTATATACAGGGATGATGGCTAGTTTATGCAAGGGTGATGGCTTATATATACAGGGATGATGGGAGTTATATACAGGGATGATGGGAGTTATATACAGGGATAATGGGGATTATATAAATGGATGACCGCTGGTATATACAGGGATGATGGGGGTTATATACAAGGATGATGGCTAGTATGTACAGTGATGATGACTGGTATATACAGGGATGACGGGGTTATATACAGGGATGATGGCTGACATAGGCAGGGCTGATAGGGGTTATATACAGGGATGATGGTTGGTATATACAGGGATGATGGGGGTTATATACAGGGATTATGGGGGTTATATACAGGGATGATGGAGATTATATACAGGGATGATGGCTGGTTTATGCAGGGATGATGGCTGGTATATACAGGGATGATGGGGTGATATACAGGGATGATGGCTAGTATATACAGGGATGATCACAGTTATATACAGGGATGATGGGGGTTATATACAGGGATGATGGCTGGTATATACAGGGATGATGGGGGTTAAATACATGGATGATGGCTGCTCCAGTCATAATCACTGTATATAACCTCCATGATCCCCGTATATAACCCCCATTATCCCTGTATATAACCCCCATCTTCCCTGTATATACCAGCCTGGCTGGTATATACAGGGATGATGGAGGTTATAGACAGGTTTGATTGCTGGTATATACGGGGATGATGGGGGTTATATAAAGGAATGATAGCTGGTATATACAGGGATGACGGGGGCTATATACAGGGATGATGGCTGGTATATACAGGGCTGATGGGGGTTATCTACACGGATCACGGGAGTTATATACATGGATGATGCCTGGTTCAGCCATCATCACCGTATATAACCCCCACCATCCCTGTATATAACCCCCATCATCCCTGTATATACCAGCTATCGTTCCTGTATAAACCCGCCATCTTCACTGTATTTTACCTCCATCCTCCCTATACATACCAGCCTGGCTAATATATATAAAGGGATGATGGCTGGTATATACAGGGATGATGGCTGGTATATACAAGGATGATGGCTGGTATATGCTGGGATGATGGCTGGTATATACAGGGATGATGGAGGTTATAGACAGGTTTGATTGCTGGTATATACGGGGATGATGGGGGTTATATAAAGGAATGATAGCTGGTATATACAGGGATGACGGGGGCTATATACAGGGATGATGGCTGGTATATACAGGGCTGATGGGGGTTATCTACAGGGATCACGGGGGTTATATACATGGATGATGCCTGGTTCAGCCATCATCACCGTATATAACCCCCACCATCCCTGTATATAACCCCCATCATCCCTGTATATACCAGCTATCGTTCCTGTATAAACCCGCCATCTTCACTGTATTTTACCTCCATCCTCCCTATACATACCAGCCTGGCTAATATATATAAAGGGATGATGGCTGGTATATACAGGGATGATGGCTGGTATATACAAGGATGATGGCTGGTATATGCTGGGATGATGGCTGGTATATACAGGGATGATGGGGGTTATCTACAGGGATGATGGCTGGTATATACAGGGCTTGATGGGGGTTATATACAGGGATGACGGGGGTTATATACATGCATGGTGCCTGGTCCAGCCATCATCACCATATATAACCCCCACCATCCCTGTATATTACCCCCATCATCCCTGTATATACCAGCCATCATTACCCTATATGAACCCCAATATCACTGTATTTAACCCCCATCATCCCTATGTATACCAGCCTGGCTAATATATATATATATTGTGAGACAGTGACAGGTAAAGTCATTGAGGGAAGGTACATTTCCCCTAGAATCCTGTCATATGTATCCTAGGCTCCAGGGAATGAGTAGTTCTTGCAATAGAAAGCTCTAGCTTAAGGAAAAGCCAGAAAAAGGGCCTGGAGTTGGATTGGAGAAGAGCAGGGCGGGTTCCCCAATCCCTAATCCATCTCTGTTTGTAGGACAAGGCTGCTGCTCAATTAGCTGCACCTGTAGCCTGTGTATAAAAAGGTGCAGACACAGTGTGTGTGAGTCTCACCCCTGACTCAGACTGGAGACTACTAAGGCTGGAGTAGCCTGTATTCTATGTGAGTAAAGACCTGTGTTACTTTGTGTCCAGTGCCTGGTAGGAAGGCACTCAGTATAGTTAGATAAATATCTTGTTTAGTTAGTGCTCAGATGAGCAGGATTTATTTTATATTTTGCCTTGTTGTACAAGAGGCTGTTTCTTTGACAAGAATAAAAACACAGGCAAAGCCCTGTTATGACTTTTAATGCACGGTGTCCCTGTCTCTGGCTACAAAGAAACCGCTGTACCAACCTCTCCTGATGCTAAACCCTCACATATGGTGGAGGATGCGGGCACGGTCTTAAAGAGACATACACCTATTTAAAAGGTACTGAGCTACTCAGGATCTACTCCAAGAAGTACCGCCTGGATGTTCTAACCCCAGGAACAGCAAATCGTGCGGAGCACCCGGTAAGACTGTTCCATTTACTAGAGGGGTGAGAAATATCTTTAAGAGAGGTGGCTCAGAAGGGGAGCAGACGGAGGGAAGAAATCCCAGAGAGACACTGAAGGCCAGACCAGGGTCTCAAGTTGGGGACCGGGGCCGCATACAGTGCTGGCGGTGTTATGGACCTGGGCATATTGCTGCCAATTGTCCCCTGACTACTGAGCCAATGGAGTGTGATGCAGCAAGGCGAATATCCTTGTTTGCACGTCCTGTTTGTTCTGCTGAGACTGTTTACGAGACTGAGCAACAAATGTGTGTCGTAAAAGTGGAAGGGTGTACTGTGAGTGCCTTGCTGGATTCTGGGAGTCTGGTTACCCTGGTGCATGCCAGCCTGATAGACCCTGGAACATTCAGCGGACATAGTATAGGGGTCCTGTGCATACATGGGGACACTAAAGAATACCCCACCGCTTTGGTCACTCTAGAGACTTCCTGTGGAACCGCTTGCCATGAAGTGAGTGGGGTCAAGTCCCTGATGCACAGTGTGATCCTGGGGAGAGACTTCCCAGTGTTCTGGGACTTGTGGAGGAAGAAAGATGTAACCTCCACTGTAAATGTTAATGATGGTATTAATGTGTGCGCTGTGATTAGCCCAGAACCCTTTAACGAAGATGCTGAGGTGCCAGCAGTAGGGCTGACCACTGAGCCTGATAAATTTCCTCTGGCTGTTTTTGCTGGTGAAACAGATGAGCAGGAGGAAATTTCTGAGATACCAGAGTTAAATATATCACGTAACAATTTTGGGACCGCTCAACTTAGCGATCCCACATTGGTAAAAGCCAGGGAAAATACTAAGGTATTAAATGGAGTGCCTCAACATCCAGGGGCTGATAAGGTGTTTCCACACATGGCGGTTAACCAGGATTTGCTGTATCGGATAGATAACGTACGTGGGGAGGTTGTTGAACAGCTGGTGATACTCCAACCGTATCGTAGAACGGTGTTGGACCTGGCTCATAAACACGTGCTGGGTGGACATCTAGGTTGCGAAAAGACCAGAGAGCGTATCTTACAACGATTCTTCTGGCCGGGGGTATATACGGAAGTTCAGAGGTATTGCGAGTCCTGCCCGGAGTGTCAGATAACGGCTCCTATGCCACATTTTTGGAGTCCGCTGGTGCCTTTTCCTATCATTGGGATCCCTTTTGAAAGAATTGCCATGGATCTGGTCGGCCCTTTAGTCAAATCCTCTAGAGGACATCAATATATCCTAGTGGTGTTGGACTATGCCACATGCTACCCTGAGGCAGTCCCTTTGCGAAATTCCTCTTCAAAAGCCATTGCAAGAGAGTTGTTTTACATGTTTTCCCGTACTGGTTTACCTAAGGAAATCCTTACCGATCAGGGAACTCCCTTTATGTCCAAAATCACCAAGGAATTATGTAAACTGCTGAAAATTAAACACCTGCGTACCTCTATATATCACCCTCAAACTGATGGTCTTGTCGAAAGATTCAATAAGACATTAAAAGGCATGTTGAGGAGGGTGGTTAGTAAGGATGGGACGGATTGGGACTGTCTTCTGCCCTATTTGATGTTCGCTGTACGTGAAGTTCCTCAATCATCCACAGGGTTTTCTCCTTTCGAACTTGTATATGGCAGAGAACCCCGTGGTCTCCTGGACATAGCCAAGGAAACCTGGGAGCAAGAGTCCACACCTTATAGGAGTGTAATTGAGCATGTCACGTTGATGCAAGACCGAATCGCTGCGGTCATGCCGATAGTTAAGGAACACTTGGAGCAAGCTCAGGATGCTCAGAGCAGGGTGTATAACCGAACTGCTAAAGTTAGAAATTTTAACTCTGGTGATCGAGTGTTGGTCTTAGTGCCAACCGTAGAAAGCAAATTTCTTGCTAGATGGCAAGGGCCGTATGAGATAATTGAAAAGGTGGGGGATGTAAATTATAAAGTTTACCAACCAGGTAAAAGGAAGACAGTGCAGTTATACCATGTAAACTTAATTAAGCCATGGAAAGAAAGAGAGACCCTCGTGGCAGTAAGGACGCCCTATAGTCCTAACCCAGATGTGTATGTGCCAGAATCCCTCGCAAAGCCACAGAAACAGGAGACAAAAGAGTTTGTGCAGAGAAACACAGACGTGTTTTCAGAACTGCCAGGACAGACCAGTATAATAAAACATGACATTGTGACCGAGCCTCAGGTTCGGGTCCACTTGAAACCCTACAGAGTCCCTGAAGCTCGTAGACAAGCCATATCTGAGGAGGTCAAGAAAATGCTAGACCTTGGGATTATTGAAGAGTCAAAAAGTGAATGGTCAAGTCCCATTGTATTGATTCCGAAACCAGATGGGTCATTGCGTTTCTGTAACGACTTCCGCAAGTTAAATGAGATGTCAAAGTTTGACGCATACCCAATGCCAAGAGTTGACGAGTTAATAGAGAGACTGGGCGATTCAAGGTATTTTTCAACACTTGATTTAACCAAAGGCTATTGGCAAGTACCCCTCACGGAGGGCGCCAAAGAGAAAACTGCGTTCATCACCCCGGATGGTCTGTTTCAATATATTTGTTTACCATTTGGGCTACATGGGGCTCCAGCGACCTTTCAAAGGTTAATGGACATAGTCCTCAAACCCCATCGTCGGTATGCTTCGGCATATCTGGACGACATTATAATCTTTAGTGATGACTGGGAAAGCCACTTACCAAAAGTACAAGCAGTACTAAACTCCCTCAGAGCTGCGGGGTTAACAGCAAACTCAAAGAAATGTTCCTTAGGCTTGGAGGAAGCACGGTATCTGGGGTACATAATTGGGAGAGGGGTGATAAAGCCACAGGTCAACAAAGTTGAGGCTATCCAAAACTGGCCCCAGCCCTCAACCAAAAAGCAGGTCAGAGCTTTTCTAGGAATTGTAGGTTATTACCGCAGGTTCATTCCAAACTTTGCCAGCACAGCGGCGCCCCTGACAGATCTTACCAAGGGAAGTAAGTCTGTCATGGTCAAGTGGGACACGAAGGCTGAAAGCGCCTTTCAAGAGTTGAAACTGGCCCTGTGTAACCAACCAGTCTTAGTCACTCCTGACTTCAAAAAGGAGTTTGTTGTCCAAACTGATGCTTCTAATGTGGGGCTCGGAGCAGTTCTGTCACAAGAGGTGGGTGGTCAGGAACATCCTGTGACCTATTTGAGCAGAAAACTTACCCCGGCTGAGAAAAACTATAGCATAGTTGAACGGGAGTGCTTGGCAATTAAGTGGGCACTTGAGTCCCTGAGATATTATTTATTGGGTCGTCGGTTTAGGTTGGTTACAGACCACTCTCCTCTTACGTGGATGTGTCAAGCTAAAGAGAGAAATGCAAGAGTTACACGGTGGTTTCTTACTTTGCAGAGCTTCAAATATACTGTGGAACACAGAGCAGGAAAACTGCAGGGCAATGCTTTGTCTAGGACACACTGCCTTGTAGCTAAATGTGTCCGATCCCACGGGCTCGAACAGAGGAAGAGGGTATGTGAGACAGTGACAGGTAAAGTCATTGAGGGAAGGTACATTTCCCCTAGAATCCTGTCATATGTATCCTAGGCTCCAGGGAATGAGTAGCTCTTGCAATAGAAAGCTCTAGCTTTCCAATCTCGGCTTAAGGAAAAGCCGGAAAAAGGGCCTGGAGTTGGATTAGAGAAGAGCAGGGCGGGTTCCCCAATCCCTAGTACATCTCTGTTTGTAGGACAAGGCTGCTGCTCAATTAGCTGCACCTGTAGCCTGTGTATAAAAAGGCGCAGACACAGTGTGTGTGAGTCTCACCCCTGACTCAGACTGGAGATTACTAAGGCTGGAGTAGCCTGTATTCTATGTGAGTAAAGACCTGTGTTACTTTGTGTCCAGTGCCTGGTAGGAAGGCACTCGGTATAGTTAGATAAATATCTTGTTTAGTTAGTGCTCAGACGAGCAGGATTTATTTTGTATTTTGCCTTGTTGTACAAGAAGCTGTTTCTTTGACAAGAATAAAAACACAGGCAAAGCCCTGTTATGACTTTTAATGCACGGTGTCCCTGTCTCTGGCTACAAAGAAACCGCTGTACCAAACTCTCCAGATGCTAAACCCTCACAATATATATATATATATATATATATATATATATATATATATATATATATATAGGGATGGTGGGGTTTATATACAGGAATGATGGCTGGTATATACAGGGATGATGGTTGATATATACAGGGATTATGGATGTTATATACAGGGATGATGGGTAGTCCAGCCATCATCCCTGTATTAATCCCCATCATTTCTGTATAAAGCAGCCATTATTCCTGTATATAAACCCTATCATAACTGGATCCATCGGGGAGGGGTGCTTGCTCACCCTCTCCTCATACGCAGGCTTCTTCTGCTCCTCTCTCACAGGCAGCAGCACAGGCATGCTCTAGCAGACGTGCCTAGCCTGCGGCACAACTGCTAGCTAATACAGCGTGGCCGCGTGCGGTCATAGTGAGAGCGGCGGGCCCCACCATCTCAGTGGGCCCCACCACCTCAGTGGGCCCCACCATCCCAGTGGGCCCAGAGCCCCCTTGCTGGCCCCTAGCCCCCCCCACTAGCTAGACTACTGGATTCCAGTAATCTGGAACCAGCCTGCTTCCAGTTATCCGGCACCAGCCTGCTTCCAGTTATCCGGCACCAGCCTGCTTACAGTTATCCAGAACCAGCCTGCTTTCAGTAATCCGGAACCAGCCTGTATCCGCTGCCTGCTATCTGACTGTGTCCATTTGCCTCCAAGGTACCATCTACCAGTGACTGTATTACACCTGTCTGGTCAGCAGCTACTCCGTTATGGCAGAGTAGCCCAGTTGTTCCACAACCCCATTGGATGTTACACTCCCGTTGACTCAAGGCATGCCAGTCCTACACTGGTTGCAATAAAATGCAAAATCCATAGACTGAGATCTTGTTGTATTGGTTCCCTATGGATTCCCATTGTTCAAAACTTACTTCTGGAATTTGCCCTAAATGAGCCCTAGGTTGGTGATAACATGATGGTTTCACACATCAGTCTAGTTTGGTGTACACATTGAGGCATATAGACATTGGAGTCTGAGAACTATGATATGTGTACCTAAACTCTACCTGTACATCAAAACCTTTGTAGGATTCTCTCTCAGTCCCTTTGCTACATGAAAAGTATGGCACACTGACTTGCAAAACAGTTTTCTATGCTAATAAACTTCTCCCCATGTCTTGCAGAATCTGACAAGCAGATGCCTGGAGAAGCTTGATCAAAAGAAAAGCTATGTACTTGGCAACATACATCATATTGAGCAAGCTGCCACAGATCTCAAGGTATGAGGCATATCTAAAAAATAAGAAACACTACAGGGTTACATTCAATACACGAAAGTTGCAAATTCTATTTAGCTCTAAGTTGAGAAATTCCTAATTCCAGGGCTCTCAAATACAATCAGTAAAAACCATTGGCAGCTCCTGACACAATTCATAATTTGTTGAAATGAATGGTAGAGTCTCAGACCTCAACTCCTTGAGTCAATTAACTCTTTGCAGACAGGATCTGTTTTATATCCAGCTACTGCCAACACCTATTACAATGCAATCTTTCTGATTTCATATGCAAAGTTTACAAATTACATAGCCAATAATTTACAAAGATGCATAGCAAAATAATAGCAGTAAATTGTAATACCGTACATCCTCGTGTAGGTGGGATTTTTAGATAAAATTGGAGAGTATTTAAGATATAAATAAATAAATAAATAATAACAATATTCAAGGGATGATAACAAAATTGTGCCAATGTATTTCATTATTTTATTGTATAATTGACACACATTCCAATATTTTTAATTTGCACAAGGACATTGCGTGTTCTTCGTTTAAATCTGTGTCTGCACAAGCGATCATACAACTGAATGTTGGGTGCCTGGCACCAAGGACAGAAGACAGAAGAATCTTTTTACCACTTCTGGCTTTACATACACAGTGTTCAATGAGTGATGTGTTGTATAGAGTAGAGGCAAGTGGCAGTGATGTTAGGGAGCTGCTGGTTCTAACTCTGAACAGCACTAAGGGTATGTTCACACGCTTAACAAAAAACGTCTGAAAATACGGAGCCGTTTTCAAGGGAAAACAGCCCCTGATTTTCAGACGTTTTTTGAGCAACTCGCGTTTTTTGCAGTGTTTTTCGCTGCGTTTTTGCAGCATTTTTTACGGACGTTTTTGGAGCTGTTTTCATTGGAGTCTGTGAGAAAACGGCTCCAAAAACTTCCCAAGTAGTGTCCTGCACTTCTTTTGACGAGGCTGTAATTTTACGAACCGTCTTTTGACAGCGACGCGTAAAATGACAGGTCGTCGGTACAGTACATCGTAAAGCCCATTGAAAGTAATGGGCAGATGTTTGCCGACGTATTGGAGCCGTTTTTTCAGACGTAATTCGAGGCGTAAAACGCCTCCATTACGTCTGAAAATAGGTCGTGTGAACCCAGCCTAATAGTGAAAATTGTCACTGTATCAGGGCTGATTTCCCCTGGTTTTAGCACCAGTTACTGTGGAAAAGTAGAAGGTTATAATGTACTTAAAAAAAAGGACATATGCATGAAATAAAGCAGGTTGAAAAAAAGCATTACCAATAAAGTTAAAATGAAAATATTGCCACAAGCCCAATCTGTAACTAACCTCGTTCCAATCACCCATAATTACTTGTGTCATACATCAAAGTGACTGCATTGGAAAAGGAAACCCATCTCAAACTTTATTTTAAAGTAACATTACTAAAATGTTAAAATGCAATTCTTTTTAGCATTTTGACCCAAATAACACTGGTCCACAAGCAACTGCTGAAATTCATCAATCTTGTCAGGGAGGACCACTAAGAGAATATCTGCCAGTGTAAAATCACCGTTAACAAGCGCTGATCGCCAATCCATTCACAAGGAGCAACGATTGTTAAGTGGGGATGAATGATTGTTATTACGATAGTTATTATGATCGTTTGTCCCCATGTATTTCCATCATGTCGGAAGCACATCCCCTGTTTACAAAGGGAGATGTGCTGCCAACTAGCGACCATTTTTTTGGCTACATAAAACATGCAACCAGCCGATAAACGAGCGTTTGCTCATTCAGTGGCTGTTTACCCAGGGCAATGATCGGGAACGAGCATTCACCGAATCATTGGCCCATGTGAAAGCATATTTATTTACCAATCTGATTATTACTAATTGATGATATGGTTGGTAAAGAAAAATAGAATTGACAATACAAATAGGAACCAAAAAAGGGGACATGCACAACTATATGGTTGGAGGGGATTGTGGTCCTTTCAAATATTTCTACTTTTTGATCTCCATGTACCTGCCACATATGGTTGTAGACATTTTAATGTATATTAAAGGAAAATATTTTGCTGTTTACATGTATGCTTTTACAAATTATGTACATTTGGATTAGCCATTCTATTGTAAAATGAAATCACTAATGTAGCAGCAAGTGGAACTAAATTTGGTGTAGGAGAAATGTAAAATGAGCAGTGTATGGGAGGAATGGCTGTAAATCGTGGCAGTATAAAGCATAGCCTGAGAACATGTATTTTTTTTTATCATGTTCATTCTAGTAATTACTGCAGAAATTGTAACCGTAATTATCCAGATAATATATGAAGCAAAATCATTCAGTGCCATATAAAGCAGCATATGGGTACCTAACAACCAATTTAACGCCACCCTATGTCTCACTGAAAACTCTCTCACTTATTTCTCTTTGAGACGTCCCTGTCTAAGCCAGTGAATGGAATTTGCTTTTGCTTGTACAATAAACCACAATAACTGAAGTATGTACAATGCATTCAGAAAGTCTTCAGACCCTTTCAATTTTTTCACATTTTGTTATTTTGAGGCCTTGTGCTAAAATTAAAAAAAAACTCACGTTTTTCCCCATCATTCTGCACTCAATACCCCATAATGACAAAGTGAAAACAGAATGTTAGTAATCTTTGATAATTTATTGAAAAGGAAAAACCAAAATATTGCATTGACATAAGTATTCAGACACTTTACTCAGTACTTAGTTGAAGCACCTTTGGCAGCGATAACAGTCTCCAGTCTGCTTGGGTATGATGCCACCTGGATTTGGGGAATTTCTGCAATTCTTCTCTGCAGAACTTTTCAAGCTCTCTCAGGTTGACTGGGGACAGTTGGGGGCAGCCATTTTCAGGTCTCTTCAGAGATGCTCAATTGGGTTCAAGTCAGGGCTCTTGTTGGGCCACTCAAGGACATTAACCGCTTCCCGACATATGACATACAGTTACGTCATAGATTGGTAGGGGAAGTATGGAGCGGGCTCACGGAGTGAACCCGCTCCATACGATGCCGGTGTCGGCTGTATGTTACAGTCGACACTTCAGAGTAATGAGCGGCATCGCGCTCGAGCGCGACCCCACTCGTTTAACTCGTTAAATGCTGCGGTCAATAGCAACCGCAGCATTTAAATCGTTAGAAAGAGGGGGGCGACCCACTCTAACAGTTCATCGCGCCCCCCGCAACGCAATCACGAGGGGGGGGCGGTGGTTGCTATGGCTGCCTGGGAGCCTAATGAAGACCCCCAGGTCCGCCATCTTTGTACACCTATTAAGCCCTGCCTCCGGCCTGTCAGAATCACGATATACTGCAATACATTAGTATTGCAGTATATCGTACAAGCGATCTAACGATCGCTGGTTGAAGTCCCTTAGGGGGGACTAATAAAAAATTTAAAAATTAGTTAAATAAAGTTGTTTTTTTGTGTAAAAAAAATAAAAAATATTAAAACCCTTTTCTTATTTTCCCCCTAGAGCATAGTAAAAAATTTAATAAGTAAACATAATTTGTATCACCGCATCCGTAAAAGTCTGAACTATTACAATATATCATTATTTAACCCGCACGGTGAACGCCGTAAAAAAAGAAAATTGTAAACGCCAGAATCTCTATTTTTTGGTCACCTAATCTCCCACAAAAAATGAAATAAAAAGTGATCAAACCGTCGCGTGTACACCAAAATTGTGTTATTAAAAACTACAGCTTATCCCGCAAAAAATAAGCCCTTATACCACTTAATCGACGGAAAAATAAAAAAGTTATGGCTCTCGGAATTTGCCAACACAAAATAAATTTTCTTTTTTACACTTAGGTTTTTACTTGTAAAAGTAGTAAAATATAGAAAAAACGATATATATTTGGTATCACAGTAATCGTATTGACCCACAGAATAAAGTTAACATATTGTTTTAATTGCACAGTGAATTCCGTAAAAACGGCGCGCATAAAACCATGGCGGAATCGCTGTTTTTTTCATTTTCTACCCCACAAATAATTTTTTTCCCGTTTCCTAGTACATTATACGGCAAAATAAATGGTGCTACGAAAAACTACAACTCGTCCCGCAAAAATCAAGCCATCAGTACTATATCGATGGAAAAATAAAGACGTTATGGCTTTTGGAAGGTGGGGAGGAAAAAACTAAAATTAAAATCTGAAAGTTGTTTACGACGGGAAGGGGTTAACAGAGTTGTCCCTAAACCACTCCTGTGTTGTCTTGGCTGTGTGCTTAGGGTCATTGTAATGTTGGAAGGTGAACCTTTGGCCCAGTCTGAAGTCGATAGCACTATAGATAAGGTTTACATTAAGAATATCTCTGTACTTTGCTCCATTCATCTTTCCCTCAACCCTGACCGGTCTCCCTGTCCCAACCGCTGAAAAACACCCTCACAGCATGATGCTGCCGCCACCATGCTTTACTGTAGGGATGGTATTGGGCAGGTGATGAGCAGTGCCTGGTTTCCTCCAGACATGCTGCATAGAATTGAGGCCAAAAAGTTCAATCTTGGTTTCATCAGACCACAGAATCTTGTTTCTCACAGTCTGAGAGTCCTTTAGGTACTTTTTTTGCAAATATAGCCGAGCTTTCATGTACCTTTTATTGAGGAGAGGCTTCTATCTCGCCACTCTGCCATAAAGCCCAGATTGGTGGAGTGCTGCAGTGATGGTTGACCTTCTGTAGGTTTCTCCCATCTGCACACAAGATCTTTGGAGCTCAGCCAGAGTGACCATTGGGTTCTTGGTCACCTCTCTTACCAAGGCCCTTCTTCCCTGATTATTTAGTTTGCTGGGGCAGCCAGCTCTAGAAAGAGTCCTGGTTGTTCCATAATTTTTCCATTTAAGAATTATGGAGGCCACTGTGCTCTTGGGAGCTTTCAGTGCAGCAGAATTTTTTTTGTACCCTTCTCCAGTTCTGTGCCTCCACACAATTCTGTCTCTGAGCTCTACAGGCAGTTCTTTCCTCCTCATGGCTTGGTTTTTGCTCTGATATGCATTGTCAACTGTGAGATCTTATATAGACAGGGGTGTGTCTTTCCAAATCATGTCCAATCAAATGAATTTACCACAGGTGGACTCTAAATCAAGGTGTAGAAACATTTCAAAGATGATCTAGAGAAATGGGAGGCCCCCACAGCTAAATTTCAAGTGTCATAGCAGAGGGTAAGAATACTTATGTCCATTCAAAATGTGAGTTTTGCATTTTTAACAAATTTGCAAAAATGTCTAAAAATCTTTTTTTACCTTGTCATTATTGGGTATTGAGTGCAGAATGATGCGGGAAAAAACGTTATTTTTTTTTTTTTCATTTTAGCATAAGGCCTCAACATAACAAAATGTGAAAAAAGTGAAAGGGTCTGAAGACTTCCCCGATTACACTGTATGTCAGCTCATGAAAAAAACAAAACAATTATCTGTAATTATGGATGAAATTGTTGACCATTCATTTCTATAGGCCACAGACACCTTTCCGTATAATTACAGATGTGTGTCTGGGCCGTAGGCATGATCCGCAAACATGGCCTATTCTTGTCCGCAATTGCGGCACGGACTTGCCCATAGAAGTCTATGGGCACTTCCGCAATTGCATCCGTATTTGCGGACTGTGAAAACCCTTATGGTCATGTGCATGAGACCTAATACTACATTTTCCTTGCAGCTGCTGCTGAAGGGGAAATACCTGGCCAGACGCAGCTAACCCCATTAATAACAGCTGATTGGAGGGCAGGGTTGCCAACCTCCTTTTTAGTTTTTTTCTGGACAATTTAGCCAAAAATCACAAACGGTCAACATTTTTTACCGAAAGATTGGAAAACAAAAGTAAATCATAAAGATGCTAAATAATATATTTCTATAACTCAGATATTGATGATTAACACATTTACCATAAGCTGTAAAATCATAATAATGATTAAAAAAAACACAGCAGTGGACTGGCCTACTAGGGTACTAGGGGAATCCCTGGTGGGGTGGGCCCCCGACTCTGACACAATAATGGGCCCCAATGGTCCAGCAGAAGACAACCCCATTTGGAGCCGACTTTGGAGCTGACAACCCCATTTGGAGCTGACAACCCCATTTGGAGCAATAACTTGTTACCAGGGTCTATTTCCTATAGGATGAGTCAAAGATAACCTATTAGACCTCATTGATATGTCCTGTGAGTGCAATGATAAAGATTACAATGCAATTAAAAGTGAACATATACATGTTCTGTATAGAAGGAGGGGGTCCCTCAGGATCATCTCCTCTGGTGTGCCCAAGGAAATGCAGTCCGACACTGATAAAATATATCACGGGCGCATTTTTTTTTTATTATGGACACAGGCCTATTTTTACAGACTGTGACTTTCCAAACAGATGGCAACTCTGTCGCAAGTTATTTCCAAAGCCAGCTTGTACCTAAAAAGGATTTCTCTCCTCGAGGATTTCGATCAGACATTACATAATGTTGCAGGTATGGGGGCGGATGGGACTTTTTAACACTTTTAGCCTAGCTGTATACAAGACACTATATGCACTGTCAAAATATATTGCTTTAGATTTACACAATTTAGATTGAAAATAAAAAGGAACATTCATAAAAGTCCCTAGAATGAGAACAATATATTTCAGATGAAAAGAAAGTAACTGGAATAGTGTAGTTAGCTGTTTCTCCGAACATGGCACCTTGCTGTCCCTGCCAGTCTGCCAGACATGACATTGTTGACCAGTCTGTTGCGCTCAACAGACAGTGAAAGATATGTTGTTGTTTTTTTGCCATAGCCTTATCAGTACAAGTCAGCTGAAAAGCTTAACAAAGCTCTCACCTCTGCTGTAAATAAAACATGATGTGCTTCGTTTTGATTCCTGACACTTTCCTAATACTCCCATCTGTGTTTCTAGGCCCACACTTTGGCAAGTAAAGATACACTGACAGTGAAATTTACAGAGCTAAGACTTCTGCTGGATGAAGAGGAAAGATTAGCAAAGAAATTTATTGAAGATAAGGCAAAGATGGCCCTGTGGGCGTATGATGGTCAGATAGAATCGTGCCATGACCAGATATGTGCCATCGACAAATTTACAACCCATATCCGAAGAATACATCAACAACCTGATGCTGTACAATTTATTCAGGTAATATGGTTGCAATTATAACACATTTCAAAAGTAAGCAAAGCAAACTGTACCTTCTGATGTACAGGTCTTATACAGATGTCTACATAGACCTAATGGGGGAATTCAGCCAAAAAGATCTTCTAATTTGTCATAGATACTTGTGAGAAGATCACCACTTATTTCCAGAATGGAAGGGCTCAATAGAGTGCTTAGGTCCAGTTCAGAAACTTCGGAAAATATGGTACAACATACTAAGCACCTGTCATTGCTTTGAATGGGTCTTTGCATAAAATGATGTGTCAGATTTGACCAGCAGACACCTCTGAGCAGTACCAAAGTGGTTTAAGAGATTTAAAGAGGCCCTTCATTTTGGAAATCACTGGCAGTCCAAGATCAGGAGAGGCCAATAGCAGCAAGGGAGTCTGGAGGATGTAATAATTTTGTTATTAGGCACTGTGGCGACTATATTTGGGTATGCACCAGAGGTGTAACTTGAAGCTACTGGGCCCCTATGCAAAATATGTAACGGGGCCCCCCACCTACTGTATGCCATCTGTGAGTCTCCTCAGGGCCTGGGTGAAGCTGCTGCTTCAGTACCCCTTTAACTACGCCCCTGGTAAGCACTGTAGATGGCATTGTTACGTTGGGCAATAAGGCTAGGAGAGTTAAAGGGTAACTAAAGTTTTAAAAAACTTTTGACACGTCATAGTGACATGTCAGAAGTTTTGATTGGGCGGGGTCAGAGCACCAGAACCCCCCACTGATCGCTAAAAGTGCCCGCTTTGTTTCTGATCGGCTTTCATCAGAAAGCCGAACTAGCCATGTAAGGGCTCAATAGAAAGTCTATGAATTGTTACTCCAGAGGTTGTGTCTGCACACCTGATCGAAATATTTTTGTAGCTTTAATAATTTGGAGTGAAGACCACATACATTCTAGTATGGCATATCCTGTTGCTCCATAGCTTGTTGGTCTCCTGCATCTTTCGTATTATTTAGATTATGCTCTACATCATCCCAATGTTATCTGTTATATAAAAGGCTTGTGCTTTCATTTAGGATATCACCTCGGTTGAAAAAGAAATGAAGAGTCAGTCAATTCCAGCTGAGCAGTTGCATCCGATCCCTGTCAAATTTGAACATGTAGAGAAATACTATAGTGCCTTCATAGAAAACCTCAAATCTTTTATCAAAGAACCACCTACAATCCGCCTTCAAAAAGGTACAGTAAGGCAGTACAGTGAAAGCTATCTATAAGACCACCTCTTTGAAAAGATCACCCCTGATGTAGACCAGATATCTCACACTCCTTCAGAGAAGATAGAGGGCAGCAATGAGCAGTGGGCAGGTCAGTAAGATGGTTCATGGTCCACACAGTCACAAATTATAGTTCTTTGTGTCAAAAATTAAAATAATCAAAAAGCCAAACAGAAGGTTTACATAAATGTAATGTGAAATGCAAGGTTGGGAATTTATTTTCCACCTCCAAAACCTTGATCAGGGGACTGTAGAGTACGTTCATTCTCATAGGGGTAATGCTACTATGAATAAACCGTCCCCTATAAGAAAACACAAACACCTTGGGTTGGATAAATTTGGCCGCAGCAGCCATTTTCTTTACAAATAAACATAATGGAAACAACAATTTACATATAAGAATAACAATGGAAGTGGAGTCCTTGGAGCTACAAAAGTCTGTAAACATAAACAGCCCAGCTGCATCGTATTTTACTCCCAGCCGTCACTCTACAGGCTCAGGGGCACTGTCATACCTGCAGATGGCTGACCTAAACTGCAACCACTCGCCGGGACACCACCCAGCAGGAGCTCAAATTGACCAGAACACTAAACCATAATAAATTAGGGAGGGCCCATACCCCCGATGAATCCCCCCCCCCACACCAATTTACCACCAACTCCAAGGACCCCCAATCCGCCATGCTACTGCTGCGACATTGCAAAACTACTCCTCAGGATCCCCTGGTACCTGTGAAAAAAGCAAAAACAACGAGCAACAAAGCGAAATCACTGACTTGCCAATATACATAACGAACGTGAAATTAGGGTGGGCGGGACAAGTTTCACGCTGCCTGGTCTGTAATGGCGCCCCTCCACACTCACCCACCCTTAAATGAACTTACCCTCGCCCAACTAACCTCTGCCCCCACTACCTCCTAACCACCCCTCCTAACTCCCTTAACTCTTTCCCTACCTACATCTACCTACTCGTCTTCTAGTTTCGACATTCACCTTACACTCTATATCTCAATATTTATACAGATGTTAGGCAGGTGATGAGTGTCTCAAAAGCCGAAAAAACAGGTAGAGATATTTAGGCCAAGTGTACTTAGGCCAGTCCAACTAGTCTTATAATCTGAGTGGCTGCTATGGGCTCCATTTTCTTTTAGATTAGTTTTTATGAATATCCTTCAACTGGTCTCCTTTGAGTCCATATTTGATGTGATAATTTCCATTCATCTGATAAAGTATTTGAAAATGAAGGCAGGTGGTCAACCTGAAGTTCATATATTCCTGAATAGCCTCCAAACTCTGCCCCATGCATATGGTAGGGAATGTTGTATAAGTGTGTCATTCTTTGTTGAATAAGGTCAGAATCTCTATGGGGAAATCTATCCTGTATGTCCAGACCCCTGCATGGTAGGCTACTCATACCTTTTTTTCTGAAGTGTACCTCAGCAATGAACGTTAGGCTGGGTTCACAAGATCATGTTACGTCCGTAATGGACGGAACGTATTTCGGCCGCAAGTCCCGGACCGAACACACTGCAGGGAGCCGCTCCTAGCATCATACTTATGTACGATGCTAGGAGACCCTGCCTCTCCGTGGAACTACTGTCCCGTACTGAAAACATGATTACAGTACGGGACAGTTGTCCTGCAGCGAGGCAGGGACTCCTAGCGTCGTACATAAAAAGTGATGCTAGGAGCCCGGCTCCCTGCAGTGTGTTTGGTCCGGGACTTGCGGCCGAAATACGTTCCGTCCATTACGGCCGTAATGTGCTCGTGTGAACCCAGCCATATAAATTCATTGTCTGCTGCATGAAAACTAAAAGAACATATTGGATTTTATCCTATTTATTTATCAATAAACTACCTGTGGTGTAATGGGAAGAATACATGTTAAACTGTGAACTGTCCCTCACTAACATCCTACTTGAAAAGGGAATGCTTTCATTTTATTTGTGAAGTAGGGTTCAGCCATAAGAAGAAATTAGGTGCTAGTTTAAAGGGAACCTGTCACCAGCATTTTAGGTATCAAGCCAGCAATACCTTGAGAAAGTGGGTGAAAAATCATTGTTAGCTAACCTATCAATATGATCAAAGTCGGCTCTGTATTCCGGTTTTCAGTGGTCCCGCGACGTATGCAAATGAGCACAAAAGAGTCAAACTTCACTCGAAAAGAGTCAGATTTTCATTCCTCCGGCGTTTCAGAGTTGACTCCGCCTCCTTCTTTTTGATTGACAGCTTCTCTCACTCCACTGCACCTGAAATCCCGCGCTTATGCAGTATAACATACGACGACGATGATGAAAGGGGGTGTGTACCCACGCGGCGCATGAGCAGTTAAATATTTCAGTATGAATGAAGCAGGAAAGGGTGGTGAGGCACGCATGCGCGATATTTGAAACGAGATTTCGGCATTTAGGGCTGGACAGGCGGCGTACGTGTGTGGAGTTAAGATCCTGCGTCACAAAGTTTAAATTAATTACCATAAAAGGCGGTAAAAGTTTAAATGACAATATTTCGGGCAAGAGGAGGACGTGAGGAGAGAAGAACACATAAATGAACTATGGACAGCTGCGGCCACTAAGGGGTCAGGACGTTTTATAAGGTAAGATGGTGATGACCGGATCCTTTTAATATTTAGTAAAAATGCTATATGGGGTAATTTATCAAAAGTGTTTTATACCGTTTTTGTCATATATCTCATATTTATTTTGATGTACACTATTGCTCCATATTTATAATGAGTTTTAAGACATTTTTACTTGTTTGGCACAGTTTGATGTTCGGATGTGGATTCTAGGGGTTTTATCCTTGCGACACATACAGAAAGAGACATTTTATAAGACAGAAATGTGGTCTGCCAGGTTTGCCTGATGGAAGCTGTCCTGTGTCGTAGCTATAGGGGTCGCAGTGCTCGCAATTGCAACCGGGCCCCCGTAGCCAGGAGGCTCCACTGTCCCCCGCACCATGTCTATTCACAGTTACTATAGGGGCCAATGTAATAAACTGCACGGGCCTCTGTTACTATAGTAACAGTATACTTACCATCCTCGCTCCTAAGTCGGGTTGGGGCGCAACGCTGGTCCGGACGCCTTTATCATGACGTCACGACGCTATGTGTGCCGCGCACAACGTTGTGATGCTGAATGACGTCAGGACTTGTGCTGTGGCTCAGGAGCGAGGAGGGTATGTATAAGCTTACTGTCTGCTGGTGCCCTGTATCTAAGCCTACCTTGTGGTAGGCTTAGATACAGGACCCAACAGACAGTATCACACATAGGCCCTGTATCTAAGCCTATTATGTGGTAGGCATAGATACAGGGCCCAGCAGACAGCATTACACATGGGCCCTGTACCTAAGCCTACCATTTGGTTGGCTGAGATACAGGGCCCAGCAGACAGACTCACACATGGTGTGATGCTGTCTGATGGGCCCTGTATTTAAGCCTATAATGTGGTAGGCTTAGATACAGGGCCCAGCAGACAATATCACACATGAGCCCTCTATCTAAGCCTACCATGTGGTAGGCATACATACAGGACCCAACAGACAATATCACACATGGACCCTGTATCTAAGCCTACCATGTGGTAGGCTTATATACAGGGCCCAGCAGACCGTATCAAACATGGGCCCTGTATCTAAGCCTACCATTTGTGATACTGTCCACTTCGCCCTATATCTAAGCCTATCGTGTGATACAGTCTGCCGAGCCACTGTATCTAATCCTATCCATAGGTACAGGGGTCGTAGTCCTATAGATATGCTGTCTCCGATATATACAGTATATATTTTATATATAGTTGGGGGGCGCAAGAAGGACTTTTGCACCGGGACCCATGAGCCTTTAGCTACGCCCCTGAAGCTGTCATACAAGTCTGGATTGCAGAAAAAAATGTTTGCTGGTCTATAAAGAAATTGGCGTAGACTGCAGTATTTTATACACTAAAAAGATATCTAGCAGTCTCCACCAGGTCAGACCAATCATACATTGATATTTTCAAAAAGCCCACTATATTGAACCCACTAACTTGACCCAATACTAACAGTGCATATTAACTATTACCAAAATATTTTTATTTCTACAATAATAGGTGCTTATATATTTTAGGGTCATATACAATAAATCTTTAAAAACACGTGTTGTGCAGGCGTCTCAAGTTCATAATTTTATTTCTATCCATACCCTCTCTTTCCGCCCATGGTGTTACCTCACAACACACCTTTTGGTTTCAGAAAATTCAGTAGGTGAAACGTATGGAAGATCTCACTGCCTCTTTGCGGGATTATCACAATAAATTTCTTCGCTCTTGGCATTACTGGTTGAGCTTTGAAAACGCTCAGGAGTATGTAGCCTTATTGTCTACGTTCTCTTTTTGCAGATGGTGAACAGAGCATGTCCCTGACTCCTCCCTGTTCCCCCCTTTTTTTCTTTCTCTCTATCTTCCCTTCTTTTCTTCCACTCTCCATCTCTCTTCTTTACAGGAATACTTTATTGTACCATGTATTGGTCTGTTCTGACAATTGTTTATTTGGATTTACTTTTACTGACAATAGTCTTGTTATTTTCTGGCTATATGGCCATGAGCCGCTTATTTGATAATCTATATCTTATATACTGATATTTTGCCTATGTTCTGTAATTTTTTGCATACTTCGTATCTATAACTCTATTATAGCCTGCAACATTTCTGTTCATTTGTTATTTGTCACACTAATATTTGACCACAAAGTTTGCCTACTTTCTATCTTTAGCTACATTATACTAGATAATCTATATTAGATTAGATCTAATATTAAAATATGAGTGGTGAACTATAGTAAGCGGACATGAACCTACCTTTCATAGCTACCAAATTCAGGATGATAAAAAAAAGCACAAATCATTCAATTGGATTATAATTAGTTTATTAGCATTTCTATTATTGTTTCAAATAAGGAGGACAAATAACTATAAATATCGGATATCTGAAGTTGATGTATGAACTAAGTGTAGGAGCACGTTTATTCCGCTATTCAAGTTTCCAGAAATCCACGTGCAGGCGCAGTTATAAATAAATGCTAAAAAAACTTTTAGGACCTCGGCCATGTGCAGTAGAAGTCAATAAGAAATGCACTAAATAGAGAAGCATCTACAGTACACATAATGCTTGAAAGAATGCGTACAGTCGTGCAATTTATAGGGGAGAGATTTCCTGACGTAGGATACACCATCGGTGAAGGACCAATTACATTGCGGAAGTAGGGGCATATTTTTAGTTGGCGTCAGATGTAATTATATAGATAGAGGATAAAGACAGCAGGCAACGTGCATATTTTAGATCGTTATCCTCTAAAGAAACTGTAAACAATGGCAAAACATGTCGGGAGGATCGATATGTAATGTTTTTCACAAGCATGTCAGTTCTCAGATGAAAACCTTCATACCCATCCAGAAGGGATGAGAATAATAATCTATAATAACAAAATTAACAGAAATGTGCAGATTATAGAAGAGTTATAGATACAAAGTATACAAAAAAATTGCAACTATAGGGCTACTCTTAGTAATATCTATTTGATCCCTTTATAAATGAGTCTAGATGAAAAATAAGATATCTGAGATAACACACATGTTTTAAAAGATTTATTGTATACGACCATATAACATACGAGAACGTGTTATTGTTGAAATAAAGATATTTTGAAAATAGTTAATATACACTGTTTTTAGTGTTGGGTCAAGTTATTAGGCTTAATCTGGTAGACTTTTTGAAAATATTGTTGAATAAATATTAGACACTAAGGACATAAGAAAGATACAGCAGGTCTATATGTTGAGTTTCAGCAATCATACAATGCCAATAAATTGTAAAAATTCATTTACTTTGCAACATTTCAGGTTTCAGTGGGCATGCCCCAACATATAGGGGGAGATTTATTAATGCAATTACTTTTTAAAACACAGAAGGCAACGATGCATAAATGGAGTAGAAGGCAGATGAATAGCATACAAGCAATTAAAAGACGAATAGACAGTGGGCAGCTCTGCAGCAGACCAAACGCACAGGAAAGGCAAACAAACCAGTGGAACTACTGATCCCAGGATACACATAAAACCACTATACAAAAACTAGATCTCTCAGAAGACCAACAGGTCCCACAGTACAAACAAAATCTAAACAAGAACAAAGTCACACACAAGATTCTGGAAAGAGTTAGCACATGCCAGAAACAGTATAACCGGGCCTGAAGTATATATAGACCCAAGAAAGGTACCCTAATCAACCAGGCAAAGCAAAATGGTGACCAAATCCAGAGTCAGACCAAAGGCATTGCCTAGCAACACCCAAACATAGAGATAACAGAAATAATTGATTATCGTAATTATGCTAACCGTAACAATCCTAATATCATATGCATTAAAGAGTGACTGCACTTTCATCAAACTTTTGATATGTCATAGAGACATTTCAAAATTTTGGATCGGTGGGGGTCCAGGTGCAGAAACCTCCATCGTTGCTAAAACAAAGGTGTAGAAGCGCTCGGCTGAGTGTTTTGCACCTTTGGCTGTGATCATTGCTCCTCGTCAGCCTGAAGACGGCTTACATAGATGTTCTATGAGAGCTGTCTTCAGCCTGACAGAGAGTGTTGATCACAGCCAAAGGTGCAAGCCGCTTAGCTGAGCGCTTTTGCACAATTGCTTCAGCGATGGCGGCGAACCCCCCACCGATGCCAACTTTTGATATTTCACTATGACATATTAAAAGTTTGATGAAAGTGCAGTTACTCTTTAAGGATTATTAAAGTTCTACTAGTCCAATTTGTCCATCTAAAAATTATATGGGGATCTAGGGCTACCTTTTAAACAAAATTCATGTAAATAAAAAATGTCCACTGTATTCACCACCTCATCGGATCTAGAACCTCTATTTCCTTTCCATTCCTTAGAAATTAATAAACATTTTGTGGCCGAAATTCTCGACACCACCCATCTTGCCTTTAAGGGCAATTGATTAAAGTATATGTCCAACAGAGTAAGCTCTGGGTTAGGTGATACATTATATGCACAATAGTATTGTAACATACCTCTTAATCATTGAATTCAGATGTTTCATTCAGTCCCATTGCCACACGTATATAAAATCCAGCACCTAGTCATGCAGTCTGGCTTTACAAACATCTGTAAAAAAAAATGGGTCGTTCTAAAGAGCTCACTGAATTCCAGTGTGGTACTGTAATAGGATGCCCCCGTTGTAACAAGTCAGTTCGTGAAATTTCTTACCTCCTAGATATTCCACGACCAACTGTGAGTGGCATTATTGCAAAGTGGAAGCCTTTAGAAACCACAGCAATTCCTACGCAACCACGTAAAGTTACAGTGTGGAGTAGTTGAGGCGCATAATGCATAAAAGCCACCAACACTCTGCTGACTCAGTAACTGCAGATTTCCAAACCTCTGACATTAACATCCGCACAAAAACTGTGTTCCAGGAGATTTATGGCATGAGATTCCATGGTCGAGCAGCTGCATGCAAGCCTTACATCACCAAGCACAATGCCAATCGTCGGATGAGTGGTGTAAAGCACGCTGCCACTGAGCTCTGGAGCAGTGGAAACGTGTTCTGTGGAGTGATGAATCATGCTTCTCTATCTGGCAGTCTGATGGATTTGGGTTTGGCGAATGCCAGGAGAATGTTACCTGCCTGACTGCATTGTGCCAACTGTAGGGTTTAGTGGAGGAGGGGTTGTTTTTCAGGGGTTGTCCTAGGCCCTGTAGTTCCAGTGAAGGGAAATCTTAATGCTTCAGAATACCAAGACATTTTGGAAAATTGTATGCTTCCAACTTTGTGGGAACAGTTTGGGGAAGACCCTTTTCTGTTTAAGCATGACTGTGCCCCAGTGCAGAAGGCAAGGTCCATAAAGGCATAGTTGGGTGAGTTTGGTGTTAAGAAGAACTTGACTGGTCCGCACCTAGCCCTGACCTCAACCCCATCAAACACCAGTGGGATGAACTACAACGGAGATTGCGAGCCAGGCCCTCTCGTCCAACATCGTGTCTGACCTCACAAATGCTCTTCTGGATGAATGGGAAAAAATTCCCACAAACAGACTCCAAAATCTCGTAGAAAGCCTTCCCAGAAGAGTAGAAGCTGTTTTAGCTGCACAGGGAGGACCAACTCCAAATTGATGCCTATTGATTTAGAATGGGATGTCATAAAAGCTCCTGTAGGTGTAATGTGTAGATTTCCCAATACTTTTGTCCATATAGCATATGTCTCCCATGGTTACACTGGAGAATAATCTGCATTTTTCATCCCATAGGGACTTGCTGTGGGCATAATTCCAGCACATGTACTTTCCTGTGAGCAGCCCCTAAAGCACGAATTTTAAATTTAAATAATTTTTTCTGGTTAATGCCAACGTAGTTGAATCTTCCACGCAATTTCCACATGATTAACACATTTTCGTATATTTTTCAGAGCCTAACATTTTCTTCTGCCAAGTCTCGATAAACAAAGAAAACACCAAGGTCCCATTTCAACATACATGGTCTTTTTTTGTCAAATCTTTATGAATTAAGGCTAAACAACTTTTTGTTCCCCTCTGTCTGATGAGGGTTTTACAAAATCCATTTAATTTCATGTTTACACCCTGCCACCAAGCCTCTTTACAAATCAAATTTCTCAATTATAAGTATTGACAGAACAACTACTGTTTTAAGTTTAGATGTACCTCTCAGCTGTTAAAATGAACAGAAAATGTCTTTAACGAACTACTGGTCCAGAGTTTCGATCCTCGCTTGAGTCCTCGCTTGACATATCTCAAACGTCCTTGCAGGAAGGCAGTTTAGTAGCCAACGATATATCTGATACGTCATTGCTACTAAAGGCCATAAATTTTGGCATTAAAACAAGACCTAGATTGCAGCTCTAGCTGCGAACTAGCCTGAGCTATAGCAGGTTGAAGTGGGAGCTGAATATACTTACAGCTTTTACTTCAGCTCGTGTGGAACAGGAAAGTGGGACAAGCGGGGGATGTGCTGGCAGGGCGAGAAGGAGAATCTGTAAGTTTCTGTGGGACTTACTCACACAGAAACTTTACCGAAGTGTCGGGAGTGTGAATAGACATCGCATCCTGGCTGGAGGCAATGTCTATTCACTCTCAAGACACTACGGTAAAGTTGCTGTTGGTGTATGTGGCTGCACAGCGTGATCTCGCGAGATCACGCTGTACTGTGAGTACAGATGGAAATGAATGGAGAGAAGTGTATGACGCTGATTGGTCGGCGTCATACACTCCTCTTTACAACGCCCACTTGGTAAAAAGTAAAAAAACGCCCAGTTGGGCATTAAGAAACTAATTAGCATAAATCTAAAATTGTTCATAACTTGCTAAAAAATGAAATAAAAACCACTGCTGTTATCTACATTACAGCGCCTATCAGATTAGGTAGGGGATAGGGCACTTATAATCTGGTGACAGAGCCTCTTTAAAGTTTTTTTATCTGATTAAGGTTTTAATTTTTTGATGGTTTATGGAGGTATTCACAAATTGTGTGGCATTTTTGTTGCTGCAATGATTGCAAAATTGCAGCAAAAAAAGCCAGAATCTAGCAAAATCGCTGCAAAAATGGTGTGGTTTTTGAAACCTCTATATCTGATACAATTTTCCAAAACTGCAGGAATGTTCTGCCGAAATGTTGTCGCCGTCGGGGCAAATAAAACAGCACAAAACCGTTTCCTATGAATACACCCTTAGGGTATGTTCATACGCAAGGGAAAACAGCTCCTGATTTTCAGACGTTTTTTTAAGCCACTCGCGATTTTCGCGGCATTTTTTACGGCCGCTTTTGGAGCCGTTTTCTATAGTCTATGAAAAACGACTCCAAAAACGGCCCAAGAAGTGACCTGCCTTTCTTTTTCGCAGCCGTTTTGTTACACGGCCGTTTTTCAAAAGACCGCCCATCAGAATAGAACGCCGTTTTTCCCATTGAAATTAATGGGCAGATGTTTGGAGGCGTTCTGCTTCCGATTTTTTGGCCCTAAAAACGGCCGAAAATAGGCCGTGTGAACATACCCTTATAGTAGTAAATAGTTGCCGTTTCCACCAAAGCTTGTGTCTTTTGTCTGCTATCGAGACCCTTTGTAAGCTTTAACCAGTTGTACCTAATTCATGCCTTAAAAAATGGCTGAGGGTGACAGTACACATACTGACAATTATACAAAGAATTATTTTATATATGTCCCAAGAGATCAACAATTTCCCCTCTCCTTCTCCTCACAATCCTGTGTCTGGTTTTCAGACAACTGGTTGCAGCAGGAGCCTCCCCCCTCTGCCCTGTCTGTTGTAGGACACACAGATTGGTGAATGTTTGAGGTTTGGGGTTTAGCAAAGGGGTGAGGATTAACAGACAAAATCCTTAGAGATAAGCAGGAAATTACCCCTTTGTCCCCTGCAACAAGACTGTTTCAGGAAGATTCATAAAGTCCTACAGACTGACAAAAGGCTTCTAAACCAATTTTAAACAAGCTGTAAACGTGTTGAAATAAGAAAAAACTATTTACTCAATCACTGGCCGCAGCGGTGATGTGTTGAGTGTATTCACGTCACCACTGGGGCTAGTGAGTGACTGCTGCGGTCACGTGTCAGGAGAGCAGTGGAGGACCAGGGAACTGTGGCAGGGGATTTCAAAAGGTGAGTAATTATTTATTTTTCTGGAACAGCTTGTTTGGACATTTGCTACAATTCTCAAAAATTTTTTTAAATGGGTGCTCTATCCTCATGAAAAATCCACCCAAAAAAGATTGAACATTAAATGGCATTCATTGAAATGCTTAGATAGGTTGGGTCTAGAGGGAGTTTTGTTGCACCTCTCTGATCTGGATAATAGAGTTTTAGTAAAGAAATGCCGGTAAAATAAAAATAATAAAACCATTAATATTTTTATGTATTTGCAATTTTTTTTTATCATCATTCAGATTCTGTAGATGGTACAAGCTCAAGATCTACCCAAAATCCAGGAAAACTAATCAAAACAGCGTCAACTGGGAGTAGGTCATCACTCTTAAAATGTGAGTTGTGTTGTCACTATTTGTCTATGTGACCTCATAGCCTTATAAGTGTATGTGCACACACAAAATCAAAAACGTCTGAAAATACGGAGCTGTTTTCAAGGGACGTTTTTTTAAGCCACTTGCGTTTTTGGAGCTGTTTTTCTATAGACTCAATGAAAAACGGCTCCAAAAAGTCCCAAGAAGTGACATGCACTTCTTTTTCGCGGGTGTCTTTTTACGTGCAGTTTTTGGAAAGCGAGGCGTAAAAAAAAACGCCCCTGCTTCCGTTTTTTCAGGCGTTTTTCGAGGCGTAAACGGCACAAAATACACCTGAAAACACTGCATGTGCACATACCCTAAGTGTGACTGTTTGCTACATTTGCTACGTTTGCTATTACAGTATTTCATTTCAAGCATTTTTGTATGTCTCCTATTTAGACTCTAGATGTCAGCATTGTAATGCAAAGTACTTCATAAATCCATTACAGTTATTATACTGCAAACTCCAGAATAAACATTTCTGATGCATAAGAACAGTACTATGGGCACTATAGTATGGTGTGTTTACATCTTAGTTGTGAAGTGTTAAAGGGTTATTCCCATCTTATAAAATAATGGTATATACCTAGGTAATGCCATCACTTTATAATTAATGGGGGTCCGACCTCTGGGATCCCCACCAATCCTGAGACTTAGCACTGCGTCCCCTTCTATTTTTTTCTTTACAGCGGCGCTCCCAGCCATCTGGCTGTGCAGGGAACTATAGCATGGCTCTATTTACTTGAATGCAGCCGTGCTTCAGTTCCCGGCCCAGGGAGTGGCTGGGCACCGCGGTGCAGGGAAAAACATTTAGGGGATGCAGCGCTAAAGCAGTACTTCAGTTCCTTCATTCTCAGGATCGGTAAGACCCCACTGATCACGTGATGGCATATTCTAGCGATATTCCATCACTTTATAAGATGTGAATACCCTTTTAAGTAATAGTTAAAGTGAAGCTGGTTTGGAGTCATTATATAAGGAATTGTATGCCCAGAAATTTTCTAGAGATAGCCATACACGTTATATTAATTTCAGCGGATCCTGCAAACAATGTAATGTGTATAGGAACAAACAGACTGCATTTTGAAAAAAAAACAGTGAAAGACAAAAAAACTGTGTAAAATTGCACAAAAATATCCTAAATCTGTGAGCTAACCACCACCACAGCATAAATCTTTCTTATGTCCAGATTTTCCGCTACAATTGCAAGTATAGTGTATCAGCTAGGAGTTCAGTCCTAGACTGGATACATGGATACATTGTAGCAAACCCACAGTTGAAGATATGATTTGGATTTTCCGTTTCTAGACGTAAACTAGAATGTTTTTATTTACTGATTAGTGATGTGTAGTCTTAGATCACATGTAAACATTCTCTGCTAATTCAATAAAGCATAGGCAAATATGTAGTATAAAATCTTATTGTTTTTGTGTTGTTGACACCTACTAGGAAGCATATTGGGATGTGGTCCATCTACTAAGAAGCACAATTTACTTCATTAAATTGACACAACAGTTGGGCTCTACAGTTGGTGTATACGCCAGGAAATAAATACTTCCGACATATAAGACATCTAAAGTGCCAATAGAGTATAGAAAAAGTTTGGGAGGATTCCTCCAGCTCACCTTATCGCATGTATAGACTTGCACACGGATCCTCGTGTCGGCACACGCAAGAAGTAAGGAAAAAAGGAAAGAGATGGATCCAGCGCTGTGTCCTTGAAATTGTGTTTAAAAACGGAAACTATTTCCAAGTTTTAATGAAAAATGAATAAATATAAAAACAGGTAACATTGTAGATAGATATTCTCAAATAGATCGTAGGATTTGTGGCAGTGTGAGCGGTGCCTACGCGTTTCTGATGCATGCAGCGTCCTTAGTCATGGCTTCTGCTGAGTCACTATAGTCAGTCTGAGAATTTATAGTCAGTCTATTTTTAGTAACCATTAATTGCGGGTCACGGATTAGGGAGTTTTGGGAGTTCCCTAATCCGTGACCCGCAATTAATGGTTACTAAAAATAGACTGACTATAAATTCTCAGACTGACTATAGTGACTCAGCAGAAGCCATGACTAAGGACGCTGCATGCGTCAGAAACGCGTAGGCACCGCTCACACTGCCACAAATCCTACGATCTATTTGAGAATATCTATCTACAATGTTACCTGTTTTTATATTTATTCATTTTTCATTAAAACTTGGAAATAGTTTCCGTTTTTAAACACAATTTCAAGGACACAGCGCTGGATCCATCTCTTTCCTTTTTTCCTTGCCAATAGAGTATCATTAGCCAAAGGTTTGTCAAGACTGTCCTATTGGCATACTTTTGCCTCAAGTGTATTGAAAAGCAGAGTCGACTACGCTTTCAATACAATATTATGAAAAAAAAAAAATACATACCGTGAATGAAATTCAGCTGTGTTAAATATCGAATCGTAAGCACTATAGTTTAGGTAGTCAGGTAAATTTCGTTATATTATATAAAACCACAGTACTCTATCTTCATGCTCCATAATAAATTTGAAAGTAGATCCAAGTTTTTGGGCACATATATTAAACAGTAGAAAGCTATGTTAGGCTGTGTTCACATCAGAGTTGCCCTTCCGTTGAGGGGTTCTGTTGGAGGTTTCCGTTGGGTAACCCCTCATCGGAAAAGCAAACTGAAACCTTAGCTTCTGGTTCCCTCACCATTGATCTCAATGGTGACAGAAACTTTGCTAAAGGTTTCCGTTTGTCACCGTTGTGACAGGGTTCCGTTGTTTTGATGGACTCAATAGCGCAGTCGACTGCGATGTGAACAGGCCTTTAGCTGACGTTTTGGTTCCCCTGAAAAAAAATTCCAATATTTACACAACATTTACATAATGCACTGTAAACATTGGATATTTATTCATCACATTGTGTCATGTATAAATGTAATCATCAATATAAGGACCGAAACATCGGCTAATGTAATTCTCTACCAATGGAACATGAAGATTGAGTGCCGTAGTTATAATTTCATATAGTATGTAGTTGTATACAACTGGGGCTTACATTCGTCAACATACTTCAAACGCTTATGCCAAACGTAATGGCGAACACAGTGTGAACCTAGTCTTACAATCAATCTTACATTATAACATTATATGTGCTTATGAACTTATCTATGTTTTAATCTTCTTTAACTCTGTACCTTTATTCACTTACTTTGCAGATGCCAGAACCCCCACTTTAGATCCGGACACAATGCACCCTAAATTGAGGCTCTCTGAGAACCTACTCACAGTGCAGTGTGGTTGGTTAGGGAAATTTAATTCTAGCCATCCACATAGGTTTGATAAACTCATGCAAATTCTGAGCAGAGACTCGTACTTTTCCGGCAGTCACTACTGGGAAGTAGACGTCCTCCAAGCAGGAAACGGATGGTGGATTGGAATCACATACCCATCTATTAAAAGGAAAGGAGACTCCGAGTTGAGTCGTCTTGGTTGGACCAGTGGCTCATGGTGCATTAAAAGATATGATCACGAGTATTGGGCCTTCCACAAAGGAGAAAGGAAAGTGATTCATCTTACTAAACCTCCAGAAAGAGTTGGAGTCTTCTTGGACTATGAATCTGGAGTTCTATCATTCTCCGATGTCACATCTGGAGTGAAGCATCTGCATACCTTCCGCTGTAGATTTACTGAACCTTTGCATCCAGCTCTTCGATTATGGGATGGATCAGTCACAATGTGTAGACTGAACTAATAATCTAACCTGACTGTGGAGAAAATATGTCATCTGTTCGACCTGGTTTACATATTGCTTTGTCATTTTTCAACTATGCATAATAGAGCAGTTAATAGAACATAATAGAACAATGAACCCAACTGGAAAAGGAATCTTTTTAATCCATATATTTATATACTGCCCTAATTCCCATTTCTTTAGATCATTACACAAATGTCCTGCATTTTCCTGGGGTTTCCTTCTAAACATAAGCTTGGTTCCTTCAAGTCATACACCTTAGATCCTTAGTTTTCATATTTTGTACTGATGAGGGCTTAGAAGCTTGGAACAGTGCTATACAAGTTGGCATAGATGGCTCTGTACTTACAGGCAGTATCTGTGCAATCTCAGTCTACTGCCCTTGAATGAAGATGAACGGTCTTGTTCTTGGGATACTTGAATACTTGAAGTGATTGAGCTGCTTTACCTTTTGTTTTAGAAAGGCTTTGCTGTTGTTTGCAGGTTTGATGCAGTTTTGTTACAACTTTGGTGCAGTTTTTGGCTCAGAAAAGAAAAGACTGATGCATCTCCTTTCTTTTGTGTCCACTCGTATGTTTGGCTCAAAAGAACTGAGCCCAAATCTGCATTTAAACTGTGACTGTGACTGTGTGTGTGTGTGTGTGTGTGTCATCCTGGCTTTAACCTCTTCCCGCGCCACAACGTACTATTGCGTCGTGGTGGGGGAGGCAATTTTCAGAGAGGGGTGACCCGCTGAGCCCGCTCCGTGTGCAGCGGGTGTCAGCTGTGTTTTACAGCTGACACCCGGGACTAACAGCCAGGAACAGCGATCTCGTGGTTACTGGCTGTTTAACCCCTCAGATGCTGTGATCAAGCACGATCAAAGCATCTAAGATGTTACAAAACAGGAGGGGTGTCCCCTCTGACAGCTCATCGGCCCCACCGCAAAGCGATCGGGGGGCGCCAATTGCTGTCATAGCAGCCCAGAGGCCTAATGAAGGCCCCCAGGACTGCCTTCCTTCATCTCCTGTTAAGCCGTGTCTCTGGCACGGCATAACAGGAGTCTGTAAAAATGATAATATACTTTACCAGTGATCTAACTATTGCTGGTTCAAGTCCCCTAGGGGGACTATTGAAATGTGTAAAAAAAAAAGTAAAATAAAGTTTTTAGTAGTGTAAAAAAAAATTCAAAGTTCAAAAAAAGAACCTTTTCCCATTTTTTTTCTCTGATGTAAAAAATGTTTCAAAAAAAATACAAAATTGGTATCGCTGCGTCTGTAAAAGTTCAAACTAAGTCCAAACTATTACACTATTTTGGTCACTATTTTCACCGTTTTTTGGTCACTTCATATCTCACAAAAAATTAAATAAAGTTATCAAAAAGTCTCATGTAGCAATAGAAACTACAGCTCACCCCGCAATAATAAGCCCTTATACCGCTCAATCAATGGAGAAATAAAAAAAGTTATGACTCTCAGAATGTGGTGACAATACAACACAAATTTTATTTTTAACAATTCGTTTATTCCTTGTAAAAGTAGTAAAACATAAAAAAAAACTATATAAATTTGGTATCGCCGTAATCGTATTGACTGGTGGAATACAGTTAACATGCCATTTGTACCATATGGTAAGCGGTAAAAACAAAACCACTCAAAAGATTGAGGAATCGCTGTTTTTTTTCTATTCCACCCCAGAAAGATTTTTTTTCTAATTTCGCACTACATTATATGGTACAACAAATGGTACCGTTAAAAACTACAACTCGTCCCGCAAAAAAACAAGCCCTCATATGGCAATATTGACGGAAAAATTAAAAAGTTATGTCTTTTGGTAGGTGGGCAGGAAGAAATGAAAAGGAAAATCCAAAAAATGGCTGGGTCCTGAAGGGGTTAAAGGGATATTAATTTATTACAGTCCCACTCAAAGCAGCTACTCACATGGCTGTTTGTTTACCTGTCACCATTATTGTATGGTAAGTACAAATATTTTCTGAGATATTACAAATATATTCTGCACTATGTGAGAGTCATTTTCTAAATTAAAACGGCTACTCATAAAAATTCAACTAGGGGTGTCTGCACCTGGCCTCCTAGAATTCATAATTTAGCAGCTTGCCCTACAAGCTGACAGCTGATTTGCCATGTCACTTCACATTCACTGCTGAGCAAAAATGAACATGAGTGGTCAAAGCGTTTACTGGAGCTCATTTAGACTCATTTAGAGATAGGCAAATTCCTTAGATTCTCTCCTAAGTAAAAATTTCTGAAAAGCTGCCTAATGGGGAACTGAAAAAATTTATTAATTATCCAATTGAACACTGCCACAAGATTATTTTATAAAGCAACATTAGTTCTAAGTCTGAAAATTCTGACAAAAAGCTCTTTGAATTAAATAATAAACAGCATGTTCCCTTAAAGGGAAGGTGTCATGATTTTTTTTTTTTTTTATTATTATATTGCTTTTAATAAAATATAAACACAAATTTTATTTATTAGTGTTGTCACATTCTAATTTTTACTGTGTTCAAACTTTGACTTCTCTATGGGGGCTGCCATTTTTTTTCATCTCTGCATGTGTCAATTAACGACACATACAGAGATGGTATACGGCACATACAACCCCATAGAGAATGCGAACGGCAGCCGTTCCATTCTCAGAAGTGTACGCCGTCTGTGTGGGAACGGCGCATGCGCCGCTCCCACACAGACCAAAACGAAGCTCGTTCACAGAGCGAAATCCGGCGCCATTTTCATGTGGACCGGTAGCCGCTTCCGGACAGTAAGATGACGACTTCTGGCCGTGGCTTCCGGCCATATGTTCAGGTGCAAGGAATAGACCAGTGGAGGCGGCGGCGGCAGGTAATTTATGTTCGTGTATGTGATGTGTGTATTATGTTCATGTGATACTGTCTGCTGAGCCCTGTATCTAATCCTCCTACACTGTGCAGTCGCTCAGAAAATGGCGGCACACAGTGTAGGAGGTTTGAAGATTCAAACCCTTCCTTCTCCTCGCACTAGCCAGAAGAAGGGAGGGGTGATTGTATGAGGACACTAGAGGAGAGAGTGTCCACCCCAAATTTGCAGCATAAATCAATGAGGTTGCTTTACCACAGTGACCATGCTGCAATTTTGGGAACTGCTCCCTCTAGTGCCCAGCACATGGAAATGTTATAAATTAGAATATAATTTATAATATTTCCTGACTTGTGAAAAAATTAAAAAAATTTAAACAATGTGTAATCACTCAAATACTAATTGTTTAACGGAAAAAAATAAAATAAAAATTCTAGCGACACATTCCCTTTAATGTCTATATTCAGCCCATATTCTCCCATAGAGATACACAGCCTCTTGGTTTCATCCATATTTATGCCCATATTTGCATCTGCAATATAGGAGAAAATACTGAGGAAAATCATGGACACACACTGAGCAATGTAACACAATAAAAACAATAACGGATGTAAATACAAGCAGTATCTGTAGGCTACATTCACACGACACTGAAAAAAATCAACTGTCAATTTTTCATGGCTATTTTGAATCAGTGTGTCTCTAAATTTTCATCCATTTCCAGTCCGTCTGTCCGTTTTTAATGGCCGTTAGTCATCTGTTTTTCATGGCCGTTAAAAAAAAAAAGGATAGACCTGCAATGTCCCTGTAGATAGTGCCACAGTGCCCACTGTAGATAATGCCACCATAGGGCCAGTGCCCACATATATAGTGCCCACTATAGATAGTGCCCACATAGTACCACAGTGCCTACATATAAGGGGACATAGTGCCCACATATAAAGTGCCAGTGCCCACAAAGTGCCACAGTGTCCATTGCAGATAGTGCCACAGAGCCCAAATAGTGCCACAGTGACCATGTAGATAGCGCCACAGCATCCCCGGTAGATAGTGCCACAGTGCCCATGTAGATAGTGTCACACCCCCCATATAGCACCACCCCACTGTAGATAGAACCCCCCTGTAGATAGCACACCCCCTGTAGGTAGCACCCGCCTTGTAGACACCACCCCCCTCCCCTGTAGATAGAGCCACTGTAGCTCACTGTAGAAGCGGAATCCCTCTGGCTGGGGATTCTGCTCATAGATGGAGCCCTGGTCGACTCTGTCCATATATTGCCAGAGCGGGGATTCTGCTCCTACACGGAGCTACAGTGTCGCTATCTACAAGAGATAGGGGGGTTGCTATCTTCAGGCAGGGGGGTGCTATCTACATGGAGGGGTGCTATCTACAAGACCGGAGTCCTCAGCCAGAGATATTGCGATGCTCTGGCCGGGGATTCTATTGTTGAAAGTCCTGACTTCACTGTCCTTTTATGGACAGTAATGTCAAGTGCTTCCCTGGGCTCAGTGCTCAAAGTAGCGCTGTGTCTGGGGAGTCCTTGGCCAGGATAAGTTTATACCGGCCTTTACAAGGATTGTTTCCTGAAAAACGGGCGGTAATCACTGATGCATTGACTTCTATGGGATCGGGCTGACCGTGAAAACTGACGAAAGTAGGACAAAAGAACGGCCGTCTGGGCGTTTTTCACTGTAGTATGAATGTAGATTTAGCCTCTTCCGAACTGCAGCCAGTTTTGACCATCCTGACTGTGCCCCATATTTCCAATCTGACACGTGTCACTTTATGTGGTAATAACTTTGGAATGCTTTTACTTATTCAAGCGATTCTGAGACAGTTTTCTCGTGACACCATGTACTTTATGTTAGTGGTAAAATTTGGTCGATACATTGAGTGTTTATTTGTGAAAAAACTAACATTTTGCGAAAATTTGGAAAAATCAGCATTTTTTTTTAAATGAAATGTATCTCCTTTTAAGACAAATAGTTATTTCACACATAATAGTTACTAGTTAACATTTTCCATATGTCTACTTTATGTTGGCATAATTTTTTAAACATACTTTTATTTTTCTAGGACATTACAAGGATTAGAACTTTAGCAGCAATTGCTTACATTTTCAAGAAAAATTTAAAAGCCTATTTTTTTAGGGACCAGTTCAGTTCTGAAGTGGCTTTGAAGGGTCTATATATTAGAAACCCACATAAATTACCCCATTTTGAAAACTGCACCCCTCAAAGTATTCAAAACCCCTTAGATGTTTCACAAGAATAAAAGCAAAGTAAGGCTGGGTTCACACACACTATTTACGGACGTAATTCGGGCGTTTTAGCCCCGAATTACGTCCGAAAATGCGTCTCAAAAGCGTCGGCAAACATCTGCCCATTCATTATAATGGGTCTTACGATGTTCTGTGCCGACGGGCATTTTTTTTATGCGCCGCTGTAAAAAGGCGGCGCGTAAAAAAGGCGCCCACGTCAAAGAAGTGCATGTCACTTCTTCAGACGTAAATGGAGCCGTTTTCCATGGACTCCATGGAAAAACAGCTCCAATTACGTCCGTAATGAGCGCAGCGAAAGACGCCTGCACATGCCATTACGGCTGAAATTACGGTGCTGTTTTCTCCTGAAAACAGCACCGTAATTTCAGCCGTAACGGACGCTGCCGTGTGAACATACCCTAAAGGTGAAATTTCAAAATGTTATTTTTTTTTACAGATATTCAATTTTAATCTGTTTTTTCTGTAACACAGCAAGTGTTAACAGAGAAACAACTCAATATTTATTACCCTGATTCTGAAGTTTTTAGAAATATCTGATATGTGGCCCTAGTGTGCTACTTGACTGCAACACAGGCATCAGTAATGAAGGAGCACTTTGTAGATTTTGGGGCCTTCTTATTAGAATATATATTAGGCACCATGCCAGGTTTGAAGAGGTCGTGTGCCAAAACATAGGAAAAACCCACAAAAAGACACAATTTTGGAACCTACACCCCAAGGAATTCATATAGGGGTGTAGTGAGCATTTTGACTACAGGTGTTTCATAGATTTTATTAGAATTGGACCATGAAAATGAAGGAGAAAAAGCACCCCAACATCTGTAAATCTACTTCTCCCGAGTACGGAAATACCACATATGTGGTCAAAAGCTGCTGTTTGGACACACGGTAGTGTTCAGAAGGGAAGGAGCGCCATTTGACTTTTGGAGCGCAGATTTTGCTGGGTTGGTTTCTGGTTGCCATGTCACATTTGCAGAGCTCCTGAGCTACCAATACAGTGGAAACCCCTAAAAAGCGACCCCATTTGGGAAACAATACCCCTTGAGGAATTCATCTAGTGGTATAGTAAGCATTTTGACCCCACAAGTTTTTTTCTGAATTGATTAGCATTGGGCAGCGAAAATGAAAAATTTATTTTTTTCCACTAAGATGTAGTTTGGTTCAAAATGTTTCAATTTCACAAAGAATAAAGGAGAAAAAGCACCTCAACATTCATAAAGCAATTTCCCACGAGTGTGGCAATACACCATATGTGGTCATAAACTGCTGTTTGGATACACGGCAGGCCTCAGAATGGAAGTAGCGCCATTTGGCTTTTGGAATGTAGATATTGCTGGATTGGATTCTGGGCGCCATGTCGCATTTGCAGAGGGCCTGTAGTACAAGTACAGTGTAAACACCCCAAAAGTGACTCCATTTGGGAAACCACACCCCTTGAGGAATTCATCTAGGGGTATAGTGAGAATTTTGACCTCAAAGGTTTTTTGCTGGATAAATTAGAATTAAGCTGTGAAAATGAAAATTAAGATGTAGATTTAGATCAACATTTTCGCAAGGAATAAAGAAGAAAAATCACCCCAGCATTTGTCTCTTGAGTATGGCAATACCCCATATGTGGTTATAAACTGCTGTTTGGACATATGGAAGGGTTCAGAAGTAAAGGAGTGGTATTTTCCTTTTGGAGCGTGGATTATGCTGGAATGGTTTGCGGAGGCAATGTCGCATTTGCAAAACACCTGATGTACCAAAAAAAAAGTGACCCCATTTTAGAAACTACACCCCTAAAGGCATTTATCGAGGAGTATAATGAGAATTTAGACCCCACAGGTGTTTTTCAGAAATTAATAAGCCTTGGATGATGCAAAGCGAAAATTGCAATTTTTCCACTGATATGCCGATTCAGTGCACAGTATGTTGTGCCCAGCTTGTGCCCAGCTTGTGCCACTGGAGAATCTTACCTCAAACTGTTAAGCGGGTTCTCCCGGGTATGGCAATGCCATACATGTGGACGTAAACTGCTGTTTGAGCAAACTGTAGGGCTTAGAAGGAAAGGAGCGCCATTTGAAGCGTGGATTTTGCTTGGTAGTAGTTTTGTTTGAGTATTACTGGTATTTCAGTTTATAATGTGGGGGCATACAGTGAAGGAAATAAGTATTTGATCCCTTGCTGATTTTGTAAGTTTGCCCACTATCAAAGACATGAACAGTCTAGAATTTTTAGTATAGGTTAATTTTACCAGTGAGATATAGATTATATTTTAAAAAAAAAACAGAAAATCACATTGTCAAAATTATATATATTTCTTTGCATTGTGCACAGAGAAATAAGTATTTGATCCCTTTGGCAAACAAGACTTAATACTTAGTGGCAAAACCCTTGTTAGCAAGCACCGCAGTCAGACGTTTTTTGTAGTTGATGATGAGGTTTGCACACATGTTAGATGGAATTTTGGCCCACTCCTCTTTTCAGATCATCTGTAAATCATTAAGATTTCGAGGCTGTCACTTGGCAACTCGGATCTTCAGCTCCCTCCATAAGTTTTCGATGGGATTAAGGTCTGGAGACTGGCTAGGCCACTCCATGACCTTAATGTGCTTCTTTTTGAGCCACTCCTTTGTTGCCTTGGCTGCATTGTCGTGCTGGAAGACCCAGCCATGAGCCATTTTTAATGTCCTGGTGGAGGGAAGGAGGTTGTCACTCAGGATTTGACGGTACATGGCTCCATCCATTCTCCCATTGATGCGGTGAAGTAGTCCTGTGCCCTTAGCAGAGAAATACCCCCAAAACATAATGTTTCCACCTCCATGCTTGACAGTGGGGACGGTGTTCTTTGGGTCATGAGCAGCATTTCTCTTCCTTCAAACACGGCGAGTTGAGTTAATGCCAAAAGCTAAATTTTAGTCTCATCTGACCACAGCACCTTCTCCCAATCACTCTCAGAATCATCCAGATGTTCATTTGCAAACTTCAGATGGGCCTGTACATGTGCCTTCTTGAGCAGGGGGACCTTGCGGGCACTGCAGGATTTTAATCCATTACGGCGTAATGTGTTACCAATGGTTTTCTTGGTGACTGTGGTCCCAGCTTCCTTGAGATCATTAACAAGTTCCCCCCGTGTAGTTCTCGGCTGAGCTCTCACCTTCCTCAGGATCAAGGATACCCCACGAGGTGATATTTTGCATGGAGCCCCAGATCGATGTCGATTGACAGTCATTTTGTATGTCTTCCATTTTCTTACTATTGCACCAACAGTTGTCTCCTTCTCACCCAGCGTCTTACTTATGGTTTTGTAGCCCATTCCAGCCTTGTGCAGGTCTATGATCTTGTCCCTGACATCCTTAGAAAGCTCTTTGGTCTTGCTGTAGAGGTTGTAGAGGTTAGAGTCAGACTGATTAATTGAGTCTGAGGACAGGAGTCTTTTATACAGGTGACCATTTAAGACAGCTGTCTTTAATGCAGGCACCAAGTTGATTTGGAGCGTGTAACTGGTCTAGAGGAGGCTGAACTCTTAATGGTTGGTAGGGGAACAAATACTTATTTCTCTGTGCACAATGCAAATAAATATATATAATTTTGACAATGTGATTTTCTTTTTTTTTAATATAATCTATCTCTCACTGGTAAAATTAACCTAGCCTAAAAATTCTAGACTGTTCATGTCTTTGACAGTGGGCACACTTACAAAATCAGCAAGGGATCAAATACTTATTTCCTTCACTGTATGTAATCTGTGCAGAGTACATCAGGGCATAATAAGAGAGTATAAAAATAGGGTAAATAATACAATTATCCCTAGATGTGTTGTACGATGTGAAGCAATCCGTTATGCGCAGGCCAGTGTCGCACTGATAAACGGTGTCCATTCTTATCCACCTTTTGTAACACTCTGCACCTTGTTGGGACTTTTCCTCCATTTTGGTTTGGGAAAATTTTGCTGTGAAAGTGTTGCCCTGCTATAATACGGGCACCCTCGCTTCCAGCAGATGTGCTATGTCCCTTCCTAAATACCAGGGCCTTGAAACCGAAGGAATGTTCCCCTCCGGCCTGCACATCGGAATGTTTTTTCATCACCGCGTTAGGCCTTATTCACACGAGCGTGTGTGTATTGCGCGCACAAAAAAGCTGCTACAGTTCTGTGTGGCATCAGTATTTGGTGCGTGCCTGCGTGATTTTCGCGCATATGGCATCGTTATGACACTGTTTTTATGATTACAAACATAAAAGCAGGAGGTGCTTTTATGTTTTCATTCATTTATTTTACAACTGTAGCGCGAATTACGCGCGGCGCACGGAAGTGCTTCCGTGTGCCATGCGCGATTTTCACGCAACCATTGACTTCAATGGGTGCGTGATGCGTGAAAAAACGGCCAAGTATAGGACATGTCGTGGGCTTTACGCAGTGGATACACGCTGCGTGAAAATCACGGACAGTCTGAACGTCCCCATTGCCTAACATTGGTCCGTACGACTCGCGTGAAAATCACGGTCGTGTGAATAAGGCCTTACTAGTTCCATAACTTTTAGATTTTTTGGTTGATAGAGCTATGTGAGGACTTGTTTTTTGCAAGACAAGCTGTAGATTTTATTGGTACTATTTCAGGACACATGAGACTTTTTGATCACATTTTATTTCATTTTTTGGAAGAGGAAATTACCAAAAACAAGCAACTCTGGACTTGTTTTTTTGTTTTTTTTTTTTAACAAATTTGAAGGGAGACACTGCCTGTTGAAGTTCCGAGTCAGATAAATGCCTCACCAGAAATGCTTTCCACTTTGTAAAAAATTTCTTAGTGCGTTTGGTTTTCATACATTCTGCGTCTAATCGTTCTATGTGCAAACATTGTTTTAATTGGTTCATTACATTTTGTATAGTCGGTACTGTCGATACCAACCAGTGTTGTAACAGTAACCGCTTAACTACCAAACAGATCAGGTGAAACAGTTGAGGCAGGTGCCTCCCTTCCGCTCTGCCACCATCCATCTCTTCCTCCCAATAGTGGAAGAGGAAAAGGACAGGAGACATTGGCAAAGACAATCGCCACAGTGTATCCATCATGTCACGGATCCGAGACCACAAGGGCTGAATTGCGGAACATTGCCATAAACCGTGGAATAGGTCTGTTCTACTAATATGACATTTGGACAGTCCACCAGGCGATCAGGCATGGCAGGACTCGGTGGTAGGTTAAAACCAAAGATCGCCCTATGCATTATACGAAACTGAGTATCCCTCCACACCTCCCTCACCACATGTTTCCGAACTGAACCCCAACCTATCAGGATTTTATCCCTTATGTCACTATCTCAAAAGTTGTTCTTCCCATTTTGTAAAGAATTGTTCCGGCGGAATAACAATCAAGCTGTCCCTAATTTTACCATATATATGAGAGATAGACATCCTTCCAGTATCCTGAAAAATAGCTTGATCCATATCATTCGTGATCACTTCTCGACTAACATCACGTAGTGCATTCCCGAAGAAATGTTGGACCTGAGCATTTTGAATACGTTGAAAAGGCCTCAGCCCGAATTTATCTATCAACTCTTGCCCAGTAAGCCATCTCGGATCCGTGTCATGAAGCAGATGTTCCACTCTAAGAATACCCCTCGTCCTCCATTCTGCAAAAAGACTACTGTCTCTACCTTGAACAAATTCCGGATGATTCCATAGGGGAAGATACTTGGAAATTCGAAAGGATAAACCATAGCTCCGTCTCATAACCCGCCAAGCCATGAAAGTATCCCTACATATCACAGATTGCTTTATGGACCTAGGCATGGCTGAAAGGGACGAGTGGAGAAGCGTGCAGAGGTCCCATAGTGCACAAAAATGCGATTCAAGATCAGAATGATAACTAGTCCGCGCAACTCAATCTATTACATGTCGGGCTAAACAAGCCAAATTGTATCCCCCGTATATTAGGCAAATTAATACTACCCCGCTCCTTAGTAGCCATAAGCTTATCCAGACGAATTCGAGGCCTCCTCCCTTTCCAAAAAAAAATGACAAAAGCCGAATGTAACTTTGATACATCTATATGTTTCAAAAGAAGAGGTAGGGTTTGTAATGGGTACAATAATTTAGAAAAGCACATCATCTTAAGAAGGTGGTTTCTTCCCAACAAGGAGAGTGGTAAACCATGCCACCTTTTCAAGTCATGCAGAATTTTCGTAAATAAGGGGAGATAATTCAAATGATATAGGGAGTCTGAGGTGCGCCCAATATGGATACCCAGGTTTTTAATAGAGCGTTTAGCTACAGGAATATTGTACAGATGAGTGGGTAACCCCCCCTGTGGGTCCTTGGTTCCCAAAAACAGGGCCTCACACTTTGAGACATTTAATTTAAATCCCGAAAAAACACCAAAGTCCAAAATGACATCTAGTACCTTAGGCAGCTCCGAGCCCGGATTAGCCATAAATAATAGGATATCATCCGCAAAGGGGGCCAGTCTCAGTGTAGCGCCACCAATCGGAATACCCTTAAAAATCTGGTCCATATCCAGAGACCGGGCCAAAGGCTCTAAAGCCAAATCAAATAATAAAGGGGACAACGGACATCCCTGCCTCGTCCCCTTTAGCAAAGGAAAGGGCGGGGAGACAAATCCAGGCGTGTGCACACTAGCCTTAGGTTGCATGTAAAGAACTCCTAGAAACCTTCTAAAAGCCCCCTGAAAACCCATAGCATCCAACACCTGACCTAACCAACCCCATCTCAAATTATCAAAAGCTTTCTCTGCATCTAGGGTGATCAGGGCAGGCGTCTCTCCCCCTAGGCCATCCCCAACCACATCCATTGCCAAAACAACTCTATGGAGATTAGTCACAGCCGAACGGCCTTTCACGAAACCCACCTGCGATGGGCCAATCAGTGAGGGCAAGATCAGAGCCAAACGGTTTGCCATGAGCTTGGCCAGAATGTTGAGGTCCTGATCAATCAGCGAAATCGGCCGATAAGAAGAGGGACAATCAAGATCTTGACCCTCCTTAGGCATTAGCTTGATGTAGGCTAAATTAGTTTGAAAAGCCCGATCTCGTCCTGACAACACATTATTAAACAGGCTAGTTAAAACGGGTGCCACTTGCATCTTCAGGACTTTATAAAACTCGCCTGGATAACCATCAGGGCCTGGGGATTTACCCGAGGGCAGGGCCATAATTACGCTCTGCACCTCCTCCGCAGTTATTAGTGCATTGAGAGCAGTAAGTTGTTCTTCAGAAACTGGAGGTAGAGAGACATTTTGCAAAAATTCTACACCATCAGGCATCTCCCCTGGATCATCTCGATACAAAGAAGCGTAATAGTCCCCCAGCAATGTATTGATGGACTTTGGGTCTTCTGTAATGTCTCCCCCAGGGGATCTCAGTCGTTGAATACAATGAAAAGGTCTCTTTCCTCTAGCTAAATTCGCTAACAATTTACTAGGTTTATCACCAAATCGTCTACAAACTACTTCCTGCTGGGTCCTAATAAAGTCCTCACATCGCTCGGCCAATACATCAAAATCTCCCCTGGCTGAGATCCATTTTGTTTTAGAGAGAGGGGTCTGAGTCAAAAGAAAGTCGGTATATGCCTGTCGTAAAGTGGCACTCGTCGTTTCGTATTGCAACCATACAACTTTTTAAGTTTGCTGACATGAGCTATAATGCGCCCTCTCAAAACTGCCTTCGCCGTATTCCAAAATAACTGGGGATCGGACACATGTTCCCCATTTGTAGCCCCATATTCAAGCCACCAACCTCTCAAGAGTGTCGGGAAGCCTTCATCATTGGTCAAAAAGGATGGAAAACGCCACAGGTAAGCGTCTCCTTTAGGGTATGTATCAAGCAAGTCTATTAAGATGGGTGTGTGATCCGAAATAACTAGGTCTTCAATAGAGGCCTCTTTGACCTTAGAAAGTAATGCACGGCTAAGTAAAACATAGTCTATACGCGACCAAGAAGAGTGGGGGGGAGAAAAATGAGTATACTCCCGGTTACTAGGATGAACATGTCTCCAACCATCAATCAACGGGGCAACCGACAAGAGACCAGCCAAGTGAGAGTTAGAAGCAGGGGCCGTAAGATCTACAACCTGTCTGAACGGTCTATCTTCATATTGTGACACCACCCCATTGAAATCACCTCCCACTACTATATCCGGAAATTAATCAAGTAGCAAAGTGTCACGGAACTTATTGTAGAAAGATCTTTGCGAACTATTCGGGACATACACATTATACAGACTTATTGTACCCTGTGGGCTATGTTAGCTGGAGATGTATCATCCGACCTTCATCATCCGTAACTACATCAGTAATCGTATGAGGAAAGGCTTTACGAACCAGTACCAGAACCCCTGCTTTACGCTCTACTGCAGGAGAGCCATAAACTTCCCCCACCCAAAGTTTAAGCATACGTGAAAAATCATCTTTAAGTAGATGGGTCTCCTGCAGCAAAGCGATATCTACCTTGAGTCTTTTCAAATTCATGCGTTTTGCCGGGGACCTAAGCCCCTTAACATTCCAAGTGACGATTTTAATGTCACAAATGTACTATAAATATGATCAACTGAATATGTCACAAATACGAGGGCACTAATCTCAGTCAAAGGACCAAAATTATGACAGCTATATAGGATATCCCGGGAGATTAACTTCAAACAGAAATTGCAATAATAGTTTCCAATGAGCAGTAATGCATTAAGAGGCACAGCGGACAAAGTTAAATAGTGCATAACAACAAATAACAATTGTACACAACAATAACTATACGTGCACCTTGAAAGGTGAGTGGATCTTTCCGATAGGACTCCCATAAATCTGGTACTCAACGTTACACATCACCTTCCCTCCATATTGTATAGCTAAAGATGGGAGGAACAACCAGTAAGATATTCCCCAGAGCATGACATTTAAGAGAACAGTCTCATGCCCTTCCCTCCCCCATTGTTAAAGCCAATTCTGACAATCTGGTAAGTTTAGCCAGGTGAACACAAGTACCGCAACAAGGACCCATCTCACTCAGTTAAAGTCCTCAATCTGGTAGCCGCGCTCCACCCTGGAATCCTCGATGCATAGTGCGGTGTGATTTTGGACTAGATGCTGACCCCTTAGAGTCGGTCAGAGAAGAAGTGCTACGGGGCGACTGGGCCAGCAAATGGGACCGGCATTTAGGAGAGGAGATGGATGTCCCAACGTCTGAAATCACCGATGTTGTAGGTGAGGACTCCGAAGCAAAGAAGCGTTCCGCTGCCGCCGGATCTCTGAAAGTCTGAAAAGTTCCATCTGTATGCTTGATCCGAAGAATAGCAGGATACATGAGCTGAAAACTAATGTTCTTCCGAAACAACAATGAACACGTGGCACTAAAAGCCAGACGCTGTCTGGTAACATCTGCTGAATAATACCAGAAAATAAGTATACGTGCACCTTGAAAGGTGAGTGGATCTTTCCGATTACGGTAAGCATGGAGGATGTCCTCTTTATCCACAAAATCCAAATATCGCATTATCACTTGTCGGGGTCGGTCAGTATTGCCAGTGTGTGATTCAGATGCAGGCGGTTTAGGCGGGCCCACTCTGTGTGCACGTTCTACCCGTTTGAGCCCTGATAAGCCCAAAGCCTGTGGCAAATCACACTCACACAATTTTCTGAGGGCTTTTACTGGTATGGTCTCTGGCAGGCCGACCAATCTCAAATTATTCCGGCGGGACCTATTCTCAAGATTCTCGATGCGCTCATAGAGCTGTCGAACAGTCTGATGCAGATCGCTGGTCTGGGACACCACCGCAACCAACTCATCCTCAGTATTAGATATCCTCTGCTGAGCTTCATTTAAGCGGCCCTCGTGTTGAGTAATATTCTCTTGTAAGCGATTCAGGGTGGATTGCACTGTCATCACCAGAGTACTGGATAAATCCAGAGCAATGAGGTCGGCCACTGCTTTGGCCAATAACTTATAATCCAATGTGTCCTATAAGGTAAGAAGTTGTTGGGAGGGAAGCGGAGATGACGTGTCGTTACTGTCCCGTCGATCTTCCAACGGCGCCATCTTAGGCGGCTGTTCCTCCATAGCGTCCTCTCCCATATCCTCAAAATCAGTTTTTTTGCTGCTCCTTAGCAAATAACTCTCCATATAGGTAACGCCAGTCGGTTATAAGTCAGATCCTCTCCACCACAGCCAAAACTGAGGAGATATTTGCAGGCGGAAACAGCTTTGTAAGGTCTGGAGGAGCGGGAGCGATGTCACACACGTCTTCACATACCAGTGCCGGAACCGGAAGTCCCAGAATTGTTTTTTATTGTTTTTTTTTTCGGCATTCACCATGCTCCATAAATTACATGTTAACTTTATTCTGTGAGTATACAATTACGGCGATAAGAGCAATAACTTTTTTACTTTCGCGTCAACAAAGCTGTATCAGGACTTTTTTATGCGTGACGGGCTGTCATTCTTATTGGTACTATTTTGGGTTAAATGTAACTTTTTGATCACTTTTTATTCCATTTTTTGGGAGGAGATGTGACCTAAAAACAGCAATTCTGGTGTTGTTTTTTCATATTTATTTATTACGGCGTTCACCATGTGGGATAAATTACATAATAATTTTATAGTTTGGGTCATTATAAAAGACTTATTATGGGAAAAAAGTCAATTTTATTTTTTTTTTTTACTTGAAACTTTTTTTTGTCCCACTAGAGGACTTGAAGGTCTGCAACGCTGATCGTTATACTAATATGCTGCACTACCTACAAAGTGCAATGTATTAGAGCTGTCATTGTGACACTGTCACCAAGCCTATTAGGACCTGCAGGAGGCGGGTCCTAACATGTTTCCGCACTTGGCAGACAAGGAGGCCATTGTTAGGCCAACGGCTGCGATACCAACCATCGGCGCCCCCACAATCGCGTCATGCATGTTGCTCTTTACTTCTGAGCCCTGTCATATATCCAGGCAAATGATAAATGCCTTGAGAGCAGTCGTTTCTAAAATGGGGTCACTTCCTGGAGGCTTCCACTGTACTCAGGTACCTCAGGGTTTTGCAAAAGCAACATGGCGCCCAAAAACGGAGCCAGCAAAATCTGCATGCCAAATAGCGCTCCTGCCTTTCTGAGCCCTGCCGTGTATCCAAACAGCAGTTTAAAACATTGCCAACATAAAGTAGACATATGGGAAAGGTTAACTAGTAACTATTTTGTGTGGAATTACTATCTGTTTTTTAAGAAGATACATTAAAAATGTAGAAAAAAGCCAATTTTTTAAAATTTCTGTAAATTCAGGTGTTTTCCCAAACAAACACTGAATGTATCGACCAAATTTTACCACTAACTTAAAGTACAATGTGTCATAAGAAAACAATCTCCTGGAAAAATAAAAGCATTCCAAAGTTATTATCACATAAAGTGACACGTCAGATTTGAAAAAAAACTGGCCTGGTCCAATAGGCGAAAACAGGCGGTGTCCTTAAGGGGTTAAATCCCATCATCATTACCCTTTCCAGTTAATACCTGAGACACATGATAATATACATGCCAAAGAATTTTTATTATTCTTTGCAACAGTTTACAGTATTGGGTTGGAGAAAACCCAGTGCTGTCGTGGAGGATACAGGATCAAATGATAGAATTACCAGTAAAGTAAGGATAAGAAGCATAATCTGGACGTGGACCCAGCGTCTCCTGCCCAGTTACGAAGTCAGATAGCTCTCTTAGCTGAATTTGAAAGAGCAGTTGTTCTGGCATAAAGCCCGACAGAATCAGCAGATGCGTCAGAGATACACGGCCTTTTGAAAGTACTGGCAAAGAAGCCAAAAAGATTGATTACTTACCGGTAATCGGTTTTTCATGAACCTATAACAGCACCCCAGGAGAGACATCCCATTCGCTGGACAGGAAGCCTGATGATATAAAAAAAGGACACAACTCTCCACACACCCAGTCTTAGGAAGAACTCAGGATGAGAATTAGTTTCGTTTATTTTATATATTGATTTATTTATTTATATTTAAATTTTATTTTTTTCGCTTCCCAAGTGGAATTACCTCACACCTTCATATATACAGTATTTACAAGGAATCCTTTTGTATTCATGTTGCCACTCAACCTTATGAGGACTATATGCACTACAAGAATTAGGGAGGGTAACAGAGGAGTGCTGTCATAGGTTCATGAAAAACCGATTACCAGTAAGTCATTAATATTTTACCCTTTCATCTATGACAGCACCCCTGGAGATGTACAATAGAAGTCAAAATTTAGGGTGGGACCACAGCTTGTAGTACCTTTCTACCAAATGCCAAGTCAGAGGCTGTATGCAGTTGTAATCGGTAATGCTAGAGGAAGGTGGGAGGAGTGCACCATGTAGCAGCCTTGCATATCTGATCTAAGGATGCCTCAGCTCTCTCAGCCCAGGAAGGGGACACAGTCCTGGTGGAGTGGACTCCAAAGAACTCTGGAGGCTGGAGATTCTGACTTACATAGGCTAAATGTATAGCCTGTTTAATCCATCTTGCTATAGTGGATCTACAGGCTGCCGAACCCTTGTTGGGACCCAGGAACTGGACAAACAAATTTTCTGAGGTTCTTAAATCTTTAGAGATTTCTAGGTATTGGACTAGGCCCCTCCTTACGTCCAGGCAGTTAAACCGCTGTTCCATCGGATTTTTCAGGGAATTACAAAAAGAGGGAAGAACAATCTCTTGGTCTAGATAAAACGGACAGACCACTTTAGGAAGAAACCCCAGTATGGTTTTTAAGATGACCCTGTCATCTAATAGTAGAGTATATGGAGGAAAAGCAGAGAGGGCCTGAATCTCACTTACTCTACGGGTCGATGTAATGACTAACAAGAACTTAATTTTGAGTGTCAGCATGTTTATGGTAATGGAGTCTAGTGGTTCGAACGGTAGATTTGTCATGGCCTGGAGAACAATATTTAAGTCCCAAGAGGAATTGAGGATCTAATCTGGGGTTTAAGTCTAGAGGAGGCTGTTATCCGGAATCTCCTAACCCAGGTGTGTTCCACCAATTTGAAATCAAAGAATGAACTTAGTGCGGATATCTGAATCTTTAAGGTGCTAGTCTTAACCCCTTAAGGACGCAGCCTTGTTTTGGCCTTAAGGCTCAGAGCCCATTTTTGAAATCTGACATATTTCACTTTATGTGGTAATAACTTAAGGAATGCTTAAACCTATCCAAGCGATTCTGAGACTGTTATCTCATGAGACATTGTGGGTCGATATATTCAGTGTTTATTTGTGAAAAATTGCAAAATGTAGAGAAAATTTTGAAAAAATAGAACTTTTCTGAATTTAAATGCATCTGCTTGTAAAACAGATGGTAATACCACCCAAAATAGTTACTACTTCACATTTCCCATATGTCTACTTTAGATTGGCATTGTTTTTTGAACATTCTTTTATTTTTCTTGGACGTTACAAGGCTTAGAACATAAACAGCAATTTCTCATATTTTAAAGTAAATTTCAAAAGCATTTTTTTTTTAAGGTACCTGTTCAGTTGTGAAGTGGCTTTGAGGGGCCTATGTATTAGAAACCCCGATAAAACACCCTATTTTAAAAACCCCTCAAAGTATTCAAAACAGAATTAAAGCAAAGTGGAGATGAAATTTCATTTTTCTTGCTGAATTTCAATTTTATCCAATTTTTTTCTAAAACACAGAAGGTTTTACCAGAAAAACATTACTAAATATGTATTTTCCAGATTCTGCAGTTTTTAGAAATGTCCCACATGTGGCTCTAGTGTGCTCGTGGACTAAAACACAAGCCCCAGAAGCAAAGAAGCACCCAGTGTATTTTGTGGCCTCTTTTTTTTATTAGAATATATTTTAGGCAGCATGCCAGGTTTGAAGAGGTGTTGAGGTGCCATAACAGTAGGAATCCTCCAAAAGTGACCCCATTTTGGAAACTACACCCCTCAAGGAATTTATTTATGGTTGTTGTCACCATTTTGACCCCACAGTTTTTTCACAGCACGTATTTGAATTGGGCGGTGAAATAAAAAAAAATACCCCATTTTGGTGCCAAATTTCTCCTGTGTGCAGCAATACCCAATTTGTGGCGATAAACTGCTGTTTGGGTCCATGGGAGCCCTCAGAATGGAAGGAGCGCTGTGTGTTCTTTGGAGTCCAGATTTTGCTGGATTGGTTTTCGGGTGCCATGTTGCGTTTGCAGAGCCCCAGAGGTATCAAAGCAATGGAAACCCACCAGAAGTGAACCCATTTTGGAAACTACACCCCTCAAGGAATTCATTTATGGGTGCTGTGACCATTTAGACCCCACAGTTTTTTCACAGAATTTATTTGAATTGGGCTGTGAATTAATTTTTTTAACATTTTTTCCAATAAGATGTCGTTTTGGCTCAAAATGTCTTATTTTCACAAGAAATAAAATAACCCATTTTGTTGCCCAATTTGTCCTGAGTGTGGCAATATCCCATTTGTGGTGATAAACTGCCGTTTGGGCCCATGGGAGGGCTCAGAAGGAAAGGACCACTATTTAGCTTACTGGGGATTTTCTGGTGCGAAGTCATGTATGCAGAAGCCCATGAGGTACCGAGAAGTGACCCCGTTTTAAAATCTACACCCCTTAAGGCATTCATCTAGAGGTGTAGCGAGCATTTTGACCGGAGACATACACCCCATAAACTGTAATGTGGGTTCTCCCGGGAATGGCAATACCCTCAATTTGGCTGTTAACAGCTGCCTTAGCACACAGCAGGGCTCAGAAGGGAAAGATGAGGGGGATAAACTGTGCGGCGTGCATCAGGGTAAGTAAAACTGGGGTAGATTAAAAATCAAGGGACGTATGATAAATTTTAAAACACTCTTTCATACAGAGCCCTGGTTTTTCGGCACACGTGTCACATTGATATATTGTGTCCTTCCTTATAGCAGACTTTGCACCTCTTGACTTTTTCCCTTCTTGCCAGTTTGGGGAACTTCTCCTGTAAAGTGTTGCCCTGGTACGATGCGTGTGGCCTCGCTTCCAGAAGTACTGGGTGCCCCCCCTTCTTTGTCCCTAAAGATTAGGTTCTTGATAACCATCTCTTGAAATTCCAGGAAAGTTCCCATCTGGCCTGTACATCGACGTAGCACGTACGCATTGTACAATGCCATCTGTATGATGTGCACGGCCAGCTTCTTATACCACACTGCATGGCGCTGCAGGGCTTCAGGACTTGATCTGACAAGTCCACCCCTCGCATGTACCTATTGTAGTCCAGGATGCAGTCTGGTTTGGGGGGTCTCTGTACTGGTACCTCGTACTGGTACATGGGTACTGGTGTGGCCATGTATTGTTGTCAATACAAGGACATCTCTCTTGTCCTTGTACTGGACACACAATATGTTGCTGCTAGAATGTTTCCTGCTCTCACCCCTTCTGAGTGTTTGCCCAAGCAGAGTCTTAGGGAGGCTTCTCAGATTTCTTCTAGCAGTGCCGCATGCCGCAGGACTTCTGGAAGCGAGGCACTTGAAGAGTAGGACGCTGGTATAAAAATTATCCAGGTAGAGGTGTTAACCCTGGTCCAGCAGTGGGTGCACCAAATCCCACCCAATTTTTGCATTAACTCCCAGTAAGGGGGGGGGCATTCTGGGGGCTGAATACTGGTGTAGTTCCCTTCATATATCCTAAATTTGTAGGTATACCCTGATGCACTCTCACACAGCTTATACATCTTCACACCATACCTTGCCCTCTTACTCGGCAGGTACTGGCGGAATTGAAGCTTCCCTTTAAAATGTACCAAGGACTCATCAATAGAGATACAATTCTCGAGGGTGTATGCTAGGGAAATCCGGGCACAGAAATAGTCTAATAGGGGTCTCCATTTATACAAACGGTCAAAACTGGGGTCATCTCGAGGTGGGCACTGCTCATTATCAGTGTAATGTAAGAAGCGAAGCATTGCCTCACTTTTATTTTTTTAGGTTCCAGTTCAGTTCTGAAGTTAATTGGAGGGGCCTATACATTAGAAACACCTATCAAACACCCAATTTTAGAAACTAGACCCCTCAAAGTATTCACAACAGCATTTAGAAAGTTTATTAACCCTTTAGGTATTTCACAGGAATTGAAAGCAAAGTAGTGGTGAAATGGTCATATTTCTTTTTTTTGTCAGAAAATCATTATTCCATTTTTTTTCTTTAAAACAGAAGAAGAAGATTTTACCAAAGAAACATAACTCAATACTTATTGCCCAGATTCTGCAGTTTTGAGAAATATCCCACATGTGGCCCTAGTGCGGTAATGGACTGAAGCACCAGCCTTCGACGCAAAGGCGCACCTAGTGGATTTTGAGGCCTCCTTTTTATTAGGCAACATGTCCGGTTTGAAGAGGCTTGTGGTGCCAAAACAGTGGAAACCCCCCAAAAGTGACCCCATTTTGGAAACTAGACCCCTTGAGGAATTCATTGCAGTTTTCATGGGGTGCATGCGACTTTTTCATCAGTTTTTATTCTACTATTAAGAGGCGTGGTGACTAAAAAACAGTAATTCTACTATTGTTTTTTATTTTATTTTTTTTACAGCGTTCACCGTGCGCTATAAATGACATATTCACTTTATTCTGCGGGGCGATACGATTACGGCGATACCAGATGTTAATAGTTTTTTTTTATGTCTTATGGCGTTTGCACAATAAAATACTTTTTGAAAAAAAATTATTTACTTTTTGTGTTACCTTATTCTAAGAGCCAGAACTTTTTTATTTTTCCATCAAGAATGCCGTGCGAGGACTTGTTTTTTGCGTAACAAACTGTAGTTTAGATCAGAACCATTGTTAGGTAAATGCAACTTTTTGATCTCTTTTTATTAAATTTTTTGGGAAGTGAAGTGTCCAAACAATTGTGATTCTGGTACGGTTTATTATTATTTTCTTTTATGGCGTTCACCGCACGGGATAAATAACGAAATAATTTTGTAGTTCATGCCGTTATGGACGCGGCAATACCAATTATGTATAGTTTATTTATTTATTTTTATTTATAACAAAGGACTGATAAGGGAAAAAGGGGGATTTTTATTATTATTACTTTTAAAACTTTTATTTTCTTATTTTTACACGACTTTTTTTAACTTTATTACTTTGTCCCACTAGGGGACTTGAGGGCAGGAGGCCCCGATCGCAATTCTAATACACTGCACTACATGCGTAGTGCAGTGTATGAGAGCGGTCAGCTACTCGCTGACAGCAAGCATAGTGGGTCCTGACTTTGTCAGGACCCATTAGGCTTCCGTAGATGGCATAGACGGAAGCCATTATTAGGCGTCCGGTTGTCATAGCAACCATCGCTGCCCGCTATCCTGTAGCGGGCCGTCGATGGTGGTTTAACCCCTAAGAAGTCGCAATCGCTATTGAATGCAGCTTTTAAGGGGTTAATCAGCGGGGACACATCGATCGGTCCCCGCTATAGCAGCTGCGGCAACTGCTGTACGAGACAGCAGCTGTCACAGCTCCTGTATGTACCGGGAAGACGGCCGAAATGGCCCTTCCTTCCGTGACGTACTATTCCGTCATGGAGCGCGAACGATGTGGTTACCATTACGGAATAGTACGTCACTGAGCGCGAAGGGGTTATGGTTCTTATTTAATCCTGCCTGGAGAAAATATAATATCAAGGGGATATCTGGTTTGGTTAGTGGATTTATGTTCACCCCTGCAAAATTTGTGAATGCTTTCCCGGCCCTTAGATATATTTCAGAGGTAACCTTTTTCCTACTTGCTAGCAGAGTAGAAATGACAGACTCTGAGAACCCTCTCTGTCTAAGGATTACCCTTTCAGTCGCCAGGCTGTCAGATGAAGCTTTTGAATTTCGTGGTGCATGCCTGGGCCCTGGTATAGGAGATCTGGTAGGGTCAGGAGAATCCACCGTTGGTTTGAGGACATTTTCCTTAACCATGTGAACCATGGTCTCTTTGGTCAGAAGGGGGCTATCAGGATTATTGAAGCTCTGTCTTCCCTGATCTTTTTGATCACCCTTGGAAGAAGACATGGGCGGGGGAAAGGCATAGCCCCTCTCTTGACTCTGACACTGGAAGAATGCATCTATTGCTGTTGGGTGTTCTGATGGATCCAGGGAGAAGAATTTCTTGACTTTCCTATTTCCTCTGGATGCAAACAGGTCTATTGAGGGAATCCCCCATCTGTAAACAATCTTCTGAAATACTTTCGTATTCAGAGACCATTCTGATTGGCGTAACCTTTCTCGGCTTAGGAAGTCTGCCACCTAGTTGTTCCTTCCCTTCAGGTGGACAGCTTAGAGGGTCAACAGATGGTGTTCTTCCAGAGAAAATATCTGGGAAGATAATTCCATCAGTGAAATTGATCTCGCCCCCTCCCTCATGATTTATATAAGCCACTGTCGTGTTGTCTGAATATATCTTTAAATTCTGACCTGAAATTGCTGGTATAGTTTCATAGCTTGAAAAACTGCTGCCAGTTCTTTGAAATTGGAGGACATCTGTGCGGTCTGGTGATCCCACTGACTCTGAAGAAAAGAGTCGTCGTAGTTCCCCAACCCCAATGACTCGCATCCGTAGTTATATTGACAGTAGGGGTTGTGAACCTCAGGTGGGGCACCCCATGGATTTCCCTGTTCAACCACCATCTGAGAGACAGCCTGGCCGCTGATGAGATGCGGAGGGATTGATCTAGGGAGAGACCGCTCCAGTCCCACTGATTTAGCATGTCCCATTGTAGAGCCCTGGACATGAAGCGAGCCCATAATACTGCTGGGATGAATGAGGCCCAGAACGGACATAACTTCCCTCAAAGAGGTCGTATGGTCTAAATATAGCTCTGAGACCCTGTCTATCAGGGGATTGATCTTCCCTTCTGGGAGAAAGGACATCTGCCTGCAGGAATCTAGCAGGATCCCTTGAAAGACACATCTGGTTGATGGAATTAAATGTGATTTTTTTAGATTCATGTTTCATCCTAAGTTCGTTAGGATAGAACAAATTATTTCTATCTGTAGTACCAGGGTCTGAGATGTTTCTGCCACTATTAGAAAATCGTCCAGGTAGGGAATCAGGAGGATGTCCCTCGTCCGTATGTATGATATCAATTCTGCTATTATCTTTGAGAACACCCTTGGGGCTTGTGAAATGCCAAAGGGGAGGATTCTGTACTGAAGGTGAAACAAGGATTTGTTGAGGTTCACTGCTACTCTTAAAGGGAACCGGGAACCAGCATTTCACCTATTACACCAGCAATACCAGGTGGTAGTGGGTAAAAAATAATTTCTATATTACTTATAATTGTCTTCTTAGTCAGTTCTGTAGTCTTCAGTGTTTTAGTGTTCCCGCACCGTATGCTAATGAGCATAAGAGTCATATCTTCATTCCTCAAGTCATTCCGAGTCCACCCCACCTCCTTACCTTTGATTGACAGCTCCTCGCCTTCCCCCAACACACAAAATCCCACGCTTGTGTATTGATGTCCTCTTCTGGTGTGTGCGTACAACGGGACACCGGATTATTACAATAAAAGGCGCAAAATGTTTGAGAACCGTTATTTACAGTCGGAGGAGGAGTTTAGGAGAGGGGAAAATGGCAATTAACTTTTTATAGCAGCGGCCAGTGAGGGATAAGTAAAGTTCAATAGGTGAAATGCTGGTGACAGGTTCCCTTTAAGATATTTCTGATGAGGACGACTGCATATTGGCACGTGATAGTACACATCCTCCAGGCCTAGCGATGCCATCACACAATCTTTGGAGGGGAGATTTATAGTAGTAGAAAGCCCCCGTAGAAGCTTCTCTTGAGGTAGTAATCGGCTTTTCTATCCATGGGATCGGATAAAGAGCCTAGATCCTCAAATGGAAGAGGATTCCTCCTTGATATTTTTGCCACTGGGGCGTCAAGTCTACGGGTATTATCCCAGTCCTTGCAGACCTCTTCTAAGGGATATTTCCTTTTAAGAAATTTGGGAATACCAACTTTCCTATCTGGATTTTTCCATTCCCTTTTAATAAGGTTCAATACGTTCTTCTGAAAGTTCTGTTTTCTAGGCCCTATGCCTTCAAACATTATGTCCTGGACGGAACGAGGTTCTTTGGGGTCATCGATGTTCATAGTTGCTCTTATGGTTTTAAAAGAAGCTTGTCTACGTCCTCTGCGAAGAACAAATCCCCCCCCCCCCCCGTCCGAGGAATTATCTGAAGAGCTCAGCTCTCCTTCTAGCTGAAAATCCTCTTCAGCAGAGGAATCGGATAGATCTACCAGACTAGAACAGGTGGATGGAAGATCCTTCTTTTTCTTTAGGGAGTTCCTAACTTCTGCCCTCACAATCTCTTTAATGCTTGAAGCCAGACTTGTAGATTCTTCTGTGGTGATTTTATCTAAACAATTCTGGCAAAGTCCTTTATTATAAGAGGCTGCGAGTTTCTTATTGCAAACTGCGCACTCTTTGTTACGGGTTTTATCCATTTTTTTCCTAAGACCTTCCCTGGCCTAAACATATGTAGAAGAGAACAGTATTAGCAAGAAAGAGGTTTTTGTTTTTTTTGTCTTACCCCATGGTCCTGCCTTCTCAAGTACCGGACTGGAGGACCTTGTGGTATCCGAGCTGTCAGCGCATCCGGTGGCTTCTCCTGGCATTTCCATTATGGAGGGAGATGCTGGAGACTGAGGCTCCATATCATTCAGGCCTAAATAGGCCTTGGATTGGCTGGGGAGGCCCTTTGCTCTGGACACCTAGAGCCTCTCCTCCCTGTTGGGGCCGCCGGAACAATCACTTCTGGAGCATAGGACGCGGTTACCCCTGCCGGAAGTGACGTGTCGCGGCGACCGGAAGTTTTGCACAGAGTGTGCCAGAAGCCGCCAACACTGGGCATGCGTGCCGGCCCCACTAGGGAACCGAGCATGACCCCGGGAGAACCGCTCTCCCGCCAGAGGAAGGTCTCACCTCACGGGACCTAAAACCACCTCGAGGGAGGAATGCGATGGACCGGGAGAGGAGGGGAGCAACCGAACCCAGACTTAAGGTTGCTCCCTCCAAAGGAGACTTACACCTTCCAGAGCACCCCTAGGGAGAAAAGGTAAGAACCTTGATAGGGGGTCTGCAACCCATGGAGAAGTGCTCCTTTTCCTAACAGGACGATCCCATCCGGAGGACAGGAAACCTGACTGGGGGTGTGGAGAGGTGTCCATCTCCTCAGGCTTTCGGTCCAGCGAATGGGATTACTCTCCAGGGGTACGGTCATAGGTGAAAGGGTAAATCTGCTCTCTTGGGGCCTTAAAATTAAGGTCCATTAACCGTTCCATTCAAATCTTTCAGGTTCTTGCAATACATGTAGCAGCAATGCTTGATTTACAGGCTGCTGTGCTAGCCTCCCAAGTCTGCTTAAGGATACCTATTTGGCCATAGGGTATTTCAATAGGACCAAATTCTCAGAGGAGAGCGATATGGTTTAAAATTCTAGCTACAGGAGGATCAATTTTGAGAATCTTATCCTATTTATCAGAAACCGCCTCAGTGAATGGGTATTTACGCTAGAAGTTTCTATGGATAAAGAGCCTTTTCTGGATATGTCGATTTCTTTCTGATTAGCTTTTTAATATTCTTGTGGACTGGGAAGAAAAAAAAAAAACCTCTACTCTAGAGTACAGACCCCCAGACATTTAAACCTGGACTCCTTGATATTTTCATATCTTAATGCTTTGAGAAGTCCATTGTACATTGTCCACAGCTCGGAATAACGGTCTCTCACGATTGTCAGAATCCAGCCCTCCTTCCTCCTGATGGATATCTGAATTTGACAAATCCTGTAAGACTGATCTGGAAGTAGACGAAATAGGAGAGGCTGGAAGGGTACACCTAGATAATGCTAAATCCACCTCTTCACATATCACACTTCTCATATTATGTAGAAGGGATGGGGATTCCCTACTCAATATTTTCTCCATACATTTCTAACAGAGTGCTTTTTTTATACAGTATGTTGCAGGAAGAGACTTCTTACATATTCCACATTTCTCAATAAGTCAAAACTTTTTAAGCTCCCTCTTTGCCCAGACTACAGGACTTACCAACTCTCCTGTTCCTTGGTGTATCTGCTGCTTGGAGCCCAGTTGTCTGCTCCGTTCCTCCATGAAATCAGTCACTGCTCGTCACTCCAGGGGAGAGGAAGAGATTGGGCAGCGATGAATCTGATATCATGCAGTTCGCACGGATCCTGCTTCCCATATCCAAAAGGTACAGGAAACAACTGGAAAGGGTGAGGTAGGGAAATTTAAACTGCTACCTGTTTCCTTTCCCTTTGGAACCGGGTAAAACCTCCTGGTGCAGTCGTGAAGGTGTAGGAGAAAAACTGGCCTAGATGCATTTCCTAGTTTATTGATTGGGAAGAGTTATTTGGAAACTGTAAGAGTATTATTTTTCAAATTAACTTACTCTATAAGGGGTGCAACCAACCTTAGACCAGCCGTGTTTGGTGGGGACTAACGCCAGGGACCACCACCAATCAGCAGAACAAAGAGGCTACTGCACTTTCAGTACAGTACTTCACACGGTGAAATTAATGTGCATGTGCGGTCTGGTACCTTAGCCCATTCAAGTGAAGTCACATGGAGGAGTGAGTCACTCGGTGCTGCAGTGCAGGTGCCACGGTGTGCAGCCATGCTAACTGTTGGGCTGCGACCTCCACCTATCACATACTGATGGCCTATGTGTGGCCATAAATGTAAAATGCTGGACACCTCTTGTATGTTTTCTAATATAGAATCTGTATGGATAAAATATGTATGCAGCTACGGTTAGTTAGCCTATTAATCTGAAGGGGGATTTTCCAATTTTAGGCAATGCCAACTTAAATAGATTTTCCACTAATAAATAAGTTTACTGCTGCCCCCCAGCTGTGATATATCAATGCTATACAGTTGTATAACCTCCTAATCATAAACCAGCCATAAAAGCAGAACTGTCAATAAACTCCTATTTGTAAAGGATAGTTTATTCATAAAATGTATCCTGTTAACAAAGTTCAAGATTTTAGTAACAAATTGAAAATGAGCAACGATTACAAAGCATTCAGAAAATCTCAAAATCTTTTTGAAACATTCAGAGAAAGTGCATTTCACAGGACATTTCCCCGGGATGGTAAATCGTGCATTAAGGATTCCTTTCTAATAAAAGCCAGATTCATAAACCAAGGATCGTGGTTGAAGGTAATGATGCACTAAATGTAAACATGCCAGGAAAAGCATATAAAGCAAAATAACTAATAATAATATTCCAGTAAACATGCTGTAAAAACGATTATGGGTCAATTCAAAAACGCATGAAGCCCAGTGTTGAGGTTTATTGAAGGAAATGTTTCGTACTCATGCTCTATGTTCAATGAATCGAAGCAAGCATTACATAAAGTAGATGATAATAGGCTAATGCTAGCCTTACAACACAAGGGGGTGAAATAATTTCCTAGAAAGCAAAAGGTCCATAGCAGAGCCACCACCGATTTTTTTTTTTATCGATTTTATTTTTTTCAGTGTATATATCAAACTATAAGAAATATTCACAAAATGCTGTGATCTGCAAATTTCAAAAGAGAATCTGCTTACAAAACAGTGATTGCCATGCATTTCACAGCCTTACAAGCAACAGCACTTTCACCCATTTAGACTTGACAAATCTAGTACAGCAACTCGATCTGACATGCCACTGAATAGTTTGATACAAAAAGGATCCAAAACCCTGTGCAATTGACTTCTACGTAAAACATGTATTAGTAAGGTAAAAGGTGACTGGAGAAAAACTGTTGGATAACAGTCAGGCTTGAAATTGTATTAACATTTCGTTCTTGTGTTGTAATTCTCTATTGCTTCTTCTGTGACAGATTCATCCTCCTCGATGTCTCTCTTAACGGTCTTGCCTTCAAGGTCAAAGATCTCCTCAGGAGGGAAACCACGTGGCTCGGCCACCTTCACCGTCAACATGTTGAGAGCTATCACAGTGCCTGCAGGGATTTTAGTTTTTGCCACTACAGATTTACCAAGCTGAAAGATACATAAATGACATTTTTTTTTTTTTAAAACAGGTAGTTAGGCCCGTCTCGGACTACAGTTAAAAACAGATCTATTTGTATACACACTTTCAGTAATACAGCCATTTTCCTTGATTTCTTCACTGGATGCCTACAGCTCTTGCACACAGCCCCACCGACCAATGCACATATTTCTACGGCTTTAAAGTGGATCGGTCAGATTTGTATTGTCCTGTCTTAGGACAGAATGAAGTTGCTACAGGTTTCAACGGTCTGTCACTTGTACGTTTTCAGAAATAACTGCACATTAACATATAACTTATATTTGCGGCGTGCCAGACGCGCTGCCGCACCAGAGTCGGAGATGTGGGGGGGGGGTGTAACTATATGATTATTGGCCTCAAGCCCTGTAGCATATGTCTGTCTCACCGCAAATATAAGATGTAAGTCCTCAGAAACAACTACACATTAACATATAAATGACAGACCACTGAAATCAGCATGCCCGAAACCTGCCAGATCCACGTTAAAGATGCCAAACACGGTATGCAAATCATAGGGCTGCTAGACTCTATCCCGATGGTTTTTCCGGTTTCAATCAGTTGTTTACCCCAAGTGGTACTTGAGGTGTCTACTGTCCGCTCATCTTGAACAAGCATGTTAATAGAGTAACCTGACAAGATCTTTCAGCCATCAATTATGTTATGACGGTCTAAGGACAGCTTCTACAAGGGGTATCTTTAGAAGAGGAGCCGATAATAAAAATTCACAAAGGTTGGCGTATTGTAACACGCCACCTACAGACACATTTGTTCTGGATACTCTAGGTGACAATTGTGCATTGTTTATTGAATAAGCTTTGGTGGTGTCAGGGGTATCTATATATCAATGTAATTACCTGGGGTATTTTAGTCCTATAATAAATAAAGGTTATGTTTTATGAAGAGTTCCTATTCTGTGATACCATTTCTTAGGCCCCATGCACACTAATACGGTCCGCAATTACGGACCCATTTAGTTCTATTGGCCACGGACACCTTTCCATATCGCTACGGATAAGTGTCAGTGCCGTAGAATTGTGCCGGGAATTATGGAGCATGACCTATTTTTCATATTTTACGGGCCGTGCTCCCATACTTTTTATGGGAGAACGGCCTGAAAATGCGGGCGGAGGCCCACGAGTGTGTGCATGAGGTCTGAGTGAGTCTCCATCTTCTTTACTGATAAAGCAGAGAAGGCATTTTCTATTGCCTTGTGGTAGTTTGAGCGTTCAACCGAGCATGTGCATCCTCCCTCATTCTGACAGTAGAAGGAGGTGCATATTACTATACAGCTTGAACACCAGGGGGCGCCATTATAATGAAGGGAATATCTTGCAACTGGAGCATTTTTGTAACAAAGGTAAATGACTAATTCAGCATTAAAAATTAATTTGTTTTTAGTGCAATGGCATTGAATACTGGGGCAACCCCTATAACCGAAGAGCTGATCAGATATTGCGCTTTGCAGTGAAGGTATGTTCATGCAGTCCACCATCCATGCCATCAGAAAGGACAGAAGGTAGCAATCTCCCAGTACAAATACAGCCCCATTATGGTAATTTCAACAGTATCAAGTTTTGGATTGCCAGTTACTAAATAAATATAATAAAATATTTAAACTGCAGTGAAATCGCTTATAAGTCATACCCCAAGTTTACATTTTTATTGTTTTTCTACATTGGATATTTGATCGTGATAACATTTTACAATTTGCTCTAAACAGAAATTGACAAGTAATGTTAAGTACTGATCCCAAGTTACACCGGGGGGGGGGGGGGGGGGGGGGATTTGTTATAACCTTCATTTCATACGCAATGAGTTGGCGTAGATTTGTGTGATAATTTACATCAGCTTCTGGTGTAAACCTATGGTAAATCCGTAGAAAAACGCTGTGAGTGGCAGAAATGGCACAAAAGTCGCAGTGTTTACCACAATTTGGGCCAAATTTTACCATTGAAGTCAAGAGGCTTTAAAACTCTGCCAAAAAATGCTTGCTAGCTATTTTGAGCATTTTGGCATCAAACCGGTATTTAATAAAAAATCAGCATCAAAATAGGCGATGAACAAACCTGTTAAAGAAAGTGTCAAAATCTACATGTTCATTAAAAAACATTAAAATGCCTTTAGGCATATTAGGCTGCATGCACATGTAGCGGAATTGCTGCAGATTATCCATCCAGAGTTGCAGACAATCTGCAGCATATCACAGTAGAAGCAAAGGCGATGAGCTTTTAAAAATCTCATCCACATAAAAAATGTACACAGAAATTAACCTGCAATGCAGATTTTTAAATGCATATTTGTTGCAGATTTTCCCCTTTGAGCTCAATGGATAGTGTAAATCCGCAACAAATATAGCGTATTTTGCTGGGAAGCGTCACTAAGGGGTTCCTAGGGGAGGGGAGTATGTTTTTTGTTTCATCCCCTCTGCTGTTTGTCACAGTGGTAAATCGGACCGAAAATCTGAACACAATTTTTGTTTACATACACTTACATGTCAGATGTTCTCGGAGTGTAGCTTATATCCATAAGTATCTGTATAACTGTCAACATATACTTTACATGGACACACAGAAAAAAACGGATTAAAACTAAAACATCGGACATGTTAACAATGGGATATGTGGAGAAGGCTTTAGCGGGCCATATACGAGATATACCAACAGCTATCTTCCCCAACCGCTCAAACGTTAACGTTTGCCATGGCTATATTCAGATGTTGCTTCAATACCGTTAGAAAAGCGGCTGCAACACACCATTGGTGATAGGGGAGGTTAAAATCATGTTGGCTTTCTTAAAAATAAATCATCATCAAACATAACATACTATTTATTCAGATAAAGAACATATGGGTCTGTGGAAAAAATTCTCTCTCTACTTCAGGGTTAAATTTGCAGAAACCGAATAAAATCTTCCCTATAAGAAAAGGCGGCAAAATATTATTTTCTGTGATTTTTCGGATGACAAATGTCCCAGAAAACTAAATGACAGGGAGGAGAAGGAAATGCTTGACAACTTACATCGTCTGACTCTCAGTCGATTAAAGTGACTCCAGACGTCAGTCAGACAAGCACGCTCTGCAATCCTATATATATTATACGGAAATGCTGATCATTCTACATTTTATACCTCACATTTATTACTACCTATAGAACACCCAATGCCATCAGAGCTGCTCCCTCTTTTCTGCTATAATGGCTCCAATCTTCTGGAAAGGCTTTCCCCTATACATTGGAACATGGCAGCCTTAGGGAGGTCAGGCTACGTTCTAAATTATCCCCAGATATTCTAGGGGGTTCCACAAAGTCAAGGGTTTGTGAAGGCCAGTAAAGTTCTTCTATAATGAACTTTACAATCTAGTTTTTCTTTACTGGACCTCGCTTTCATCATCGAGTCAGCTCGAGTCATCATCATGCTGAAAACTTTTACCTCAAAATTGAAAACTCAAAACACAATATTCTAGAATGTCCTTTAAGGGGGTTGTCTCCTAAAGACAACCACTGCCCATAAGCCTTTTTGGGAGATAGGGACGTCATACAGGGAGCTCCTTTAGGGGAACAGGCCTGTCCATGAAGCAAATTAATTTCAATGACAGACATGTAATGCTACTTTTACCCTACCGTGGCCGCAGTATAGCCAGATGTGGCTTACCCTGTGGATGACAGCTGATCGCTGGGGGTTAAAGAGGAGAGTCTATTTAAAAAGAATGGACTTTGTGAGACGACCCCTTTAGAGAGTTTCTATTCACTGGGACTTGGGGGCCCAGACCAGACCATGTGTAGCACCCCTAGACCAATTATCCTACTTCACCCTAATTTACAGTTGGTTCTTTATAATGGGACAAAAAGCACCCACTAAAGTCAGATTTGCTTGTCATAATAAGATGGTGAAGAATGGTCCACCACTCACAGGGATTGGTTTACACTATTGTTTTGTTTCATGAAAAAAAAAAAAGTTAAAATCCATAAGAAATATAGAGGTTACCTTATTGAGGCAAGCCATTTCACAAGGCAGGAGACGTTTTACTGGAGACCCCATTGACTTCTCCACTAGCCTTATAGATTTAACTAAGTCAGCCAGTTCGTTTGGTTCAAGAGAAGCCTGATGGTCAGTACCCTTCAAAGTCTTGTCTAGGGTCACATGGCGCTCAACCACTTTGGCACCCATCGCAACAGCTGCAATAGTAACAGCAATACCAGTTTCATGGCCGGAGTAACCAACAGGGATGTCTGGAAAGGCAGACTTAAATTCCTAAAAGCAAAAATAAAACAATTAAAAACATCTGAAAAATATGTGTATTATAAGACATGCAATTAATTTTCCTTTTGACTTGACATGACTGTCAATACTTTTTAATCTCTACAAGTGTTAAATGAATAAGGTTATAAAAACAACAATCATCACACCCAGATTTTATGGGGTAGTTCACACTGCGGTTTTCTTGTTTGGAAAATGCCAGTGTTTTTTTTGTTTATTTTTTTACACACGGGTCGTACCGGCTTTACTGCGCATGCGCCGATTAAATCACACTACACCCAGATTGGTGTGACGTAATTGGCGCATGCGCAGTAAAGCGGATTCAGCCTGCGAAACTTTAGTGTTGTACTGCGCATGCGCCAATTCAGTAGCCGAGGCGCGCTCAGGAGAATACAGGGCCAGGTGTTATCACGTCTTCTACACTGCCTGGGCAGACTGGGGAGAGAAGGTAGAGCTGTTTAGAGCATATATACTCTATTAAAGAATTCTGAGTTAATACAGGGGGGGGGTCCCCTACTCATGATTCTCATTCCTTTTCCAGGGTGGAGAGACTCTCACGCTGGAGGACCTGTCCTGTCCTGCCTTAGGCCTCATGTACACGCCAGTATTTTGAAGCCAAAACCAGTAGTGGAACATATACAGAGAAAACCTATAATGGAAAGATTTGCACCTCTTTCGGGTTTTGGACCCACTCCTGGTTTTGGCTTCCAAATACTGAAGCAAAATACTTACCAGAGTACAGATGTGTGCACGAGGCCTTACATGGACTACCCATTGATTTGAATGAGCACTGTGCAAACCTTAGTTTTTCCTGTGGTGGCGCTGCAGAGAAAATTTACACAGATTACAGCTGATCACTGGGGTCCTAGCAGGACTTTGTGATCAGTTTAATGTCAAGGGACCCCTTTAACAAGTAAGGACTGTCCAGCGGACAAGCAGACTACCCCTTTAATATGAATTACTCTACCTATACTAGCTGTCTAATAATCTGTAGGGTTTTGACTAGTCCACTAGTACTCCACTGCAGACTACCAACTAACAAGACACTGCTTAATAAATGTATATGAAGAACCAATATTACAGGTTTATTCCCAAAATCATAAATGATCACCTTTTCTGATTGCTGGGGGCCCCACCGATCAGAACGACGGGGGTCCTAAACCCCCTGTTCCTGATCCCTGCACCATCGCAGTGAGGAGGACAATGAATAGAGCGGTGGTCAAGCACGCGCTGCTGCTCCATTCACGGTCTATGGGAATGACAAACAGCAGAGTACAGTGCTCGCCAGCTTCTGTCATTCTGATAGGCAGTGAATGAAGCGGTGGGCGCATGATCAACGCCGCTCCATACAAGCTCTTCCACACTGTGGATTTGGGGCCCCCATTCTCCCAATCGGTGGGCGACCCAGCGGTGGGGCCACTCAGGGATCAGAAAATTATCACCTATCCACAAGATAGGGGACAATTTATGATTTTGGGAAAACTCCTTTAAAAAAAACAAACCACCATAAAAGAAAATCTTACAATAAAAATGTACTTGATAAAAAAACAAAAAAAACGTATAAAAACACAAGCCTCCCTGATGTTTGGGGTCTTCAGGGGCCAGTAGCTTCAAAACCCCTGAAGAAGCGGTTTATCAAAGAATCATGTCCCCTACTAATTTACACATCTCCAATTTGGAGAACCGCCATATTCATATAGCCATATATTCGTGACAGAATATTAGCAGTACTTTTATAAGCGGACATTAAGTTCCCATTATTAAAGGGAGCATCTTTGATGACATTTCTCTATAACCCATCTACAACCTTTTCTCAAATCTATATATAAGGAAGAAACAGTTCACCTGTAGAACACGTAGATTGACATCTTCTGGAAGAAGGGGATATGCACTAGTACACTGAAGAAAACAGAAGTTTGGATTAATTGGTTTTACAAGCTCGTAAACACGCCGCATGGTATCCATTGACTGCATGCCACTTGATATCACCATTGGTCGACCTAGAGAGAAAAAGAAGATTTACACAAAGTTGTAATGAAAATGCTCAATTAATTTAAAGCACATGTCAAACAGCATTTTACATATTACATATATCATTATTCCACATAAAAAGCAAAGTTAATTTCTAAATACATTGCATTACTTATCTTTTACTGGTCCGAAGTTACAGCCTGTATTAGGACCCATGCACACGACCATAAAAATTGTCCGTAATTGCGGTCCACAATTAGGGGCCCATTCATTTCTATTGTCCGCAGACACCTTCCCGTTTGTTTACGGGAAGGCGTCTGGGACGTTTAAGTGTACCGCAAAAGATAGGACATGTCCCATCTTTTGCGTTTTACGGGCTGTGCTCCCATACTTTGCGGACACAGGACAAGAATACTCATCCTGAGCGGCGGGTGCTTGTCGCATTCGGATGAGAATTATCGTCCTGTGTGATAGCCAATGTGCGCGTGCGATCAGGAGCGGGGCAACGGCTGTAATACACAAGCACAGCCCCTCTAACGGCCGAGAAAAGAGAAACCTATTCTGCCGTTAACCCCTTGAATGCTGCGATCAAAGCTTATCGCGGCTTTCAAAGTGAATAGGAGGAGGGAGCCACAGGAAACCCCTTGGACGAGATCGAGGCCCATAAATTGGCAGTGCTATGACTCAGGGCTGTCTGACCATATTCCCTCTTAGGGCATAGTGAGGTATGCCCTAACAACTGCCTGTGTACAATCAGCACACAGGCTAGTGTACTGACATATAGATATATGCCAACACATTAGTTAAAAAATAAAAAAAAAAAAATGAAAAATCCCTATATTTGATTACCCAAAAAAAACGAAAAAAACTTTTTTTTACAATGAATAAACTTTTTAGAAGTCCCAAAACATGAAATAGACATATTTGGAATCACCACGACCGTAACAACCTGTACAACAAATTTATAATGATAGTGTATGGTGTTAAAAAAAAAAAACTGCAGTGGAACAGCTTTTTTTTTTCTCTGCATTTTTCACCAAAATAAGGAGTTCTATTAAAACGATAATATATTTGTACCAAAAAAATGGTACCTACATAAAAGTACAAATTGTCCCGCAAAAAAAAAAAAAAAAAAAAAAGTCTCATACAATATCATACAAGAAATGAAAACAAATAAAGTTACGCGAACCGGGATGCAAAGAGGGAAATATAAAAAAAATCGTTCTGTCCTCAAGGCCAAAATTGGACGTGTCCTTGAAGGGGTTGTCCCAAAAAACACATCTATCCCCTATACACAAGGTAGGGGATACATGTGTGATTGCTGGGGGTTCGACCACTGGAACCCCCAGCGATAAGGAGAACAGGGGACCAAAAGTCCCCCGAAGTGCTCCATGAGAAGCATGGGACTTCCGGGGTCGGTGTTCGACAGCACCATGGAAATGAATGGAGCGCCGATCACGCATTCATGACCGGCGCTCGATTCATTTCTATGGAGCTGCTGGACACGCAAGCCAGACACAGAGCTGGGAAGTCCCAAGCTTCTCATGTTTTCAAATCGGATATGTGTCACTTTATGTGGTAATAACTTTGGAATGCCTTTATTAATCCAAGCAATTCTGAGATTTTTTTCTCGTGACACATTGGACTTTATGTTTGTGGTAAAATTTGGTCAATACGTTCAGTGATTAAGTGTGAAAGATAGCAAAATTTTGAGACTAATTTGCATTGTTCTTAATTTAAACACTTCTGCTTGTAAGGCAGATGGTTATACTACACAAAATAGCTGTACTTTATGTTGGCATGCGCCGCTCCCACACAGTTCAATTTGAAATGCGCGCCGTCCGGCGCCATTTTCCTGTGGACCGGAAGTCGTGGCCGGACAGTAAGATTACTACTTCCGGTCGCGGCTTCCGGACTTGTGCACATGGAGCAGCGGCAGCAGACGGAGCGGATGGACCGGAGGGAGCGGCGGCGACTGGAGCAGGTAAGTTATTTCTATGTATGTTCGTGTTTCAGTGTGTGTTTACTACTGTATGTAAACCTACTACACTGTGTGTTAGCTCAAAAAATGGCGACACACAGTGTAGGAGGTTAGACCGTTCAAACCCCTCGTTTCTCCCGGCACTAGCCAGGATAAAGGAGGGAGGGATTCTGAGAGCTCACTAGAGCGAGGGATTTTTACCCAATTTTGCAGCATAAAGCAATGTGGTTGCTTTACCACATGCAATGCTGCAATTTTGGGAATGGCTCCATCTAGTGACCAGTGCTGGGAAATATTATAAATTGAAAAAAAATAAATAAAAATTAGAACAATGTTTAATCACCTACACACTAATTGTTTAACTAAAAAAAAAAAAAAAAAAAAACATGTTTTGCTGGCAACACATTCCCTTTAAGAAAATTTCAAAAGCCTTTTTTTAATGGACCAGTTCAGTTCTGAAGTGGCTTTGAGGGCCTTATATAAAATAGAAACCCCCTATTAAATCACCCCATCTTAAAAAAACTGCACCCCTCAAGGTATTCAAAACAGCATTTAGAAAGTTTCTTAACCCTTTAGGCGTTTCACGGAATAAAGCAAAGCGGAGGTGAAATTTACAAATTTCATTTTTTTTTTTTGCAGAAAATCCTTTATTCCTTTTTTTTCCCTGTAACACCGGTTTTACCAGAGAAACGCAACTCAATTTTTATTAACTAGATTCTGCAGTTTTTATAATTATCCCACGTGGCCCTAGTGCGGTAATGGACTGAAACACAGGCCTCAGAAGCAAAGGAGCACCTAGTGGATTTTGGGGCCTCCTTTTTTTAGAATATATTTTAGGCACCACGTCAGGTTTTAAGAGGTCTTGTGGTGCCAAAACCGTGGAAACCCCCCAAAAGTGACCCCATTTGGCAAAGTATACCCCTCAAGGAATTTATAGAGGGATATAGTGAGGATTTAGACCCCACAGATTTTTCGCTGCATTTAGTGGAATTAGTCTGAGATTGAAAGTCACATTTGTCCCATAAAACATGCACATTTTTAAGTTTTACAAGAAAGGAGAGAAAAAGCACCCCAACATTTATAAAGCAATTTCTCCCGATTACGGCAATACCCTACTACTACTAAAAAGTGGCTTTAGTATTGGAAAATGTGTGCATATAAAAAAAAGTCGCTCTTAATATCTTCTGGACAATTCTAATCTTTGTAGAATAACGCTCTGTCACAGGTAATTTTGACACATGCGCTCATCTGCTTCTGCCTTGGTCCTGGAGATTGCTACTCAGGGACCAGATTTTAAAATGGTTTGTTAGGGATTTTCAGCACTGTGCTTTGTTATGGAGTTTTGGACCATAGTACATAGTTTACTGTAGACTATGCCAATGTGATCACTGATAGCCATCATGCCAGCCACAGGTAATGGATATGAAGCTTTGCTGATCATTTATGTAGGTTAGTCATCTATTACTTTATAGACTACATTGAAGGTGAATATACTAGTGGACTTCTGTCTAGAGGCGTATTACATGCTCTCCCTGTGTGTTGCTGCCTTACCTGTTGTACTGTATTATCATACACATTAGGCAATGGTGGTTAATTTCTGATGATCTCGGAGTCTCTTTTTAAGTATGTTTTAATATTTGTATGTATATTTATGGGAGTTTTTTTCCACATATTTATGGAACAATAAAATTAATATTTTAGTCTAAATACAGGTCTAAAGATTCTCTTGTATGGTACAGTAATATGAGACATATATAGGTTTTTGCAAATGTGATCATGGTTGACCTTTTCTTTTAGGTCTATGATTATTTATTTGTTAATTATTTCCGATTAACCCTGATTCTTCATGATAAAGAGCACACACTTCTACCTGGATATACGGTGGTAAAAGAGGGACCTACAGCACTAATATAGGACCTCCCCCCCCCCCCCATTCTTTCTATCTAGAAGTGTGGGAGTTCAAAGACTAAGAGAACCAATTATTCTTCAAGAATGACAGCAGCTAAGTGGGAGGTCATGAGAAGCTTAAATTTCTCTATTAATCTTCTTTAAAGGTTGATCACAATTCCATACTACTTGGTTGTTTCCCTATCTCCCATAGAGCAGAAAGGAGAGGCACCCCAACGGATCATGCATCATGCAACCCAGAGAGCAGCATCTTTTAGACTCCAACATCTCGGCTGAGTGGAAGAAGCCACGAATTCGCAGTTGGCGACAGGGGGCAGAAAAGTGGTTCCATGTGCAACCAGACGCTGTGACTCCTGCTCATCACATACAAAACAGCAGGTCCTGTGTCTGAGAAAATCCATATCTGGTAGGACATTCAGATAAGCGGATAGTCAGAGCATTATAGCAGCTCAGTGGTTAGCACTGGGATCCAGTTTTTGAGTCAAGGGCAACAACTGCAAGGAGTGTGTGTACTCTCCGTGTTTGCGTGGGTTTCCATTCACACTCCATAACATACCGATCGGTTACTTGGCTTTGGCTGTAACTGTAGCAAACTACCAGAGAGATTTGTGCAGCTACTGCTGATGTATGTGGCTCACAGAGCATTGCCTAGACAGGATACAATTGTAGATGTGTTTAGCTCACAGAGCATTGCCTGGACTGGACACAATTGTAGATGTATTTAGCTCACAGAGCATTGCCTGGACTGGATACAATTGTAGATGTATTTAGCTCACAGAGCATTGCCTGGACTGGATACAATTGTAGAAGTATGTAGCTCACAGAGCAATGCCTGGGACTGGATACAAATGTAGAAGTATGTAGCTCACAGAGCAATGCCTGGGACTGGATACAAATGTAGAAGTATGTAGCTCACAGAGCAATGCCTGGGACTGGATACAAATGTAGAAGTATGTGGCTCACAGAGCAATGCCTGGGACTGGATACAATTGTAGATGTATTTGTCTCACAGAGCATTTCCGGGACTGGAAACAATTCTAGATGTATTTAGCTCACAGGGCAATGCCTGGGACAGGATAAAATTGTAGATGCATTTAGATCACAGAGGATTGCCTGGACTAGATACAATTGTATCCACTTCTCGGCTGAGAGAAGAACTGGGTATATACAGGTTTGCAGCCTCTAAATGTAAACAAGGGTGTTCTCATCTACTGAGAGCAAACAAAGATCTGCGCTTGGCTGTTTCGGTCACTTGCATAGAATTAGAATGGTGACATGCTCCCAAAAGGTGGAACTCAGCCGATCTGATATCACCTATCTAGTGGACTGATGATAAACATTTGTGGCTGGAATACCCCTTTAAGCCTTTATTTCTGTTTGTGCTTTAAAAATTAATGATTAATAAATATATACTGAAACAAAAAATGGAGGTAGATTATTTAAACTACTTCTGCTGTACCTGGTAGATCACATGGATCTCACCATTAGCACACCATTTACTGGCTTCCTACAAAATACATGTATTCATTGTAGTGATATTTTTAATCATTTAGCAATTTAGTGACATTTTTGTCATGCCGCTGGCAAACGGGAAGAACAAATCTTCATTTTAACTTTTTAATTCACTTTTATTAAATAAAGTCTATATATTCAAAATTAGTTTATAATATACAGTAAAGGACAACAAATTCACCTACCTTTCTGAGCAGTTTTTTTTATATAGGGGAGATTATTAGTGTCTCCTGACCCCACTTTAAAGAATGGAACCCCAAGTTCATTTAGAAAGTCTACTGCCATCTAAGACCGAAAAGATAAAAACAGGTAAAATATCAAACATAGGCATTACAAATAAATTTAAATAATACAGTAGCCATATAAATTCAAAACAGTTAATAAACTTGCCTCAGCTTTTACATATTAGATGGCGCAATCTTATAGCTTAAACTGAATAGCTATAAAATCTCATTTAGAAAAAAAGGGCATTGGTTAAACTAACCAGCATTTGTAAATCAAATGCCTTTAGGTTATTATATTTCACGATGGTGTTGCAGCAATAACTTCTATTGGGAGAATGAGGGAGCTGTGTAACACTAATCTAAGTCTTACCTCATCCATTCCAGAGGCCGTGAAGTAAATTCCTATTTCCTTTGCATACTTCTGTAGCTCCCGATACTGATCATGGTTGAATTCCAGGTGGCGCTTGTGTTCCCCGTATGTTTTCCCCCAGGAATGTGGTGAGGTATATGGTCGTTCTAAGGCTTTTTTATTAAATTTGTGTTCTAGCTCACTCTTCTGGAACTTGGCACAGTCAGCACCGCACTCCTGTAAGTACAAATAAGAATGCAAAGCCAATATATCACCAATAGAGTTAATAAAATAAGATCAAACACAATCATTGTACCTGCACTATGATAGATATATCAATAAATGTTTGCCAAAATAAGGCAGAATTACAGTTATAGTGTCTGTGTAATAAATCATATTTAATCCACTACTTCGAGGGGAATGTTTACTCGTTATTCATTTTCTTCAGTGTTGGCCACTTTTTAGCTCTGCTCTACTATGCCACAACCTTGATCAGTGACTGCAGTTTATCTATATGGTAGTCTAAAGCGGTCCATACTAGGGATGCACGATGCATCGAAACTTCGATACTGTTTAGATACTCTGCATCCCCAAACGGCTCAATACCGTTATTTCATGTATTTCGCTACTTAGCTGTGCGGCTGCACAGCTCAGTATTGTAGCAGATGAATGTATGAAAGTCCAGAGTCCTGATAACAAGTACGCGGGGTCAGCATGATGAGATGCGGCCGGCGCTGCACTAATGAGCAGTGGCACTGAAAACAGAACATGGCGGCCACACTACCAAACACCCCCATGTTCTGTCTTCAGTGCCTGCGCTTAGTGCAGCGCCGGCCGCATCGCATCATGCTGACCGCGCGCGCACTTCCTGTCAGGAGCGGGGCAATGACTGTATTACACAGCCGCAGCACTGCTTTAGAACGGCAGAGATCAGAGAAACCTCATATCTGCCGTTATTCTCGTGAATGCTGCGAACAAAGCCGAGATGAGAATGAGATGGGGGGGGATGCCCCTTGGATCGCGTCACAATTCCTGTGACGCGATTGAGGGACATACCATATATGGGCAGACAGCCCAGGGTCCATTGAAGGACCCCAGGGCTGTCTTACCATATTTCCTGTTAGGTCATACTTAGGTATGACTGATCGTACACAGGCTAATGTACTGTAACATAGATATATGCCAGTACATTAAAGTTTAAAAAATAAAGTAAATAAATGTTAAATAAAAAAAATACACATACCTTTTTTTACAATAAACATTAAAATAAGTCTCAATACATAAAATATACACATTCGGTTTTGGTGCGGCCGTAATAACCTGCACAACTATTTTTTTTGCATCATTTATGATGTGTACACTGTATAAAAATAAAATAAAAACTGCTTTCTTTCACTTATTGTGAGGCACGAGGTGTGATGAATTTAACCTCCATGTGCCTCACATTAATAGTAATTAACCCCATCAAGAACCCTTTTCCCACTTTTTCTCTAAAGCAATGTAAAAAAAACAAAAAAAACACAAAATTGGTATTGCTGCATCCGTAAAAGTCTGAACTATTACAATAAACCAATATTTAATTCACATGGTGAACGCCGTAAATAAAAGAATTTCAAAACGCACCTTAGCTCTAATAACAAGTGCTAAAAAAGTTGTATGCAACAAAAAAAATTGTACCACTAAAGTCTACAGCTCGTCGCGCAAGAAATAAGCCCTCACACCTCTCAATCGACTAAAAATTTTTAAAAAAGTGACGCCTCTCGGAAGGTGGTGTAACAAAACAATTCTTTTTTACTTTGTAAAAGTAGTAAAATATAAAAAAATATATATATCAAATTTGGTATCACCGTAAAGGTATGTTCACACGGCAACGCCAAATACGTCTGAAATTACGGAGCGGTTTTCAGGCGAACACAGCTCCTGAATTTCAGATGTTTTTGCAAGTGCACGCCTTTTTCGCAACATCCATTACGGACGTAATTGGAGCTGTTTTTCAATGGAGTCAATGAAAAACGGCTCCAATTACGTCCCAAGAAGTGACATGCACTTCTTTGAGGTGGCCGTCTTTTGACAGCGACGCGTAAAAATACACCTCGTATGAACAGAACATCGTAAAACCCATTGAAATCAATGGGCAGATGTAATGGAGCTGTCTTTTCAGGCATAATTCGAGGCGTTAAAACGCCCGAGTTACGTCCGTAAATAGGCCGTGTGAACATACCCTTATTGTATTGAGTCGCAGAATTTTTTTTAAAGTTGTCGTTTTTACTGCACAGTGAAAGCAGTAAAAACAAAACCCAAAAGACAATGGAGGAATCAGTTTTTTTCCAGTTTCAGCCTGCAAAGAATTTTATTTTCAGTTTCCCAGTACATTTTATGGTACTTTAAATGGTGTCAATAGAAAATACAACTCCTCCCGCAAAAAATAAGCCCTCACATCACTATTGACGGAGAAAAAAAAAAAAGTTATGGCTCTTGGAAGGCGGGGAGTGAAAGAGGAGAATAAAAAGAAAAAGCAAAAAATGGATCAGTCCAGAAAGGATTAATTAATTTATAATAAAAAACTATTTATAAGTGGGGTATAGCTGTACTTGTGAGAAATTGCTTTACAAATGTTGTTTTTTTTTCCCTCCTTTATTCTTTGTGAAAATTAAAAAAATTCAACATTTTAGTGGAAATAATGTTGATATTGATTTGCACGACCTAATTCTAATAAATTCTGCAAAAGACCTGTGGGGTCAAAACACTCACTATACCCAGAGTTAAGTGGTGTAATTTCCCAAATAATGGTCACTTTTGGGGGGTTTCCACTGTTTTGGTCCCTCTGGGGCTTTGCAAATGCGACATGACAGCCGAAAAACCATTTCAGCTAAATTTGACCCCCCCCCCCTCCTCCCACCTACCCCTCAAAGAGGCCAATATTCCTTAGTATATGGTTGGCAGTTACCTCATAATATATCTTTCTCACTTATGGTTTAGTGGTTTGAAGTTTATAAGAATCCTATCCATGCACTAACACCCTGGCTAGCTTATGGTGGGCTTGTTGAAATACATAGCCACCAATCTAAACAAGCAGTATAAAGCATGGGAGAGTGCTCGCCTCATGAATACACGGGACACATAACTAAGTCCGGTGTATTCTTTGATTGCTCCTATATTGTTTTGTGCCGATTTGACTAATAGGAGAATGCACCTGTCCCTGTAATATGTTGCCCTTATCTCGGTTCAGGTTACGTTTAATATATGTTGTATACGTTTAAATTGACCGTTAGAACATATTTATTAGAGAAAATGAATAATGGGACGAATTCAACAAAGCCTACAAATAAAGTAAACCACATTTTTACCCTTACAGAGCCTTCTTCTCCAAAACCACTTCATTAGATCATATATTTGCATGCTGACTGTGCTACACCCACTCGGTAAGCAGGATTTTGAGCGTCTGCATAAAATTAATTACAGATGGTTTTATAACTCAACAGGACATTCTTATTGTAGAAGGCTACAGGCCAAGAAAAAAATAAAAAGAGATATATATAAAAAATTGGCAAATACAACACAACCATTAAGTGTTCCTATTTTGCTTAGCAGCAGTGATATGACGCAGCCCACATGTATCAGGGTACAGTTTGGTTATTATCCTTTTAAGCAATTTGTTTTTTAGGTTTGTATTTTTTGAGTCACTTCATATTAAGTAATTTATATACACATTCATATAACCCCAGAATGACAAGTCAGTAAACATATATAGAGGACATGAACCAAGTGGAGCACAGCAAATGGTCTCAAAAATTCTACATGAACAGGAGTGGACAACCTTAGGAGTCAGACTAAAAACTCCCAAAAACATCAATAGAAAAGAGTAAGAGTGGGCAAATCTAGTCAAATCCTGTGTGCTTCGTATACTAGACAGGAGAACAAATCCAGCAACCAGATTTAGAAGGATAAGGCTTTGTTCTTCAATTTCTAGGGGGAATAACAGGGGAACAGAACACAGAGTTTTAAAGCGTCTTTGTCACCACATTATAAGCGCCCTATCTCCTACATAACCTGATCGGCGCTGTAATGTAGATAACAGTGGTTTTTATTTTGAAAAACAAATCAATTTTCACCAAGTTATGAGCAATTTTAGATTTATGCTAATTAGTTTCTTAATAGACAACTGGGCGTTTTTTATCTTTTGACCAATTGGACGTTATAAAAAGAGGAGAGTATGACGCTGACCAATCAGCGTCATACCCTTCTCTCCATTCATGTCCATTTGTATTCACCGCACAGAGTGATCACGCTGTGCTGTCACATACACCCACATTAACTTTATTGAAGTGTCTTGAGAGTGAATAGACATTTCCTCCAGCCAGGACGTGATGTCTATTCTGTAAGGTTTGTGTGGGACTTAATCACAGCACAATCTCACAAGATCACCCTGTGAGTAACAGCACAACGTGATCTCACAAGATCACGCTGTGCTGCGTGAGCAAGTCCCACAAAAACTTTACCAAAGTGTCAGGAGTGTGAATAGACATCACATCCTGGCTGAAGGCAGTGTCTATTCACTCTCAAGACACTTCAGTAAAGTTAATATGGGTGTATGTGACAGCACAGAGTTATCTCGTGAGATCACGCTGTGCAGTGAATACAAATGGACATGAATGGAGAGAAGTGTATGATGCTGATTGGTCAGCGTCATACACTTTTTACAACGCCCAGTTGGTCAAAAGTAAAAAAAACGCCCAGTTGTCTATTAAGAAACGAATCAGCATAAATCTAAAATTGCTCAAAAATGATTTTTCAAAATAAAAACCACTTATCTACATTACAGCGCCGATCACATTATGTAGGAGACAGGGCACTTATAATCTGGTGACAGAGCCTCTTTAAGAAAAGATGCTCCACAAGTGTTGAAACACAGGTATTTACTAAAATAGACATGTCAAGAGAGGTGACTGGTCATCTTTAAACGGATCCCAATGAATTCTGACTGGTACTATAGACTTAATAAAGGGGTCCACTGTGGTATTTTCAAAGAAGATGTAACAAACCTAGTGTTGCCATTACAGGCTACAATTACAGATTGCTGGGGTGGTGGTGGTAGTGCGATTGTGTGGGTTTCTTTACTTCCTTAGGAACTAGACTACCCTCCATTACTGAAGAAACTGTACCAGCAAGACAATGACCCCCCCCCCCCCCCCCCAAAAAAAAAAAGAGCATATTAATGGCTTAAAGGACACAAATGGAAGTTTGGACGGTGCTGACCGGAACTCAAAAGAGATGAAGCGTGGGATCTAAGACAAGTAGCCCATGCCTAAAAATCTATCAAGCAGTTCAGCAATAGAAGAATGGGCGGAAATTCCTAAATAAATGCTTTGTAATACCTCGGATTGGGCTGTGGCAGTGACAAACTGATCCTAGTGATGTGAGAACGCAGTGAAATAACGAGATGCTCGTTACTTGAACTGCAAAATACAGGGGGAAGATGTATCAAAACTGGTGTAAAGCAAAAGTGGAGTAGCTGCGCACGGCAACCAACGAGATCATATGACAATACTGAAAGTCAGGTCATTAACATGTCAATAAAACATCTTGAGTTTTGCCAGGTTTGAAAACCAAGCAGAGTTAGTTAGTACGGTTGAAAAAAGACAAATGTCCATCAAGATCAACCAAGAGATGGGAAAAGGGAAGGTAAAAATTTCTACACATAGGAGCTAATATTTTTTTGTTCTAGGAAATTAGCTAACCCTTTTTTAAAGCCATCTACTGTCCCTGCTGTGACCAGCTCCTGCGGTGTCTACTGTCCCTGCTGTGACCAGCTCCTGCGGTAGGCTATTCCATAGATTCATAGTTCTCACAGTAAAGAAGCCTTGTCGCCTCTGCAGCTTGAACCTTTTTTTCTCCAGACGGAGGGAGTGCCCCCTTTTTTTTTGAGGGGGTTTTACATGGAACAGGATTTCACCATATTTTTTATATTTGCCATTAATATGTTTATATAAGTTAATCATGTCCCCCCTTAGTCATCTTTTTGCAAGGCTAAATACGTTTAGTTCTTTTAATCTTTCCTCATAACTTAGATTCTCCATGCCCCTTATTAGCTCCATTGCTCTTCTTTGTATTTTTTCTAACTCCAGGGCATCCTTTCTATGAACTGGAGCCCAGAACTGAACGACATATTCTAGATGAGGCCACACTAATGCTTTGTAAAGTGGTAATATTATATACCTTTCCCGTTAGTCCATGCCTCTTTTAATACACGACAATATCCTGCTGGCCTTTGAAGCAGCTGATTGACACTGCATGCTGTTATTTCGTTTATGATTTACAAGTACACCCAGATCCTTCTAAACAAGTGACTGCCCCAGTGTAGCTCCCCCTAGGACATACGATGCATACAGGTTGTTCGTAACCAGGTGCATAACTTTACATTTAGCAACATTGAACTTCATTTGCCAAGTAGATGCCCAAACACTCAGTTTGTTTAAATCCGCTTGCAATTCACGAACATCTTCCATAGACTGAACTATATTACATAGCTTGGTGTCATCTGCAAAAATTGAAATAGTGCTATTAATCCCATCCTTTATATCATTAATAAATAAATTGAATAATAGTGGTCCCACCACTTATAACCGGGGACCATTCAGAGTAGGAATCATTGACCACAACTCTCTGGATACAGTCCTTGAGCCAATTCTCAATCCAATTACAAACTATATTTTCTAAACCTATAGTCCTTAATTTACCCATTAGACGTCTATGGGGGGACAGTGTCAAATGCCTTTGCAAAGCCCAAAAACACTAAATCCACAGCTGCCCCTCTGTCTAGGCTTCTGCTCACCTCTTCATAAAAACAAATCAGTTGGTTTGACAACTTCTGTCCTTAGTAAAACCGTGCTGGCTGTCACTTATAATACTATTTTTTGTCACATAATCCTGTATATAGTCCCTCAATAGCTCCTCAAACATTTTTCCCACTATGGATGTTAAGCTTACTAGTCTATAATTACCCGGAGAAGACCTAGAGCCCTTTTTGAAAATAAGCACCACATTTGCCCTGCGCCAGTCCCTTGGCACTATTCCAGTTACGAGATAATCTCTAAATAATATTATGAAGTTGGGGACTGAAATAACTGAACTAAGTTCTTTAAGAACTCTAGGGTGTAACCCATCTGGACCCGGGGCCTTGTGCACATTTATTTTATTTAATTGAGCTTGGACCATATCTACATTCATCCAATTCAGTATATCAACTGATATATTAACAAAACTGGCACCGGCTACATCAGCTGCTCTTTCTTCTGCTGAATATACAGAGCTAAAGAACCCATTTAGTAACTCTGCCTTCTCTTGATCCCCTGTGACCAACTCCCCATTACCATTATCTAGGGGTCCTACATGTTCAGACCTTGGCTTTTTTGCACTAATATACTTGAAGAATTTTTGGGATTTGTTTTACTATCCTTGGCCACCCGCCTTTAATTTTGTATTTTTGCTAAATTTTATTAAATTTTTACAGATTTTATTACGCGCTTTATAAATTTAAAAAGGCTACAGCTGTACCCTCAGATTTGTATTTTTCAAATGCCCTTTTTACAGAAGGTGTAAGCCATGTAGGGTTCAATTTTAGTCGTTTATACTTGTTACCTACAGGAATAAATTTTGCACTATAACTAACCAAAGTAGATTTGAAAATCTCCCATTTATCATTTGTTCCATTATTTGACATTAGTTCTTCCCAGTCTATATCCTGAATTGCAGCCCTCATCCTGGGGAAATTGGCCTTCTTAAAATTAAATGTTTTTGCCCTCCCAGCCTGCGTTTGTTTTTTACAGTATAGGTAAAATGTAACTATATTGTGATCACTGTTACCGAGGTTTAACAAGCTCTGCATTATTAGAAATGACCAGATCCAACAGAGCTTCACCTCTAGTCGGGTCTTAAAGAACTTGTGTAGGTCAAACAGCATTAGCAAACAATAAAACTGGAAAACTATTCAATTTTTGACAATTTGTACATAATAAAGGCCACGTTCTAATTGATTATTAAGCCTCATAGGCCAATCTTAGCTATCTGCTCAGGTGAAGTAAAATTCGACACGCCTCTTAATCTGTTGCATCTCTCCACTGCCCGTGCGACAACTGTGGCGCAAAGATTGTGCCAACCATTCCCCCACCCCCAATATATGTACTGTCACCTAAACGCTCCTCTTCGCTTCTCCCCTTCAGGTGCCCTCAGCAAGCTGCATCACCTACAACGTCCTGAAGCTACCCAGCGTCAGTATATTGTATGAGCCGCGGCCGGTAGCAAGAGACTGAGGGGACCCAGAGGGGAGAAGGAGCGGTAAGGTGACCAGCCATATATTTTCTTTTTTTATTATCCAAGGGGGGGGGGGGGTAACCTGATAGGAAGGGGTAGTAAAATGATGGTGAGGAGGGAGGTTGGAGTCTTCTAGGGAAAGTGGGGGCAAGGTACGAGTGCCAGCATAGGCCTCTACCCTGCCACACCTCCTTTTCAAAAAGTGCTGAGGGTGGAAAACAAAACAAAAAAAAAAAAAAAAAAACTGGTGTAGAAAGGTTGATAACTTCACCCCTAAGGCCCAGTTCACAAATTTCCTTCAGGATTTTTGAGAAGGATTTTGAAAAGCAATCCTTTGGCACTTTTTTTTTTTTGTCAAAAATGCTCTAACCAAAATGGTGCGTTTTTTTTCTGCCGCCCATGAGCGCCGGGGTAAAAGAACCTACCTCGCATTGAAATCAATAGATGGCGATTTTGGATAGTTTTTTGAGCGGATTCCCAGTTTCCAAGTCAAAGTCAGCACCAAACAACACAATGTGAACTGGGCCTTCGTGTCCCAACCTTCCTCAGCGATTTCTAGAATAAACACATTGGCTGATTGGGCTAGGCACTCCCTAAACAAGCAAAGGAAATTTTTAATAATTCAGAGCTGTAGAAATCTCAGGAATCAGGAATGTCTAAAAATTTGCCTCTGGTGCCTATTATTTTTTGTGTTTTTTCGATTGCGCTAGACTTCCTATAAATCCCTAAAAAGATTCAAACAAGTAGTACAAAAAGAACATGGTGTAAAAATAAAAAAGTAAACACGAAAAATAAAATGGGGTTGTCCAATTTAAAAATTTTCGTTTTGAAAATAGTTTTACTTGTTTGTAGAATAAAACAAAATCTGTTCTCATACCTTTCTGATATCAGTGCAGCTGACCTGTCCGCACAGTAGAATGGTATAGCCCATGGTTCAGTCCTGTGCAACGGTATATCCATTTATTTTTTTAGACAGAGGCTACTGCCCTGGTATAGGAAAGGTTTGTGAGCACAATTTTAAAGGGGGATTCTTAACTGAAACATTTATGCATAATGTCTGATAGACACGGGACCTGTTCCCCAGATCGATGCGGGTCCCACAGTTGCCTCACGCATCTATCCGACATTTATGGCACATCCAGTGGATACGCCATAAATGTTTTTAGTTAAGAATACCCCTTTAAATACATGTATTTTTCCTCTCGGCCAGACAGGGGCAGCTACGTGCGTGTCCCTACCCTTATCCCAACAAGTTTCCTGAAACGACATTTCCGTACTCAGATTTTGAAGCCAGCTGGAATGACGGAAAAGCCACTTTCATTTTCTTAGTAGCCACGTAATAAATGCTCTAACTGAATACCGCCTGAACTTTTACCCCAAAACTGCTAAGAAATGAGTGGACTGTTTGGCGGTTTTTAATTGCCTATTTACCTATGTTCCTGAGTCTTCATTGTTTTTATCTTTTTTTCATCATGAAGGCGAACCAATAACTACACTCCCGAAGAACACTTAAGAAAAGCGGTCTACATTGAAATATCCGTACTACCTTCCATAGGTGGGCTAGCCATCAACATCAGTGTAGGTCATCGCTGCATTGCATGGTCAAAATAGCCAGATGCTTCATGGGTGTCACCAAGCGGTCACTGGATGCCAGCCGCTCCACGTAAGTACACCATAATGGAGGACCCATTCCACCCTAGCAATACTTGAAAGGCTATGTTCACACGAAGCAGAAATTTATGTGACTGTCCCATTTACCCGAATGGGATTTGCAGAAATCCACACACCTGCTGCAGAAACCACTTGCTTCACATGTATGGCATGCTCAGTCGCAGCAAAGCTGCTGCTTGTGAACATACCCTAAGGGTATGTTCACACGGAGGGTTTTCAGCCGTTTTTTTGGCCCGTAAACGTCCCGAAAAAAAAAAACAACGGCTGAAAATTCGGAAGCAGAACGCCTTCAAACATCTGGTCATTGATTTCAATGGGAAAAACGGTGTTCTGTTCCGACGGGGCGTTTGTTTTTCAAAACGGCCACAAAAAAAAGACATGAATGTCACTTCTTGGGCCGTTTTTGGAGCAGTTTTTCATAGACCATAGAAAAACAGCTGCAAAAACGGGCGTTAAAAAAACGCCGCGAAAAAAGCGACTTTGAATAAAGAAACTTCTGAAAGACAGGAGCGGTTTTCCCTTGAAAAAAGCTCCGTATTTTCAGACGTTTTTTTATCTGGTGTGCACACATACCCTAACTGGCACAAATTTAGTCATGACATAAGGAACCAGTAAGGGAATGTGCACACACAAAATAAAAAAACGTCTGAAGATACGGAGATGTTTTCAAAGGAAAACCGCTCCTGATATTCAGAAGTTTTTTTAATCAAAGTCGCGTTTTTTACGGTCGTCTTTAGAGCTGTTTTTCTATAGAGTATGAAAAACGGCTCCAAAAACGGCTGAAGTGACATGCACTTCTTCGGCCTTTTTTTATGCTTTCGATTTTTCGGCTGTGTTTACATACGCTTACTGTTAAGCACCAAAACCTTCAAATGGAAATGGGAGTACGCCCACCACTCCTCTTGTGAGTTGTGCTATTCCAGAGTCAGTGTATACCATGGGTCAGCAACCTTTGGCACTCCAGCTGTTTTAAAACTACAATTCCCAGAATGCCCTGATAGCCTTTTGCTGGAAAAGTAAAGCTTTTGGCAGTCAGTGCATGCTGGGAGTTGTAGTTTCACAACAGCTGGAGTGCGAACGGTTGCTGACCCCTGGTGTATACATTTACCGTTCTTTTCACACAAGGCAATCTGAATCTAAAGTCGTTCCTGAAGGGTCAATAAAGGCCCATTTACAAAAAGATCTGAACACTAGCATTACAAGAATTTGTAAAAAAAAAAATTAAAAAAAATTAAAAAAAAAGGGGAGGAAAAGTATTCTTTGCTGAAAAAGTCTATCATTCATGCATGGAAGTTTGTGATTAGATGTGTTAGGTATAAACAGAAGTCTAAATGCAGTTGCACACGAGTGACACCCGATTCACCCATTCACATTAGCAGGGGAATCAGGTCTGTGAAAACAGACCCGATTCTCCGATCCGTGGAAAGATGGGACATGTCCTATCTTCCCACGGATCACTGACGGTACACACTGTTGTGTGCATGAGGCTGGGTTCCCACAGTGCAGATTTGCTGCAAATTTTGCCTGCATTTGGTAAGCCAAAACCAGAATCTGATCCAGGAGAGCAGACCTAAAATTTATTTAAATATTTATATTTCTTTTTTCTGTTCCGTTCCTGGTTTTGGATTAAAAAACATACATGCAAAATCTGCAGCAAATCTGGACTGTGGAAACCCAGCCTTAAAAAGATTGAGAGATTTCTGCAAAACCAATTCTCAGATCAACAACCAGTACCACTACTAGCCACACGAGGGCGTGGATGGATTTCCTACAAGCCTGTCGACCACAACACCGGAGAACTGCTTCTCAATTGCTGGAACCTTGCCGGGATGCCTGCTCCACACGACTACCTCCTGTTTCCCTAGGGTCAGCCATTGACCTGGTTTCTGCATTCCCCTTACATCAGTTTGGTCACACAGAGCCTTCTTGTGAATTTCAACAGCGTCTTGCATGTGAACGTGGCCGATTAGGCGTTATAGAAGATAGTCATAGTGACTATATGTTCTTCTTAAAGAGGCTCTGTCACCAGATTCTCAAATCCCTATCTCCTATTGCATGTGATCGGCGCTGCAATGTAGATAACAGTAACGTTTTGTTTTTTTTAAAAACGTTCATTTTTGGCCAAGTTATGAGCTATTTTATATATATATGCAAATGAGCTTTGAAATGGACAATTGGGCGTTTTTTTTCAAGTTATGTCCAACTGGGCGTGTATTGTGTTTTTAACTGGGCGTGTTTACGTGTATGACGCTGACCAATCAGTGACCAGTCAGCGTCATACACTCCTCTCCATTCATTTACACAGCAGCGATGTGCAGCCACATTACACAGAGATTAACGTTAATCAAGTGTCCTGATAATGAATACACATGACCATCCAGCCTGGACGTCATGTGTATTCAGAATCCTGACACTTCTGAATCTTTTCTTTGAGATTTCCAGCAAGTGAAACAAAATCTCGTTTACCTCTGTAATCTCGCGAGATTACGCGTGGCTTGCTGGAATCTCACAGAAAAGATTCAGAAGTGTCCTGATAATGAATACACATGACGTCCAGGCTGGATGATCATGTGTATTCATTATCAGGACACTTGATTAACGTTAATCTCTGTTTATGTGGCTGCACATCGCTGCTGTGTAAATCAATGGAGATGAGTGTATGATGCTGACTGGTCACTGATTGGTCAGCGTCATACACGGAAACACGCCCAGTTAAAAACACAATACACGCCCAGTTGGACATAACGAAAAAAAAACGCCCAGTTGTCCATTTCAAAGCTCATTTGCATATATATATATATATATATATAAAATAGCTCATAACTTGGCCAAAAATGAACGTTTAAAAAAAAACAAAAAAACGTTACTGTTATCTACATTGCAGCGCCGATCACATGCAATAGGAGATAGGGGTTTCAGAATCTGGTGACAGAGCCTCTTTAAGCAACCAACAGCAAAGTCTCAGTGAGTTAGGCCACATTCACACGAGCGTATCAGATTCATGCGCGTGAATCGGGTCCGTGTGTTGCGTTATGCATCAGTGTGCTTTGCGAGGGGCATGAATAGGGGCTATTCGCCTGTTTACAGCGTAGCCCCTCATGGTAACACGTCGCCCCCCCCCCCCCTTTTTTCCTCCTGTTTTCCTTCAGTTCCTTTTATGGTCATTAATTAAAGGTCATTCGGTTTAACCCTCTTTTTCCCCTATTCTTATTTGGTACTTGCCTGTATGAGGTCAGGTTCAGGTCAATGGTGCCCCACCCACTTGGTCTTGGCACGCACAGGTTCTGGAAAATTCCTATGTGGCGGGAAAATCTGTTTTCATTGGTTCCCTTTGGTAAAAAGGCGGGAATTTTGAATATATATTCCCAGGTTTTGGAGTGGTCTGCTGCCTGTCCGAGTTGGATGAAGAAGATCATCATCGCCCCGTCCCGCCCCCCTCCCTTTTATTGTCGCGGTATCTTGTTAGTGGGGGGGTTAGTCGCCCAGTTTATGGGTGGACAAGGTCATGAATTATTGGTATAATATTTATTGGTTTTTAATATTTATGAAAATATTTGGTATTACAAGTTTCATATTTATTCTATTTATTATCTAACACCTTAATAAATAAAGCAGCCATTTTATTCCATCTGCATTGTCCTTTGGTCTTTATTTATTAATTAAGTTTTTAGTATGGAAGGTTGGGTGGCGCTGGTTTTATCATTCGTTATTCACGCACTCGCAAAGCACATCTTTTTATTATTTTCAACTGAATTGATGGGCAAATCACGTAACGCACACGCATGTGCATCCGTGTGCGGTACGTGGTTTTCACCCACCCATTGACTTCGATGGGCGGGTAGGTGCGTGATAATGCACCAATATAGGACATGCAGTGAGTTTCACGCAGCGGACTCTCGCTGCGTGAAAAATCACGCATTTGTGAACGGCCCCATTAAAATCAATGGGTCCGTGTGCTGTGCGTTGTTTCAACGCACAGCACACGGACGTGATTCACGCTCGTGTGAATGGGGCCTTAGGGTTGTCTACAATTCATGTACTAGGAGATTATCGCCTGGTGTATGGAACGTTTAGGCTGGATTCACACGAGCACATTACGGCCGTAATGGACGGAACGTATTTCGGCCGCAAGTCCCGGACCGAACACACTGCAGGGAGCCGAGCACCTAGCATCATAGTTATGTACGACGCTAGGATTCCCTGCCTCTCCGTGTAACTACTGTCCCGTACTGAAAACATGATTACAGTATGGGACAGTTGTCCCGCAGCGAGGCAGGGACTCCTAGCGTCATACATAACTATAATACTAGGAGCGGCTCCCTGAAGTGTGTTCATTCCGGGACTTGCGGCAGAAATACGTTCCGTCCTTTACGGACCGAATATGCTCGTGTGAATCCAGCCTTAGTGTCAACTATCTATTCAATTTAGCTTTTTTCTTTTATGTGTTTGTTCTCCATGTTTGCATTGCTTTTTTTTTTTTTTTTTTTTTTTTTTTTTTTTTTTTACACGCCCTGTGTACACTTGTCTGTTCATCTGGACAAGGTTGTTTGTTACCAGTTCTTATACTTCACCTTATCCTCTTTTTATACTTCAAAGTTGTTTGATGCCATATTCCTACATGAACTTCCAAGTTTTTCCTCCATAAGGGACCTGGGAGTCCCAGCTCTCATTTCTCTATTGGGGTATATTCACACGCAGCAGATTTGTTGCAGATATTTCTGCAACTGAAAATCTGTTCCATTCATCTGAAAGGGGATGTTTCTGTAGCATGTGAATGGATTTCGTCAAACCTCATTCAGACTAATGGGACAGTCTCATATATTTCTGCAACAAAACTGGCACATGTTAACATACCCTTAAAGGGAATGTGACGCTAGAAAAAAATATATATTTTTTTTTAGTTAAACAGTTAGTGTATAGGTGATTAAACATTGTTCTAATTTTTTTCACAAGTCAGGAAATATTATAAATTAGATTCTAATTTATATTTCCCAGCGCTGGTCACTAGATGGAGCAATTCCCAAAATTGCAGCATTGGCATGTGGTAAAGCAACCACATTGCTTTATGCTGCAAAATTTGAGAAAACTCACTCGCTCTAGTGAGCTCTCAGAATCCCCCCTCCTTTATCCTGGCTAGTGCCGGGAGAAACGAGGGGATTGAACGGTCAAACCTCCTACACTGTCGCCATTTTTTGAGCTAACACACAGTGTAGTAGGTTAACATACAGTAGTAAACACACAGTAAAACACGTACATACACAGACCTAACTTACCTGCTCCTGCCGCCGCCGCTCCCTCCGGTCCGTCCGCTACCGCCGCTCCAAGTGCACAAGTCCGGAAGCCGTGACCGGAAGTAGTAATCTTACTGTCCGGCCGCGACTTCCGGTTTACAGGGAAATGGCGCCGGACGTCGCACAGTTCAACTTGGACTGTGTGGGAGCGGCGCATGCGCCGTTCCCACACAGACGGCGTACAGCATAGTGGATGGAACGGGCCCCGTTCGCATTCACGATGGGACTGTATGTGCCGTATTCCATGTATGGAAAAAAAAAATGGCAGCCCCCATAGGGAAGAAAAAGTTCAAAAATAAAAAAAAGTAAAACACAAACAAATATAAAAGTTTTTAATAAAACACTAAAATCAAACTGATGTAAAAAAAAATTCTTTCGTGACACTGTTCCTTTAAAGGGCAGGATATTATTGGTACAGGTCGACTGAACTATTATTCCTAAAAAAAAAAAATTGTGCCGTTTGGCTAATAGCAGCTAGCAAAGAATACAGTGGACTCGGTTAAGAGTTGACAGTATTCATGGGAAGGGCAGGAGGAGACCGACTAAACCACCGATATTTCATTATACAACTGGGGTTTAGTGTTCCAAACCTGCCCAGGTCGAAACCGGAGGTTTAGGCAATAGAAAGTCAAATAACTTACCCGCATGCGCAGTGTTCTGTCCTCGGCTTCATGTGCGGTTAGCTCAGGCACGCGATGCCGCTCCCGGACTCATTTCCATACCGTGTAAGTTATTTTACGAATGATTGCCGAAACAAAATTTTGATATGGACATTTTTAGAACAGTAAACCCCATCTACATAATGACATACCGGTGATTTAATGACTCCAAACCTACTGACAGGTTCCCATTAAAACAGGACGTCTATCCGCCTCTATTGTACAAGGAAAAAGGAACCTGCGTTATTTTTGTGTCCAGCTGCATCCTGTTTTAAGAGTAAATTTAAGCAAAAAAACAAAACACAACAAATCCTTTCAACAGGATGCAAAAATACAGGCTCTTAGTCCCCCTACCACACCCACTCCCCTGTTTTTTTTTTGCGAGAATAAGTAGCATGCTACTCATTCCCCCATGAAAAAAAACAACCTGAAGATTAGCCCAATTTGAGCACAACAAACCACACATCGGGGGCAGAAATCAGAGTGTCGGTCTTGGTCGGTCTCTTAATACTCAACTGACAAATGGTAGCCCTTCCTAAATCGGAACTGGTAGCCCTTTTGGAGATACACTATAAAAAGGGGTTATCTGGGTTCTGATTTTTTTTTTTTTTTGCAATGGCTGCAAATCAATTTCATTAACAAAAGAAGTACTTACTTATCCTTTCCCCTGGCGATCCAGCACTGACGCTCCCGGCGATCGCTTACATGCACATAGCATGTCAACACTGCAGCCAATCAGAGGGCTCAGCTCTGAGGAGCTGTATTTGTCATAACGCCAGAAATACAACACATGACCACTAAGCCCTCTGATTGGTTGCCACGTTCACATGCTATGTCCGAGAGTTATCAACATAAAACAATGCAACCCATGAGTGTTAGATGACATACTCAGCTCTACTACATCTGTACCAGGGAAAAGGGAGTGTTAACCATTTCCTTAACTTTTTCAAATCGGAGATATCCTAGTAAAACGGGACAGGCAGTAAAACAATGGGGTAATTCTAAATGACCATTCTGGACGGTCACATGTAATGGAATTCTAATAGACGGGGATCTAATTCTGCGGAGGATGATGGCTGATGCATCACCCCCTACACTTTGGCATAAATCTTGCAGCAATCTCTTCAAACCCACTCCCACCTCTCCTACCACCCACACTACCTAGTAAAAAGAGAGGGCGAGATCTTCTTAGTGCCAACACAATACTGCTTGTAGAAAGGGTGGCACAAATCAGCATCTGCAGTAGATCTATCATAGGACTGATAAACCCATTCATTCACGCATTGCTGTACACAGAGCATGGCACAGGGGGCACATACTGCAGAGGAGCGCCAACATGTGTCCTGGCACCGTACATATGAAGTCATAACATAGCCATTACTTTACTTTTTGTCGTGTCACATTACGACAAAGTCGTGTGGCATAGCGGAATGCCAGATTCTGTTACCTTAACCATGCGAATCATCTTCTTGGCGATCTCTACGTCTCCCTGGTGATTCTGCCCAATTTCAGCTATGATGAAGCAGGGGTAGTCGTTTCCCACCATACGGCCGGGGCACAGCTGAAACTGGAGAGGCATGGTGGCTGCTGTATGAGACGAGTGTGAGATGAATGCGGAGACCGTGCTTCTGATTCTCTCCTGCAGCCTGTTCTGTCTGTCAGTGACGTGTCCACAGCAGGGCCGCACCCTCAGCCAATCACAAGCCGGGAGAGAAGGTCACCTGATTCCACTAGGAAGCAGCTGTACGCGCCCTGGCCACTCCCCGATTCATTATTCGTGGTGTCATACTGCATTATTCGTGTGAGCCGCCTGCAGAATAGAATGCAGTGCTGCCGCTCTCTCAGGGACAGAATGAAATGACTTCTGGTAGGGATGACGTAAAAGGTCACATGCTTTCTGGTGATCACGTGACATTTCTTCCTCATCCGCGCGCTGTCGCTTTCTCGTTGAGCTAGCGGACTGTCGAGTTCCCAGCGCTCAAAGCCCCTCCTGCTTTAGCGTTTATACGCTAAAGCTGTTTCAGCTTGACCCTATCATAGCCAAAGCTTCTACCTGAATTCCACATACCCCCTGTACATAGCACCGCACACACACCCTTCCCTGTAGATAGCACTATTGGGGTTCCGTCTAGGGGCAGAATCCCCAGCCAGATCATTGCCGACCCGGGGTTTCCACTCTTCCATATATGGACAGTGACGCCAATCACTCCAACTGGAGCGGCATCCCAGAGCCCCTGACGTCACTGTCCATATATGTGACGCTCTGGCGGGGGATTCCGCTCCTAGAGGGAGCACAATGGCGCTATCTACAGGGTGGGGTGTGGCGCTATCTATAGGGGGAGTGTGACGCTATCTTCAAGAGGGTATGGTGCTGTCTTCAAGAGAGTGTGGCGCTATCTACATGGGCATTGTGTGTGGCACTATACATGGGCACTGTGTCACTATGTGGGCACTGGCACTATCTCTGTGGGCATTATCTACAGGGGCATTTCAGCACTATCTACATGGACACTGTTTTTTTGCAGTGTGTTGGGACAAAAAACCCTGACAAATGAAATCCGTATTTTTAACGGCCATGAAAAACGGATGACAAATGGCCATTAAAAACGGTCAGACGGACTTGAAATGGATGAAAATTTGGAGACACACTGGTGCAAAACGGCCATGAAAGTATTAATGGCCATCATTTTCACTATCATGTGTATATAGCCTTAGTCCCCATTTAGTGTGTACATGTCACAGGCTGTGGAAGTAGTGACTGTCATGGGGTCAACAGAGGATGGTGTGGACCCACTGTATTACTAAGGAGTTAGGCGTTGGGCTAAACTAGAGAGCGGGGTCTAAGGGATAACTATTCACCCTTTACCTCCATACGAAGATATGGGCTTGGCTGCAAGTATCCCGAGGTCGCTACCCCCTGAGTAGTCTCCCTTGGCAATGGCCGATGTGCACAGGCGTGGTACAGAAACAGCAGACAGTATGCAGGGTCAGGTATAGCACAGATTAGAGCAAGTGGCAGACAAACCCTCACGGTTAGCAGAGCCAAATGGCAGAGGGTCATCACGGTTAATAGGCAAGTGATCATGGCAGGCGGCATAGGGTTGTCACGGTTAATAGGCAAGTGATCAGGCAGAGGGTTGTCACGTTTAATAGGGAAGTAATCAGGGCAGGCGGCAGAGGGTTGTCACGGTTAATAGGCAAGTGATCAGTGCAGGCGGCAGAGGGTTGTCACGGTTAATAGGCAAGTGATCAGGGCAGGCGGCAGAGGGTTGTCACGGTTAATAGGCAGGTGATCAGGGCAGGCGGCAGAGGGTTGTCACAGTTAATAGGCAAGTGATCAGGGCAGGTGGCAGTCAGTAATGGACAAAAGTTCAGCCAAGAAGTCAGTAACAGGAAATATAATTTGATGCAGAGAACAACCAGCAAGCTAGTGTAGAACCTAATTGCTCAAGCACTGGAGCCATATGGGAGGATACCTTTTATACCCAGGAAACCTGAGTGGATTTTGGTGCGCGCTGGCCATTTAGGAATAGAAGAGTCAACCGCGCATGCCCTAGCAGTAGCCAAGCCTGGATGTGAGCGCCGGCAGCGTGAAAGGCCTCCAGCAACTGAGACTGGAAAAGTGGAGCGGCGCTGGCCAGGAGCCAGACATTTTCTGAGGAGAGTTGGAGCAGCAATGTTCGATTCAGGTTCCCAGGATCTCTCCTCCAAAGTTCTTCCAATCAACGAGGTACAACAGCTTCCCTCCTACACCTCTTGACGTCTAGAATCCTGTTGACCTCATATTCTGTATCAGTACTAGTGGGGCAGGAGAATGAGGAGACTTCTTAGAGAAGTGATTTAGAACCAGCGTCTTGAGAAGAGACACATGAAAAGAATTGGGTATTTTCAACGTTTGAGGGAGGCAGAGCTTGTAAGAGGCAGAGATATGTTTCAAAGGGATCCAAAAACCGAGGAGCCAACTTAAAACAGTGGGGACAGTCAGACCTTGTCTTCAGGGTAAAACTGTGGAGGAATTCTTAAAGCAGGCTACAGCTTTATTTATAGACTTGTTGGCCTCCTGCATGACCTTTCAAATGCATGAGAATTTAGCATGAGAAAGGTTAGTTACTGGAACTTCAGAAATTATTAGAACTTGTAGAGAAATTCTCGGATGCTGCCCATATACCAAGAGGAAAGGTGATGACTGTGTGGATTCCCAAGTATGTTTTTTATAGACAAACTCCTCCCAAGGGAGAACATTAGTTGTCTTGGAGAGGAGATATGAAATACCTAAGAAAGTTCTCCAGAACCTGGTTTATCTGTTCCACTTGTCCATTAGATTGAGTGTGATAGGCAGATGACAAGTCCAACTTGAGGGGATTGTCCGGCCACAGGGCGGTTTTTCACACTGATGACCTATCCTGTGGATAGGTCATCAGTATATGATCGGTGGGGGTCTGACACCCAGACCCTGCACCGATCAGCTGTTTTGGCTGCCTCCAGGCACCGAATGTAATGCAGTGGCCGGTGTCGAATAGGAGCACAGCCTCAGTACTACAGCACGGCTGCTATACTGTGACTGGAGCCATCTGCTTCTGACACCGGCCACTGCATAGCATCCGGGGCCCGGAGGCAGCCAGAACAGCTGATCGGTGCGGTGTCCGAGTGTCAACCTCGCCGATCATATACTGATGACCTATTGTAGTGTCCTTGAAGACCCTGCTTGATAGACAATATGTTGGAAATGTATTTTATGATGTTATGTTATGCAAGATGGTATTTTCCTGGAAGTTTCCAGAAAGTGGGAGGACTTTTATTTATATATAGTTTAGTTTATATATAGTGGGGCCTCCCCCCTCAGAGGGGCAGTTGGAGCGAGTAGTTGCCAGTTCTGCTGGAACAGTAGTAAATCAGCATGTAGCAGTTCTGACGACAGCTTACTGAGGAGAAAAAGCAGGAAAAAGAGAGAGATATCACATTACAAGGGCCTTTGACTACAAAATCTGTGAAGCAAAGTAAACCCAGGAATTGGGAAAAGAGCCAGAGAGCCGGACAGAATAAAGAGGTACTGATTTGGGTTAGAAAAGCCCTATATAGCATATATTCCATATATCCACCGCTTGTAGCAGCAGGGTAGACTACTATAGCCATACTTGCACTTTCCTGTGTTGTAGATTGACATTATCACAGGACCTTGTATCTCCATTTTGTGTGGCCTCCTGTCTTCCTTTGCACAGCTAGCATAAAGGACACCCCCAAAACACCATCAGGACAGGAGCAGACACCAGGAGTGTCCCGGGGGATTTAGAGACTGACATCTTCATTAAACCGTGCAAACCCCCTGTTAGCCAGCGTGATCCACACTGAGAGCCCAGCCGGCAGCCATTTTGTGGGCCTATACCTTTCCCATCCCTTCTCGGGTCTCCACCACGCGTGCTACACTATCCTGTGGATAGGTCATCAGTATGAGAAACCGCTCTGTGTGTGGACAACCCCTTCACGTAACTTGCAGAGTGCTCTCCAGAACCTTGAATTGAGTTGCACTCCTCTATTGGATACGATATGCTTAGCGAGTCCATGCGGTAATCAATCGTAAAATATGTTTAATCAAGTCAGTAGCCAGACGATTAGCAAAAGGAAGGTCAGAAAGTGAAATGAAGTGTTCTATCTTTGAGAAACGGTCAACCACGACCCAAATCACAGTACAGCCAGAAGAACTTGGTAAGTCAGTAATAAATTCTATAGCGATATGAGTCTAGGGAGAATTCAGAATAGGCAATAGATGTACTAATTCAGCAGGCCTTTGGTGTGAAGCTTTATTTTGTACACAAGTAATATTTTTTACGTCCCAGGACAGAGAAGGCCACCAGTAATGACTAGAGACTAAATCTAACATTTTCCAAATGCCTGGATCACCGGTAAACTTGGAAGAATGAGACTGATGGAGAATTTGCTTTCTTTGATTAGGAGGAATAAAAGATTTTCTTGGAGGGATTTTGAAAACTTCGTCCAGAAACGTGGAAAAAAGTGACTAAGGTCAATGATGAATTAAAGTACAGGATATTGATCTTCAGGGTCCAAGGAGTGAGACAAGGCATATGCATTCATGCTCTTGTCAGCTGTTTGATAATGGGGGAAGAAATTAAATTTACAGAAGAACAAAGCCCAACATGCATTGACAATGATTAGGTCGATATGCTGTCTGCAGGTATAATAAATTTTTGTGGTCGGTGAAAAAAGTGTTGGGATGATGAGCCCCTTCTAACAAATGTCTCCATTTTTCAAGGGCCAATTTGATATGCAAGAGTTCACTTTCTCTGTTGTCATATTTTTCCTCAGCAGCGGAGAAGGCCTTGGAGAAAAACCCACAGCAAAAGACTTTACCTTGTAAAAGAACAGCGCCTACTCCTACTCATGAGGCATTCACTTCAAGATTGAATAGTTTGTTGAGTTTCGGTCTATGGAGAACTAAGGCAGAGGAGAAGGCCTGTTTAAGGGCTTGTCTACACACAATGGAATTGCTGACGAAAATTTCTGCAGCAATTCCATTGATAAACGCAGACATTCTGCTGCGGCAAAAACGTGTAATTTCTTGCGTTTTTTACGGCAGAAAATGGTGCGTATTTTGCTGTGTTTTTCACAATGTTAGGAGATAGAGACATCTTCTCTGAAAAACCCATCAATTCTGGTCACTTTCCGTAGCAGGAATTGACATGCTGCGGTCCGAAAAATACGCACCGATGGTTAATTTCTGCTCTGAATTTCTACGCAGTATGTGGATGAGATTTGTTAAATCTCATCCACTATGATGCTACTATATTCTGCTGCGTTTTTTCCTGGCGCAATTCCGCAGAGTGTGGACAGGCCCTAATGGCGTTTTCCCACATTGGACATTTATGGCATATCTACAGGATATGCCATAAATGTCTGATAGATGCGGGTCTCTAGAACGTGGCCTCCTGAAGCCCCTTCTACCTTGTTTGGTTCCCGCAGCTTCCCGGACACTTTCTGATGGAGTTACGTAAACAGCTGAGCTTAAAGTGTAGCTAAACGTTCGACAAACTTCTGACATGTCAGAAGTTTGGATTGGTGGGGGTCTGTGTACGGAGACCCCCACCAATCGCTAGAACGAAGCAGCTGAAGTGCTCGTGTGAGCGCTCAGCTGCTTCGTGTCTGTTCGGCTTTTTCTGGAAATAAATGTATCGGTGTACGGACTCAATACAAAGTCTATGAGCCCATATTCCGATACATCGGCTTTCCGGAAAAAGCCGAACAGAAACGAAGCAGCTGAGCGCTCACACGAGTGCTTCAGCTGCTTCGTTCTAGCGATTGGTGGGGGGGTCTCAGTGCTCGGACCCCCACCAATCCAAACTTCTGACATGTCACTATGACATGTCAGAAGTTTGTTGAATGTTTAGCTACACTTTAATAATGTCCTGACACTAAGAGATATAGGACTAGTTGGCATTGAGGTGGAAGTGGGAAGCCATCAGGGCCCTAGTATGACCTACTAACACTTAACCAGATAAGAGCACCATCCCAGATAAACGCAAACTGTCCCTACTATAGTGCCCTTAGAGGTATTATTATTAACAGTAGACAGGCGTTCAAACATTGGATTTTTACTTAAAGTAACATGGTGTAAGCCAAAATGTAAATGTACTTTAGGTATCAAAAAACACCTAATAATATAACAGCTGATCAAAGGCAAATATAGTTAAAATATTCCTACGCGTTTCTCCTGAGGATTCCCAGGTTCAGGGAATGAAAAGTTGCACACAGTTGTTTCAGAAAAATAAAGAAACAATTGATACAGTGTGGTGAAAAAGCTTTTCACATGCAAAGATGGCGCAAGAGGGACTATCACATTGTTTCAAAAAGACAGAATTGATATAGTGTGGTCAACACCTTCCAAATGCAAAGAAAGCGCCGGAAGGAACATCACATCATATATTTACACAGAAAGATACACAGAGATCTATGAATGCATGGGTCAACCATGATACAGGTAACCTGTGAAATATTGTTACACAGGCCCATATGTTTCAGCCATGATGTTTAGTAGGAAGACTAAACGCAAATAGTGGGCTAGTTATGACCCCAAGACATGATATTATGCTGAAAAGTGTAAAGGAAGTGACTGGTGCAACGCCATGTGTGGACATCAAACGTTAAGTTCAGAAGTGACGGTACCGATCACTTTAGAAACCGGTAGTATTTATAGCCGGTAAAGGGTGCAAAGCACATCCCCCTACTAAGCTTCACACATCTGCAGCGGAGCAGTATCCAATTTTAAAATCCTGCCCATCCAGTAATCTGGAGAGAGTGTCTCTGTAGTCATGAGCATGACACAAAGTCTGTATACGTATACTCATGATTTGTCAAAAGTCAACCACGTGACCGATGATGTCAGTGAGTCTCCGTGTCCATGGCGACACAATACATAAATACTGGCGCTTCTTGCGCTTGATTGCCGAAATAGCAACATTGGTATATTATCGATGCTGGCAGCTGGAACGATGCTTCAGCCTTTGCGAGCATTAGTTCTTAAAAAACTCAAAAATATTCCTGGGCTTAAAACTGCAGGCTAGTAACCATATTCAGTATTAATAATCCCCTCCACAAGCTTATAGGGACATAGGTTTTCCCTGGAGGAATGTCTTTGATCTGCAGAGGAGTAAAAGATATTATATGTGAGGGGCCATTGATGTGCTGTAAATCCACTGGTCAGTTGTCTCAAATAATCGGAATATCGTGTCTGCTTTCACGTTTTTGTCCGCTAAACGAATATTAAGTTGAAAATTAAACCTAGCAAAGAAAAGCAACCACCTGGCTTGACATGGATTTAGTCGTTGAGCTGATTGTAAGTAGGTAATGTTCTTGTGGTCTGTATAAATGACAACTGGGTGTGCCGATCCTTCCAACAGTTGTCCCCACACTTCTAGGGCCAACTTTATGGCTAGAAGCTCACAATCTCCAATAGAATAATTCCTCTCTGCTGCCAAGAAGATTTTAGAGGTAAAAGCCACCGGAGACAGCATTTCCCTTTGGAAGAGGAGTTCTCTAGCACCAATGGAAGAGGCGTCAACCTTCAACGAGAACTAACTGTAGACATCTGGATGGTGTAGAACGGAGGCAGAAGTGAGGGACCTTTTAAGCTCTGAGAATGCAGATTCAGCTTCAGGGGGCCAATCCTTTGCATTGGCTCTCTTTTTGGTAAGGGCTGAGATGGGAGCGGTAAGCGAAGAAAAATTCGGGATAAACTATCTGTCGCAAAACCCAGAAACCTCTGTATAGCACGAAGACCTTGAGGACAAGGCCAATCTAGAACAGCCTTTACCTTTTGTGGATCCATCTGAAGTCCATGATCAGAGATAATATAGCCCAAGAAGGGGCAAGGATTTATTTTGAAAATGCATTTCTCCATTTTAGCGTAGAGGCTGTTCCCCCTTAACCGTGACAGTACTTGGCGAACATGTTTCCGATGTGTTGTCAGATCAGGTGAGTAGACCAAGATGTCATCCAGATAAACCACCATGCAGACATGCAGATCCCGGAGTATATCGTTCGCAAATTCCTGGAACACAGCTGGAGCATTACACAAACCGATGGGCATCACAAGATATTCATAGTGACTGTCTCGAGTGTTGAATGTGGTTTTCCACTCGTCACTCTCGCGGATATGGATCACGTTATAAGCCCCACGGAGATCCAACTTAGTGAAAATCTTGGCTCCACTAATACGGTCAAAGGGCTCAGAGATCAGCGGCAAGGGGTACTTGTTTTTGACAGTGATCTTATTCAGACCACGATAGTCTATGCAGGGTAGGAGGGATCCATCTTTTTTCCCTACGATGAAAAATCCAGCTGCGGCTGGAGACGTTGACTTTCTAATAAACCCCCTCTCGAGGTTTTCCTTGACATATGCCGACATGGCTTGGGTCTCGGGCAGAGAGAGATGATATACCTATCCACGAGATGAAGTCCCAGAAAGCAACTCGATTGGACAGTCGTATGGGTGATGCGGAGGCAAGATCTCAGCTTCCTTCTTGCTGAACACGTCTGCATAACAGGCATATTGCTGAGGCAGACCAGGGAGCGACCGAGGCACTGGAGATTGGGCAGAATGAACCACAGACAGACAGTTAAGGTGACAGTGAGGTCCACACTGAAGAATTTCTCCAGAATTTCAATGCACTGGAGTGTGTTTGCGAAGGAGACGGTCTACTAAGGCCTGGTATATGAAGCTCCCGGCCTCTCTAGAGTCCACTAGTGTCAGAGTCGAGAGTGTCATCTGTGCCAAATGTCATCTATGCCAAGTGTAAAAGGAAGTGTCTCATATATATATATATTTTTTTTATTGCCTATTGCAGTGCTGCAAGATCTTCTTTTGAATATATATATATATATATATACATATATATATATGTATATATATATATATGTATATTCAAAAGAAGATCTTGCAGCACTGCAATAGGCAATAAAAAAAATTGTTTATTCAGTCAACATCAGACAGTGCTATTGATATATATCGTTTCATGAGCCAGTTACCTAAACCCACTTACCTGAACATACATATATGCGTTGTCTTACAATACATACACACTCACTCACTATTTCTGTCCCGCTCCTTCCTAAGTATAACTGTCCCTGTACACTAAGGGTTAACAAGAGAGGTAAAGGACAAAGGGTTACCAGGGGATAATCAGGTAAAGGGTTAACAATGGGAATGTGCAGACAGGTGGGAAAGGGTTAACAAGGGATGTGTACCAGGGGATGTGATGTGCAGGTAGGTAAAGGGTTAACCAGGGGTTGTCAGGTAGGTATGTACAGGGTTAACTAGGCAAGAGGATGTGTAGGCAGGTGGTAAAGGGTTAACTCAGGGGCACCACTTCGTTGTGTAGGGGGGAAAAGCAAGGGATAAATGTAGGGGGAGAGAGGTATGAATGCTCGTTTGTCCATGAGGAAAGAAAGGGTTACATGCAGCTATCGCTGCATGTAGGTACTTAGTCTAATTGCTACTGGGAGCGTCCGTTGGTGGAGCCGGGGAGCAGAAGGCAGGAGAGGTGAGCCGGTCCGTAGTGGAGCTGGGGAGCAGGTAAGTAGCTCTCGTTGGTGGAGTGGTGAGGGCAGGTCCCAGCTGCTCCTCGTCAGTGGACTGGTGAGGGAGGTAGGCTGCTCTCCTGAGTGTACCGACACAGGGATATTTAAACCCTGTCGGTACACTCGTAAAATGGGATGAGTGGTGCTCGCCCCCGGCTAACATGTGTTGGCATGGTGATAACACATCACCGGCCAACTCATGAGCGCCCAAGTGAAATCTCACACGCAAAAGCCTGTGAGATCGCGAGGAGGCTGTTCAAATATGGAGATATGGAGTTTTGTTATGGTGCTGTATATATGTACTGAGATTTGTTCTGGTGCTGTATATATGTACTGAGCTTGGTTATGGTGCTGTATATATGTACTAAGCTTTGTTGTGTTGCTGCATATATGTACTAAGCTTTGTTCTTTTGCTGTATTTATGTACTTTGCTTTGTTCTGGTGCTGTATTTAAGTACTGAGCTTTTTTCTGGTGCTGTATATACGCACTAAGCTTTGTTCTGGTGCTGTATTTATGTACTGTGCTTGCTTCTGGTGCTGTATTTATGTACTGAGCTTGCTTCTGGTACAGTATATATGTACTGAATGTAGTGCCGACGGCCACTGACCGGTGGCATCTCTGTCCTCCCAGCGGCCATCGGTCTTTTCATGCTTGTTGGCGTCTCCCTCTCCCTTCTCAGAGACGCTGGCGTGCTCTGCTCCCTGCCTCCTCTCCTGCTCTGTGCCCGTAGGGTGCACACACGCATTCTTGCTTTTTCTTAAAGGGCCAGCGTGTTCACAACACTTTTACACCAGCCTATCCCTGCACACCCAGGGCTTTATAAGTGTATAAGTGTCGGTATTCTGTATCCTGAGTCCGTTACCTGTCGGTATTCCGTATTCTGAGGCCGTTACCTGTCTGTATCCTGAGACCGTTACCTGTTGGTATCCTGTATTCTGGGTCCGTTACCTTTTAACATCCTGTACCTTGCGTCTGCTTCCAGTAATCCGGCACCAGCGTGCTTCCAGTAATCAGGCACCGGCCTGCTTTCAGTAATCCGGCACCAGCCTGCTTCTAGTAATCCGGCACCAGTCTGCTTGAAGTTTCCGGCACTAGCCTGTATCCTTCTACAACCAAGGTACCATCTGCCTGAGCCTGCCTAGCACCTGTCTAGCCAGCAGCTGCTCTGCTAAGACCACCTCAAGAGGTAGCGACCTGGCAGTCTCTCTGCAGCGAAGACCAGATCCCTGTATAGGGGTTAAATGGTGAAGACCGGGGAGGTTGCTTAGACAGCGCCCTTAGAGGTGGCCCTACACGAATCATGTGGAATAGCCCAGTGGGTCCACAAACCTGCTAGTCATTACACTGAACTTTGTTTGTGCTGTATATATGTACTGATCTTTGTTCTGGTGCTGTATATATGTACTGAACATTGTTCTGGTGCTGTATATATGTATTCATCTTAGTTATGGTCCTGTATATATGTACTGAGCTTTGTTCTGGTGCTGTATTTATGTATTGAGCTTAGTTCTGGTGCTGTTTTTATGTACTAAGCTTTGTTCTGGTGCTGTATTTATGTACTTAGCTCAGTTCTGGTATTGTATTTATGTACTGAGCTTTGTTCTGGTGCTATATATACGTACTAAGCTTTGTTCTGGTGCTGTATTTATGTTATGAGCTTGGTTCTGGTGCTGTATTTATATACTTAGCTCAGTTCTGGTTGTAGCATCCATGGCCACGGGCCATCGGGTTTACTCACCTCCCGACGCCCTCAGCCATGGATCCGTGAGCGCTGGTCCCCATCTCCTTCCTAGGAGACGCCATCGCTCACTTCCGCTCCGTTCTGCTGTGTCCTCCCGTAGGGTGCGCATGCACGCTTGTGCCCGGCCTTAAAGGGCCAGCGCGAGCACAAAGGAAATCATCATCATCATCAACTTCCATGATTTCCTGGTCTATAAGAAGGCCCCAGGCCTTCTGATCCTTGCCTGAGCGTTGTTAGTCTATCTCAGTCTGTCTTGCAAATGGTCCCTTAGTGTTTCCCCGTTCCAGTTGTTACCCGTGCCCTGTTTCCTGTTCCTGTGTCTTGTACTGTTCTTGTTCCTGTGCATACCAGTGTTGGAGTCGTGTCTACTGCACCTGCTGTCATTTGCCACGTCCAGTGTCGTTTGCCACGTCCAGTGCCTTCTGCAACGTCCAGTGTCGTTTGCCACGTCCAGTGTCTTCTGCCACGCCCAGTGTCTTCTGCCACGTCCCGTGCCTTCTGCCACGTCCAGTGTCTTCTGCCACATCGAATACTGCCTGCCACGTCTGGCGCTACTTGCCGCACCGGCCTCCATCCGTGCTGAAGCCACAGCCACCGTCTGGACTAGTTCAGGTACCCAAGCGTTGCTATCTGCTATTGACTTTCGTGTAGACTGTGACCTGGTCAGCTGCCTCCCCGCTACGGCGGAGCAGCCTAGTGGGTCCACATACCCTGTGACCGTGACACCGGTATTGTATTTATGTAATAAGCTTGGTTCTGGCACTATATATACACACGTACTAAGCTTGGTTCTGGTGCTGTATTTACATTATGAGCTTTGTTCTGATGCTGTATTTATGTTATGAGCTTGGTTCTGGTGCTGTTTTTATGTAGTGGGCTTGGTTCTGGTGCTGTATTTATGTACTGAGCGAAAATTTCGGCCGGAAAATCCGCAGCTTAAGACTTTAACAAATCTCATCTACATACGGCTGAATATTTTCTGCAAAGATATCAGGTGAAATCTTTGGCAATATATACCGGTGGCTGATTGATTAGACCATAGGCCCTGGACTGTTCCCCAAACTTGGGCCCCCCTTTCCCACCGCCGCTCTGCCGTGTCTATAGTGAACACCACCTTTCTGTGTGAGCATTGACAAATGGGTGTTACGATTCCCCTTTTCAAAGGGCTGTGTCCCTACATACTGAAAGTCTCGAATCATCGCTGACCGTATCACACTGTGTAGGGACACATCCTCTTGACAATGGGAATGGTAACACGCATTTGTCTATTAGTCCTGGACTACACAAAGACTTTATGTGGAATACAAGGATTTCCTACAACAGACATGTCAGGAGAGGGGACAGATCCTCTATTGATCCAGTGACTCACAAAAGATGTCTTCTCTGATGGAAGTCGTTTTCTTTTCTTCTCCATCTGACACAGACCGTTGTGGCGACTACTCTTGATGAGACATCTTTGCCCCTCACTTCTGCAGTCATTTCCAGTCTCTAGAGAAACATAAAAATTCAGACACCAAGGCCTAGGCCCATAGATTAAACAGGTTGTCCGGGTACGGACCAGTTTTTTATATTGATGACCTATTCAAGGACAACTCCTTTTACTCAGACTAATAATTTAAGACCCCGGACCAGACTCTAGAATACATATAGACAGCAGACCTTCTAAACTATTGCAGTCCGCCAGACCAGACCCCTCTAAACAAATACAGACCCCAGAACAAGCATTCTAAATAAATACAGACCCCAGAACAAGCACCCTAAATAAATAGACCCTAGACCGGACCCGCTAAATATAGACCCGATATCTGACCCTCTAAACTAATAATGACCCCAGACCTGACTCCCTAATCTAATACAGACCCCAGACCCTCTAAATACAGACCCATAAACTAATACAGACCCCAGACCAGGCCCCATAAAAACAGACCCCAGACCAGACCACCTAAATACGTACCCCAGACCAGACCTCCTAAGAACAGACCCCTTAAACTAATACAGGCCCCAGACCAGACCCGCTAAATACAGACCTCTTAAACTAATCCATCCCCTTATACTTACATAGCAGCTCACTGACTTCTCTATGGGGTCTTGTTGCTGTTCTAGGACCTGCGCTCATGTGACCTTCAGGTCTCTAAACAGTAAGAAGAACTGCAAACATAAGGTCATGTGACCTTATGTCTGCACGTACTTTTGCAGGACATACACAATGCAGTTCTGTCAAGGTTCTTCTCGTGATTCGACTTTGTCGTTCTAGGGCCCACATAAACATGGAGCCGGCCCTGCCTCCACTCATGTCAGGACTAACATTGAGCAATGTTATGACATGTTACTGGAACTAATATAGCATGACTCCCCAGAGTATCGTGATTTGGAAACAGCTAATAAATGTATAAACGTTAGGCTATATGCCTACACCAGGGGCGTAACTAGGAAAGACTGGGCCCCATAGCAAACTCTTGACCGGGGCTCCCCCGGGTGCCACAAGCAGCCCCCCTTATAAATAGTGCCCCCTGTAGAATGTGCCATACAGCCCCCCTGTAGACAGTGCTATATAGCCCCGCCTATAGAGAGTCACACCCCATTTGTAGATAGCGCCCCCACCTACCCCTTGTAGATAGTGCCATACAGCCCCCCTGTAGATTTCGCCATAAAGCCCCTGCTGTATATAGTGCCACACAGCCCCCCTCCCTTGTATATAGTGCCACACAGCCCCCCTTGGTAGATAGTGCCACACACAGACCCCTGTGGATTGCGCCACACTCAGCCCCCTGTAGATAGAGCCACAGCCCTCCCCCTTGTAAATAGTGCCATACAGTTCCCCCATGTATATAGTGCCACACAGCTCCCCCTTGTGTATAGTGCCACACAGCTCCCCCTTGTGTATAGTGCCACAAGGCAATGGTGCATCCGAGAAAGTTGTGTCTGCCAGGGGGATGTCAATCAGGCATGGAAAGGTGGGTTTGGAGGCAGGACTATGTGACTCTTCAGGATAGCGGCACCGCCCCATGACCCTTTAATGAGTAATTAGCATATAGTGTGTTCCGTTTTAAAAGTGGATTTTAAAGATTTTGCTGCTGTAAAGGATCGGCCAGACACAGCTTCTGTGTCGACGCCCGTGGTTACTCACTCTGCACCTGCTCCTAAGTCTGGTCGAGTGACCCCTTATTCCACCAATCAGCCTGGGAGGCTGAGGAGTGGGAGAGCCTATCACAGCCTGGCCAGCCTATTTATACGCTCACTTCCTGCTCCTCCTTTGCCTGTGATTCTTTTCAGTCTGTTTCCTGGCCTTGCTGCTGCAGCTGCTTACTTCTTTTCTTCTGCTTCATATTGACCCTGGCTTGACTAACTATTCTCCTGCTCTGCGCTTTGTACCTCGTCCTCTCCTGGTTTGACTCGGCTCGTTCACTATTCTCCTGCTCTGCATTTTGTACCTCGTCCACTCCTGGTTTGACTCGGCTCGTTCACTATTCTTGTTGCTCACGGGGTTGCCGTGGGCAACAGCCCCATTTCCCTTAGCTTCTGTGTACCTTTGTCTGTTTGTCTGTCGTGCACTTAGTGAGCGTAGGGACCGTCGCCCAGTTGTACGCCGTCGCTTAGGACGGGCCGTTGCAAGTAGGCAGGGACTGAGTGGCGGGTAGATTAGGGCTCACCTGTCTGTCTCCTTACCCCGCCATTACAGCTGCATCTGAAAAAAACATACAAGAGAATGTTTGGAAATATTGTCAGGTCATGTATCACCGCATGGTGGCGGTTCAAGGGGTTAAAACTACCAGACAGATTCCCATTAAATATACAATGAATTGAGAACAATTCCATCTGCCCTTTTTGTTATTATAAATATATCCTATATAATTACAGATTCAGAACCAAGCTCTGACATATATACAGCACCAGAACCAACCTCAGTACATAAATACAGCACTAGAACAAACCTCAGTACATAAATACAGCACTAGAACAACCAAGCCCATACATATATACAGCACCAGAACCAAGCTCATACATAAATACAGCTCCAGAACCAAGCTCAGTATAACCAGCTTCAGTACATAAATATAGCACCAGAACCAAGCTCAGTACATATATACATCCCCAGAACAAAACTCATTACATATATACAGCACCAAAACCAATCTCATACGTATATATAGCACCAGAACAAAGATCAGTAGATATATACAACACCAGAACAAATACAGCTCAATTTAGTGCAACCCCAGCTGTATAGGTTTATACGGCGTAAAACTACAGCTTACAGCAAGGCCCAAAGAATGGTGAGGATATGCTGGGAGATGCTGTTTCACACAAAAAATATCATACCACCCATCATCTCGCTGCAGATCATACAGTGACTACAGTGCTGATCAGAGGCAGAATAAACATTTACATTAAGTGACTCACCGGTGACGTCTCAGATTCTAGTTCTTTTCTTTTCCCCTCCGGTCCAGACCTCTATGATGGATTTCTACCTGCCATGACCCATTTCAGCAGTTTTCTGCTCAGATTTCTTCAGCTTCTCACTTTTAAAACATTTCTGCACCTATAAACGAAGAATCAATATATAGACTCCAAACAGGATTATAATAGAGGCTGGAGACTGTTTAAACCACCACTGTCCCCTCATATCATCTAGGCGGCTCCATGTACTAATTAATATGACACAGAGAAACAATTTAAGAGCCTTTAACGCCAATGTATAAATATAAATTTTTTATTTTATTAAACAAACACCATAAAAGTTAAAATCAACAGAAAGATATGACTCTAGTATAGCAGCCGGAGACCACACACACAAATTGTTGCTGACTATAGTCTATGGGCAAACATATGAATGTATTAGACCAACCTCCTTCAAGAGTATATTACTAAAGACAGTGCATTACACAGAGTTAACTGGTCAAAATCAAGGACTTACCCATACTAGCAACAAAGAGTGGGAAGAGTGTCTGCTCCGCCGTATAAGCCCCGACGCGCGTTTCGCCACGTATGCTTCCTCAAGGGGATATATCCCCTTGAGGTTGGTCTAGGAGGTTGGTCTAATACATTCATGTTTGCCCATAGACTATAGTCAGCAACAATTTGTGTGTGCGGTCTCCGGCTGCTATACTAGAGTCATATCTTTCTGTTGATTTTATATGTGTCATATTACCTATAAACGAAGTTAAAATTCTCAACACCTCTAAATATAATAGCGCCATACACTGTGTCCCTGATTATAATAGTACCATACACTGTCACACACACACACACACACACACACACACACACACACACACACACACACACACCGTGCCCCCTGTAGATAGTGACCCCATAGAGCCTCTGTAGATAGTGCCCTACATACAGCCCTCTGTAGATAGTGCCCACATATGGACTCCAGAGCTGCAAGGCAATAGTGCTAACCACTGAGCCACCGTGCTGCCCTACATATAGCTTCCCCTATAGATAGTGCTCCACGTATAGCCCACCACTGTAGTGTCTCACATATAGCTCCCACTGGATATAGTGTCCCACATATAGCCCACCTCTGTAGACAGTGCCCTACATATAGCCACCCTGTAACTAGTGCCCCACAGGTAACCCATGCCTGTATATAGTGTCCCACATATAGCCCACCCCAATAGAAAGTGCCCTAAAAATAGCTCCCCTATAGATAGTGCTCTACGTATAGCCCACCCCTGTATAGTTTCTCACATATAGCTCCCCCTGTATATAGTGCCCCACGTATAGACCCCCCTGTAGATAATGGCCCACATCCCCACATATAGACCCCCTGTAGATAGTGGCCCACATATAGACCCCCTGTATATAGTGGCCCACATCCCCACATATAGACCCCCTCTGTAGATAGTGGCCCACATATAGACCCCCCTGTATATAGTGGCCCACATATAGACCACCCCTGTATATAATGGCCCACATATAGACCCCCCTGTATATAGTGGCCCACATCCCCACATATAGACCCCCCCTGTATATAGTGGCCCACATATAGACGACCCCCACTATAGATAATTCCACTCACAGTTTTATTAGAAAAAAACAAAAAACTTTACATACGCACATGATCCCGTTCCCGCGCAGTCCGATGGCAATGCAGACATGCTCTCTTCTGAGCAGGTCTGCTGGAGCTGAACGACGCGTCGTTCAATGACGCTGATTGGCGAGGCAGAATGACTTGCCCCGCCAATCAGCGCCTTTCAAGCACGGAAGCGGCGCGATGACCTCATCGTGCCGCTAGCGTCCTTGAAAGGCGCTGATTGGCGGGGCAAGTAATTTTGGCCCGCCAATCAGCATCTTTGTAAGGCGCTGAATGGTCGGAACATTCCCGGCCATTCAGCGCTAATGCATGTATTTTGCTGTCGCTAGCACCAGGGCCCCCCCCCCCGGTGGTAGCACTGCCTACGGGCATGAGAGGGCTCAGCGGTGCGGGCCCCGTAGTAGCGGCGATACCGCTATAGCAGCTATAATGGCTGTTAGCGGCGCCACCGGGCATATGGGGGGGCATGTCGGCTGGCGGCACGGGCCCCCTCAAGCCGTGGGCCCCGTAGCAGCTGCTACGGCTGCTTCCGTGGTAGTTACGCCACTGGCGTACACCAAAATCCAAGTATATAAAGTAACCCAAGATGAATCAAACAGGTGTGAAGGCCCATAGCATACAGAAGAAAAGACTGCATAGTAAATGGTAATAAGAAATGGCAATGACCCAAAATATGTACCCATACTGGTCAGATAGATATCTCTTCTTATATCATTGGCTCTGGTGAAGAAAGTCCTGAAGAGGATGGAGGAAATACAAAAGCACGTCTGAACGCGCGATTCGCCTGTGGCTTCGTCAGGAGTCAGACTTTTAGCCACAAACATTAATTTATATGCATTTTTTACACTTTACGGTATGTTCACACGGCAGCGTCCATTACGGCTGAAATCACAGAGCTGTTTTCAGGAGAAAACGGCTCCTGAATTTCAGACGTAATGGCATGTTGCCAGCGTTTTTCGCTGCGTCCATTATGGACGTAATTGGAGCTGTTTTTCTATGGTGCCAATGGTAAACGGCTCCAATTACCTCCCAAGAAGTGACAGGCACTTCTTTGACGCGGGGCGTCTTTTTTACACGCCGTCTTTTGACAGCGGCGCGTAAAAAAAATGACCGTCGGCACAGAACATCGTAAAGCCCATTTAAATGAATGGGCAGATGTTTGCCGGCGCATTGGAGCCGTATTTTCGGACGTAATTCGAGGATTAAAACGCCCGAATTACGTCCGTAAATAGGGTGTGTGAACCCAGCCTTACACTTGTTTTTACAATGTGTATGGCTCATAAACTATACGGGATATGATTTGTTTTTAAAATTATAATTCAGGTTTTATTTGTGTATGTTAAAAGTGTGAAAATTGTCATGGCAATAAAAGAGTTAAAGGCAATTATAATATAAAGTTTCTTTCATATTGTGAGTCTGTAAGAAACGATGAAACCCTCCAGTACTCCGCTGAATCCAGATTGTCAATCACCACAGTTCAGAAGCCACGCCCTGACAATTCACACCTCATTCATAACGGTCAGCTGATGCGGCCCATGTGACGTCATTTCCTGCCACACTTTGCGCTAAGTTCCTACCGCCTCTTCCCGGCGTACGTCACTTCCGTGCCTGTCGTCAGGCGATCGCCGGAGTGTGATCTGTTGGAAATAACAATCGACATTTTTCTTTAGGTCTCCTGGTCACACGTCGCCTTCTGTTCTTGTCTCCAATCATGTCGGAGTTTGACGCTTTCGATTCTGTCGGTAACGGAATGTCCGCTGAGGAGGACCCGGCCGCCGCATTCCTGGCACAGCAAGAGAGCGAGATTGCCGGTATCGAGAATGATGAAGGCTTCAGCATCCTGGACGGTGGGGATGTGCCCAGCGCCTTTCACGACGGGGCAGTAGGTGAGAGGAGGAAGGAGTCATTGATCTGCCCCCTAGAATGGTCGGTGTATTATATCCTGGCAGGGCACGGAGGGGAACCTATGTCTTCCTAATCGTGACCGCCATTATCTTGAATATAGGGAAGAACGACACTCGAGCTGACCTGCCGGGACGTCAGTGTAATAGGAGGGATGCAAAGAGGTATCGATGGCTACTTCCGATGCTGCCAGCGGCTAATGTCCCCTATAGAATGTCATGGCCTTCTGAGATAGAGATATATATATATATATATCTATCTATCACACTGGTCCATAGATCTATAATGTGATCTTTATAGATCCTTCTAGGCTTTGTTTGTATGGACCTGGTATATGATATTAATACACGTAAATCGGATTATAGCGGTATGTTTCGCCTCCGCAAACGCGGTTAATAATTCAGTGGTGGTCCTGTTCTTCCTGGATTATCCGTAGTTGACGTCCGCAGATTACTGGACGTTGTGCTAGGTGACATTTAAGAGGATTATGTACCGGCACAACTGTTCCTTGGCTATGGGATTTCTACTGTTTTAATGCAATATGTAGGGTTTGGCGTTCAGTTAATTTTGCGCTGTAAACCCGGTAGAAAAGAGTTTGACTCTAGATGGAATTCATAATAGCAGTGGAAAGTTATAAAATGTAATGCTGCTTTTATTACCCAACCACAATTCACTTTCACTAGTGTTCAAACCAAAAAGTGTGAAATATTCTATAAAGTTTATTGAAGAATGACAATGTTATACAAAGCAAGTCCCTATATTCCCGGTACGTTCGGTGAACCCCTATACTGCGTAGTCATTCTAGGCAATATTTAGTAGAAACGGCTCGCTATGCGCTTTCCTGTCTGTGTATCCTCCTGGTTTTACATTGGAAAGGAAGTGGACTGGAAATGTGCTGATACAATTAATCCAAATGTAGGTCTTGTTCACATAGTGCAGATTTTGCGTGCATTATTTTTTTAAGCCTAAACCAGATTTGGATCCAGGAGAGCAAACCTATAAGGCCTTCCTTTTATATATTTCTTCTGTTCCTTGTTTTGGCTTAAATCCGTGCGAAATCTGCACTGTGTGAACAAGGCCAAACCGGGTCCTCGATAACCTTTCCCTCCTGCGATAGATACATATTTAGCATATATACCAGGAATGAACTGCTAGTCGATCTGAATAGATTGACACAAAACAGATCTCTGCATACAGTAGCGCTATGATGAGGCGGAACAAGTGCATATTGCCAATAGTGGGAAGTGCGGCGTCTGCCGTTTTGTTATGGTAAATTTCTTAAATGTGGCGACGATTAAACAAGCAGCGACCGAAGCGATGGCCAACTTAAAGGGCTCTATCGGCGGATAAGACGCTCTTTTATGATTTGATTCAGTATACACTATTACTGAACTCTAGTTTGGAGTTCTATTCAAAAGCACTTTTCAGCCTGATTGGCCAAGAGGGACCATGTGGTCGCAGCAGCATGAAGCCTTTTATCCAATCAGGACAAGTGGTAATGGTCATACTGTGCACTCTGGAATTATTTCCTATAATTTCAAGAAAAACTACCTCCTGCAGACATGCCTGAAGGCACACGGGTTGGATTGAACTTTGCATCAAATCCGTCTGAAAGTCCGTACCAAATCATGTGTGATTTTGATGCAGATTTTTGGCTGAAATTGCCTCTGGACACCAAATGAGGGGAGAAAAAAACAAGTCCATACTTACCTACCCTGGTCTCCTATAGCGGCACGTCACTTCTCCCAGGGCTGGTGTCCGTGCTGCTGGCCTCTTGGGATGATGATTGCAGCCTGTGATTGGCGGCGGCGCTCACATTGGATGAAACGTCATACCAGGAGGTCGGCTCCGTATTTTCAGACGTTTTTGACTCCGCGTGTGAATATACCCTTATGCTGCAGCTTTTTTACAACGAGACCTGTTGCGGAAAATCCGCTGTATTAATGCCATGCGTGAACTTCCCCTAAGGGCTCTTTTACATGATCTGATATGGGCCGGGAAAATGAGATCAAAGAGACAGCTTGTTGATTGGCGCTAGTTGGCTCTTTCACAAGGAGCTGATCAGTAATGTATAGGGATGTTACTACAGTCACTCATCCCCATACATTTTCATCATGTCGGCAGCACATCTGTTTACACTTGGGGATATGCTGCTAATGATGATAAAATAAAGGATATGATCAGCGGATGAATGAGCGTTTGCCCATTGATCAGCTGATCGGTGCCTTGTTTACACAGAGCAATGTTTAGGAACGAGCGTTCATATAAAACACTCGTTTGCCCGATCATTGGCCCGTGTAAAAGGGCCTTCAATAACCAAATCTGTGTCTGTCAGTGACCCCTTATACAGAAGCACGGGAATATAGTGACAATAAAATCTGAAGTGTAAGTCACCGCATTCCTAGTGTGCTTTAGCAGGAACTGTATTTTGCTGTGCAGGCTGAAAGTGAGGAAATTCCTGTGGATAAAACAGTTCAAATGGTGATTGTAAAAAGCAGATGCAGCAAATAGTACAAGTCATGGAACTTCATAGATTGTCCCAACTGGACAATCCCTATAACACTTCCTGTGCGCTCCCTGATTCTGAAATGTTTTTTTTGTCCTAATTGAACCCATTTAATGTAATTGCTGTTTGCAGTGTGCGGAGAGGAGGCTGAAGGTCCGTATTATAGACTCTAAGGCTACATTCACACGAGCGTATCCCATTCACTCGTGTAAAAAAACACACGTGCATCTGGTCCGTTTGTGTGCTGCGTTATGCATTCGTGTGCTTTGGGAGTGGCATGGGTTTTTCAAGCACTCGCAAAGCACTTTTTTTTTATAACTAATGCGCAAATCACGCACCGCACACGGACGTGCATCCTTGTGCAGTGTGTGTTTTTCACAAACCCATTGACTTCAATGGGCGCATAGGTGTGTGAATAAGGCACCAACATTGGACACGCGCTGCGTGAAAACTCCTGCGTGTGTGAATGGTCTCATTATACACCAAACCTATACATAGGTCTACTCACCTGACGGAAGCCAAGAGTTTCCTTTTGGGCTCTGGGAAGGTATACTGTTTTTTTTTTTTGTGTGCTATGAAATAGTGCAGTAGAATATGCTACTCCATACAAAGGTATACAGTAAAAAAAATTGATATTGCGCGATATTTTTTTTTTTTACAATGGGACTCTATTAGCAACGTATCCCACTGTATGCCTGTATAGTGGGATATGTTACAGCCTTCTATCAGAGATATACGTCGGTAGGATCCCAATGTGATGTGGACCGAGCCTTACGGAGTAGAGATAGTTATTCTGGAGGACAATGTCCAGTGACTTGGTTAATATGTACCACCATGAGTACAAGTCTAATAATCTGGCGTGAAGTAGCCTTTAGAAGAATCCTGCCATGGATGGCCCGTGTGGTACACCATGTCATTTGCATTTTGGAGATGTACTGCTAAAACACAGTGCTTGGAAAGATGAGCACATTATGCATGTGGCATTAAAGCGACAACATTTTAAATTTGATGGGTTCTGTGGAGTAATAATACCAGTTGTTCCCCATTCCGTGGATCCGCCGGTTTAAGGTCCCCTCTGTGCGGTCCCAAAATGGGCGCACTGCTTCTTAGACTACGAGTCTGAGACACTCCCACTGTTCTCTGATTGGCCAGTCTGCAGTTCCGTCCAATCTGAGAACAGAGGGAGTGTCTTCGATTCGTAGTCTAAGAAGCACTGCGGCCATTTTGGGACCGCACAGAGGGGACCCTAAGGCACCATGCCCACTTCAGTTTTTTCCTTCAGGGTGCTAGCCGTTTTTCTGACGGCTAGCACACGGACCCATTCATTTCAATGGGGCCATGCACACTTCAGTTGTTGTTGTTTTTTTGACGGTCCCGTTGCTCCGTTCCGATCCAAAGTAGAGCATGTTCTACTTTGGTCCGGGATTCCGTGACCGTGAGGCCCATGCAGGTCAATGGGGCCGTCAAAAAAAAACTGAAGGCACACGGAAGGCATCCGTGTGTGACAGGGCCGTTGCCTAGCAACGGCCGGGTGGGCAGAAAAACATAACAGAAATATTAAAATAATCGGCAGCCACTTGTCTCTATCAATCACTCAATCAAAAATAAAATAAAAATCAGTTCATACTTACCCGGCCGTTGTCTTGGTGACGAGTCCCTCTTCTTCCTCCAGTCCGACCTTCCAGAATGAAGCGGCAGCCTGTGATTGGCTGCAGAGGCAGTCACGTGGGATGAAGTCATCCCTGGAGGCCGGCCTTCTGACGTGCGTGACCGCCACTACAGCCTGTGATTGGCTGCAGCGGCGATATGGATGAAATGTCATCGCTGGAGGCCGGACAGGAAGAATGTAAGTATGAACTTTTGTTTTTTTTTTATTACATTAGAATTGTATTTTCCGAGTGCCGAGCATGGTACTGTCCAGGGTGCTGAAAGAGTTACAGCCGATCAGTGCTGCCCATTAACTCTTTCAGCACCCTGGACAGTACCATGCTCGGCGCACGGAAACACTGAGTGCACACGGCCGCTAAAACGGACACACTGATCCGTCAAAAACGGCCGTGAAAACCGTGTCGGAAGTGTGCACGAGGCCTAAAATGGCGGATCCACGGCATAGGGGGCAAATCGAGGGCACCAGCTATTACTCCATACACCCCATCACATGTATAACTTTGTTTTAACGCGGCAGAGTTTCAGATAATGTATCTGTATATTGCTTTAAAATATATTTATGTAATACTTATTTTTTTCTTCTGTTTATAATGCAGATACGATTTTGAATGGCGACTTCTACCAGGTAATATGGTGTTTTTTTTTGTGGCTTTTACCACATTTCTTTCCAGGTCAAGCATTGCTGGCCACTGACATGCCAAGCTGCATGCTCTCGTGATCTTGGCACTAATCTAATAGGCGCTTTGCTGACAACTACAGTGTGATTTGTTTTAAAAAAAAATGTGTTTGCAAAGTTATGAGCATTTTTCTAAATATGCTAATGTGGCTCTAATAGCCAAATAGGAGGTGACTCCTTCTTTTCACTCTGGGCGGTGTAAGGTTTTCTGTATGACGCCGTCCCATCAGTATACAGCTTCTTCCCCTTCCCTACCCAGCAACACAGTGTGATCATATAGTATACGGCTTCCATTCCCGACTGTGTTTTCAACTGGTGATATCTCTTGTTGTGTCACAGCTAGAACTGCGATCCTGGTGTCATATGAAAAATTAGAATCTCATCTTTCATATGCCACCATAACCCACAGTCGGAGATATGGCTGTTTTCAGTGATCCCCTTTCCCTCCAGCCTCAGTCTCTCATACTGTGTGAAGCAGCTTCATGCTGATAGGACAGAGTCAGAGGCTGTGAGGTGGCTCCACCGCAGGGGAATCGCTGCTCGTCTAATAAAGGCTCATTTACATATTTAGAAAAAAAGCTCATAACTTTTAAAATAATAAAACTTTTTGGGACACAATTTTCACTAGCATTATCAGTGAGACAGTGCCTATTAGATTACCTAGGAGAGTGGGCATTACTAAACTAGTGACAGAGCCTCTTTAAGCCAGATGTTGCTGAGTTTTTGGTGGGTTACATTAACATTTTGCAGCGGCATTCATACTTTGCATTGCTAAGAGTGAAATCCGCAGTGAACATCCACAACATTTATGCAACCGAAAGATTTGAAAATCTGCAGCATGCTTCAAAACTGTAAATTGTCGTGGATTTCCGGTATGGGATTCTGTGACTTCTGAATATACCCTTGGGGCATCTGCATATATCATTGATTTTTTTTATTTTTATTGCTTAAACTGGACTTCATTTATGTAGCTTCTATTTTGTATGAACAGAATCCCCTATTTTACTGTTCCTTTCTTTGTTTTTGTCAGCAGAAGTTCTTTTCACTGTCTTAATATTTTTGCACCTCCTAAACAAATGCCTGTATATTCAGTGTTTCTCACTTGCGCCCCTCCCCCCTTAAGCGTTATTCCGTTTCACTCCTTTTTCAGTTGTATAAATTTATTTTGCTTACCTAATGCAGTACATCAGATTCACAATGAATTGAGTTAGAATAGAAATGCTCTTTGAATGTGTTCTTTGCTGATTGCCTTAATCCTTGTGTGTGTGTGTGTGTGTGTGTTAATTTTTATTTAGCCCTCCTATTCTTGAAGAGTAAGGCCTCATGCCCACTTCAGTTTTTTCCTTCAGGGTAAGATCCGTTTTTGTCACTGATAGCACCCTGAACCCATTCATTTCAATGGGCCCATGCACACTTCCGTTATTTTGACAGATCCGTTGTTCTGTTCTGTCAAAAGTAGAGCATGCCCTACTTTGGTCAGTGATTCCGTGACCTTGGTGCCCATAGAATTCAATGGGTCAGTCAAAAAAACGGACGGCACACGGAAGGCTTCCGTGTGCCGTCCATTTTTGACGGATCCGTTGCCCTAGCAACGGCAGGGCGTGCCAAAATTCACAGCCTGGGACGTGACAAGTTCAAATAAAGTTCAACGCCTTCCGTTTTATTAACGGAAACACAGAAGCACAACGTCCGTTTGAAACGGAAACCCGAAACTGACACGGAGTACACACGGAGAGACGGATCCGTGAGAAACGGCTGTGAAAATGGTGATGGAAGTGTGCATGAGGCCTAAAAAAAATATAAAAAAGGTTAAAGTATCTCCCTGCGGCACCCACTAATTAAACTAAGCACTGCTGCAATGTTTACATGCAATGGAGTTCAGTTGAGTTGGCACCATAGGGAGGGAATTTTTTTTTTCTATATATTTTTTTGCAAACCTGGTATTAAAGAGGCTCTGTCACCAGATTTTGCAGCCCCTATCTGCTATTGCAGCAGATCGGCACTGCAATGTAGATTACAGTAACGTTTTTATTTTTAAAAAACGAGCATTTTTGGCCAAGTTATGACCATTTTTGTAGTTATGCAAATGAGGCTTGCAAAAATCCAAGTGGGTGTGTTTAAAAGTAAAAGTCCAAGTGGGCGTGTATTATGTGCGTACATCGGGGCGTTTTTAATACTTTCACTAGCTGGGCGCTCTGATGAGAAGTAACATCCTCTTCTCTTCAGAACGCCCAGCTTCTGACAGTGCAGATCTGTGACGTCACTCACAGGTCCTGCATCGTGACGGCCACATCGGCACCAGAGGCTACAGTTGATTCTGCAGCAGCATCAGCGTTTGCAGGTAAGTCGATGTAGCTACTTACCTGCAAACGCTAATGCTGCTGCAGAATCAACTGTAGCCTCTGGTGCCGATGTGGCCGTCACGATGCAGGACCTGTGAGTGACGTCACAGATCTGCACTGCCAGAAGCTGGGCGTTCTGAAGAGAAGAGGATGTTACTTCTCTTCAGAGCGCCCAGCTAGTAAAAGTAGTAAACACGCCCCGATGTACGCACATAATACACGCCCAGTTGGACTTTTACTTTAAACACGCCCACTTGGACTTTTGCAAGCCTCATTTGCATAATTACAAAAATGGTCATAACTTGGCCAAAAATGCTCGTTTTTTAAAAATAAAAACGTTACTGTAATCTACATTGCAGCGCCTATCTGCTGCAATAGCAGATAGGCGCTGCAAAATCTGGTGACAGAGCCTCTTTAAGCCCAAAGTAAAGATATATAGTATAAACAACCCCTTTAACCTAGGCAAAAAGATGACTTGATTGATGGATATATAGATGTATACTCACACACTGGTATATAATTGTTTACTTTTGATCAGGAGTCTAATGGCCCAACAGACAGTTATGCAGCAATTTCCCAAGTCGATCGTCTACAAGCAGAGCCAGAGAGCATCCGCAAATGGAGGGAGGAGCAGATGAGTCGTTTAGAAGTTCTTGGTGAGAAGCTATCGCTTTAATTTGACTACAATATCTACAGAGCCACATGGAAGATCTTCTACTAGATTTAACATGGGGAATCAGTGAGGGTCACTGATGGTGTTCAGTAGGAGTAAATCAGGGCTCTGTGCAGACCTTGCTTTAGGAAAGGCCCTTCCTGTTTCAGAATGTGTCTCCACCGCTCTAGTCCAATCCAATGACAAAACCAATCTGAGCAGGAGAAACTTATGCTACTGATGTGTCTAGCGCTCAGATTATTGCCGAGACTGAATTGTAGCAAACTCTCAGTTATAAAAAGTATAATCGTATATTTTTTAGCCTCTGGATGGGAACAAGAATGTTCCCGTTCACTAACTGCAGACAGATCTTTCAACTTTTGAGGTATTGAAACGCAGAAAGTATTAGGAAGTTGCAGACCTTTTCTTTACATCATGATAAAGCCTTATTTGCATAAAACTAGAAAACCCGATTTTTATTTATGTCTGATCTCTTGATGTTACCTGTCTGTTTTAGTAAATACTTGTATTTTCCATAGTATAACAATTCTGGATAATCTTTTCTTAGAACACTGCGTTGTGCCGTACCTCTGTTATTCCTCCTAGAAAATTATGAATAAATTGACAACTGGCTGTTACCATTCTCCTTGTCAAAGGGGCGTGTCCCTACATAGTCTGAGACTGTGAGCACTAATTGCACACGGTCAGTTTGTGTAGGAACTCACCATGCTGGTAAGAGGAATGGTAATACCCAATTGTCAACTTTAATACATTTCCGGGAAGTATAATAGAGGAATGGCACAATGCAGCCTTCTGAAATATGGTCCAGACTTGTTACTTCATGGAGAATACAATTATTTCCTAAAACGTGTCGGAGAGGAAACCAATTCTCTTCACCCACTATGGCTTAACACTTGCTGCCCGATTTTCCAGACAGTTTTTTTTTTTTATTGAATGTTTTTTTGGGTTTCCTTCAACACAGATGCTAACTCTAGAAAGCAAGAGACTGAATGGAAAGAGAAGGCTGCAAAAGAGCTAGACGAGTGGTATGCCAGACAGGATGAATTGTTACAGAAGACCAAAGCAAATAATCGGTAATGTTAATCTCATTTGGGACCCTCAGCGATGATCTGTAATCTGCAGGGGAACCAGACAGCAAGTGGTTTTTTTTTGTTTATTTTTTTTCCTGCAGCACCTCTACAGGGGAAACGCAGCATTACAAAGTTCCCGTTAAAATCAAGTCCGTCACAAACGTGTTAGGGCACTCTAGGGTGAGAGATGCTGTTTGTAGCCTCTCTGGCTTAAAGATGGGGTTCTGAATGGGGAAACCCCTTGTGTTAATGCACAGTTCTCTAGTAGGGTATATGAAAATGGGCTTTCTAAATGAAACAACCCATATAAATCAGATAATTATACATAATTTCAAGGATCGTGCAGCACACGGTGTACAAACTAATCTGTCTTAGGCGGGATTCACACGTCCGGGTCGTTCCCGAGCCCGAGTGTCGGCCGGTAAAATCGGCCATTTTGCCCAGCCGGTTTGCATTAAGTTTTGCATCCGTGCCGGGCCGGGCAGATCCGGACAGTGACATCAGCGGCAACTCCTGAAGGGGAATCCCCATGTGTTCGGGGATTCCGCTTCAGGAGTTTCCCCTGATGTCACTGCCCAGATATGGATAGAGACATCAAGCGCTCTGTCCAGGAGCGGAATCCCCGAAAACACGGGGATTCCGCTCCTTCAAGGAGCTAAAGTGCGGCTAGCACATAGCAGAGCGGGGAGATACCTCCCTGCTCTGCTATAGTGGCGTCTCTACAGTAGTAGCAGCCGCTGCTAGCGGCGCCATCGAAGGTGTCGCTGGGCCAGGGTGCTTTTAAAACAAGCAGGGGAAGGGAGCCAGCGCAGCGCTCCCTTCCACCTGCTGTACACCCCGGCCCTGCCACACAGTTTACAGTGATGCCATTCGTCAGAATGGCATCAACTCCTCCTCACATGCACTCTGCACTGTGAGGAGGAGGAGATAGAGCGCAAGCGCCGGAAAACCCAGCCATCACTCGGGACACATCCCGGTGATGGCCGTGTATTACCCGGCCCCATAGACTTCTATGGGGGCCGGGTACCCGGCCGAAGATAGAGCATGTCCTATTTTTTGACGGCCGGTTTTCCCGGCCGTCAAAAAATCGGTCGTTTGAATAGCCCCATTAGGGGTCTATTATTCCTAATGCAGCCGGGTGCCTGCCGATTTATGAATGGCCGGCACCCGGCCGGGAAACCCTGCCGTGTGAATGAGGCCTTAATCGTCTTGCCTCCCATATTCGGTACTGAATCCTTGCTGTATTTATCCTAGAAGTCCGAATACAGCAAGGCTCTCCTGTACGAAATTGGGAGGAAAGGAGACCGTGCACGCTCTCAACCCAGATTACAATATATTTTATACACTGTATAGATCACAGGTCTGGCTGCAATGTTTTTAAACCCAGGATTCTCTGATTTGATATATAGCAGACTTAACCATCAGTTTAGTGCTGTGATCACATCACATTTTTGCTTTACATTTGCATCCATAGGGCCCCATTTATCCAAGGTCTGTCAGAATGTTCTTTTGGTATTTGTTCGAGGCTTTTGGCTTTTTGTTTTTTGTTTTTTTTGGTTTTTTTTTAAGCTGTACTGAAAAGTGCAGTCCGCTATGCTTTTCAGAGCAGAGGTATCCTGCAAAGGAACTTGTGCGGTATCGGATTCTCTTACATAGTATGACACAAAGTTGCGTATATCAAGGCTTTACATTCGACACACATGCCAGGGGGATTTCCCCGGGGTATACGCTAAACGTGTAAAGGCAAAATGTGATGTGAACAGAGCTCTAGCGCTCCTTTACGTGTGTTTTCTCCTGTGATTTCTATGAGTTGTGCAGCTGATGAGTGTTTTTTAAGGTTAAATTAACAACATAATTATGTGAGTCATTCCAGAACGCGTTGCCCGTACACGCCCACTGTCATTTGCAATCGGATCATAGACTAGCTACTTTGGCGTGGAGGGAGCTGTAAGCTGACTTGGTAATTAAACGTTTGGTCGTCTTTGTATAGGACCTGTTTCAGAGAGAAAAAAAAATTGCCTTGTTGCCCATAACAACCTGTCAGAATTCAGCTTTAGTATTCTGCCCTCGAACGTGGTCTGGTTGCTCGGAGAGAAATTTGATAACTGATCAAGTTGCCTGAAGTTTCTACTACCTGTAATGTAGTCTTCCACACCATGATGGGGGGCATGTAATGTAGTCTTCCACATCATGATGGGGGGGGGGGGCATGTAATGTGGCCTTCCGCACCATGATGGGGGGGGGGGGGCATGTAATGTAGTCTTCCGCACCATGATGGGGGGGCATGTAATGTAGTCTTCCGCACCATGATGGGGGGGGGGGGCATGTAATGTAGACTTCCGCACCATGATGGGGGGCATGTAATGTAGACTTCCGCATCATGATGGGGGGGGGGGGGCATGTAATGTAGTCTTCCGCATCATGATGGGGGGGGGGGGGCATGTAATGTAGTCTTCCGCACCATGATGGGGGGGGGGGGGCGTGTAATGTAGTCTTCCGCACCATGATGGGGGGGGGGGCGTGTAATGTAGTCTTCCGCACCATGATGGGGGGGCATGTAACGTTGTCTTCCGCACCATGATGGGGGGGGCATGTAATGTAGTCTTCCGCACCATGATGGGGGGGCATGCAATGTAGACTTCCGCACCATGATGGGTGGCAAGTAATGTAGACTTCCGCACCATGATGGGGGGCATGCAATGTAGACTTCCGCACCATGATGGGTGGCATGTAATGTAGACTTCCGCACCATGATGGGTGGCATGCAATGTAGACTTCCGCACCATGATGGGGGGCATGTAATGTAGTCTTCCGCACCATGATGGGGGGCATGTAATGTAGTCTTCCGCACCATGATGGGGGGCATGTAATGTAGTCTTCCGCACCATGATGGGGGGCATGCAATGTAGTCTTCCGCACCATGATGGGGGGTATGTAATGTAGTCTTCCGCACCATGATGGGTGGCATGTAATGTAGACTTCCGCACCATGATGGGTGGCATGTAATGTAGACTTCCGCACCATGATGGGGGGCATGTAATGTAGACTTCCGCACCATGATGGGGGGCATGTAATGTAGACTTCCGCACCATGATGGGTGGCATGTAATGTAGACTTCCGCACCATGATGGGGGGCATGCAATGTAGACTTCCGCACCATGATGGGTGGCATGTAATGTAGACTTCCGCACCATGATGGGTGGCATGCAATGTAGACTTCCGCACCATGATGGGGGGCATGTAATGTAGTCTTCCGCACCATGATGGGGGGCATGTAATGTAGTCTTCCGCACCATGATGGGGGGCATGCAATGTAGTCTTCCGCACCATGATGGGGGGTATGTAATGTAGTCTTCCGCACCATGATGGGGGGCATGCAATGTAGTCTTCCGCACCATGATGGGGGGTATGTAATGTAGTCTTCCGCACCATGATGGGTGGCATGTAATGTAGACTTCCGCACCATGATGGGTGGCATGTAATGTAGACTTCCGCACCATGATGGGGGGCATGTAATGTAGACTTCCGCACCATGATGGGGGGCATGTAATGTAGACTTCCGCACCATGATGGGGGGCATGCAATGTAGACTTCCGCACCATGATGGGTGGCATGTAATGTAGACTTCCGCACCATGATGGGTGGCATGCAATGTAGACTTCCGCACCATGATGGGGGGCATGTAATGTAGTCTTCCGCACCATGATGGGGGGCATGTAATGTAGTCTTCCGCACCATGATGGGGGGCATGCAATGTAGTCTTCCGCACCATGATGGGGGGTATGTAATGTAGTCTTCCGCACCATGATGGGTGGCATGTAATGTAGACTTCCGCACCATGATGGGTGGCATGTAATGTAGACTTCCGCACCATGATGGGGGGCATGTAATGTAGTCTTCCGCACCATGATGGGGGGCATGTAATGTAGTCTTCCGCACCATGATGGGGGGCATGTAATGTAGTCTTCCGCACCATGATGGGGGGCATGCAATGTAGTCTTCCGCACCATGATGGGGGGCATGTAATGTAGTCTTCCGCACCATGATGGGGGGCATGTAATGTAGTCTTCCGCACCATGATGGGGGGCATGCAATGTAGTCTTCCGCACCATGATGGGGGGCATGTAATGTAGACTTCCGCACCATGATGGGGGGCATGTAATGTAGTCTTCCGCACAATGATGGGGGGCATGTAATGTAGTCTTCCGCACCATGATGGGGGGGGCATGTAATGCTAATGAGCAAATGCATCCTGTGAGTGTAGTGTAATGAGGCAAAATACAATAATTTAAAAACATTTGACAATTTGTAATGGTTTATTGTGTCTACAAAGTGATTTTTGTGCGCAATTCTTTATATTAATGGGCATGTTGTCTTTCCTTTACATTTCTGAATACTAAACTGACTGTCGATGCCATTTTGTGTTCTGGTGTGGTTGTTTTCGTACTTCAGGCCCCATGCACACGACCGTAGAATTAATCCGTAACCTGTAACGGACCCATTCGTTTCTATGGCCTACTGACACCTTCCCATATATTTATTGGAAGGTGTCCATGCCATAGAAACCTTCCGTAAAAAAAATAGGTAGTGTCCTGTTTATTTTACGGACCGTGCTCCCATACTTTATAATGGGAGCACAGTCCACTAATGCGGATGACCGTCCGTGCCCGTGATTACAGGCACGGTTGTGTGCATGGGGCCTTAATCTCTCTCTTTTTTTTTTTCTTTTTTTTTTTTTCTCTCCCTCCATGCTTATTAATGCTATCTCTGATGTTCTCCTTTTCAATGCTCTCTTTTTTTTCTTTGACTGCTTGCCTACCTTTTGGACTTCTTGCTGTCTGTAGGGTGGCAGATGAAGCTTTCTACAAACAACCCTTCGCTGACGTGATTGGTTATGTGTATGTTGCAAAATTACAAATTCTACTCTGCATGCATGGATGTTCCTCTTGTGTTAATGTGTTTGTGCTTTTGTGATGGATGACAAAGATAAGTAAAACTTTAGTAAGGAAATAGGGAATTTGTGGAAAACGTGTATCAATCTCTGTAAATGAGTTGATCAGGGTAAAGCCCTGGTGTAGAATAACTTTTTTACTAAATTGTTTTTGTGAGGAGCAGATTAGAAAAAATGTTGCCCCAGAAAAAAAAAATAATAATAATTTAATTGTTAGCTAGTTAAATGTAAGCATACTACACTGCAAGGCAAATGGCATTCTAAAATGCCTGAATATTGTGAACTTCAGTCATACATCCAGTTTCATAGACTGTTCCGATAATGGTGCTATGACCACCTCCTGTATCTGTTTGTTAGCACTGCTGTGACTACTGGGGTGAGATGCTGCTGTGACTGCTGGGAGGAGAGAAGTGGACCCTGTTGAGGGGATACATCTGTGCCTTCTATTGAGAGAGCACTGCTGTGATGTGACTACCTTGTACTGGAGTTTTGTTTTACTCTGCATGTAGAGCATAGTTCTACATGCCTAAAATAAGACTAGTGAAGCTTCTGTGACCTGGCACTTCTCTCCACCAAAGCTGTATTGGGCAGGCAGACATTAGTGAATATAGTCACCAGCCTCTATCTGCCCTCTCCATAGTGGAAGCTGTGCTGACATTGTATTAGGCGTCCGCACAGTTTCTGAAAGCTGTTTCAGACCACTCTTCCCCCTACTGTTCCCCATGGGTGGAAGCAGTAGTCTGTAGTTATAGCAACATCTATCACCAGAACGACCAATATTTGAAGCTGCTATATAATACATCTATTCAGTGCCTGACGTTTCATAAATCTGACCATGCGGCTTTCTGTTGCCAATGTGGTGTTATCGGTTACATTACTTGTGTTGTGTATGCACCATTTTTTTTTTTTTTTTTTTTTTTTTTTTTAAACGAACGAATATTATCAACCATTTATGTGTCATTTAACTCAGCAGTGGCTTTCAGTTTACTTCCTGATTTTATTTTTATTTTTTTTGTGGCTTTGTTCACATGATCATGTATTAGCATGCGTTTTTTTTATTTATTTTTTACTGTAAGTGGATGCATCGTAACCAAATAGTTAGAAATAATGGTCAAATTTCTGAATGGCTTCCATTTTGTTTTTTTTACGTTCACAATAAAATCGCATACTGCACTAATACGGTATTCTACCTGTTCCAGCATTTTGTTTGTTTTTTATAGGGGAAGAGGGAAATAAAAGAATACAGAGAAAGATTGATCCAGATTAGATCACAAGAGTTTGCACATTTTAGGGGATTAACAAGGGATATCGGAATAAACTTTTAGAGGGAGTGATAATTGACTATTTTTTTTTTTTCTTAGAATTCTATGTAGCTTTTTTTTTAAGTTCTACTCTTGAGGTTGCACTTATCTGATACTGCATTGACACTTCTTTGATCCTAGACCATTCTAGGAAACAAGTATGTATGATTAATGTTCCCGTGTAGTGTGGCATAATAGGTACATTGAATTCAGACTTGTATACATTTAGAGGGGCATTCTTCTGGTGTGCGCCTCATGGCAGGATTTTCCTTTTGTTTAGTTTTTTCCCTTTACTACATAATTCACAAACACAATGTACAAATCTAGGAATATAGAATTTAAGAGCGGTTTCTTTTTAACTTGGCTTCTTGTATAGTGGAAAATGTGATAAAATATACAGTGAAGGATCAGATAATGGATTATTTCAGCTGCATTGTGTATTTATGTAGCTGCCTTTTTTTCTTTTAAATATATCCTTTTCTAACAAGACATGGGGTGCAATAATCTTAGGCTCTGTTCACACACAATGATGTAAATGATCCAAACGGCGCACGATGAACTCCATTGACCTAATGGGGTTCCGTTGTGGGTTGCCGTCAAATCTGAGAACTGCCGACAGGCTGTGAACAAAGCCCCGAACGGAAATCTGTACGTAGCCTTACCTTACCATTTTACTCAGCCGTCTTCCCACCTACAACGTTTCTGAGCTTTTTTTTTTTTTTTGGCCGCTTTAATACCAATTGTAAAGAATATATAATCGGAACGTTCTGATTCGTGTTTTTTTATTTGTATGTTACTAGAAATGTAAGCAATTCCATCAGAATAATGACTGTTGCATGTGTTTGTATGTTGCATTCTCAACCCTAGAATTTCTGGTGCCTAGGGACATCTTGTAACCGTAATGGTGGAATGCCCTGGCATTGCATAAAAAAGGATTTACTTTGGTTCTTTGAGTGACCGTGTGCTTATAGTTTCCAATTTCCAGGTGTCAGAGTAGAAATATGGGAGGATTTGGATATGTCAATTTTTGCAGTGGCTAAAACGTAATTATTTTTTAAATTTGTATAATTTTTGTCTTTTAGTGCATGCAAGATACTGTTATTACAATCCACAATATAATGGTTTCCATGGTAAAAATATGCAGCTAGACCAAGTCCTGGTCCACAAAAATACTTGACTTGCTTACAGAATTCTTTAAAGGGAACCTGTCACCAGCATTTCGCCTATTAAACCAGCAATACCTGGTGGTAGTGGGTGAAAAATAATTTTGATGTAACCTATAATTGTCTTCTAAGTTGGCTCTGTACTTCTAGTATTCAGTTTTTTAGTGTTCCTGTGCCGTATGCTAATGAGCATAAGTCATCATTTCTTCAAGCCTTTTCGAGTTAACCCGGCCTCCTTACTTTTGATTGACAGCTCCTTGCCTCCCACCGCACACACGTAATCCCGTGCTTGCGCATCAATGTTCTGGTGTGTGTGCACAACAGGACACCGTAGCGGCGCATGCGCAGTAACTAGATTTGAGTCCCAGAAGAAGCAGGGAAGGGTGTAGGACCATACATGACGGGTGCATACGCGCTATCTCAGACGAAATTTTGGCATTCAGGGCCAGCTGGTTTTCAGCGGTGGGCGGGCATAAGAGTAAGGAACGAGACTGCCGGATTATTACCATAAAAGGCGCAAAAAGTTTGCAGAGCATTATTTACGGTTGGAGGAGTTTAGGAGCGGGGAAAACTGCAATTAATTTTTGAGAGAAGCGGCCAGCGAGAAGTGAATAGAGTTTAACTCCTTCCCGACCGCCCACTTTCTTTTGACGTCAGGCGGTGCGGGTGCTTAGTCTACAGAGACGTCTTTTGGCGTCACTGCAGATGAAGTTGATGAGCGCTCGTATGAGCGCTCGTCCTCCAAGCAGGAGCTGTAACTAACAGCTCCTTATCTTAGAGCAGCCTCCTGAACACAGCTGGGGTCGGCAAACATTCGGACCCCAGCTGCTTAACCCTTTGATTACCGCGGTCTGTGACCAATGCAAGATCAAAGGGAATTCCCCTCTTTGATCGCATCACCGGGATTCCAGTGATGCGATCAAACAATGGGGAATCCCTCTGCAGTCAGCGCTGGGGGCCTACAAAGGACCCCAGGGCTGTCTGTTCCGTTTGCCTGCTGTTCGGGCACACTATGTGCTGCCCGATCAGCAGCCTGTGTCATAGTGACACAGTGTAATGTATTAGCGTACAGGAGTATGCTAATACATTACAAGTAAAAAAATTAAGTTACAAATAAATTTATCCCTTGATGGGATTTAAAAAAAAAAGTAATAAATAAAAAAAGTCCCCAAAAGTCTTTATTTTGCATTAAATACATTTTATTGCCCCTACACTAAATAAAAAACGAAAAACCAACGCATATTAGGTATCTACACGACCGTAATAACCTGAAGAATTAATCGAATGGGTTATTTAGCGTGAAACTTGAACGGGATAAAAAATAAACCAAAAAAACGATTCCGATAATCGCTTTTTCCTATATTCATGCCGTGAAATTTTTTATTTTTTTACCCCCAAACTGTGGGGGAAAAAAAATACTGTTTCTCTCGCATAAAACAAGGCCTCATACAGCCACGTCAATGAAAAAATAAAAAAATTATGGCTGCTGAAACGCAGAGAGGCAAAAACAGAAAAATTGAGCTGGTCATTAAGGTCTTTTCAGGCCCGGTCATTAAGGGGTTAATAGGTGAAATGCTGGTGACGGGTTCCCTTTAAGAGCTCTGTTGGCACGCTGTATAAGCCCCTGCCTTGTCACTGCTCTGGTTCACGTAGGATATTTCCAGCAACCTACACAATCCACTTTCAGATGGTTGTAAGCTTTGATCCAGGCTTCACACAATAGAGAAGGCTCCCGTGTATTATTCTGTTGTGTGGGTGTTGAGCTGCATCATACACTTTAATTGTTGTGCTCTCCTGAATAAATTGAACTCTTTAGAGCGTTTCCCTTCTGTGCAATGTCCTTTCCTCCTTGACTTAGAATATAATCGTGTTGCAGCCTTCGTACTAATTGTCATTAAAGATGAAGTAAATCTGCCAGCTGTCATAATGCATGTCCTGCTTGTCATCATTACGTTCATTTTCATCTTCTATATCTGACTTAAACTTTTTCTTGTTTTTTATTTCTTCTCTTCACCTATAAGCACAAACATAAACCATCCTTGCTACAGCCTAGAACAGTTAAGTAAAATCTTCTCTCTGCCCCTTAACCTGCCCGTCCCATGGTTAAGTTCTAGTGTCGTAGTGATGTCTGCAGTGGCGTATACCCACCGTATGTCCTAATGTGATCGCACCTTGCCATGGAAACTCATCCTCATTGTAGTTCCTCCTCTTATTTTTTTTCTTTCCTGCTTTATCTACATGTTGCATTTGTTTTTCCTCTATAATAATTTGGCTGCTTGTGGAGTACTGTAGACTTTGTATGGAGGTACTAGAAACCATTCGGCTTTTAGATTACATAGGGCATTCTCTCGCAAGGCTTTCAAAACTCTATTCCTTCAGCATTACTTGTTAGATTTGTTACCAGTTCTGTCTAGATTAGCCGACGAGTGGTCAGCTACTGAAGGTAGCATAGCTTGTCTGCTTGATATGTATACAGGCATTGGAGTAGTTGCTGTATATAAAGGCTTAGTCTGACTCACTACTTAGATTTTCAGGCTTCTCGTAGCTTTAGTTGTGTTGATTTTGTGTTACTTGCTTGTGAAATATGCTTTAACATAGTGCTAAGTATTCATAATGCTGGATGTTAACCATGAGGGTGGCACGAACAGCTGGTATGAGGCAAGCGTGCACACACACCACCTTTAGCCATATTTAATCCTAATTCTCATTATAATCATAATTCTAACTCCTCTGTTCATTCTTTCTCTCAATTTATATAGCGTCCGCGCTATATACCTAATGTACACCAATCAGACACTTGTATGGGAAGATCAGCTCCGCTCCTATCTTGAAACCATGTTGAATGCATTTTGGTTGATACAGTTTAAGAAATAGGAAACCACTTCGTTTAATTCCTGTAGCCAGAGGGAAAATAATTAACTTCAGGCCTTCTAATGAGTGAATTTACTGCTTTTCAGGGCTGCCGAAGAAGCTTTTGCAAGCGATGTTGAAGAAACCTCTCCAGTACCAGAGTGGGAAAGAGTGGCTCGCCTTTGTGACTTTAACCCCAAGTCTAGCAAGCAAACAAAAGATGTTTCGCGTATGCGCTCAGTCCTGATCTCGCTCAAGCAGGCCCCACTGGTTCACTAAAATATTGGAAGTGTCATATTGTTTTGTCATGATTTCTTCTTAACTTTCCTCCTTTTCGGGACCAAATTTCCTCCATGTATTTGATCATTCTAATGTAATTGCTCCTGTTTCTCCTTTGTACTTAGACTATGATTGGATGAGGGGTGTCCTCCCGAATGTAATTCAGTGTAATACAGATTGTTGTTGGATTTGTGCACAAGTGTAATAGTGATATATTAAAAGTCTATATATGGTCAAATCTTTGAATATTTCAGTCTGTGTCGTCTGTCCACTACCAAATTGCTCCATAATGGGTATCGGCAACGACACAAATGAACATCTAGTTCTAGTAAAGTCGTCAAACCTTACAACGTCCGGAATAGTTAGTGTTAAATTACATAAGCCATAGCTATGAACATGTGACAACCAAGTATCCGCTATATACTTCATTTTCATTAATGCATTATTTATACTACTAAGACAAAAGTATATTTAACAAATGTTGTAATGGACTTATAGAATTGGTTATAACTTAAAGTTCAAAAAGGCTGTCCAATATTGGAGAAACCTCCTCTGTAGGCTCTATATCTAATTGTTTTCTCTGAGCTAGTGGGTAGAGCCTAACTGCTATAATGTCTTCTATACATAGAGATAGGAGAGCAGGATTCTCATCTTCTATCACATAACTGCAGCAGCATAGAGGCCATTATACAGCAGCACGGAGTATAGCTGAGAATCCAGCACTGGGGTAACAGAACTCTTACCAGCAGCCTGTATCTTTCTCACTCTGCTCCTGCTTCCTTCTCATGCTCACCCCTCTCCATAGACTTGTATGCAGCGTGTCTGTTTACTCATTCTCTGTTCCCTCCTCCTGCTCCCCCTAGAAAGTCGGGAGAGGGGCCCTTGAGGTGTATTTTGGCCAAAGTGTTGTGAGTGTGAATAGACATCGCGTCCTGGCTGGAGGCGATGTCTGACTCTCAAGACACTTCGGTAAAGTTCATGTGGGAGTAAGTGACTGCACAGCGAGATTACGCTGTGTTGCCAGTACTGCTAAAAATGAAGAGAAGTGTATGACACTGATTGGTCAGCGTCATACACTTCTCTTTACAACGCCCAGTTTGTAAAAAAAAAGTAAAAACAAGCCCAGTTGTCTATTAAGAAACTAATTCGCATAAATCTATAATTGTGCATAACTTGCTCAAAATTAATAGTTTTTCAAAATAAAAACCACTGTTGTGATCTACATTACTGCGCCAATCACATTATGTAGGAGATAGAGGCACTGTCACCAGATTATAAGTGCCCTAAGTTTTGTCTTGAGCAAATGAAACGCATGCTCGTTCGTGTTGAGATCTGGTGATTGACTTGGCCATTGCAGAATTTTCCACTTCTTTGCCTTAAAAAAGAAAACTCCTGGGTTGCTTTCGCAGTATGTTTTGGGTCATTGTCCATCTGTACTGTGAAGCGACGTCCAATCAACCTTGCTGCATTTGGTTGAATCTGAGCAGAAAGTATATCCCTGAACACTTCAGAATTCATCCCGCTGCTTCTATTTTCAGTCACATCATTAATAAACACTAGTGACCCAGTGCCTTTGGCAGCCATGCATGCCCATGCCATCACACTGCCTCCACCATGTTTTACAGAGGATGTGGTGTGCTTTGGATCATGAGCCGTTCCAATCCTTCTCCATACTTTCTTCCTCCCATCATTCTGGTACAGGTTGATCTTCGTTTCATCTCCCCAAAGAATGTTCCAGAACTGGGCTGGCTTCTTTACATGTTTGGCAAAGTCTAATCTGGCCTTTCTATTTTTGAGGCTGATTAATGGTTTGCACCTTGTGGTGAACCCTCTGTATTTGCTCTCGTGAAGTCTTCTCTTTATGGTAGACTTAGATACTGATACACCTACTTCCAGGAGAGTGTTCTTCACTTGAGTAGATGTTGTGAAGGGGTTGTTCTTCACCTTGGAAAGGATTCTACGATCATCCACCACTGTTGTCTTCCGTGCACGACCAGGCCTCTTGGAGTTCACAAGATCATCAGTGCGCTTATTTTTTATTTTTTTTCCCCCAAGAATGTACCAAACTGTTGATTTGGCCACTCCTAACATTTGGGTGATCTCTGATGGATTTCTTAATTTTTTTTCTGGTAACGATGGTCTGTTTCACTTGCATTGAGATCTCCCTTGACCTCATGTTGTGGGTTCACAGCAACAGCTTCCAAATGCAAATGCCACACCTGGAATCAACTCCAGACATTTTACCTGCTAAATTGATGATTGATTAATGAGGGAATAGCCCATGCAGCCCATTAAATTTTTTAGATAATTGTCCAATTACCATTGGTCCCTTGAAAAAAAGGCAGCTACATATTAACCCCTTCCCCACATTTGACGTATCCATACGCCAAAGTCGGGTAGGGGAAGTATGGAGCGGGCTATGGCTGCCTGGGGGCTTAATGAACGCCCCCAGGTCCGCCATCTTTGTACACCTATTAAGCCTTGCCTCCGGCAGGGCTTAATAGGTGCCTGTCAGAATCACGATATACTGGAATACATTAGTATTGCAGTATATCGTACAAGCAATCTAACGATCGCTGGTTGAAGTCCCCTAGGGGGACTAATAAAAAAAAACACTTTTTTTTTTTTTTTTTGGTGTAAAAAAAAAACCTTTTCCCATTATAAGTAAATAAACATGATTGGTATCGCCCTGTCCACAAAAGTCTGAATTATTACAATATATCATTATTTAACCCGCACGGTGAACGCCATTAAAAAAAAAAAAAAAGTAAACTCCAGAATGTCTATTTTTTTGGTCACCTCATCTCCCGCAAAAAATGAAATAAAAAGTTATCAAACCGTCGCATGTACACCAAAATTGTATTAAACTACAGCTTATGCAGCAAATAATAAGCCCTCATACCACTTAATCGACGGAAAAATAAAAAAGTTGTGGCTCTCGGAATTTGGTGACGCAGAATACATTTTCTTTTTTACACTTAGGTTTTTACATGTAAAATATAGAACTATGTATATTTGGTATCGCTGTAATCGTATTGACCCACAGAATAAAGTTAACATTTTAATTGCACAGTGAATTCCGTAAAAACAATGCACAAAAAACCATGGAGGAATTGCTGTTTTTTTTTCATTTTCTACCCCACAAATATTTTTTTTTCCCGTTTACAAGTACATTATACGGCAAAATAAATGGTGCTACGCAAAACTACATCTCGTCCCGCAAAAATAAAGCCCTCATAGGCCTATATCGACGGAAAAATAAAGATGTTATGGCTTCTGGAATGTGGGGAGGAAAAAATGAAAATCAAAGTTGTTTACGACGGGAAGGGGTTAAAGAGATGGAATTCATAAACCCTCTCAAATTAGGATGTGAATACCCTCAAATTAAAGCTGGGAGTCTGCACTTTAATCCGATATTGATTATATAACTGTATATTCAAAATGTTTTGGTAAACGGCTAAAATGCCAAAACTTGTTACTGTCCAAATAATTCTGGGCCTAGCTAGGTAACTAAGGGGTTATCGACTTTTTGTTTTTTCTATTTTCTTATAGAATAGGAAATTAAAGATTTCTAATAAACATGCATTTAAAACTCTGCTCACATACCTTTTATCAGTGCAGTTGTTTTTGCCTAAAAATAAAAAGGTATAGCCCACAGATTAGTTCATAAAAAAAAAAAAAAGTACCCGTATGATAAATGAATGCAGTCATGTGACCCCCTGGCTTTCAGGTAACACTGTCCAGGTGAATAATAGGTTGAGGAGCAGATGTTTGAGTATTTCTATCTACAGCAGCCTATTATGTCTGTCAGTATCAGTGAGGAGCAGCTCTTCCATTCTTCTACCAGTCTTGGTTGTGGTTTTTTTTGTTTTTGTTTTTTTATATGTAACGTATCACCTAGAGACAGGCAGCCATTTTATATAAATCATCTGGAGACTGAATATAGGCACAGTGATGTTGTTTATCATTATTCCACCATTAGTCCTATTCACATAGCCCATGTTGCCCCAACACATTTTGTGTGTGTGGTGGGTCACATGACTGAATATGACTAGACATGGCATCAGTTAGCCCAGGGGTCTCCGACAGCTAAATGAGCCGCACATAGAAAAAAATTTGAATTTGACAGGCCGCATTACTTTAAAATTTGATACAATACAAAATTGTTAATCATTGCGTTATTTGATCTACTAAAACGCTACTACATTACAATAATATTACGGCTAGGTTTAAACTTACTGTAAATTTGTGAGTTTACTCCACGTGCTTATTTTAACAATCCAGTTTTAAGTGTCATTAAATGCAGTCTGGCTGCTCAGTTGGCAGACCATTTCAAGATTGAGCAGCCCCTTTCAAGATTGAGCAGCCCCTTTTTAGATAGTGCCCCCTCCTTGGTAGTGCCACACAGACCTCCTCCCTGTAGGTAGCGCATTTGGGCCCCTCTAGGAGTGGAATCCCCAGCCTGAGCATTGCCAACACTCTGGCTGGGGCTTCAGCTTCAGGACCAGCCCTTGACTTCAATACCCCTATATGGACAGTGACGTCAAGGGCTTCTCCAGGAACGGAATTCCGGGTCAGCAATGCTCTGACTGGGGATGTCTCTCTTAACAGGGAGCCCCTGACATCACTCCATATACAGACAGGGGAGCGTGGTATCATGTGCATTACAAAACACTCTGCAGACTGCAATTTAAATCGAAAGTTTTAAAGTGTTCGTTCACGCGTTGCATAAATGCTGTGGATTTTCCACAACGGAATTAGTTGTGGAAAATCTGCAGCATAATACGGTAGCAGCAAAGTGGATGAGATAAAATAAGGGCATGGCCCCACGTGGCGGATTTCTTCCGCAACTGTCCGCATCAATGCCGCACAGAATTCTGTTGCGGATCTGCCCAAAATGTGCAGTAAATTGATGGGGACTGGCCGTTGCGTATTGAGGTGAAAGTACTTCCCTTCTCTCTGTCAGTGCAGGATAGAGAGAAGGGACAGCACTTTCCCTAGTGAAAGTAAAAGAAATTCATACTTACCTACTTCATACTTGTCTTGGTGACGCGTCCCTCTTTCGGCATCCAGCCCGACCTCCCTGGATGACGCGGCAGTCCATGTGACCGCTGCAGCCTGTGATTGGCTGCAGCCGTCACTTAGACTGAAATGTCATCCTGGGAAGCCGGACTGCAGAAATAAGCAGGGAGTTCTCGGTAAGTATGAACTTCTATTTTTTTTACAGGTTGATGTATATTGTGATCGGTAGTCACTGTCCAGCGTGCTGAAACAGTTACTGCCGATCGCTTAACTCTTTCAGCACCATGGACAGTGACTATTTACTGACGTCGCCTAGCAACGCTCCCATAATTACGGGTGCACACACGTAGTCACCCGTAATTACGGGAGCCCCATTGACTTCCTCAGTCTGGCTGTAGACCTAGAAATACATAGGTCCAGCCAGAATGAAGAAATGTCATGTTAAAAAACCAATACGCTCCGCAGCACACATAACATGTACATGACATCTGCGGACTTCATTGCGGAATTTAGAATCTCCATTGAAGTCAATGGAGAACTTCCGCAATGAGTCCGCCACACGTCCGCAACATCCATTGTATGCTGCGGACACCAAATTCCGCTCCGCAGCGGAATTTTCCGCATCGTCTAAACGAACACTACTAAAAAGCAGTGGAAGGCAATAGAGAAACGGGTCCCCTGCGGATTAACGCTGCGGAGTGTCCGCAGCGGAATTCCAGAGCAATTCCGCCACGTGGAGCTTTGCCCTAAGTCTCATCCACACGCTGCGTAAATAGTGTGTGGAAATGACGCTTAAATCGGTATGCGGTGCAGTTTTATTCCGCAGCATGTCAATTGCATTTGCGTAAATGCTTATTTGTTGCGGGTTTTCCTCATTGAATTCAATGGGGAGGTAAAACCCGCAACAAATAGCAGTTGTTGCGTTTATTGTGACAAAATGGCAGTGATTCCCCTGCAAAAAAATTACCCAGAAGTCTGTTGCTTCCTCCAGGCCGGCGTCCTGGGATGACATTTTATCCCATGTGACTGCTGCAGCCAATCGCAGGCTGTGGCAGTCACATGGGATGAAATGTCATGCCACGAGGCTGGCCTGGATTACATCAGAGGGCCAGCCTCCTGGGATGATTATTCATCCCATGTGACCGCCACTGCAGCGGTCTCCTGGGATGAAACTTCATGCTGCAGTTTTCTCATTTCAACCTTCACAAATAGGGGGAGGTTTTTTTCCTATGTTAGAGGTCCTAGAGTCTTCAGGTAGGATAACTTGTTTACATAAAGGTATATGGAGTCAAAAAGCACAGGCTCAGAGAGTTTTTTTTCTTACCATTACTGAGGAAGGCAAGCAGCTTTTGTGGACATTAGAGTATCGATACTTTTCAGTTTGGAGACAGTTGGGCAACAATCATGAAATTAAAGTGGTATTTGATCGCCATGACTGGAAGAATTGGGTTGCTGTGGGGGAGCAAACAACTGGACTATGACACACACAATCCCACACACAATCCCACAGCACTCCGATGGTTCCAAAAAGTATGTGATTTATTCAGTCAACAGCTGCAACGTTTCCGTCCTGCTATAGGACCTTTTTCAAGCATTTCAAGCATGCTTGAAAAAGGTCCTATAGCAGGACGGAAACGTTGCAGCTGTTGACTGAATAAATCACATACTTTTTGGAACCATCGGAGTGCTGTGGGATTTCTTTCGTTTATGTTTTATAATCCATGTCAGGGCCCCCCATAGCAATCGCTTGGGGGACACATGGTATCACAGCCCCACATAGTTTTTATGATTCAAAAGGTTTGTGGTTTCTGGTTTGGTTTCTTCCTCCCCACCCCTTTTATTATCACAGTTGGTACTTACCTGCATGGGTCAGGTTGAGGTCAGCTGTACAGGAATGGATGAGCAGGTTCTGGAATTTTCCACCTTGCGCTCGTGAAGCCCGCGCTTTTTACTGATTGGATAATGAGCAGCAACGGCGGGAAGATTTCCTGTTTAAATTCTGGTGTCCGGCAGTGTTCCGGGCCGTTTGAAGAAGATTCAAGACAAGCCCCGCCCAGCCCTCCCCTTTTTTAAAAGGGTTTCCCTGTCGCGATGTTTACTAGTGGGGTTTAGTCTCCCAGCTAATTCTGGGGGGACTTGGTTCAATAATTTGATGATGATTGATTAATGAATTTTCAATAATTTTATGGTTATGTTGGATTGAATTATTTATTCTTGGGTAACCCTTAATAAACATTGCAGCCTATATTTCCAATTATAAAGTTGTGGTTGTCATTTATTTGTATGTTTATATGTTAGGGTTTGTGTTACCATGGATCTGGATTACCTGCTTGCACCCATTACCGTATTGGAATCTGTCGCAGAGTGCTGCTTATCTCTCTATATATATATATATATATATATATATACATACATATACATACATACACTTGAGCTTATTTTTACAGTACCAGGTTATGCTGCTGAGTGTGTATGTGAAAGACTAGAGGTAATGTGGATGGTAGAGCCTCCTAGGCAGTGGAGGCCTGTGGCCAATTGCCATTTTTTTGTCCTCTCTGTTATCCAGCCTTGTGCATATGGCTTAATTGTGGCGTTCAATTGAAGTCTGATTAGCCCGTATGCAGTAAGCGCCCCCTAGTGTTGGGTAAAGGCAGACAGATTTTTCTGATCGTACTCTATGGCGGCACAGGGAATTTTTTATGCAGGAGTTTCCCCAAGCATAAACACATTTTGGTGTGTATGCGACAATTCAAATTTAACAGCTGCAAGATCTAAATTTTTTTTTCCATTTTATGCCACTGGCGATTATGGAAAAAAACAAAAAAAATCATGGATGGCGCTTAGCATGACGGGAAAAAGCCTGCCAATTTAGGTGGTGAGTTGGCCTATTTGCATAATAGATGTGCAGTGTAAAAGAAACCTTCGTTATATTTAGAGATTTTTTTTCTCTGAGAGCTTGTCGTTGTCAAGTAAACAATGGTGATGTGGCCTCTAAACCAAGGATGCATAATTCTGATCAAATTTGCAAGAGTTAATAAGGCCACGTGCACAGACCCAGTACCTGGAGTCCCTACGGTTCTGTACCCTTCATGTACCACCATATAGGGGTCTCTCTGAGGAACTGTATTCTCCCTCCGAGAAGCAATATTTCTAAGGCAGAATACCTGCATGTGAAGTAACAAATAAACAGATTCAGGGAGAATTCACAAGAATACTGTGATGTGAAAAAAACAGAACACACAAAAGGTATAGCATGGGACCATAGGTGGCTAAACAGCCGCATGCATGAGGTCCCAGGTGGGTTTTTGGGGCATCCTGGTTTGCAGCAGTAATACAGTTGCCTAGGCAACAGGAGCAAACACTCTCCTTCATTAACTTTTATGCTCCCTGCACAAGTTGCGTATTCTTAGCGAAACCTTTACCCCTTAGTGACCAACAATACGCCTTTTCACGTTCGTCACTAAGGGGCTTTAGGCTAAGGCTTTTCACGTGATCGCTTTAGCCTAATGTAGCGCCGAAACAAAAGATCAGAGCTCCGTTCTCTCAGCTACCGGAGGTAGATGAGTGTTCGGAGCAACGACCAGAGACCATTACTAGTGGTCTCTGGTCACGTGATCGCCGTGAATCGTTATATCACGGCGGTCACTGCAAAGCGGCAGAACGTTATCCTCTCTCCACTCATGGAATAACTCCTTAGAAAGGAGAGAGAAAGGGTAATTAGTGTCGTCCCCCCCCCCCTCTCACGTCCGACCCCCCCCCCGTCCGATTCCCCCCCCCCACAAAATGGCGCACGCATGCGCTGTGCATAACTTACCTGTGTCGGCAGCTGGCACAGCAACAATCAGGGACCATTGTGACTGGTCCCTGATCAGGTGATGTCTGTGATAAAACCTATCACAGACAGTTATTTTCATAACACAGCCAGGACATTGGCTGTGTTTCTCTCTCCTCCCATTGTAGTTGTTCTGAGAGGAGAGAGAGATCAGTCTGCGTCCTGTTCTGTCAAAAAAAAAAAAAAGAGTGAAAAAACAAATCACCGCTTTCTAATATATACTTATATATATATGTATATATAAATCATATATAAAATCTAGATTAGTGTCAGTGCTAGATTAGCGTTAGTGCTAGTTTAGCGTTACTTTAGGGTTAGGGCTAGTTTAGCATTAGTGTTTAGTGCCGTAATACTACCGTAATGTCTCAGCGAATGTACAGCGCGGAGCAAGCCTACGCCTTGCTATGTTCTGACATTTCTGAAAGCGAAACAGACACCGCTTCAGAATTTGTTCCCCACAGTGACGCTTCTAATTCTACCGCTGAACCCCATAGTCCTATGGTGGTAGATACAGCAGTCGCTATAGGGGTGTTAAGTGCAGGGCCGAGTGTTGCAGTCCCTCCCGTGATGTGGGATCCTGCACGATCATTTCCCCCCCCCCCCCAAGTACCCCAATTTGAAGTGACTCCAGGAATTAGTGTTGACATCCAAAATTTTACCCCCTATAATTTTTTTCATTTATTTGTATGCGATACGGTCTTAGACTTGATAGTCCAGCAGACTAATCTGTATGCTAGGCAGTTTGTTCTGCAAAAGCATGCGTCTATATATTCAAGAATGTGGAGCCCCACAAGTGTCCCAGAAATAAAAAAATTTTTAGGCATTACCCTCAATATGGGTTTGGTTAAAAAACCATCTGTCCGGTCCTACTGGACTTCTAGTGCTGTCCACGCTACCCCTGTATTTGCAGCTGTCCAGAAACCGCTATGAGGCCCTAATGCGATTCATGCATTTTACCGACAATTCCCAAGAAGTGACCCAGCCTATGATCGGCTTAATAAATTAAGGCCATTAATCACCCTTCTAAATGATTTATTTTTAAAGTTGTACACCCCTGATAAAAATTTGTCTGTAGATGAATCGCTCATGAGCTTCAAAGGCCGACTTTCCTTTCGTCAATTCATCCCTTCCAAACGAGCCAGATATGGGGTGAAATTATACAAAGTGTGCGAGAGCACAACGGGTTACACCTGCGGTTTTAAAAATATATGAAGGCAGGGACCGCCAAATTCATACCCCAGGCTGCCCAGAAACTATTGGCACCTCTGGCAAAATAGTGTGGAACCTAATGGAGCCATTTCTGCACAAGGGGTACCACGTCTATACAGACAATTTTTATACCAGCGTTGCCTTTTATAAAGCCCTCCATGCTGCAAATACAGGGGCCTGTGGGACAGTACGGAAGAACAGAGTGGGACTCCCACAACAGTTGGTGTCCAGGCGTTTGGGAAAAGGAACATCCATGGCGCTTGCAAGTGAGGAATTACTTGCAGTGAAGTGGACCGACAAGAAGGATGTCTACATGCTGTCCACCGTACACACGGACACCACTGTGGCAATTACGGAGAGGGGGGCTACCACTGCAAAGCAGAAACCCGTCTGTGTAACAGACTACAACAAATTTATGGGGGGTGTAGACCTTTCCAACCAGGTGCTTCAGCCTTACCTGGTGAAGCGCAAAAATAAGGCCTGGTACAAAAAGGTAGCAATCTACCTCATCCAGGTTGCTACCTATAACAGTTTTGTTATTTTCAAAAAAGCCTAAGGAACGCTCACTTTTCTTCAATTTCGGGAGGTCATTGAGCATCTCCTTTTTGCGTCCACTATACCTGCACAATCCTGCGAATCTGAGGATGTGCGCAGGCTTTCAGAGCGCCACTTTTTACACCCTATTCCTTCCACTGAGACCCAAAAAAGGTGTCGGATATGTAGCAAGCATAGCAGGAGGAGGGATACCCGCTTTTATTGCCCCATGTGTCCATCAAAACCAGCCCTTTGTAACTACCCGTTTCGAAACCTTTCACACGGTTTCAAATTACTAGCATTTAACACCCAAAAAAATAAATAAATGGGTGGGCGGTCTTTTTAGGGAGTCAATTTCTTTATATTTTCTTTTTAGTTTGTGGGCTTTCCAAGTAGGGATTATTTCTTGTGGGAGAGGTCGTAGAGCACATTTTTTTCAGACCGTGAAACTAATTTTACCCCTTATGATTTTTTTTATTTATTTGTGGGTGATCAAGTGCTGGAATTAATTGTCCAGTACAAAATCCCACATCCACAATTTTTTTATTTTGACTGTTCTTATGACTATGCCCTGCCACATACAGCGGTTACATTCCTAATTCTGTACCGTGATACGGGCATGATCTTTTTTTATTTGGAGGATCTCTAATAATCGAGCTGTTCCTTATCAATACACCATGGGCTTTGTTACGGTTCTTCTGGAAATACTGACATAATTTTGGGGATTAGTGATCCTTTACTGTTCCTATAGATGGTTTTGGACATTGCCCCTCTATATATTCTGTAGGTGATTGGTGGTTTTGTGCACATAGCGGTTCCTACCTTGCGAGGCAGGGGCCTGTTATGGTGTACCGCGTCACGTGGCACGTTCGTCCCTCATATAGGGATTGATGGAGCTAAAGAGACGTTGTACAACCAGTAACTGAAAAAAAAAAACCTTGTCATGGCAGCCCTGCAGGTGTTCTTCTATCTAGTGAACAGACTCGAGTTTGCAACATAGTTGGATACATTTTCCTCCATTTGTTTGAAGATATTGCCCGTCACTCCAGTACAGTTTATTTTTTCCTCTCTGACTGATTTTATATTAGGACAGAATTCTGTCCACAATGACATCATAATGGCACCAACTGCTTCTTCAGCAAGACATAGTCATAAGTACAGGCAAATACGTCTATAGCGACATGTATCCGTTATGAATACACGGCTTCACTTCTCTTCTGTATGCCGCACAAATTTATTAATGTGGCATATTTCTAACAAAATAACCTTCTACCACGTCTCCTCTATTTCATGTGGAAACGTAATAAGAGTTTGAAGAAAACATTATATACCCATAGTGTCTGAAATAATACCCATTATTTCCTCCTTTAAAAATTTTTGGTCCGCATGCCCACTACACCACTAGATGAATACCTTTAGGGGTTTAGTTTTTAAAATGGGGTCATTTCTGCATGTTTTTTTTTTTTTTTGTTCAGGCAGCTCAATGCCTCTAAATGCATGATATGGGGCCTAGAATTTATTCAATTGTGCCCTGAAAGCCAAAGGGTGCTCCCTCTCTTTTTGGCCCAGCCACACGTCTAAATAAGCAGATTGGGGCAACAATGGGAGTATTTTGAAAACAGGAGAAACCGGGTGATAGATTTGGAGGGGGGTGTTTCTTCATTTTCATGTTCGCTTTACAAAGAAATCGGTCTTCAAAGTGATACTTTTATGGAAAAAGTTTTTTTTTTTTTTATTTCACCTGCTATGCATTAAATTTAGCAAAAAACTGTGGGGTCAAAATACTTACAACACCCCTTAATAAATACCTTAAGGGGTCTAGTTTTCTAAATGGGGTCATTTATGGGGAGTTTCTATCGTTCTGGTAGTTCAAAACCTCTCCAAATGTGCAGTGGGGCCTAAAACATTTTCAAGCAAAATATGAGTCCTGAAAGCCTCTGGGTGCTCCCTCCCTTTCGGGCCCTGCCGTGTGTCCAGGCAATGCATTAGGGTCACAATGGGGGCATTTTTGAAAACAGGAGAAACAGGGTGATAGATTTTGGGGTGTGTTTCTTCATTCTCATGGTTGCTTTACAAAGAAATCGGTCTTCAAAGTGATACTTTTATATAAAAAGTGAAATTATTTTTTTTTACGCCTGCTTTGCATGAATTCTTACAAAAAAACTGTGGGGTCAAAATACTTACAACGCCCCTTAATAAATACCTTAAGGGGTGTAGTTTTCAAAATGGGGTCACTTGTGGGGGTTTCCACCATTCTGACACCTATGAGCCTCTGAAAACCTGGCTTGGTGCAGGGAAACAAAATGTACTTCAAAATGTATAAAATTATTACTAAATTTGTAAGTCTTCTAAATTGCTCAAAAATGATTTTTTTTTTTCAAAAGCGCTGCCAAAATAGAGTAAAAAGATGGAAATATATATTTAATCAAAAAAATTGTACAGTCTGTATGTACATATGTGACATATTGCAGTTAAAAATAGGGCAAAAATGATAATTTTTACAAAATTTCTTACATTTTTCTATTTTTTAATTAATTTCCACAAATTGTATCAGTCTACTTTTACCACTAAAATAAAGTACAACATGTGACGAAAAAACAATGTCCGAATTACTTGGATATTCAAAACTTTCACAGAGTTATTCTCTGATAAAATCAGACATACCAGATTTGACAAATCTGGCTTGGTCATTAAGGTCCAAACAGGCCCGGTCATTAAGGGGTTAATCTGCATTTTCCGCACGGAAACTCTGCAGCGTTTTCACAACATAAATTAACATGTTGCTGATTCACAATTTGCACCACAGGTCAATTTCCGCACATCTTTTCTGCTAAGAAAAAAGTCTGCAGCATGTGGATGAGATTTGTTCAAATCTCTACTTTGTTGCTACCGTAATATTCCAGACAAATTCCATAGCAAATATGCAACGTGAGATGCGGCCAGCAACATCACTGGAGGTACCCTTTAATCAGTCACTTCAGCTGTAAATGCTGTATAAAATCCACTCCTTTCCCTTTCATTTAGTACCTCCCAAAGAAGTAGGTAATCTCAGGCTGGGTTCACACGACCTATTTTCAGACGTATTGGAGGCGTTTTACGCCTCGAATTACGTCTGAAAAAAACGCCTCCAATACGTCGGCAAACATCTGCCCATTACTTTCAATGGGTCTTACGATGTACTGTGCCGATGACCTGTCATTTTACGCGTCGCTGTCAAAAGACGGCGCGTAAAATAACAGCGTCGTCAAAGAAGTGCAGGACACTCCTTGGGACGTAAATGGAGCAGTTTTTCATTGACTTCAATGAACAGCTCCAAATTACGTCCGTAAAAGACGTGGCGAAAAACGCCAGTACATGCAATTACGTCTGAAATTCAGGAGCTGTTTTCTCCTGAAAACAGCTCCGTAATTCCAGACGTAAATGCAGTTATCGTGTGCACATACCCTCACAGTGCGGTCACAATCTCGTGAGAAATCAGGAAGTAGAACTCTGTTCTATAAATTCACACATTGCGATGCAGAGCAGTTGAGAACCACATGCCTTTAACCACGCTTTTGAAATACGGTAATTGGCCGTGCAGTTTTTTTCTTCAGACGAAACATGTTAAGAATGTGTTGCATCACAAAATCACGACAATTCGTGGTCAAACGCAAACTGGCAAACTACCGCAACATGTGAATGTACCGTACTGAGGGAAATCCTGTTCTGCTAACATTATGTATTTGAGAAAAGTCTTGTAAGTTAATCTGTCACTTAAGGCCCTTTTACACTAGGCAACAATTACCCGAACAATCTTAGGTGCGTTCGTTCTCATTCATTGCCCAGGGTAAACATGCCTGCCTATTAACCCCTTCCCGACATTTGCCGTACATGTACGTCATGGAAAGTACTGACTTCCCGCATCTTGCCGTACACGTACGCCAAATGTTTGGGACCGGCTCAGAAGCTGAGCCGGTGCCATCATCACCGGATCTCAGCTGTATCTTACAGCTGACATCCGGCTGTAACGGCGGGGACCGAAATTAGCTTCGATCCCCGCCATTAACCCCTTAAGTGCAACGCTCAAACGCGATCGCTGCACTTAAGGTGTTTGCAGCTCATCGGAACCCCAGTAATGAAATTGCCGGGGTTCCGGTGGCTGCAATGGCAACCGGAGGCCTAATACTGGCCTCCCGGTCTGCCTAGCACCGAAGCCGGTCAAGATCCGCCCGGCGGCGGAGCCTGATCGGCTTCCATAGCTGCCGGCAAGATGGCGCCGGGTCAGGAGCTGATCCGGCGTCATCAGCGGTGGAAGTCAGCTGTACTGTACAGCTGACATCCACCTGTAACGGCAGGAACCGGAGCTAGCTCCGATCCCTGCCATTAACCCCTTCGATGCAGCAATCGAAAGCGATTGCTGCATCGTAGCGGTTACTAGCAGATCGCCAGCCCTGACAGGCAATCAGGACTGGCGACTGCTGTTATGGCAACAGGAGACACAATGGTCTCCTGCTCTGCCATTACGGAAGCCGATTTAGGCCCCGCCGGGAGGCGAAGCCTAATCGGCTTGCTGTCAGTGAATGACTGACAGATCTAATACATTGCACTACATAGGTAGTGCAATGTATTAGAAAAAAAAAAATCTGACCGTTGGACCTTCAAGTCCCCTAGTGGGACTTGAGAAAAAGTGTAAAAAAAGTATAAAAAAGTGTAAAAAAAAGTGCACAAAATAAAAGTTTGAAAACAGTAAAAGTTTCAAGTATCAAATAAAACACAATCCCCCTTTTACTCTTATCAAGTCCTTTATTATTGAAAAATAATAATAAACCATATGTATTTGGTATCGCCGCGACCGTAACGACCGGAGGTATCAAAATATTATATTATTTATTGCACGCGGTGAACAGCGTAAAAAAAAACGTAAAAAACGTTACCAGAGTTTCTGTTTTTTGGTCACTTTGCCCTACAAATATTAGAATAAAAAGTGATCAAAAAGTCGCACGTATCCAAAAATGGTACCTATAAAAACTATAGCTCGTCCCGCAAAAAACAAGCCCTCATACACCTCCGTCGACAAAAAAATTAAAAAGTTATGGTTCTCACAACTTGGCGACAGAAAAAATACATTATTTTTACAAAAGTAATTTTATTGTGCAAAAAGTTGTAAAACATGAAAAAGTTCTATAAATTAGGTATCGCTGGAATCGTACTGACCCGCAGAATAAAGTTAACATGTAATTTATAACGCAAGGTGAACGCTGTATAAAAAAAACGAAAAAAGCTGTGCCAGAATTGCGTTTTTTTGTTTACCTGGCATCCCAAAAAATAGGATAAAAGGTGATCAAAAAGTCACATGTACCCCAAAATGGTACCAATAATAACTACAGCTCGTCCCGCAACAAACCAGCCCTCATACCACAACGTCTATGAAAAATAAAATTAGTTATGGCTCCAATAAGTCAGGAAATAAAAAAATATGCAGTTGTGCCCGAGGGGAACATTTCTTCTGTTTGAAGAGGCGATTTTTCAAGGACCTAAAATTAGGGAACCAGGAAAGGGAGGGCCCAAACATATCTGCTGGAAGCGACGGTGCCCGTATTATACCAGGACAACACTTCCCAGCAAAATTCCCCAAACTACAAAGGTGCGGAGTGTGGACCAAAAGGGGGATAAGAAATGACACCATTTATCAGTGCGACACCGGCCTGTGCGGAAAGGATTGCTTCACAGCGTAACACACATCTATGGATCATTTTATTGTTTTTTTTTACCCCGTTATTATACCACCTGACTATGCCCCTTATATACTCCGCCCGGCTTACATGTACCCCCACATTATACACGGAAACACCAGTAAGACTCCAAACAAAACTACTACCAAGCAAAATCCACGCTCCAAAAGCCAAATGGCATTTCCTCCCATCTGAACCCTACAGCGTGCCCAAACAGCAGTTTCCTTCCACATATATGGCACCGTCATACCCAGGAGAACCCTTTCAGCAATTTTTGGGGTGTGTGTCTCCAGTGGCATAAGCTGGGCACGACATATTTGCCACTGAATGGCATATCTAGGGAAAAATATAAATTTTTAATTTGCACCATCAACAGCGCATTCATTTATGGAAAAGATCTGTGGGGTGAAAATGCTCACTACACCCCTTAATAAATGCATTGAGGGGTGCAGTTTCCATAGTGGGGTCACTTCCCAGGGGTTTATTTTTATTATTTCACATCTGAGCCTCTGCAGTTGTGAACCAATACTTTGTAAATCGCCAAATTAGGCCTCAATTTTACATGGTACGCTTTCACTCCTGAGCCTGGTCGACTGTCCAGGCAAGAGATTAGGGCCACATGTAGGGTGTTTCTAAAACCAGGAAACCCAGCATAATAATTAGAGAGCTGTCTTGTTATGGTGGCACAAGCCGGGCACCACATATTGTCCACATATCTGTGGAAAAAATCCCATTTTCACTCTGCAACATCGAGTTCACACTAATTTCTACAAAACACCTGCAGGGTTAACATGCTCACTACACCCGTAGGTAAATGCATTGAGGGGTGTAGTTTCCAAAATGGGGTCACTTCTGGGGGGTTTCCACTGTTTTGGGCCCACAGGCGCCCAGAAACCAATCCAGAAACATCTGCACTCCAAATGGCGGTCCTTCCCTTCTGAGCCCTGCCGTGTGCCCAAACAGCAGTTTATGACCACATATGTGGTATTGCCGTACTCGGTAGAAATTGCTTTACAAATGTTGGGTTCTTTTTTTCCTTTATTTGTTGCGAAAATGAAAAAATTTGCGCTAAAGCTACGTCTTATTGAAGAAAAAGGATTGTTTTTATTTTCACTGCCCAATTCTAATAAATTCTATGAAACATCTGTGGGGTCAAAATGCTCACTACGCCCCTAGATGAATTCCTCAAGAGGTGTAGTTTCCTAAATGGTGTCACTTTTTGGGCGTTTTCATTGTTTTTTCCCCTCAGGGGCTTTGCAAATGTGACATGGCCTCCGCAAACCATTCCTGCTCAATGTGATCTCCAAAAGCCAAATAGCGCTCTCTCCCTTCTAAGCCAAGCCGTGTCTCCAAACAGCCGTTTATTACCACATGTGGGGTATTGTTTTACTCGGGAGAAATTGCTTTACAAATTTTGTGGTGCTTTTTCTCCTTCAGTCCTTGTGGAAATGAGTAAAAATAAGCTAAACCTACATTTTCTTTGAAAAAATGTTGATTTTTATTTTCAGGGCCTACTTCCAATAATTTCTGCAAAAAACCTGTGGGGTCAAAGAGCTCACTATACCCCTAGATAATTTCCTCAATGGGTGTAGTCTCCAAAATGGGGTCACTTGTGGGGGGTTTCCACTGTTTTGTCTCCTCAGGGACTTCGTAAATGTGACATGGCCTCCGCAAACCATTCCTGCTAAACTTGAGCTCCAAAAGCCAAATAGCGCTCTTTCCCTTCTCAGCCTCGCCGTGTCTCCAAACAACCGGTTATTACCACATGTGGGGTATTGTTTTACTCGGGAGAAATTGCTTTACAAATTTTACGGTGCTTTTTCTCCTTTAGTCCTTGTGAAAATGAGAAAAAAAATCGCTAAACCTACATTTTCTTTGAAGAAATGTTGATTTTAATTTTCACGGCCTACTTCTAATAATTTCTGTAAAAAAGCTGTGCGGTCAAAATGCTCACTGTACCCCTAGATAATTTCCTTGAGGTGTGTAGTTTCCCAGATGGGGTCACTTTTGGGGGATTTTGACTGTTTTGGCACCGCAAGAGCCCTTCAAACCTGACATGGTGCCTAAAATTTATTCTAACAAAAATAAGGCCCCAAAATCCACCAGATGCTCCTTTGCTTCTGAGGCCGGTGCTTCAGTCCAGTAGCACGCTACGGCCACATGTGGGATATTTCCTAAAACTGCAGAAACTGGGCAACAAATATTGAGTTGCATTTCTCTGGTAAAACCTTCTGTGTTATAAAAAAAATTGTACTAAAAATTTATTTCTGCAAAAAAATATGAAATTTGTAAAATTCACCTCTACATTGCTTGAATTCCTGTGACATGTGTAAAGGGTTAAGACATTTTCTAAATGCTGTTTTGAATACTTTGAGGGGTGAAGTTTTTAAAATGGGGTGACTTTTTGGCTGTTTCTAATATATAAGGCCCTCAAAGCCACTACACAACTGAACTGGCCCCTGTAAAAATGGCCTTTTGAAATTTTCTTGAAAATGTGAGAAATTGCTGCTAAAGTTCTAAGCCTTGTGAGGTCATAGAAAAAATAAAAGGATGTTCAAAAAACGATGCCAATCTAAAGTAGACATATGGGGGATGTTAATTAGCAACAATTTTGGGTGGTATAACTGCCTGTCTTACAAGCAGATACATTTAAATTGAGAAAAATGTTAATTTTTCGCTAAATTTTGGTGTTTTTCACAATTAAATACTGAACATATCGAGCAAATTTTGCCAGTAACTTAAAGTCCAATGTGTCACGAGAAAACAATCTCAGAATCGCTTGGATAGGTGAAAGCATTCCGGAGTTATTACCACATAAAGTGACACATGTCAGATTTGAAAAATGAGGCTCGGTCAGGAAGGTCAAAAGTGGCTAAAGAGGGAAGGGGTTAACCTACAAAATGCTTGTTTGTTGTTGATCATCATCATTTATACGGGTATAAAAATGTATAGTTTGTTGCCAACACATCCCCTCGTGTAAACAGCGGATGTGCTGCTAACAACCATGTAAACTGATGAGAGGTTAATGCGAACGACCACACAAACGAACCCTTACCCTTTTTCTCAGAACTTAAACGGTCCTCTGTAAGCTTCCTCCTGGACAAATTCTACACTATTTGGCAGATAAGGTGGTTTAAAAAACAAAACAGAAAAGAAGAAAACTCCAACATTGTATTTTTATTACATTTAAAAATTCAAACACGGCTCTTGTGTGCTCTCTCAATAGTCTCTTTATTGTATTGTTGTGCTATTAAACAATCATCATAGTTTTTATAATGACATAATAAATAAATATCACAATAGGTATCCTCTGAGTGTACTGCACAGTATCACCCAAGAGATAAGGTGGAATGTACAGGAGATAACATTTCATAAAACAATCAAATGTACTAGTCATGTTTGGTAGAATGTGCTACATTTTACAACAAATCTTGCACCAAAGTCACAAAAAATAAAAATCTAGAAAGCAGTAGGAATGATAAAGCTATTATTTTAAAGGCTATGAACATCTTTGTACTAAAAATTTTTTTTGTTAATTTTCTTCTTAAATGCAAAACTAAGCAACTTTCTAAATAGTCTACATTAAAAAAATGTCCTACCATTTTGCGGTTGTAGTCTGTGTAAGGTCTCCTGCACATGGCCGTGCCCATAATCAAGGCCCGCATTTTCGGCACGTGCTCCCATACAAAGTATGGGAGCACGGTCTGTGAAACGCAAAAGATAGGACATGTTCTATCTTTTGCGGTACAGTTCTACGGCACCGACACCTATCCGTAGCGATACGGAAAGGCGTCTCCAGCCAATAGAACTGAATGGGTCCGTAATTGCGAACCGTATTATGGTCTGCAATTAGAGATTTTTTACGGTTGTGTGCATGGGGCCTCAGTCCTTCACATAGCTGGCTGCGCTGAAGCTTCTGATACTGCATTGTCTGCTCTCTCCTCTTCCCCTACCTTCTCTCAGTGTTAAGAAATAGCAGCATGAAAGGTAAGGAGGTTGTACACAGCAGATTAGAGAATGTTAAGAGGGAAAAAAATCCAAGTGTTCAGGGAGTGCAGATCACACAGGATGTCAGTAGAGTGTAGATATGGAGGAAACATCCTGTGTGATTCCCCTATCCTCCCCAGTGTATTAGTTTGGAGAGAACCCAGAATACAGATAGTGGGAGGGAGAAATCATACACCCCTCAGCAGCAGTGTCAACACAAATGATCTCTCTTGGGCTATAGAAGGTGAAAGCAGTACAGGAATGAAGCAGTGCGGATACATGAGAGCTAATGAAGGCAGTAGCATCCTGTATACGCAGAACTCACATCCAGCACGTATAAGGGTATGTGCACACGTAGTGTTATCAGCCATTTTTCGGCCCGTAAACGTCCTGAAAAACGTCTGAAAAATCGTAAGCAGAACGCCTCCAAACATCTGCCCATTGAATTCAGTGAGAAATACGGCGTTCTGTTCTGACGGGGCGTTTTTTTACACAGCCGTGAAAAAAGTGCACATCACTTCTTGAGCCGTTTTTGGAGCAGTTTTTCATTGACTATAGAAAAACAGGTCCAAAAAACGGATGTGAAAAACACAAGTATGATTAAAAACCGTCTGAAAATCAGGAGCGGTTTTCCCTTTAAAACAGCTCCGTATTTTCAGACGTTTTTGAGTTGCGTGTACACGTACCCTAACTGGGAGGGAGAGGCTGAATCTAGGAGTAGGTTGGAAATATCAAGGGGCCCGAAAATGAATGAAGTAATGAAGATTGCGGCCTTGAACTTAGTGAAAATTTAACTCCAGGTAACCACTGACAAATGCAGAAATATATATTTTTTTCTTCACGTCAAAAGGTGTCCATAGCATTTAACAATTGGTGTTTAATAAAACAAAATTTAAAAAACAACAACCCACAATTAATGTATATTGTACAAATACAATACAAGCAAAGAAAAATAATTCTAGTTTAAGAACTTCGAGTGGAGTTGGCAATCTAATGTGCAAAGATTCACCTTTGCAACCAATGTAATAATTCTTTCCTAAAGTGCTACAATGCATCAAAAATAAAGTGAGGCAACTTGACTAAAAGTATCCTCAATTTTGGTGTATACAGCTCCTATGCAAAACGGATTCTCCGTGTAAGGTAGCACTGCATCCTGCAAAATGGCTGTAGCCTGTAGGCCATTACAAACAAAGCCTGTGCAGTCGGATCCAGCGGTCATACTCCCATTTGTCCCCTAATTCTTACTAATATACATTCGGTAGAGTACCAAGAAGTAGGAGACAGTAGGAAGGGAGTATGACTGCAGGATCACACTATACACAATTGTAGTCTGTAACCATAAGAGCGGTGAGTACAAAACGGTAGGAGATTTTTAGACAAGACTATGGTCTAGTCTAAAAATCATTTTTGCTTCATTTTTCATTTTAGATGCACAAGAGCACTAAAAATAAAATTGGTGGCAAAGTTAAACATAACCTTTAAATACATTAAAAGCTTAATAAACGTTTGTAAAATAAAAATGATAAACCTTGATTATGCTAACTGGTAACAAATTACACAAAACTAAAAAGAGCAACTTTCCAAACGTCTGTTTTTTTGTGTTATTCCAGCCATTACATTTCTCAAGATCTGATTGTAACCGGTTTCCAGTTGTACTACAGCCATTTTACAGGATGTAGTACTCCCTTATACCCATTTTAATAATTAATATATTAAAACAAGGTAAAAGTAAATGATGGTTTAGGTCGGCTTTACAGTCTGTAATTGGTGCGGATTCCATATCGAAAGTGGGCAAGGAAGATGCCAGAATGCACAAAAAATAAATACATTTTCCAAATCCCATTCAAAAATGCACGTAGATTTACAATGTAGATAACATGGGGACGATATATAATATAGTATTACACCTACAGCAGTGATCTGAAAGACCTGTAAAACAATAATAATACCACAACCAACATAAAAATATGAAAATACTACAATGATCATCTATATTGAGAGGATGCAGAGGAGGCAATCAGGTTTCACACTGCATTTGTTCATGACAACACGATGATGCAAGTGTTAAACTTAACACCTCAACAATGTGCAATATAGAATTGTGTTGAAGAAGAACATTCTTTGTTTGAGCTGTGGATTGTATTTAGAAAAAGTTAAAAAAAAACCCTCGCTAAATTACAGATATGTACAGTAGCATACAAAAAGCTTGCTTATTGCACAACTAAACCCATTCTGATGATTCTCATGATCATTGAGAAAACACTTCTGGCTTTTTTAAATTATTATATGAACACATTTATATCTCAAAATAAAAGACGGACTACATGGAGACTGAACAGATTAGGGAAAAAAAAAAGGCTGCATTTTTTGTTTGTTTTTTTTCTCCCCAGAACCGCTCTCGTTCATGGGCTGTGCCTGTAATGGCAGCTCATCACCATTTAAGCAAATGGGGCTTAAATGCAATACCAGATGCAGCCATGGACAAGAGTGACACGATTTCCGATAAAAAAAACAAAACAAAAAACACCCTTTTTTAAGCCACATACAACCCGTTAAACATTCATATGTGGCCTTTTCTCGAACAAAAAAAGCCCTTTGCTCTTTACATCCTTCAAAACATACATAGGCTGAAAGCACAAGTCAATTGTAGCCACTATTTAGGCTAGAATGTCTGGTCACTGTTCACCTCAAAATGGAACCAGTGAGGGCAATACTATGTTTTCATCCTAAAAAAAAATTAGCGGGCTTTGGTAATATACATGTACCATGTAATATAGTAGGGAAAACAACTACAATAGCAAGTGTTCTTTTTTTAACATACATCAGCCAGCTTCATTTAGGCACAAAAAAATTGGCCTTGCAGCCTTCATACTGGCAATGTAATTGTTACAATGACACAGCCCAACTAAGGTCTAGTATGTCCTGCGGGTGGTATAGTCCAGTACCATACTCGCTGCCCCCAGGAGCGCAGGGTCAGATAAGTTTGATACAACAACATTGACATCCTGGACGGAGGCCAAGCCTCTCTGGCGTATCACGTCTTTCACTGTATTTACATACTGGTTTGCTAGAACGCCGGAGAGTATCACCAGCGATGAGTTGATCGTGTGCAGGATGTTCACAATGCCAATGCCTAGAGCTGTTCCAGCTGTTAAAAAAAATAAATAAAAATAAAGATGCAAAAGGTTAGCTATTACATATACATTCCTCAAGACACCTTTCTATATTAAAGCCTACCCAGCAATCAGATGATCGCCACAGGTCAAACTTCAGAAACTCCCTACGATCAGCCGTCATCGCCGGGGGAAGCAGCTGCTGGCCATATATTTCCCTTGCCGAAGTGGAAGCCGTTCTTTCTTAGCAGCTCCAATCTCTGGCTCATGGAGGAGCATCCTGAGTGGAGAGCCCACCCCCCACCCAATCTATAACATCTATATATGCCCTATTGATAGGGGTTATCTTATTGAGACAAATCCTTTAAGCAAGTTAAATCAGTGGCGTGTGTATCAAGAAGTCAGGTTAATGTTATGTCCCGGATCATCTCCGCAACCAGAGATATTTACCAAATATTTATATGTAGACAAGTGTCTATATTTGTATATTTATTTGTATGTATATTTGTGAATACCTGTCTTTAAAATATTGCCGGCTTTGGTGTTTCCCAGTTTTGCTGCTTGAATTAGATGGACAGCTGTAACACTTTCATCATTCTTTAGCGCCATATCTTCTATTAACAGCAGATCCTCTGAAAAAAATAGGGAAAATGGTGTTAAATATTATTAGTTTAACATTTAATAAACAAAAACGTAATTTTTTTAGCCAACATCAATCACTAAACGTGCAAATCATGAGGCACAAATCTGCCCCTGCAACGTAGAGGACAAACTAAACATCTAAGCTAATGCATTCGAATATACGGAGCAAATAGCTATGGTGGAAAGGCCGGGATCTCACTGCCATCTAATGACAAACATGCAACCTGCAGGAAGAAAGCCACATGTGAACTCACCATCGTGCAGCTTCTTGGCCTCTCTTTGCAATGCAATACCGGACGCATATGCTTCTATGCAGCCATAGCCGCCACACATGCACTCCGGTCCATCAAAAGAAACCATGATATGTCCTAGCTCACCAGCACAAAATGAGCTGCCATGTACAAGTTCATTGTGATGGATCACTCCTCCACCGATACCTGAAATACAGAGAATATAGAATAGGCCAAGTGTTCACTCACATTAGTATATTAGGCTACACAGACTGTTTTCTCAATGACGACAAATTTTCCAGGAGGAAACAAGTCTGTATACATATAGGAAGGTATCACTTGAGATCATCAAAATATTTATCCCTCTCGAACACCTAAACATTAATCCCACTAAAGGGTTGACGTGAATCTTCTACAATATGCCTGTACGCCCATAAGAATCGGAGCAGCTGTCCGTTAAAAATCATGCTCTAATGCTTTAGAAGAGTTCGGAGGACAAAAATGAAGACAATTTACTACCATGTAAGCACCTTCTAAACTACGAACACTCATACAAACATTAATGTATCATTTTCTTCTCCGATCCCCTAAACCTTTGATCATAGTCCCCTCATTTGACTAGAAGTTTAAATTCTTTGTTTCCCCTGAAGATAAACCATGCCAGAGATGTGAGGCTGCTAAAATACAATTAACTTTTAAAGAAGAGCCAAGTCCGCATGTTAATGGGGTAGTATAGGGTGATGGCTGGATTGTGGAATAATATCAGTTCGCTTAAAAAAGGACTGGTCAGCTCTCCAGACTGGTCTGTTCTAGTAAATACCGTATTTGATTTCTCCATTAAATAACGATTCTGGAGCATCTTTTCTTAGCCTTTTGCATTGTTCCATTACTCCGTCATTCCTCCTGGCAATGTATAATTGACAACTGGGTGTAACCATCCCCCTTGTCAAAGAAACATGTCTGTGCACAGCTTGAAACTGTCCAATTCGTGCCAGAGTGAGTAGGAATACACCCAATCAACAAGGGGACTGGTAACACCCTCTTGTCAATTTATTCATATGTTGCCAGAAGAAATAGAGGAATGGCACTAAACAATTTTTATTTTATGTGGAATGCAAGTATTTACTGAAACAGACATATCAGGAGAGCTGACAGGTCCTTTTTGAAGAACGCTCAGCTCTTGAATGTCACTTTACACTTTTCCATAGTTTAGGCATACATAAAAAGGAGAGGACAGGTTTTGCTTTACTTGTTTTGTACCACTATTTGCTATTTAAACAGAAAAGTTAATTCAGAATTCTGCTGGACTTCTATTACCAGAAAGAAATGGTGCTCAGAGGACGGTTACACAGTTGAAACTATATGCGGTTAGTAGCTGTGGAGTCGGTAAGCTCCAACTCCTATTTTTCCACTGTCAGACTCCAGCTCCGAATTGTACTCCTTCATAAATGGCTCATGTATAATTATAAGTAATAACAAGTTTACTGTAGTAAAACGGTAACATTAGGTTTTATCACCATCATAAAACACAAATTCCTGAGTGTAATTATGCAACACGCCATGCATAGAATAAATTCTTAATATTTTTAAATTTGAAGCCGGAGTTGGTACATTTCTTCCGACTCCACCAAAACGGACTTCGACTGGCTGTTAGGTCACGTCAGACAGCAGAATGATACTAAACTGCTGTCTAGATCAACTTAGTGATAATGTGGAATTTCCCCAAAAGCTTGTTTAGGAACAGGGTCTGCTACCTATAGTTTTTCTAAATGACCAGAGAAAATGGCACAATTTTGCTATGCGCTTCTTTAGATTATAACTCGGCAGGTGAATAAAGTTCATCTTTGAATTTTACCCTCTTTTTAAAGGACAGATAGGGCTTTGTTTTAATGCCATTTGTCAGTATACATCATTTTTATATTTTTTCTATAAAGTGGGCAAAATTGGGAAAAAATGCAAGAATTTAGCAAATGCGTCAGTTTATACCAGCATTTTTCACACATAGTATAGACCACAGACAAAGTTCATCTCCTTTCACATTCTTCCACTTCTCCTGAGCACGGGGATACCAAATATGTGTGTCTGATTTATCACATAGAGATGTAGGAGGGCGGACGATAGAAGAAGCTTATTTCACAAATCGCCTTTTTTCAAAGCTGGTTTTACAAAACTCAACAGAGTTTCTTGAAGCAGAAATCCCAAAATATTCATCTAGGGGTATAATGGGAATTTATTTTTTGGGGTTTTCTAAAATAAGAAATTGCAGATTTATGCAAATGGAGCTCTCTAGCAGATGAACTTTAGACAACATGCAAACATGACATCCACCCCCCACCCATTCCCTCCCTCACCCTTGGAGTAAAATCAGGGGAAAAATAAAAACGTAATGTAGGGCAAATATATTTTCAACTACTTAACTAAAATCTAATAATTCAGAACAGTGTGGTATTTTTTAAAACATGAGGGACAGAAATATCGGGAATCTTTGCGGTGCCCGTCTTTTCTGCAGACGCGGCACTTTTTCTGGGGGTTGCTTCTAGTTGGTGTTGGGGGAATGCGAGTGATGAAATGTCTTTCAGTCAGTCGCGTGACATCCTCAGACTGGGGGCATTCTCTGTTGTCCTGAACGTCAAATATGAGGCCTTCGATAATTTTCTCCTGGAAATCCAGGTGTGTGCCTCTGCCTGTTTTTTTTTTATAGAGCACAAATGAATTGTGGATTGCCACCTGTGAGGCTGGGTTCACACACCCTATTTATGGACGTAATTCGGGCGTTTTACCCTCGAATTACGTCCGAAAATACGGCTCCAATGCGCCGGCAAACATCTGCCCATTCATTTGAATGGGCTTTACGATGTTCTGTGCCGACGGTCATTTTTTTTTACGCGCCGCTGTCAAAAGACGGCGCGTAAAAAAGACGCCCGCGTCAAAGAAGTGTCTGTCACTTCTTGGGACGTAATTGGAGCCGTTTTCCATTGGCTCCATAGAAAAACAGCTCCAATTACGTCCGTAATGGACGCTGCAAAAAACGCCTGCACATGCCATTACATCTGAATTTCAGGAGCCGTTTTCTCCTGAAAACAGCTCCGTAATTTCAGCCGTAATCGACGCTGCCATGTGAACATACCCCAACAGATAAATGGCCACTTTTTTGTACCAGGTTTTAGTTTTGCGTTTTACTAAATAGGGCTGTAAAACCTGGTCGCTTAAATCCACCCCCCCATGTACTTGTTATATTCGGACACGCTCACTGGTTTGTGCTTGTCCGATGATGCCCCCCTTTCCCTCACTGCCACTGTTCCTGCGGTATGTATTGTGCTTAGCACATACACATCTTTGTGATCCCTGTGCTTGACTGCCAGCAATTCTTCAGATGCATAAGCACAGGAGTCCCCCTTTACCATGCGCTTCCCCACTAATTGCTGCAGAAAACCAATTTGTTTTTTGCGCATGGTACCACATGCCCCAGTCCTTGCAGCATGCAAATGCCTAAACAGGGGCACACTGGAATAAAAATTATCGCAGTACAGGTGGTACCCCTTGTGAAGCAGAGGCTGCATTATCTCCCACACTATCTTACTGCTGGTGGAAAGATCAGGGGGGCATCCAGGAACATTTATTGAGCGGACCCGCCCTTCATAAATCCTGAAGGCGGTGGTATATCCTGACCCGCTTTCACACAATTTGTAAAGCTTAACGCCATATCTTGCCCTTTTGGAAGGTAGATATTGGCGAAAGCTAAGTTTTCCATGAAAGTTGAGGAGGGATTCGTCCACACTTACATTCTGCTCAGGGGTGTAGAGTTGCAGAAATAAATTATTGAGGGAATTTATCAGTGGTCTTATTTTGAACAACCGATCACAGTTTGCATCGTTACTTGGGGGGGGTCTGTGCGTTGTCATTGAAGTGGAGGAACCTCATTATTGTTTCATAACGAGACCTAGGCATTACTGCAGAATACACTGGGGTGACTTTGGTGAGTCTGGTTGACCAGTAAGACCTAATGGAGGGCTTTTTTACAATACCCATATTTAATAATTATAATAATAATAGTCTATTTATATAGCGCCAACATATTATGCAGCACTTTACAATTTAGAGGGAACATAAACAGACAATATAAGACATTACATAGTGACAAAGCTAATTTACAATTCAGACAGGAGGATTCAGGACCCTGCCCGCAAGAGCTTACAATCTATGAGGAAATAAGGGAGACACAAAGTGTAAAAGCGTATGTTCAGTATAATGGTCCAGCCATCTTTTATACACATGGGGTAGTACACATAAAGCTGCATGAGCCGGTCACCAGCCAGTATCTGTGTATGACAGACATGAAGTGTATTACGGTATGTGCACACGACCTCTTTTCAGACGTAATGGAGGCGTTTTACGCCTCGAATTACGCCTGAAAAGACGGCTCCAATACGTCAGCAAACCATCTGCTCATTGCTTGCAATGGGTCTTACAATGTTCTGTGCAGACGAGCTGTCATTTTACACGTCGCTGTCAAAATACGGTGCGTAAAATGACGGCTCGTCAAAAGAAGTGCAGGACACTTCTTGGGACGTTTTTGGAGCCGTTTTCTCAGACTATTGAACGCAGCTCCAAAAACGGCCGTAAAAAATGTCGCGAAAAACGCGAGTTGCTCAAAAAACGTCTGAAAATCAGGAGCTGTTTTCCCTTGAAAACAGCTCGGTATTTTCAGACGTATTTTGTTAATCGTGTGAACATACCCTAAGGGTGTAAGGAGTGTGAGGGAATCTTATTCTGATGACTAATCTATAAGGGGGCCATGGAAAGGAGTCAGATTAGGGAATGTTATAGGCCTGTCTAAAAAGATGTGTTTTCAGGGCACATTTAAATGTGGATATTGGGAATTAATCTGATTGTCTGGGGTAGCACATTCCAGAGGACAGGTGCAGCACGAGAAAAATCTTGGAGACGGGAGTGGGAGCTTCGAATTATGGAGGATTTTAATCTAAGGTCGTTGGCAGAACGTAGAACACGGGTAGGGTGGTAGACAGAGATGAGGGAGGAGATGTAAGGAGGTGCAGCACTGTGGAGAGCTTTGTGGGTGAAAATAATATGTTTGAATTTAATTCTGAAGGGGATGGGCAACCAGTGTAGTGATTGGCACAGAGAAGGGGCGTTGGTGTACCGTTTGGTTAGAAAGAGGAGCCTGGCTGCTGCATTAAGGATAGATTGGAGAGGGGAGAGTTTGGTGAGGGGGAAGACCGACTAATAATGAGTTACAGTAGTCAAGACGAGAGTGAATCAGAGCAACAATGAGAGTTTTGGCGGTTTCCTCAGTAAGAAAAGGGTGGATTCTGGAGATGTTTTTGAGGTGAAAATGACAGGAGCGTGAAAGTGATTGAATGTGAGGAGTAAAGGTAAGATCTGAGTCAAAAATAACCCCGAGACAGCGGGAGTGCCGCCTACGAGTTATGGTAGTAGGCATCAGGTTTGGGTAGGTTAGTAGATGGTGGGAACACAAGGAGCTCAGTTTTAGAGAGATTCAGTTTCAGATAGAGAGGACATGATGTTAGAGACAGCGGACAGACAATCACTGGTGTTTAGTATTACAGCGGCGGTGATGTCATGGGAAGAGGCATATAATTGGGTGTCATGAGCGTAGAGATGGTACTGGAAGCCAAATCTGCTGATAGTTTGTCCAATCGGGGCTGTGTAGAGAGAAAAGAGGAGCGGACCTAGGACTGATCCCTGAGAAACCCCGATAGCAAGAGGAAGAGGAGAAGAAGTGTAACCAACAAATATTTAAGGTGAGCCTTAATTTTTTTTTAAAATTCCTGCAAATTGGTGGGCGTCCAATCTCTGGCATGGGTGGATGAAGGTTTCTGCCTTATATACTGAGCGGCATATAAATTAGTTTCATGGACAATCATATTTAGGATGTCGTCAGTAATAAATAAATGGAAGTAATCGATTTGGACAAAATTTGCATTGTCCACAGTTATGCCAGGTGTGCAGTAAATCCGTGGATTCTAGGCCCAAAAGATGGAGCAGGTGCCCATACAAGAGCCTGAACTGGAGGGACCAGGCTGTCCCGTGCTACAGCGCTACTAGGCCCTGTGCTTCCATGTTCCGCTGTCTCTACTGCGTCAGGGATAACGTCCCTTGAAGATGAACCTGAAGTGACGCTATCATCGTCACTGCCCAAAACAGGTTCCATCTCTGACGCCATCTCTGATGCGGTCTCAGACTCTGACCACAGCATGGCGTATGCCTCCTCAGCACTAAAAAACTTCCTCGCCATAATGAAACTAACACTAACTAAACAAACAATATTTATTTTTTATAACAGATATATATATATATATATATATACACACACACACACACTAAATGATTAGATATAGATCTACACTACCGCTAACAAAAAAATAAACCACTATTGAGATATATATACCCTACCTGCCTATTCTAATATTCTAGTAAAGATAGAAATCTATCTATCTACCTTTCTATCTATCTATACAATCTATCCATCTATCTTTTGTTCTATCTATACAAAGAACGTATTTATTTTTTTTACTATATTATTCTGGCAGCAGTTCTCTCTATGTCTCTTCTTCTCCTCTCACTGAAACAATGTGTGAGGAGAAGAAGAGGCAGGAGATTTGCTGCTAGAAATGTCAAAATAAATCAAATATGATCGCTGCGATAGGTTTTCCCAGCGATCACATGTTCAGGGACCAACAGATTGGTCACTGATACTCTGCCCAGTGCTGTTGGTAACGGTGTAGCTGTTAGGCTGTGTGCACGCGATTGCGTGCACACTATATTTTACATTGAAATGCATGTGATCGCTGTGATTGGTTGTCACAGCGATCACATGTTCAGGGACTAAACGATTGGCCCCTGACACTCTGCGGTTAGCAATAGCCAGGGCACAGGGCTGTGTGCACGCAATTGCGCGTGCACTCTGAAGTGCCGCCGTAATTAGTCTATACGAAAGACTTCAGAGACCCCGACCTCTGGCCGTAAAAACACAGCCAGCGGTCGGGAATCTGTTAAAGGGGTTTTCCAGGCAATAATAAAAGGATAGCCTGTCCTCAGGACAAACAAAAAATAAATAAATTAAGAAAATACACAGCACCGGACCACAAGTGCACGCCCCTCAATACTGGGCAATCAAAAAATAGACAGGGAGGCAGCACTTCCAAAAAACAGAAAGCTTTAATCACCTGTGCAACGTTTCAGTACAACAGTTCTCATGCTGGAGAAAGGTACTGTTGTACTGAAACGTTGCACCGGTGATTAAAGCGGTCTGTTTTTTGGAAGTGCTGCCTCCCTATTTTTCGATTGTCCTCAGGATACTCCATCAATAGCTGATGGGTCAGGGTCCGACTCCCAGGACCCCCGCCGATCATCGTACAAGCGCTGCTTCCCCTTAATTTCTTCTTATTGTGAATCTTCGACGCGCATTTAGTGGTGATTCACAGGTATTGCAGCCTTTTCTCCCATTCACTTCAATGAGAGAAAGGATGCAATACCTGTGAATCGCCGCTAAATGTGGGTCGACAATTCACAGTGAGCAAGAAGAAATGAAGGGGAAGCAGCGCTCATATGAGCGCTGCGGCCCCTTCAAAACAGCTGATCGACAGGGGTCCCGGGAGTCGAACCCTGACCCATCAGCTATTGATGGCCTATCCTGAGGATAAGGCATCCATTTTTATTGGCTGGAAAACCCCTTTAATAGTTATGCGCTTAGTATCGTTGCCAGAGACTACAGGCAGAAGAGAAGAATATTTAGACACATGCAGAAGTCATAGGACTTCCTAGTGATCTTTCCAAAGCTCTATGATACATACCTGTCCCAGTAATAACAGTGACAAAATCTTCTACTCCTTTGCCTTGACCAAACTTCCTCTCTGCTAGAGCAGCACAATTCCCATCATTATCGACCCATACTGGCAGATGAAGTGTGTTTGACAGAGGAGTTCGCAGGTCAATCGAGCTCCACTCTTGAATCAACTTTGTAGAATGAAGCACCACGCCTTCATGTGGGTTTACACGTCCACCAGTGGAAATACCTATATGTTATAAAGTAGTATTTTGTGAACATATACAGTGTTTTGTATTAGTATAATAATATTTGTATATATATCTAGTGGAATAAAAGCAGAGGAACATACCCACACCAAGTATTCTGCAGTTCAGATTGACTGCTTCTGATGCTGCTTCAACACACATCTTCAAAATCAATTCTATTCTGTCCTCATATGTTTTAGGGTTGGGTTGGACATACTTTTTTATGATCTCCCCCTTAAAAAAAATAAAAAAAAAAGAGTTGGATTTTCATGGCGATTGTTGTTTAAAGCAGACCAAGAATGTCACATTGTATAATTTAGTGCTATAAATGGCTACAATGTCTCACCTACAGAGGATGGTTTTTAATAACATTATGATCATGAGTATCATTTTAACAGTGTTCTGATTAGAATGAATAACCGTTTTGCTAATAAGAATTTGTTCTTATCAAAATAAATCTTGTAAATAAATTGTTATTTTAGATGGCTTCTTGATAATTAACCAGGATGTCCATCTGTTTGGGGCCAAAGCCAGCTCTACATAAAGCATGTGCACCAGGGGGACATTATACAGGTGACAAAAGCCACATGCAAGCAGCCATATTCAGGACTCCGGTCCTGGATAGTGTCTATAGAATTCTTTGTGCCCGTACTGTACATCCTCAGATTTTTAACGGAGGCATGCTCAGATGTATTCTCTTCTAGAAGCAGCATTGCATTCCAGGGGCACCACACAGCGGCACATGGACTGCCTACAGGTCCATATTATGGGCCTATAGAGCAGTGCGTACACCACCGTAAGGGTACATGGAATAGCCATGTGTATAAGCCTTAAAGAGGCTCTGTCACCACATTATAAGTGGCCTATCTTGTACATACTGTGATCGGCGCTGTAATGTAAATTACAGCCGTGTTTTTTATTTAGAAAAACGGTCATTGGTCAAAAAGTAAAACACGCCCAGTTTGGCATTAAGAAAGTCATTAGCATAAAGCTAAAATAGGTCGTAACTCCGTAAAAAATGAACGTTTTTCTAAATAAAAAACACTGCTGTAATCTACATTACAGCGCCGATCACATCATGTACAATATAGGCCACTTATAATGTGGTGACAGAGCCTCTTTAACCCCCATCTCAAAAGGGATGTGCACCACTTTACCTTCCAAATGGAAATATTCATGTAGCGGTTGCCAAAATGACATGCTGTATTATAAAATACTCTACCTTCATGCTGACAATCGCTATCCTAAGATTTGTTCCTCCTAAATCAACAGCCAAAGCACTCAGCGTTTCCAAAATATGATCAATATCTTGAGAGATATTTTCTTTTACTGGAGGAAAGCAAAACTTCTTTTGAAGAGGTTCTGACAAACTGATTGATTTGAGAAACTTTACGATTCTTGGAACAGAGTTGCCATCTCCATATATTTTTGAGCTAGGAAAAAGTAAAGAAATTGTGCTCAGTGGCAAAACCTAAACACAGTACACTGGTGTATTCAGGTGAGAATCACACCTACCAAGGATATCGTTTTCCAAACTGCAGCTGTAGCGCATGAATTATCTTATTCTCGGTGTCTGCATCACGGACATGAAGCACATTTTCACCTGCAAAATCAACAAACCGTTAATAAAAAGACCTGTAAGAACGTGCCATGGACTCTGGTTACCAAAACAGCAAAGACTAATTAAGAGGCAGCAATCTGGATCCCCATCAGACTTAAAGTTGTGTCACATAGTGGCCATTTAGTTATAAAAAAAGTGTCAGTAGGCTGCTAGTACAGCAGACTGAAGTTGAAAGCACACACCAGTAAATAATTTAAAGAGGACCTGTCACTAGGTCATATAACTTGAATTGGTTAACTAACCTGAATAGTGCGGTCTCCCTGATTCCAGTGCTGTTTTTCTTTTTTTTCCCTAGACCTCTCCGTTCCAGAGATATGGCCCACTGTTGTGTTGGCTTTATATATGCGGTCATTAGCCAAAGGGGTGGAGCTAGCTTCCCTGCCTCTGATGCTGACCAATCAGTGCAAAGCAGCTTGAGGGTAGTTCACACCCTATTGGCCAACTACAGCAAATTAGGATGGAGGGAGCCAACATAACAGTGGACTAATCTCTGCATCTTTAGCTCCTCCAAAGTAAAGCCAGGAGAAGCCTTCGGGAACTCAAGATGCTGCAGTTCCCTTTAGCTGCTGGGTTGTAGCAGACCCCCAGTGATGAATTTCTGGCATGTCTCTATGACATATTAGAAATTTTCGATAACTGGAGACACACTTTAATCTCAGAAGCGCAGCAATTACTTAATAATCCAGTAAATAAACGAGCTTTAGCAGGGTTTGAGAAACTGGTTAATTGCAAGTGCGTTGCTGGAGGAAATAAATATTGTGATGTAGATTTAGAATCCTGCGGTCTGCTTCTTTTTTTTTTTGTAGTCACCATGGCAATTGCTAAAAGGATTGTACAGGGTTGCACATGGCTGCTTTATTCTAGAAACCAATCCATGGGTGTCCATGTTTTTTGGAAGAAAGCACCCATGTTTTTCAACAACTCTTTAAATCTCTAGTATAATACATTTTTATGTATATTCACAATAGTCTCACCAGTTTCTCTTCCAGTCTGCCGTGTTCCCAAATTTATGACTGGCGTTCCGAAAGCTCCCGCCTCCCGCACACCACAGCTGCTGTTCCCAATCATACATCCTGCATGCGCAACTAACTGGATGAACTGTTCAAATGGGACATGCTTCACTGCTTTGAAGTTGGGATGGTGCTCCACACCTTTCTTCCTCATCACTCGTACCATTTCTTTACTTCCTGTAACAAGCAGAAATTCAGAATTCACCTACTGAAGAGCTTGACATTTTCTGGAAAACAAATCAATACTGACACAAGGACAATGAATAGTTTGTCTTGAACCCCTTAGTGACCAGCCTATTTTAGACCTGAATGACCAAACCATTTTTTAAGTTTTTCCATCGTCTCATTCAAAGAGCTATAACTTTTTTATTTTTGAGTCGACATTGCTGTAGAAGGTCCTGTCTTTTGCGGGACAAGTTGTATTTTTTAATAGCACCATTTTGGGGTACATAGAATTTATTGATTAACTTTTTTTGGAGGGGAATAGAAAAAAACCCTGCAATTTTGCCACACTTTTTTGCTTCCTAAATCTACGCTGTTTACCATGTGGTATAAAGAACACAATAACTTTATTCAGCGGGTTGTTACGATTGCAACGATACCAAAATTTGTATGTTTTACTACTTTTACACAGTGAAAACACTTTTTTTTTCAAAATTACTTGTTTTTGTGTCTCCATATTTGAAGAGCCATAACTTTATTTTTTCGCCGATGCAATTGTATGAGGGCTTTTTTTTTGCGGGACAACTTGTAGTCTTTGTTGGTACAATTTTAGAGTAGATGCGACTTTTTGATCACTTATATATTTTTTTAAGGCTGGATTCAAAGAAAATAGACATTTTTATATGTTTTTTTATTTCATTTTTTACGACGTTCACCGTGCCAGTTAAATGATGTAATAAGTTTATAGTTAGGGTCGTTACGGACGCGGCGATACCAACGATACCAAATATGTGTAACTTTTTTTTAATAATAAAGCAGTTTGTAAGGGGGAAAAGTGGGTTTTTAATTTATTTTTTTTTACCAGTCCCACTAGGGGACTTCACTATGCGATTATCCGATCGCATTTATAATACACTGCAATACTTCTGTATTGCAGTGTATTATGCCTGTCCGTGTAAAACGGAAAGGCATCTGCTAGGTCATGCCACAGGCATGACCTAGCAGGCATACACTACAGACAGACCTGGGGCCTTTATTAGGCCCCCGGCTGCCATAGAAGACACCGGGTATCGCCGGGTGTCAGTGGGATTAGAGGGAGCTCCGTCCCTCTCTCCAAAACAACTCAGATTCGGCGCTCGCTATTGAGCGCCACATCTGAGGGGTTAAACGTGTGAGATCGATACTAATATCGATCTCACCCGGTCGAGCAGGAATGCCCCCAGCTACCTCTGGCAGCTGAGAAAGGGAGATTTGACAGCTCCCTGCTCTGTTTACTTATTCCGATGCAGCGCCGTAAAAAGGCAATTGCATCGGAATAAAGCCCGTTAGTGGCCGCCGTAAAAACACTATGGGGCGGTCACTAGAGGGTTAAAGGGCTATGTACACCTTTGACATCGTTTTTATTATTATTATTTTTTTTATAAATAAGTGTCCTTCAGTGCGATTGGTGCAACTTCCTAAATACATTTTATTAAAGATTTTCTACTTTTTGAGATACAGCTACTTTGTATTCTGTATATAGAGCAGCTGTATCTTGCGCTGAATCCTGTACCTGTCAGGTCAGCAGCACTGACGGGTTCAGGGACAGTGGGTCCTGCGTGTCGGACAAGCAGGATTGAGCGGTTAACAATCACATCTAAGTTTATAACTTAGATGTGATCGATTACAGGTGGATCCTGCATGTCAGACACGCAGGACCCACGGTTACTGAACCCGTCAGTGCTGCGGAGCCGATTCAGTTTTAAGCAGAGATACAGCTGCTCCATATACAGGATACAAAGCTGTATCTCAAAAAGGAAAACAAAATTCTTAATAAAATGTATTTAGGAATTTGCACCAAATCACACTGATTCAAAACAAATTTATTTAAAAAAAAATAAAAACATGTAAAAATAAGTCGTCAAAAGATGTCCTAGCTTTAAAAAAAAACTAAGTAAATTAAGCGTAAACTATAAAAGAAATAGGTCACATACGCTTTTCACAGCAACTCACCTGCATCAATGTTTGGGAACAGAACCAACGTTTTCTTGTTGAATGAAATGAGAGCGTCTAAGGTAAACTCGTACATTTTGACCGAATGTTTAATGTCTGTAGTAACTGGGTGCTGCAGAGCTACAATATATTCCCCAGGTTTTACATCATCACCTGTGAAGAATAAATCTGTTAGGGCCTGTTCACATCAGCGTTGGCTTTCCGTTCCGGGGTTCCGTCTGAGGTTTCCGTCGGGTGAACCCCGCAACGGAGTGTCAAGCTGAAACCACAGCTTCCGTTTCCGTCACTATTGGTATCAAAGGTGACGGAAACATTGCTAATGGTTTCCGTTCATCACCATTCCGGCAGGATTCCGTTTTTCCGACGGAATCAATAGCGCAGTTGACTCCGCTAGTGATTCCGTTGTTAAAACGGAAACCTGCCGGAATGGTGACGAACGGAAACCATTAGCAATGTTTCCGTCACCTTTGATACCAATGGTGACTGAAACAGAAGCTGTGGTTTCAGTTTGGCTTTCCGTTGCGGGGTTCACCCGACGGAAACCTAAGACAGAACCCCGGAACGGAAAGCCAACGCTGATGTGAACAGGCCCTTAACTGTAAACTGGCAAACGGAATTAAAAAAAAATAAAGAAATAAGAAATCATACAAAAATCAAATGTTAATGTAAAAAAAAAATTATATATATATATATATATATATATATATATATATATATATATTAAAAAAAAAAAAAAAAAAAATGGCGACTTCACACTGCGAACACTAATGCCACCTAAACACTAAATATAAATAAATATGCATTACTGCTAAATCTACTTACAATAGGGAGGTTCTTAGCGCATATTTTGATCAAATTCTGTATACCCCCTTTGTGACCAGCCTATTTTAGGGACCAATGACTGCTATTTTTAGTGTATAAGCAGGGACTCCTAGTATATAGCCACACTGCCCTGTAAATACTACCCCCCCCTTATAGATAGTGCCACCACCCCACTTTAGATAGCACCCCCCTTTCAGATCGCACCACTATCCCCCAACCCCCCTTACAGGTCGCACCGCCACCCTCCCTTGCAGGTCGCACTGCCACCCTCCCTTGCAGGTCGCACCGCCACCCCCTTCTTGTAGATAGCGCCACTGTAGCTCCCACAAGGAGCTGAATCCCCGGTCAGAGCGTCGGCAACCTCTACAAGGAAGGGGTGGCGGTGCTACGAACTACAAGGGGGGGGGGGGTGCGATCTGCAAGGGTGTGGAACTATATGTGGGCTAAGGCTGGGCGACTAATCAAATGAATTCGATTAATTCGTCCTCAATTCTTTAGTGGTGCCGTCCTGCGGAGGAAGCTCCACCCCGCCGCCTCGTCACTTCCTGGTCCGCCCCGTTCTGTCTCTGCTTCCCCATGGAACTGCTGTTCTGTACTGAACAAAATGATACAGCATGGAACAGCAGTTCCGTGGCAAAGCAGAGACTCCTAGTACATAGCCACACTGCCCTGTAGATACCACCCGTTGCAGATCGAATCACCCCCTTGTACCTTGTAGATCGCACCACAACCCTCCCTTATAGATCGCACCACTGTAGATAGCATCCCCCTTGTAGATCGCACCACAACCCCCCCCCCCTTATAGATCACGTTGCTGTAGCTCCCACTAGGAGCTGATCCCCCGGCCAAAGTGTCGGAAACCTCTGGCCGGGGATTCAGCTCCTAGTGGCAGCTACAGCAGCGCAGTCTACAAGCAAAGGTGGTGTGATCTACAAGGTGGGGTACGATCTACATGGGTGTGGGGGTGCTATCTGCAAGGGGGTGTGGCACTGTCTAAATGGGCACTGTGGCACTATATTGTGGGGTGGCAGTATGTGGGCACTGTCACTAAATGTGGGCACTGTGGCACAATCACTATATGTGGGCACTATATCACTACGTCACTATATGTGGGCGCTGGGGCACCATCTACCCTGACAAATGAAATCCATCCTTTTTTTTTTTTTTTTATAACAGCCATGAAAGACGGACTGGAAATGGATAAGAATCTGGAGAGACTGATGCAAAATGGACATGAAAAACGGACCATTGATCAGTTTTTAATGCCCATTTCTTTCACTGTCGTGTGACTTCAGCCTAAATGACTAATGCCAGGAGTCCCATCCACATGTATCGTGATCGGGCCGCGAAATCCGGCTGACACACGGACCATTTTTCACGGTCGTGTGAATCCGGCAATGTCAGGGACCGGCTGAAGTGGTGACTAGGAGAGAGGGATGTTGGTACACGCAGTGCCTCATTGATTATAGATTCTGTTAACCTGTTCCCTGCCAGGGAACACAGACGTTAAATACAATTGGAAAAAATTTATATGATAAAATAAAGTATTTGCAGAGGTTAAAAGTTGTGAAGTTACGTACAATTATTATAGCAATATATGTTAAAAAGTTATTTATATAAAGAAAAAAAATAAATTAATATCGAGATTCAAATAATAAAAATCTAAATATTATTTATTGTCAAAATCACCCAGCCCTATATCCAGCGCTCGTCTGTAGGTCAGTCTCATAGACTTTAAATGGAGTGACAGTGCGCATGCTCCACTGCCGCTATATTCAAATGCAGTGAGAAGTAATGGACCCGGGTTCTAGCGATTGTGGGGCAGGGGGGTGGTCCCAGCAATCATGCATGCATTTTATGGGAAAAGCCATGTATTTATTTATTTTCAGTTACTTATATAGCGCCAACATCTTACGCAGCGCTGTACAGAGGTCCTCTTTTACTGTCCCCATTGGGGCTCACAATAAAATGATTCAATGTTTGTAAAAATCTATCGCTTTTCTACATATATCTCACTCCTTTCCAATAGCCGAAGTTCAAAATAAAGCAGCTCTATGTACTTCCTAGTGATGGAACCATTACAACATTATTAGCTAAGTGAGAAATGTTCGAAAATAGAAAAAGGAAAAAAATATTGTAATTGGGATAGTCATTTCCCAGACAGGGAGGGGAAACTACAGGATTTATATTTTTTTGCTCTTGCTTCCAGATCACTTCTTTATAAAACACATGGAATCCTCCCAGCTATGGATGAAGAAGAGATACGACATGCAAGTTTTTCCTTTCGGCTTGTGTTTTTGGTTAAAAAAACTGCATTATTATGGCACACTATGGTGAATTACACATACGGCCCCTTACCTCCAAGAGACTACACATGCTATTCTCTTCCACGAACTGTTGTTTTGGGCAAAATATCATATGAAGGGAACACAGACTGCAACGTATCAGACGAAGGCTCCTCTATTCTTTATGGACGTGCTACATAGCATGCACAAAAGAAAAAGGGCCTGCCATGCAGCACATCACTGCCTACAGGCCTGGTTTATAGCGTACTTTTTTCTATTTAGCCAAAACCAAGAGTAGATCCTAAACAGACGAGAATTATTAAAAAGGAAAGCCTTTAAATTTCTTTTTTGGAACAAATTCCAAATTTTGCAAAAAAAAACAAAACATCTCTGAACTGTGTTTTAAAGTGTATTAAAGTGATTTGACACATAGCAAAGGGTGTGCGCCTATTACACATACCTAGCCATGCTTTGATAACTCCCATGTAGTCCTTGTTTTTCAGATTAAGTAGCTTGTCATAAGAGGGACAGCCAGCCAGAAGGATGCGGTCATGGTCCTCACACATGGCAATAAGGTGCTGTTCTGCACTCAGGGTGCAGCAGACATGGTAATGAGACAGCTTAGTGATGGCATGTCTGATGGAGTCATCAATCGTTCCACTGACCTCACCTCCTTCTATGTGAAGGATTCTTATGTTCATGAGGGCAGCACTTGTAGCCAATGCTAATGCATCAAATCTATCTCCATGGACAATAATGATGTCTGGTTTCAACCGGTTCAAAACATCTGGCAATTTCACTAAAGCAAGTCCCACTGACTCCACCATAGCTGCTTCATCCTCTCCTCTCACAATCGTATGTAACCGTGCTTGGATGTCAAAGTCATCTTGTTCAATCATACGATAGGTATTACTAAATAAAGGAAATAACGGGACAATAAGGTAGTTACATCATAAAAACCCTTACAACCGCATCAATTTGACGAACACAAAACATGCATTAAAGCCGTGGGACTAGGATTAAACCAGGTTATCCACTGCGTCAGTTCTGAGTAGCATGTTCTCTACTGAAAAAATGTTCGGTACGGGACAGTTTTCCCGCGGGGAGGCAGGGACACCTAGCGTCATACATAACTGTGATGCTAGGAGCCCGGCTCCCTGAACGGTGTTCGGTCCGGGAAATGCGGCCCGTATATCACGGACCGAACACAGCCGTGTGAATAAGGCCTTACTGTGCGCGTCTCCATCTACACTACCATCTGTGTTTCTGAATAAAAGCTTCTTCTCTACTGACAAGCAGAGAAGGCATTTTCTATTGGCTGGTGACAGTTGGAGAGTTGAACAGAGCATGTGCGTTCTTCCTTATTCAGCTCAGTAAGAGGACGTGCACATTACTATACAGATTGAACACCAGGGGGCACCATTATAATGAAGTAAAGGGAATATCATGCAACTGGAGCATTTTTGTAACAAGGTAAATTACAAGGTAATTTATAAGGTAATAACTAAATAAAGCACGTAACAAATTATTTTTTTTTGCAAAAAAAAACCTTTTGTTGCTTTATCAAAAAAAAATTGCTTAACATCAGTAAAATGTAAATAAGTTATAATCCAACTTCACCAATAGTGCCAAAGCCTATGAAAGTTCTAGAAGGATTATGGATCTTGTGGGGGAGAATGAGAAGGGAAGATTGGCGTCTTGCTATGCCGGTGTGAAGTTTCGTCGGTCCACCCCCTTTCTCAAGCATGCGTAGTGAATCCTACCACCAGTTTAAATAGTCGCAAAGTTACGCTATACGTTACTTCTAAAAATACAAAAAAAAAATGTAAATAAAAATTACAGCATCATTATGAACGACCGCGAATGAATAGGGACGTAACATTAATTTATTTTGTTCTAATATTTCTATTTTTGATTCATATGACATTCTTATATTGTGAACGTCCATTATATTCCTATGTCAATCAAAAAGGTGTGTGTTCAGAAGTGGACTAAAAGCATTTTCATTACGGAAAAATTATCTTCTGTTCATTCACTTTGCATTTTGTTAATTGAAAAAAAATCAAAACTACGAAAACACTTTGATTTTTGAAAACATTCTTACTTTGCAGTATTTTTTTCCACAACTGCCTAAAACTTTTGCACAGTACTGTACTTCTCCATATGGGCATTTTGGCATTAATTCCCTTTTTTGCAATTACAATTAAAGTATCCTTTCATGGCAATCTCATTACATTTTGTTGGATGGTTAAATGAGTTGCCTTTAATAATAGAATTTCAGTTTTGACAGGAGAGACGGGGAAAAGTGCAATTTTTCGGGGTATTAACCCCTTCACGCACCAGAACGTGCCGGTACGTTGTGGAGCAGGGGAAGAAGTATGGAGCACGCTCCATACGCTGCGGGTGTCATCTGTGTTTTACAGCGGATACCCAGTACTAATGACCAGGAACAGCGATCGCGCTGTTCCTGGCCGTTTAACCCCTCAAATGCGGAGGTCAATCGTGACCGCAGCATCTGAGGTGTTAGAAAGAGGGGGGTACCCCATCAGACAGCTCATCGCCCCCCGCAACACAATTGGGGTTGCCGATGGTTCTGGCAGCCCAGGGGCCTAATGAAGGCCCCCAGGACTGCCTTCACACATGCAGGGCTTAACAGAAGCCTGTAAAAATGACAATATACTGCAATACAATAGTATAGAAGTATATTTTACCAGCTATCTAACGATCGCTGCTTCAAGTCCTCTAGGCGGACTAATACAATGTGTAAAAAAAAAAAAAAAAGTGACTGTTTTTCGGAATGAAAAAAATTAAAAGTAAAAAAAAACCAAAAAAACAACAGCTTTTCCCATTTTTCCTCTAAAGTATTGTAAAAAAATAAGACAAAAGTTAACAAAATTGGTGTCGCTGCGTCCGTAAAAGTCTGAATTACAATATAGATTTAACGCGCACTGTGAACGCTGTTAAAAAATAAATACTGCCAAAAATCGCTATTTTTTAGTCAACTTAAAAAAAGTAATCAAAAAGTCGTGTATACCAAAAAATGATACCATTAAAAACTTGGACTCGTCCCGCAAGTAGTAAGCCCTCACACCGCTCAATCCACAGAAAAATAAAAATAAAAGTTATGGCTCTCAGAGTGTGGTGAACCAAAACTATTTTTTGTTTTTAAAAGTAGTAAAATATATTTAAAAAAAACTATTTAAATTTGGTATCACCATAATCGTATTGAGCCACAGAATAAAGTTAAGTTGACGTTTTTACCACATGTCGAAAGATGTAAAAACGAAACCCCCAAAAAAATGTGAGGAATCGCAGTTTTTTCTCATTTCAGCCCGCAAAGTGGATATTTTTATCTCCACATTTAAAAATGGATTAAGGGGGTTTTCCCACCAGGAACATTTCTGTCAGATAGAAGTGGGTCCCACCTCTGTGACCCACAGTTATCTCTAGAACGGGGCCCCCTAAACCCCGTTCTACCTTCTGCTCTCGCTGCCTCCCGGCCACTTCCTGACTTTATGGTCGGGATTTACAAAAAAACAGTATAGCTCGCTGAGCTACGCTGTTTTCGCAAGTCCCATAGTAGTGAGTGGCATATCCTGTGGATATGTCAAATGTTCCTGGTGGGAAAACCCCTTTAAAACTACAATTGGGAGATGCTAAAGAGCGACCCAAAATATGGCTCTATTTATCAAACCAGACCTAATTTTGTTTACCGTTAAGGCAAATCTCTGTCTAACCAACGAATATCAAACAAGCTCACTATAACACCCTGAAAAATTGCATCTTTCACTGTCTAAGCTGTAAAAATGGTATACAATTATAAAAGGAAATACGTTTAACCATCTAACAAAAGATACTGAGATTGCCCTGAAAGGATACTTTAATTGTAATTGCAAACATGGGACTTATATGTTAAAACGCGGAATGTGGAAGAGCATATGTGGGCCAAACCGCACGTTTAATTAAAACACGTCTGAACTCAGCAATTAGAACATACGAACAAACAATTAATGAGCAGCAAACCAAAGAAAAAGATAAACTAGAAAAACCATCAGAAAAATATATGGTGAAACTACAGTTGCCAAACATTTTCATGAAGTGAAACATAATATGGTGCATCCTCGAAGAAATCGAGGGCAACGACGATGAACAGGTTAAAATAAGACAAAGAGAGGTGTATTGGATTTAAACCTAAGTCTACCAACCACAAGGGTATGTTCAGACAGGGCTGATACGTTGCGTAAAAGGACACCGCATATCCGCAGCAGGGAATTCTGGCCGAAAAAACGCACTAAATTGCAGTGTAGTTTTTCGGCCAGAGTGTCCGCTGCGGAAAATAGCAGGAAAAAAGGTCATCCTTACCTGTAGCCATGGCGACGCGTCCCTCTGTCGTCCTGCAGCCCAGCCTCCTGGGATGACGTTTCATCCCATGTGAACGCTGCCGTCTATGATTGGCTGCAGCCGTCACATGGGATGAAAACTCATCCCTGGAGGCCGGGCTAGACGCAGGAGCACAGAGTGCTGGGTAAGTATAATCTTATTTATTTTCTGAGTTGCGTTTTTTGTGGCGTAATCGCAGCTTTTCCGCCGCAAAAATCGCAACATCTGCTATTTGTTGTGGGTTTTACCTCCCCATTAAATACAATAAGTAAAACTTGCAACATAAAAGCAGCGATTCTGCAGCATAAATGGACTGCGGATTAAGAAAAAATAACGCACCGCAGGTCAATTTTTGAACGGTTGTTTGGTGGGGTTTTTACGCAGCATGTGGATGGGACTTATTCAAATCTCAACCACTCGGCTGCTACTGAATTACAATGCAGATTTTTCAAAATTAAATCTGCTGCGGAAAATCCAGTGTTTATACTGCGTGTGAACCCGACCTAAATGTTTAAACAAATTGTGTAATATTAACATCTTCCATGATCATATTTTCCGCAATGAAAATGCTCCACTCCTGAACACACACCTTTTTGATTGACATCGTAATATAAAGAACATTCACAATATAACAATATGTAATATGAATCAAAGATAGAAATAAATATTATATCACAACAAAATAAATTAATGTTATGTCCCTATTCATTCACTGTCTATTATAATGTATACTGTAATGTATAACGTAACTTACGACTATTTCAACTGGTGGTGGGATTCACTACACATGCCTGAGAAAGGGGGCGAACCCGCAAAACTGGGCACCGGCGTAGCAAGACGCCAATCTTCCCTTCTCGTGGAATTTCCCACAAAATCCATAATCCATGGAAAAAAAAACATCTGGAACTTTTATGGACTTTGGCACTATGGGTGAAGTTGATGTCTAACCAATTTACATTTTACTGAGGTTTAGCAAATCTTTTTTGATTAAGCAAGAATAGAGTTTTTTGCAAAGAAAATGAAAAGGGTTACATCCTGGTGGGTGAAGGGGTTAATATTGGAAATATTGGCTAAAAGAACAAATTGATCAAAGAACAACTACATTCAAAGAACATTTACAGTCCGAACATTTTAAAAGCACATCTGTGACCTATAGAAGATGTCCTGACAAATAGAATTTAGTGGATGCACCCACGATGTGGCACCCAATTCTTCATTTGGAGCGCTTATCATAGTGCACATGGCAGAATTAGATCTGTGTAGAATAAGAAAAGGAGTCCACCCAGGAGAAAGTTACCTCCTCATGAGTAATTATGGGATTGGTTGAGAGAGAGCATGGGCGTTTTAATTAGAATGTAATACGCCAAAACCTGCATCCATCCTTACGGTCTTTACGGGGTACACTGATTAACTTCTATTTGTACGGGCATCTAATTGAAGCCTTATCGGAGTCTGGCGGACGCCCCATAAACACACACTTGCTTTATGGAACGTGCAAATAAAAATTACAGGGCCAATAGGTTTTTGATGTTGTTCTGTTGCATTCAAAGGATAAAAAGGAAAACATTCACTAATTCAAAATGGGATTGTACTGGCACCTAAGTCTGAATGTTCCCCTGTATGCTACAAAGCCTTGTATAGCTCTGTACTTACACGGTTATCTTTTCTTCTGTGCATTTATCATGTTTTCCAGACAGAAAACTATGCAAAGTACGCACAAGGCCACATTCAGACGAACGGAGCCAACTTCGGACTTGAAAAATAGCCATTTTTCACGTCCAAGGTGCACCCGTGTGGGGCACGTTGTCACGGATCCCCCATAGACTAGAGTCTATGGAAGGATGCGTGAAGCGCAAAAATATAGGACATAGTCACACGCTCCGTTAAAACAATGGTCATATGAACGGCCCCATTAAAGAACATGAGTCCGTGTGATGGCCGTATCACATGGACCACATATACGCTCGTCTGAATGAGCTCTAAGATGGGGGTGACTTTTTACATATACAATGTAAGGGCTCATTCACCACCTATAAAAAGACGTTTTCCGTAATCTGATGGTATCTGTTCCCAGTTAGGTTTATAGAAATACAAGGGGAAAGGTGGTTGAAGCCAGTGTACAAGTCCTACAGCAAAATAAATAATGTCCATCAAGAAAAAACAAAAACAGAGGAAAACACATCTTACCCATAGTCATCGATCAGATGGGATCCTATAACCACTACACTGAGTTCAAAGTAATCCGATTCTGCTTTGATTCCAAACATAATAGGAGCCAGCTTGGAATAATCTGCCCTGTTACAGGTTGCCACACATACTCGGAGTTTTCTTTGGTTTGTGTTCTTCTCCATGACAACTTTCCGCCTCGACAAGTTTTCAAAGTAAAGTGCCTACAAAACAGAGAAAAGAGAATGTAAAAACAGGTTTCTTTTAGTAGAGAATAAATTTTAAACCTGAATCTGGGTTTTTAAAACGAGATTTGTTTTTTTAAATCAAAAATGGTGTTTTGGACCAGAATTGCAGCCAACAGAGGCGCATTGATGGAGTGTGAAAAAAGGGAGTACATGAGAGGAGGGCTGGGTTGCAAACAAAACAAAAAAAACAACCACGCATTTATTTAACCCCTTAGTGACCAGCCCATTTTAGGCCCTAATGACCAAGCTATTTTATTCGTTTTTCTATAGTCGCATTCAAAGAGCTATAACGTTCTTATTTTTTCGTCTACATAGCTGTATGAGGACTTGTTTTTTGCGGGATTAGTTGTGCTTTTTAATAGCACCATTTTTGGGTACACATAATTTTTATATTAACTTCTATTAACCTTTTTGGGGGGGGGGATTATAAAAAAAAACATGAAATTCCGCCATTGTTCTATGCGTTTTTAAATTGACGCCGTTCACTATGCGACGTAAATAACATGTTACCTTTATTCTATGGGTCGGTACGATTACGGCGATACCACATATGTGGAGGTTTTTTTATGTTTTACGACTTTTGCACAATAAAAACACTTTTGAACTAAAATTATTTGTTTTTGCATCGTCGCTTTCCAAGAGCCGTAATTTTTTTATTTTTCCATCAATGTAGTGATTTTTTGGGCTGGTTTTCTGCGGGACAAGACGTAGTTTTGAATGGTACTGTTTTGGGGTGCATGGGACTTATTGATTCATTTTTATTATGACTTTTTTGGGGGGCAATGGAAAAAAATTGCAATTTCGCCATGGTTTTCTGCGTTTTTTTTTTACGGTGTTCACTTTGCGGTTTAAATTACATATTAACTTTATTAATGGAGTCATTACGGTCGCGGCGATACGACATATGTGTACTTTTTTTTTTTTTTTTTTATACTTTTACTAAATAAAACCACTTTTTATGGAAAAAAATGGATTTATTTTTTTACTGTACTTTTTATTAATAATCTTTATTTCACTTTGATGACTTATTTTATTAGTCCCACTAGGGGACTTTACTGTGCGATATTCCGATCGCTGCTATAATGCTCTGGTATACTTCGTATACCAGAGCATTATTGCCTGTCAGTGTAAATCTGACAGGCAATCTGTGAGGCTTTATTCAGACGAACGTGAAAAACGTCCGTGCAACGCGCGTGATTTGCACGGACCTATATGTGTCTATGGGGCCGTGCAGACATGTCCGTGATTTTTGCTCAGCGTGAGTCCGCTGAAAAAAAGTCACGACATGTCCGTTCTTTGGGCGTTTTGCACGCATCACGCACCCATTGAAGTCAATGGGTGCGTGAAAACCACGCATGCCGCACGGAAGCACTTCCGTGCGAACTGCGTGATTCGCGCAAGAGCTGTCAAAAGGATGAATGTAAACAGAAAAGCACCACGTGCTTTTCTATTTACAAACATCCAAACGGAGTGTCTTTGAGAAGAGCGAACCCGGACAACCGAACCGAACCTCACCGGGTTCGGCCGAACTCGGCAAAAAAAATTCCGGTACGCGACGTCCGGATATAGTCACTGTCCAGGGTGCAGAAAGAGTTAAACTGTTTCAGCACCATGGACAGTGACTTCCGATCCCAATATACATGAACGAGTAAAAAAAAAAAAAAAAAAGTTCTAACTTACCGCTAACTCCTCGGCTTCTTCCTCCAGTCTGACCTCCCGGGATGACAATTCCGTCCAAGTGACAGCTGCAGCCAATCACAGGCCAAGCACAGGCTGCAGCGGTCACATGGACTGCAGCGTCATCCAGGGAGGTGAGGCCAGATGTCAAGAGAGGCGCGTCACCAAGGACGCGTCACCAAGGCAACGGCCGGGAAGTTCTCGGTAAGTACGAACCTCTTGTTTTTTTTTTAACAGGTTGCTAGATATGGTGATCGGAATTCACTGGCGAGGGTGTTGAAAGAGTTACTGCCGATCAGTTAACTCTTTCAGCACCTTGGACAGTGACTGACGTCGGCTAGCCTCATCTCTATGATGGCGGCTGCGCGAAAATCACGCAGCCGCGCATCATACACGGATGACACACTGAGCTAGCAAGTGATTTTTGCGCGCGCAAAACGCCGCGTTTTTGCGTCCGCAAAAACGCCACGTTCGTGTGAATCCAGCCTTAGGACGTGCCTCCGGCGCGTCCTAACAGGAATATGTCCAGGGCAGACCTGGGGGCTTTTATCAAGCCCCCGGCTGCCATGACACCCCATCGGAGACCCACGATTTCATTTGCGGGCCGCCGATGGGTGACAGAGGGAGCGCACTCCCTCTGTAAACAAAGTTAAATGCCGCGGTCGCTATTCACGGCGGCATTTAACGGGTTAAACGGCCGCGATCGAAGTAAACTTCGATCGCGGGCGTTGGAGCAGGAGCTCAGCTGTCATCAGACAGCAGAGCCCCGGCTCCTGCCTGCACGGGAGACCCGTGCAGGACTTAGACTAGGCTGACGTGAAAAGGCGTCAGCCTAGCCTAAAGCCCATTAGTGACCGACGTAAAAAGGCGTATTAGTGGTCACTAAGGGGTTAAAAACAGGGTATACTGCCATAGTCCTGAATTAAATAAGGGAACGCAACAATTTCCACATATAAACTTTTCCGGTTTATAATGGAACTGTGACTCATGAGTTTAGAAGTAGTATCAGCGGAGAATGAAGTATTTGTACTTCGGAATCCACACCCAAGATTAAATGTTTATATAAGGTTTAGCCTTGGCACCATCACAATCAAATTCTAGATGTTGCTAAATATTTGACATTATAATGACGCAACTTGGCAGAATGATGCACAGCTCAAGGTAGAACTAATTAAATATGAAATGTGTGATAAGGAGATGGACACAATAATATGGAGCTGTCTAGAGAGGGATGACAGTGGAGTGGAAAAGCACTATTGTGAATAGTTTACTAGCAGTCATGTCCAAGAGAGGGCAGGTGTGCTCGGCTGTTTCCATACCTCCTGTCAATAGCGAGACCCACACAAGTGCAACCAGATTGTCTCATCTTATCCTACTATTTGCAACCAACATAGGCCGGCTTGGATTCCAAAACAGGGGTCAGGGGTCCCCAATAGGAAGATCGCGAGTCATAAATGTGTTTAGTCGGAATACTTCTTTAATGAAACAAAAAGACGGCTAATGAAAGTTTTAGACTATTGATGCAAATAGTGAAGGTGTATATCCAAGATATAATTTATCTATGTCGGATAGACCAACAAAATAAATTACTATGTTTGACAAAACTTTCCTGCTAAATATTTGATGTTTAACAAATTTACAATTAGCCAAACTTTCCACGTGAAAGGTTGGCTAACTGACCAAACAAGCAGTGCTAAAGCAAATAGCAAGGTTCAACAAAGACATGTTGGATCGAAAATGGGTAATACTTCACAACAAAAAGGGAACCAGAACACGACGTAGACAAAAATAGTACGCTCGCTCAACCCTAGTCCTATAGATCCCAATCTTTACCATACAAATGTATACCATGAGTATTTCCTTCATCACATACAAATATAAAAAAAGCTTGCTATAGATTTTATGCTGCGAAATGGCCCCAAAACAAAGATAGTGGGGACTGTGGTCACAGAACATACAGTTCGTTAACATGGACATTGAGCTTATGTAGATAATTTTTTTTTTTTTTCAAAGCGCAACGTGATTAACACTTTCATATATACATCTACGTCAGGAAAGGGTATTTAAAAATGGCGCCCGCTCAGAAGCTTAGCGGGCGCCATAGCCACCGGGTCTCTGCTGTGTTGCTCAGCAGGGTCCCAGCAGCAATACATGCAATCAGAAAAATTTCTGATCGCAAGCATTTAACCCCTCAGGATTTCGGTGTCAGATGTGACCACCGGCATCTGAGGGGTTTTTACTGCCCCTTTGCTTCGGTGCCAGTCACCGACTCCCACGCGGAGAGATCGCGGGAGCAGCAGCTGGGAGCATTGTGAACGCTCCCAGCCCTGCTACAGGAAGATTGCTATTGAGACCTGCCTGAGGCAGGTCTCAATAGCAATGCACTAATTTTGCCATAGACTGCAATATTGCGATATTGCAGTCTATGGCAGAAGCAAACTAATGATCGCAGGTTCAAGCCCCCTAGGGGGGCTAAATAAAAAAATAAAATCTCCCCCTTACCCTAAATCCCATAAAAATACACAATAATAAAAACACACACATTAGGTATGCCTGCGTCCGAAAATACCGGAACTATAAAAATATTTATCCAAAACGGTGAACGTCATAGCAGGAAATAGGCAAAGTGGCCGAATCGCAGGGTTTTTTTGCCACTTCAACACCCAAAAAAAATAGAATAAAAAGTGATCGAAATGCCCGACATCCGCCAAATTGGTATTCATACAAACTACATCTGTCTACGTAGAAAAATATGCCTTACACAGCTCTGTACACAGAAATATAAAAAGTAATTTATTTTTTTTAAAGTTACATTTTTGCCTTGCTATATTGTGACTATATGGCGATGCCAATGTTTTTAAAAAAAAAGTACTAAAACATAACAAAAACTACATAAATTTGGTATTAAAGTGATCGTACTGACCCGCAGAATAAAGGTAAAGTGTCATTTTCAAAGTACATTCAACACTGTAAAAAAGAAACCCATAAGGCCTCATGCACATGACGGTATTTTCTCCCACCCGTAAATACGGGTCCGGTGTCACACGTATTCGACCCATTTTGCACAAGTATTTACGGACCAGTGCCCGTAAATACGGTTCCGGTATCACCAGTATTTCACCCGTATTTACGGGCACGTTTTCGATGCAAAATTGCACTGCAGTAATCGGCAGCCCCTTCTCTCTATCAGTGCAGGATAGAGAGAAGGGGCAGCCCTTTCCGAGGTAAAAGTAAAAGAAATTCATACTTACCCGGCCGTTGTCTTGGTGACGCGTCCCTCTCTTGACATCCAGCCCGACATCCCTGGATGACGCGGCAGTCCATGTGACCGCTGCAGCATGTGATTGGCTGCAGTGGTCACATGGGCTGAAACGTCATCCAGGGGTGTCGGGCCGGATCTCGAGAGGGACGCGTCACCAAGGCAACGGCCGGGAGACCGGACTGGAGGAAGCAGGAAGTTCTCGGTAAGTACGAACGTCTTTTTTTTTACAGGTTGCTCTATATTCTGATCGGAATTCACTGTCCAGGGTGCTGAAAGAGTTACTGCCGATCAGTTAACTCTTTCAGCACCCTGGACAGTGACTATTTACTGACGTCGCCTAGCAACGCTGCCGTAATGACGGGTGCACACATGTAGCCACCCGTCATTACGGCAGCTCCATAGACTTCTATGGGCTGTCCGTGCCGTTATGGCCTGAAATAGGACATGTTCTATCTTTTTCAACGGCACGCGCACCTTCCCGTAAGAAAACAGGAAGGTACCCGTGGCCAATAGAAGTCTACGACCCGTAATAACAGGAGTTTTTATGGTCGTGCGCGTGAGGCCTAAGAAAATGGCCGAACTGCTGGTTTTTTTTTCCAATTTCACCCTATTCTGAATTTTTTTTCCAGCTTCCCAGTACATCGCACATAATATTAAATAGTACCATTAGAAAGTACAACTTGTCCCGTAAAAAGATATGGCTGTGTCAACAAGAAAACAAAAAACTTTTTGAACTCGGGGTGGAAAAAACAAAAGCATAAACACGAAAATTAGTCTGGTCCTGAAAGGGTTAAGGACATATCATACCGGCGTGTACTCAGTATTAAACGCCAGCCTGTTAGAGAGATGCGTCCCCTCTGCTTCCCATAGTGATTGACAGATCTCTACTTATGGAATCTGTCAATCACAAGGACCAGGCTGGCGAAGAGTGAATATAAAAATTAGAGCCAAGGAGAAGTGGAGGAACTCTTGTACTGTTGCCCCTGGCTGGAACTTAATAGTACATTAGGGGACTCCTCCCTCCAGACTAGTTATACAACAGAGTCTGTCAATCCATCATCTCTGCACAGTCTTTGTTGTTGCAGTCATCGGTTTAGTGGCAGAGATATACAATAATTAAATAAATAAATAATATATCTCTGTGTGTGGTGTGTATAAAACGTCTGCTGTAAATGCTGCATTCATTCCAGTGTAGTGCAAATGCTGTCAGATTGTGATCTGCCTAAAATATATATATATATTTTATAGACCAGACACATAAAATGAAAATATAGAGCCTTGAAAAGATGTCGCAGGTTGACTGCTTTCTGATATGTATGCAACATGTAATAGTAGACAAAGGGAACCTGACTGACCAGAAGTTTTTTTTTGTTAGTATTATTATAGCAATTGAAGAGGTTTTACACCACTATACAACCCTACCACTACTCTTTCTCAGAACCTATTTAGAGGTTTTTCTGGAAGACCGTAACAGCAGGTCATCACTAGAAGGGCTCATCCAAACTTTTTGTACGGAACCATAATAGGGCTCCCATAAAGCGGTCCATTGGGTCTTTACTGCACCTCTGTGTGCCTCATATGAAGGTTTTATCTTAAAGAGGCTCTGTCACCACATTATAAGTGGCCTATGTTGTACATGATGTGATCGGCGCTGTAATGTAAATTACAGCAGTGTTTTTTATTTAGAAAAACTATCATTTTTTTACTTATGACCTATATTAGCTTTATGGTAATGACTTTCTTAATGGACAACTGGGCGTGTTTTACTATATGGCCAAGTGGGTGTTGTGGAGAGAAGTGTATGACGCTGACCAGTCAGTGACCAATCAGCTTCATACACTTCTCTCCATTCAGTTACACTGCAGATCGCGATATAGCCATATCACTATGTGCAGTCACATAAACACGCTATAACGCTACTCGTGTCATGACAATGAATATACATTACCTCCAACCAGGACGAGATGTGTATTCATTCTCCTGACCTCTTCTGTAGCGTCCGTTATTTACAGCATAGCAGGCGTAGTCTCGCTGTGAATGACAGCTCACAGCGTAATCTCGCGAGATCTCGCTGTGCTGTAGTCTCAGAGACGCTACAGAAGTGGTCAGGAGAATGAATACACATCACGTCCTAGCTGACGGTAATGTATATTCATTGTCATGACACATGAGTAGCGTTATAGTGTGTTTATGTGACTGCACATAATGATATAGCTATATCGCTATTTGCAGTGTAAATGAATGGAGCGAAGTGTATGACGCTGATTGGTCAGCGTCATACACTCCTCTGTACAACGCCGACTTGGTCATATAGTAAAACACACCCAGTTGTCCATTGAGAAACTCATTAGCATAAAGTTAATATAGGTCATAACTCCGTCAAAAATGATCGTTTTTCTAAATAAAAAAACACTGCTGTAATCTACATTACAGCGCCGATCACATCATGTACAATATAGGCCACTTATAATGTGGTGACAGAGCCTCTTTAAAGGAGCTTATACCAGGATCAATAATGGATAGGTGAGAATTGTCGACTTGATAATTGTCGATAAAAATTGGGGCATGTTCCATCACAGTCTGCATAACTAGGGGAGAATATCCATGTATATACGCCACCTGACAGAATGGGACAGCTCCATGCTAATAATTTAAATGGCCTTCATGCACTTCCATACAGGCTCCATGCACAAGGCTCTGCTGGGTGCATTCGTTTTAGGACTACGTTCGGACACTGGAGTTTGCTGTGAATCTGAGGCACATTCTGCATGTTTTAAATGCAGATGTTGCTGCAGATTTCACCCTTTGCTTTGTAACATAAAAACTTATAAAAGGGCATTTTCTAAAGGCATGACCTAGCAGATGCCTGTCCGTTTTATATGGACAGGCAGTAATACACTGCAATACAAAAGTATTGCAGTGTATTATAATAGCGATCGGATGATCACATATTAAAGTCCCCTAGTGGGACTAGTAAAATAGTCAAAAAAAATAAAAGTTTAACAAAGTTAATAAAAAAGTGAAAAAAAATAAAATGAAAAACCCACTTTTTCCCCTTACAAACTGCTTAAGTATTAAAAAACCAAAATAAAGAAAAAAAAAAAAAAAAGTTACACATATTTGGTATCGCCGCGTCCGTAACGACCCGACTATAAATCTATTACATTATTTAACCCGCACGGTGAACGCCGTAAAAAATAAAAAAAACAATGGAAAAAAATTGCTGTTTTCTGTGAATCCGGACTTTAAAAAAAAATGTGATAAAAAGTGATCAAAAATGGTACCAATAAAAACTAAAAGTCGTCCCGCAAAAAAAAAGCCGTCATACAACTGCATCGGCGGAACAATAAAAAAAGTTATGGCTCTTCAAATATGGAGACACAAAAACCAAATAATTTTGAAAAACAAAAGCGCTTTTACTATGTAAAAGTAGTAAAACATACAAAAACTATACGAATTTGGTATCGTTGCAATCCTAACAACCCGCTCAATAAACTTATTATGTTATTTATACCACATGGTAAACGGCGTAGATTTAGGACGCGAAAAAGAGTGGCAAAATTTCTGTGTTTTTTTCTATTCACCCCCAAAAAAAAGTTAATAAAAAAGTTAATCAATAGATAATATGTATCTCAAAATGGTGCTATTAAAAAATACAACTTGTCCCGCAAAAAACAAGACCTTACACAGCTATGTCGACGCAAAAATAAAAAAGTTATAGCTCTTGGAACGCGATGATAGAAAAACGTCAAAAATACCTTGGTCATTAAAGAGGCTCTGTCACCAGATTTTGCAACCCCTATCTGCTATTGCAGCAGATCGGCGCTGCAATGTAGATTACAGTAACGTTTTTATTTTTAAAAAACGAGCATTTTTGGCCAAGTTATGACCATTTTTGTATTTATGCAAATGAGGCTTGCTAAGGTCCAACTGTGTTTAAAGTAAAAGTCCAACTGGGCGTGTATTATGTGTGTACATCGGGGCGTTTTTACTACTTTTACTAGCTGGGCGTTCTGACGAGAAGTATCATCCACTTCTCTTCAGAACGCCCAGCTTCTGGCAGTGCAGACATACAGCGTGTTCTCGAGAGATCACGCTGTGACGTCACTTCCTGCCCCAGGTCCTGCATCGTGTCGGACGAGCGAGGACACATCGGCACCAGAGGCTACAGTTGATTCTGCAGCAGCATCAGCGTTTGCAGGTAAGTAGCTACATCGACTTACCTGCAAACGCCGATGCTGCTGCAGAATCAACTGTAGCCTCTGGTGCCAATGTGTCCTCGCTCGTCCGACACGATGCAGGACCTGGGGCAGGAAGTGAGTGACGTCACAGCGTGATCTCTCGAGAACACGCTGTGTGTCTGCACTGCCAGAAGCTGGGTGTTAACGAACAGAAGTGGATGATGCTGATTCGTCAGCATCATACACTCCCATTCCTAACGCCCAGCTAGTAAAAGTAGTAAACACGCCCCGATGTACACACATAATACACGCCCAGTTGTACGTTTACTGTAAACACGCTCAGTTGTACTTTTGCAAGCCTCATTTGCATAAATACAAAAATGGTCATAACTTGGCCAAAAATGCTCGTTTTTTAAAAATAAAAACGTTACTGTAATCTACATTGCAGCGCCTATCTGCTGCAATAGCAGATAGGGGTTGCAAAATCTGGTGACAGAGCCTCTTTAAGGTTTAAAATAGGCTGGTCATTAAGGGGTTAAACTTATAAGGATTAAGACTTACAGACACCTTAACATATTGGAGACATACATAGCAACCACGATGATGCTAAACACTAAGCCAACATGCGATTTTACCACAAATCGTCAGTTTTAAACCCCTTAGGGTATGTTCACACGAGGTCATTACGTCCGTAATTGACGGACGTATTTCGGCCGCAAGTATCGGACCTAAGTCAGTGCAGGGAGCCTTATGTACGACGCTAGGAGTCCCTGCCGGACAACTGTCCCGTACTGAAAACATGATTACAGTACGGGACAGTTGTCCGGCAGCGAGGCAGGGACTCCTAGCGTCGTACATAACTATGATGCTAGGAGCCCGGCTCCCTGCACGGTGTTCGGTCCGATACTTCCGGCCGAAATAAGTCCGTCAATTACGGACGTAATGACCTCGTGTGAACATACCCTTAAGGACACAGCCTGTTTTCGCCTAATGGCCCAGGCCATTTTTTTCAAATCTGACAAGTGTCCCTTTATGTAATAACTTTGGAATGTTTTTATTTTTTCATGCGATTCTGAGATTGTTTTCTCGTGACACATTGTACTTTAAAGAGGCTCTGTCACCACATTAGAAGTGCCCTATCTCCTACATAAGGAGATCGGCACTATAATGTAGGTGACAGTAATGCTTTTTATTTAAAAAAAAACGATCTGTTTTCACCACTTTATTAGAGATTTTAGATTTATGCTAATGAGTTGCTTAATGCCCAAGTGGGCGTGTTTTTACTTTAGACCAAGTGGGCGTTGTACAATCAGCCTCATGCACTCCTCTCCATTCATTTACACAGCGCATAGGGATCCTGCTAGATCCTTATGTGCTGTCTTATACTAACACATTAACAATACTGAAGTGTTTAGACAGTGAATAGACATTCCACGGGATGTCTATTCACAATTATATATTAGAAACCGGCTATAAAAATCACCCCATTTTAAAAACTGCACCCTTCAAAGTATTCAAAACAGCATTTAGAAAGTTTCTTAACCCTTTAGGCGTTTCTCCTTCACTTTGCTTTAATTCCTGTGAAATTTACAAATTTCATTTTTTTTTGGGCAGAACATCTTTATTAATTCATTTTTTTCCTGTAACACAGAAGGTTTTACCAGAGAAACGCAACTCAATATTTATTCCCCAGATTCTGCAGTTTTTAGAAATATCACACATGTGGCTCTAGTGTGATAATGGACTGAAAAACCGGCCACTTAGACGCAAAGGAGCACCTAGTGGATTTTGGGGCCTCTATTTTATTAGAATATATTTTAGGCACCATGTCAGGTTTGAAGAGGTCTTGTGGTGCCAAAACAGTGCAAATACCCCCAAAAAGACAGCATTTGGGAAACTACAGTCCTCAAGGAATTTATCGAGGGGTATAGTGAGCATTTAGACCCCCCCCCCCCCCACAGGTTTTCTTGCTGAATTTAATGGAATTAGGCCGTGAAAATGAATATCAACATTTCTACAAGGGTTAAAGGAGATAAAGCCACCCAACATTTGTAAAGCAATCTCTTCAGAGTACGGTAATACCCCACATGTGATCAGAAAACTGGTGTTTGGATACACGGCAGGGTTTAAAAAGGCAGGAGCGCTCGCTACTTAGCATGCAGATTTTGCTGGAGTGGTTTTTGGGCACCATGTCACATTTTTAAAACCCCCTGTGGGACCAAAACAGTGGAAACCCCCCAAAAGTTACCCCATTTGGGAAACTACACCCCTGAAGGAATTTATAGAGGGGTATAATGAGAATTTTGACCCCACAGGCTTTTTGCTGAATTTAGGGGAATTATGGCGTGAAATAAAAAATCTATTTTTTTTTTCTGATAAGACATGGAAACGTAATTTCTACATGGAATAAGGGAGAAAAAAAAAGCACCCCAACATATGTAAAGCAATTTCTCCAGATTACGGGAATACCCGACATGTGGTCATAAACTGCTGTTTGGACACACGGCAAGGCTCAGAAAGTCAGAAGTGCTATTTGGCATGCAGATCTTGCGGGATTGGTTTTCGGGTGCAATGTTGCATTTGCAAATACCGGAGGTACCAGGAGTACAGTGGAAGCCCCCAAGAAGTGACCCCATTTTCAAAACTACACCTCTCAAGGCATTTATAATTTGCCTGGACATTTGAGAGGGCTCAGAAGTGATTTTCAGAGCATTGACCAATTGCAGGGCTCTGGGGGTCAAATATTAAAACAAACCCCCAAGTAGTGACCCCCTACTTTGGAAACTACACCAGTTAGGGCATTTTAAGGGGTGTAGTGAGCATTTTCACCCCGCGGGTATTTTATCCTTAGAAATGAATGCGCAGCGGATGGTGCAAAGTGAAAACTGCAATTTTCCACGGATATGCCATTTTAGTGCACAATATGTTGTGCCCAGTTTTTGCCACTGAAGACAAATAAACTGTTAAGCAGGTTTTCCTGGGTATGGCGTATGGGTATGGCGACCCCATATATGTGGACGTAAACTGCTGTTTGGGCACACTGTAGGGTTCAGAAGGCAGGGAGCGCCATTTGGAGCATGGATTTTGCTTGGTAGCAGTTCTGTTTGGGGGTTTTACTGGTATTTCAGTTTATAATGTGGGGGCATACGTGAGCTGGGCAGAGTACATCAGGGCATAATAAAAGGCTATAATAATGCGGTAAATAAATAATAATCCGCAGATGTGTGCCCGGTGTCGCACTGCTAAATGTTGCCCAGTTTTATCTGCTTTTGAAACGCTCTTCACATTTTGCATCACCATATTCTGAGAGCCACAACTTATTTATTTTTTCCAGCCACTAGCCAGGATAAAGGAGGGGGCATTGTGCGAGCACACTAGAGCGTGTGTGTCTACACCAAATTTGCAGCATAAAGCAATGAGGTTGCTTTACCACATTGCAATGCTGCAATTTTGGGAATTCCCTCTAATGACCAGCACATGGAAATGTTATAAAATTAGAATCTAATTTATAATATTTGCTGACTTGTGAAAAAAAATTACAAAAATTAGAACAATGTGTAATCATTGACTAACAGTTTAACTCCTTAACGCCAAAGGACGGATATATCCGTCCTCTGCAGCTGCTAGTTCGCACAGGACGACGGATATATCCGTCCTGTGATGGCGCGGGTACTGACAGTGTACCCACGCGATCAGCGGCAGGAGCACGGCTGTTATACACAGCCTGGCTCCTGCTGCAACTGCCAGAATCTAAGTGCGCTCCGATTCCGGCAGTTTAACCCATTAAATGCCGCTGTCAATAGTGACAGCGGCATCTAATGTGTTTGACAAAAGGGAGCTCCCTCTGTCACCCGATCGCCGCCCCCGCAAACAAATCGCGGGTCGCCGTCGGGGGTTTCAATGACAGCCGGGGGCCTAACAAAGACCCCCAGGTCTGTCTTCAGCAAATGCCTGTTAGGCGATGCCGGAGGCATGACCTAACAGATTGCCTGTCAGATTTACACTGACAGGCAATAATGCTTTGGTATACTAAGTATACCAAAGAATTATATATGCGATCAACAGATCCCATAGTGAAGTCCCCTGGTGGGACTTAAAAAAAAAATGTCAATCAGTTAAATAAAGTTTGTGAAAAAAATAAAAATAAAATGGACAGACAAAATCAAATAAAACTGCCCAAAAAGTGGTTTTATTTAGTAAAAGTGTCAAAACAAATAACACATACACATATATGGTATCCCCGCGATCGTAACAACTTGACTAACACATTAATTAATCCGCCGGATGAACGGCGTCCAAAAAAAAAACGCAAAAATCAACGGCAAAATTCTCTCTTTTCTCCCATTCCCCCCATAAAAAATAAAATAAAAGTTAATCTAGAAGTCCTATGTACCCCAAAACAGTACTAATGAAAACTACACATTGGCCCGCAAAAATCAAGCCCACATACGGCCACATCGACGGAAAAATAAAAAAATTACGCCTTTTGGAATGCGGCGATGCAAAAACAAGTAATTTTTTTCTAAAAGTGTTTTTATTGTGCAAACGTAGGAAAACATATAAAACCTTTACATATTTGGTATCCCCGTAATCGTGCCGACCCATAGAATAAAGTTAACATGTTATTTACGCTGCTTAGTAAACGGCGTAAATTTATAACGTGAAAATTAATGCTGGAATAGCTGCTTATTTTCAATTCTCCCCTAAAATAAAGTTAATAAAAGTTAATCAATATATTCTAAGCATCTAAAAATGGTACAATTACAAAATACAACTCGTCCCCCAAAAAACAAGCCCTTATACGGCTATAAAATAAAAAGTTACGACTCTTGGAATGCGACTGTGAAAAAACAAAAAATAATCCTTGGTTATTAACGTGCAAAATGGCCAGGTCATTAAGGGGTTAAAGAGGCTCTGTCACCAGATTTTGCAACCCCTATCTCCTATTGCAGCAGATCGGCGCTGCAATGTAGATAAGAGTAACGTTTGTTTTTTTTTTAAAACGAGCATTTTTGGCCAAGTTATGACCATTTTAATTATGTAAATGAGGCTTTCTAAAGTACAACTGGGCGTGTTTAAAGTAAAAGTACAAAAAAAAAAATTCTAGCGACACATTCCCTTTAACTAATAAAAACAACAAAATCGCCCTGTTTCCCTGATCAACTCCTTTATAAATTAGAAAAAAAAAATGAAAACATGAAAAAAAAACTATACATAATAAGTATCGCCGCATTCGGAACGGCCTGATCTATAAAAATATCACATTATTTTTACTGCACGGTGAACACCGTAAACATTTTTTACAAAAAAACAATGACAGCATTTTATTTTGTGGTCATCTTGTCTCAAAAAAAAATGTAATAAAAAGTGATCAAAAGGTTGCATGTACCCCAAAATGGAACCAATAAAAATTACAGCTCGTTCAACAAAAAACGCGCCCTCACACAACGGAAAAAATAACACCTGCAGATGCAGCGGAGATGAGGAAACTTTAGGGCCTTGTGCGGCTTATAGGGCTAATGAAGAAGTCAATACTGGAGCGCAGATATTTTGTATAATACCCAATAAACCCGGCCTGTGCATAAAGGATTGGTTCAAAGCGTACCACACCAATCCATGGATTATTCATTCACCCCATTATTACATCATCCTATTATGCCCTGATGTACTCCCCCCAGCTTACATATACCCTGATGTACTCCGCCCGTTTACATATGCCCCCACATTATAAGCTGAAATACCAGTAAAACACCAAGCAAAATATGCGCTTCAAAAGCCAAATGGTGGTTCAACTGAGCCTGGCAGTGTGCCCAAACGGCAATTTATTACCACATATGGGGTATTACTGTATTCTGGAGAACCCGCTTAACAATTTATGGAAGGTGTGTCTACGGTGGTACAAACTGGGCACAACACATTGGGCACTGAAATGGCATATCTGTGGAAAACGGCAATTTTCAATCTGCAACATCTATTGCTTACTCATTTTTGCAAAACACTTGTGCGGTCAAAATGCTCACTACACCCCTAGATAAATTCTTTGAGGGATCTAGTTTCCAAAATGGGGTAATTTTTCGGGGGTACCACTGTACTGGTACTATAGCTCAATGCAACATGGTGTCAAAAAACTAATCTTGTAAAATCTCCACTCCAAATACTAAATGGCGCTCCTTCCCTTTAGAACCTTGCTGTGTGTCCAAATAGTTTATGACCACGTGTGGGGTATTTTCCTACTCTGAAAAAGTTGCTTTACAAATGTTATGGTGCTTTTTCTCCTTTATTTGTTGAGAAAATGAAAATTTTTGAATTAATGCTACGTCTTATTGGAAAATAATGTAATTTTTCATTTTCGCTGCCCATTTCTAATAAAATCTATGAGACACCTGTGGGGTCAAAATGCTCACTACCCCCTAGATGAATTCCTCAATGGGTGTAGTTTGCCAAATGGAGTCACTTCTGGGGAGTTTCCACTGTACTGGTACCTAAGGGGCTTTGCAAAAGCAACATGGTGTCAAGAAACCAATCCAGCAAAATCTGTGCTCCAAAAGCCAAATGGCGCGCCTTCCCATCTGATGTGTATTCATAGTGGTTTATTACCACATATCGGGTATTTCCGTACTCTGGAGAAGTTGGTTTACAAATGTTATGGTGCTTTTTCTCCTTTATTTGAGGAGAAAATGAAACATTTTGACCTAAAGCTACGTCTTAGTGGGAAAAAAATAATGTAATTTTTCATTTTTAATGCCCAATTCTAATGGAATCTATGAAACACCTGGGGGGGTCAAAATGCTCACTACACCCTAGTTGAATTCCTCTAGGGGTGTAGCTTCCCAAATGGAGTCACTTTTGGGGGGGTTTCCACTGTATTGGTACAAATGCGACATGGTGCAGAGAAATGAATCCAGCAAAATCAGCGCTCCAAAAGCTAAATGGCGTGCCTTCCCTTCCGAGTCCTGCCGCTTGCCCAAACAGCAGTTTATGACCACATGTTGGGTATTTCCGTACTCTGGAGAAGTTGCTTTACAAATGTTGGGGTGCTTTTCCTCATTTATTTGTTGAAAAAAAAAAATTACAAATTCTGAGGTAAAGTTACATCTTATTGGAAAATAATGTAATTTTTCATTTTCACTGCCCAATTCTAATGAAATCTATGAAATACCTGTGTGGTCAAAATGCCCACTACACCCCTAGATGAATTCCTCAAGGGGTGTAGTTTCACAAATGGAGTCACTTTTGGGGGGTTTCCTTTGTTTTTGCACCACAAGACCTCTTCTAACCTGACATGGTGCCTGAAATATAATTTAAGAAAAAGGAAGGCCGAAAAATACACTAGGTGCTTCTTTGCTTCTGGGGCCTTTGTTTCAGGCCCGTAGCACACTAGGGCCACATGTGGGATATTTCTAAAAATGGCAGAATCAGGACAATAAACATTCAGTTGTTTTTCTCTGGTAAAAACCTTCGTTATTACAGGAATGAAACTGGATTAACCCCTTCCCGACATTTGACGTACATGTACGTCATGGAAAGTACTGACTTCCCGCATCTTGCCGTACATGTACGTCAAACGTTTGGCACCGGCTCAGAAGCTGAGCCGGTCCCATCATCACCGGATCTCAGCTGTATCTTACAGCTGACATCCGACTGTAACGGCGGGGACCGAAATTAGCTTCGATCCCCGCCATTAACCCCTTAAGTGCAGCGCTCAAACGCGATCGCTGCACTTAAGGTGTTTGCAGCTCATCGGAACCCCAGTAATGAAATTGCCGGGGTTCCGGTGGCTGCAATGGCAACCGGAGGCCTAATACTGGCCTCCCGGTCTGCCTAGCACCGAAGCCGGTCAAGATCCGCCCGGCGGCGGAGCCTGATCGGCTTCCGTAGCTGCCGGCAAGATGGCGCCGGGTCAGGAGCTGATCCGGCGTCATCAGCGGTGGAAGTCAGCTGTACTGTACAGCTGACATCCACCTGTAACGGCAGGAACCGGAGCTAGCTCCGATCCCTGCCATTAACCCCTTCGATGCAGCAATCGAAAGCGATTGCTGCATCGTAGCGGTTACAAGCAGATCGCCAGCCCTGACAGGCAATCGGGACTGGCGACTGCTGTTATGGCAACAGGAGACACAATGGTCTCCTGCTCTGCCATTACGGAAGCCGATTTAGGCCCCGCCGGGAGGCGAAGCCTAAACGGCTTGCTGTCAGTGAATGACTGACAGATCTAATACATTGCACTACATAGGTAGTGCAATGTATTAGAAAAAAAAAAATCTGACCGTTGGACCTTCAAGTCCCCTAGTGGGACTTGAGAAAAAGTGTAAAAAAAGTATAAAAAAGTGTAAAAAAAAGTGCAAAAAATAAAAGTTTGAAAACAATAAAAGTTTCAAGTAATCAAATAACACACAATCCCCCTTTTACTCTTATCAAGTCCTTTATTATTGAAAAATAATAATAAACCATATGTATTTGGTATCGCCACGACCGTAACGACCGGAGGTATCAAAATATTATATTATTTATTGCACGCGGTGAACAGCGTAAAAAAAACCCGTAAAAAACGTTACCAGAGTTTCTGTTTTTTAGTCACTTTGCCCTACAAATATTACAATAAAAAGTGATCAAAAAGTCGCACGTATCCAAAAATGGTACCTATAAAAACTATAGCTCGTCCCGCAAAAAACAAGCCCTCATACAACTCCGTCGACAAAAAAATTAAAACGTTATGGTTCTCACAACTTGGCGACAGAAAAAATACATTCTTTTTACAAAAGTAATTTTATTGTGCAAAAAGTTGTAAAACATAAAAAAGTTCTATAAATGAGGTATCGCCGGAATCGTACTGACCCGCAGAATAAAGGTAACATGTAGTTTATAATGCGTGGTGAACTCTGTATAAAAAAAAACCAAAAAAAGCTGTGCCAGAATTGCGTTTTTTGGTTTACCTGGCATCCCAAAAAATAGGATAAAAGGTGATCAAAAAGTCACATGTACCCCAAAATGGTACCAATAATAACTACAGCTCGTCCCGCAACAAACCAGCCCTCATACCGCTACGTCTATGAAAAATAAAATTAGTTATGGCTCCAATAAGTCAGGAAATAAAAAAATATGCAGTTGTGCCCGAGGAGAACATTTCTTCTGTTTCAAGAGGCGATTTATCAAGGACCTAAAATTAGGGAACCAGGAAGGGAGGGCCCAATCATATCCGATGGAAGCGACGGTGCCCGTATTATACCAGGATAATACTTTCCCAGCAAAATTCCCCAAACTACAAAGGCGCGGAGTGTGGACCAAAAGGGGGATAAGAAATGACACCATTTATCAGTGCGACACCGGCCTGTGCAGAAAGGATTGCTTCACAGCGTAACACACATCTATGGATTATTTTTATTTTTTTATACCACCTGACTATGCCCCTTATATACTCCGCCCCGCTTACATGTACCCCCACATTATAAAACACCAGCAATACTCAAACAAATATAGTACCAAGCAAAATCCGCTCTCCAAAAGCCAAATGGTGCTCCCTCGGCCATGAACCCTACAGCGTGCCCAAACAGCAGTTTCCTTCAACATATATGGCACCGTCATACCCGTGAGAACCCTTTTAACAATTTTTGTGGTGTGTGTCTCCAGCGTCATAAGCTGGGCATGACATATTTGCCACTGAATGGCATATCTAGGGAAAAATATAAATTTTTAATTTGCACCATCCGCAGCGCATTCATTTATGGAAAAGACCTGTGGGGTGAAAATGCTCACTACACCCCTTAATAAATGCCTTGAGGGGTGCAGTTCCATAATGGGGTCACTTATCAGGGGTTTCTTTTTATTATTTCACATCTGAGCCTCTGCAGTTGTGAACCAATACTTTGTAAATCGCCAAATTAGGCCTCCACTCCGCATGGTACTCTTCACTTCTGAGCCCTGTCATATGTCCAGACAAAAGATTAGGGCCACATGTAGGGTGTTTCTAAAACCGGGAAACACCGCATAATAATTAGAGAGCTGTCTTGTTATGGTGGCACAAGCCGGGCACCACATATTGGCATATCTATGGAAAAAAATCCCATTTTCACTCTGCAACATTGAGCGCACACTAATTTCTACAAAACACCTGCAGGGTTAAAATGCTTACTACACCCCTTGGTAAATGCATTGAGGGGTGTAGTTTACAAAATGGGGTCACTTCTGGGGGGTTTCCACTGTTTTGGGCCCACAGGTGCCCAGAAACCAATCCAGCAACATCTGCACTCCAAATGGCGGTCCTTCCCTTCTGAGCCCTGCCGTTTGCCCAAACAGCAGTTTATGACCACATATGGGGTATTGCCGTACTCGGGAGAAATAGCTTTACAAATGTTGGGTTCTTTTTTTCCTTTATTTGTTGAGAAAATGAAAAAATTTGCGCTAAAGCTACGTCTTATTGAAGAAAAAGGACTGTTTTTATTTTCACTGCCTAATTCTAATAAATTCTATGAAACATCTGTGGGGTCAAAATGCTCACTACACCCCTAGATGCATTCTTCAAGAGGTGTAGTTTCCTAAATGGAGTCCCTTTTTGGGCGTTTTCATTGTTTTGTCCCCTCAGGGGCTTTGCAAATGTGACCTGGCCTCCGCAAATCATTCCTGCTAAATGTGATCTCAAAAAGTCAAATAGTGCTCTTTCCCTTCTAAGCCCTGCCGTGTGTCCAAACAGCCGTTTATTACCACATGTGGGGTATTGTTTTACTCGGGAGAAATTGCTTTACAAATTTTGTGGTGCTTTTTCTCCTTTAGTCCTTCTGGAAATGAGAAAAAATTAGCTAAACCTACATTTTCTTTGAAAAAATGTAGATTATTATTTTCAGGGCCTACTTCCAATAATTTCTGCAAAAAAACTGTGGGGTCAAAATGCTCACTATACCCCTAGATAATTTCCTCAAGGGGTATAGTTTCCAAAATGGGGTCACTTGTTTGGGGTTTTCACTGTTTTGTCCCCTCAGGGGCTTTGTAAATGTGACATGGCCTCCGCAAATCATTCCTGCTAAATGTGAACTCCAAAAGCCAAATGGCGCTCTTTCCCTTCTCAGCCACGCCGTGTCTCCAAACAACCGTTTATTACCACATGTGAGGTATTGTTTTACTCGGGAGAAATTGCTTTACAAATTTTGCGGTGCTTTTTCTCCTTTAGTCCTTGTGGAAATGAGAAAAAAAATCGCTAAACCTACATTTTCTTTGAAGAAATGTTGATTTTAATTTTCACGGCCTACTTCCAATAATTTCGGTAAAAAACCTGTGCGGTGAAAATGCTCACTACACCCCTAGATAATTTCCTTGAGGTGTCTAGTTTCCCAGATGGGGTCACTTTTGGGGGATTTTGACTGTTTTGGCACCGCAAGAGCCCTTCAAACCTGACATGGTGCCTAAAATATATTCTAACAAAAATAAGGCCCCAAAATCCACTAGGTGCTCCTTTGCTTCTGAGGCCGGTGTTTCAGTCCAGTAGCACGCTACGGCCACATGTGGGATATTTCCTAAAACTGCAAAAACTGGGCAACAAATATTGAGTTGCATTTCTCTGGTAAAACCTTCTGTGTTATAAAAAAAATTGTATTAAAAATGTATTTCTGCAGAAAAATATGAAATTTGTAAATTTCACCTCTACTTTGCTTTAATTCCTGTGAAATGTTTAAAGGGTTAAGACATTTTCTAAATGCTGTTTTGAATACTTTGAGGGGTGAAGTTTTTAAAATGGGGTGACTTTTTTGGGGTTTCTAATATATAAGGCCCTCAAAACCACTTCACAACTGAACTGGCCCCTGTAAAAATAGCCTTTTGAAATTTTCTTGAAAATGTGAGAAATTGCTGCTAAAGTTCTAAGCCTTGTGAGGTCATAGAAAAATAAAAGGATGTTCAAAAAACGATGCCAATCTAAAGTAGACATATGGGGGATGTTAATTAGCAACAATTTTGTGTATTATAACTGCCTGTCTTACAAGCAGATACATTTAAATTGAGAAAAATGCTAATTTTTGCAATTTTTCGCTAAATTTTGGTGTTTTTCACAATTAAATACTGAACATATCGAGCAAATTTTGCCAGTAACATAAAGTCCAATGTGTCACGAGAAAACAATCTCAGAATCGCTTGGATAGGTGAAAGCATTCCGGAGTTATTACCACATAAAGTGACACATGTCAGATTTGAAAAATGAGGCTCTGTCAGGAAGGTCAAAAGTGGCTAAAGAGGGAAGGGGTTAAAATGGATTTTCTTAAAAAAAAAAATGAAATTTGCAAATTTGCCTTCCGCTTTGCTTGAATTCGTGTGAAACGCATAAAGGGTTAAGAAACTTTCTAAATGCTGTTTTGAATACTTTAAGGGGTGCAGTTTTTAAAATGGGATGATTTGTGGGGGCTCCTAATATAAGGCCCTCAAAGCTACTTCAGATCTGAACTGTTCACTAAAAAAAAATAAAAAAAAATTCACCTTTTGAAGTTTCTTGAAAATTTGAAAAATTGCTGCTAAACTTATAAGCCTTGTAACGTCCTAGAAACATAAAAGGATGTTCAAAAAATGATGCAAACAAAGTAGACATATGTGAAATGTTAACTAGTCACTATTTTGTGTGGTATAACTATCTGTCTTACAAGCAGATATTTGAATTTAGAAAAACGTAATTTTTGCAAATTTTCTCTAAATTTGTGTTTTTCACAAAAAAATATTGAATTTAAATCGGCCACATTTTTTCACTAACAAAGTACAATATGTCACGAGAAAACAATCTCAGAATCGCTTGGACAGGTAAAAGCATTCCGGAGTTATTACCACATGAAGTGACACGTCATTTAAAAAATTAGGCTGTGTCATTTGGTCAAAAAGTGGCTGCGTCCTTAAGGAGTTAATGGCTGAGCAGGAGGCCATTGTTGCCATGGTAGCAGTCGGCAGCCCTGATTGTATGGCAGGCCTGCCGATCTGCTAGCAACCTCTAAGATGCAGCGATCGCTGCATCTAATGGGTTAATGGCAGGGATCGGAGCTAGCTCTGGTTCCTGCCGTTACAGGTGGATGTCAGCTGTAACATACAGCTGACATCCACCGCGGATGACGCCGGCTCAGCTCCTGAGCCATCTTGCCATCGGCTACGGAAGCTTTTCAGGCCCGCCTCCGATTTCCGTGCTAGGCAGACCGGGAGGTCAGTATTAGGCCTCCGGTTGCCATTGCAGCCACCGGAACTCCAACAATTTACCGTTCATAAAGGGAGCCCCTGACATCACTGTCCATATATGGACAGCGATGTCAGGGGCTTCTCCAGGAGTGGAATCCTTGGCCAGAGCGTTGTGGCCGGCGATTCAGCTCATATAGGGAGCCCCTGACGTAACTGTAGTTAAGTCAGGGGCTCCTTCCAGGAGTTTAATCCCCAGCCAGAGCTTAGTTGACGCTCTGGCTGGGGATTCCGCTCCTAGAGGAGCCCCTAATGTCACTGTCCATGTATGGATAGTGACGCCAGGGTTTTCTCCAGGAGCCGAATCCCCTGCTACAGCGTCAATAACACTCAGCCCCGGGATTCCGCTCCTAGAGGAGCCCCTAACATTACTGTCCATATATGGACAGTGACGTCAGGGTCTACTCCTGGAGCGGAATCCCCGCCCAGAGCGTGCCCATAAGACCCGAGATCTGATTGTCCGTAATTTCTGGTGGCCCACGCTGCCCAAAGACATCGGGGACTTTGTCTCGTCCTGCACGTTGTGCGCTGCTAAAAAGGTTGCTCACTCCAAGCCTGCTGGTCTGCTCCAACCGCTGCATGTGCTCAATGCTCCCTCGCAGCATACAGCAATGGACTTTGTCATGCACCTACTTCCCTCTGCTGGATGCAGTACGGTCTGGGTGCTGGTGGACCGATTCTCGAAAATGGCTCATTTTGTTCCGCTGACCGGTCTACCTTCTGCTTCTCGACTGGCCAACCTCTTCATTCAACACATCTTCTGCCTGCATGGCTTACCTCTGCATATCGTGTCTGATCGGCGGGTTCAGTTTACCTCAAAGTTCTGGAGAGCCCTCTGTAAACTCCTTGATGTGAAGTTGGACTTTTCCTCAGCCTACTATCCCCAGTCCAATGGTCAAGTCGAGAGGATCAATCAAATCATGGAGAACTATCTGCGCCTTTTCATCTCCAGGCAGCATGATGACTGGGTGCAGCTTCTTCCTTGGGCCGAGTTCTCCTATAACAACCACATAAGAGAGTCCACTGCTGCCACACCGTTCTTCATCGTTTATGGCCACCAGCCACGAATTTCTCTGCCGGTGTCCGCTACGTCCCAGGTGCCCGCAGCTGACTCTGCGTTCAGGGACTTCCTGCAGGTCTGGCAGCAGACCCAATACTCTATTCTGCTGGCGGTCGACCGCATGAAACGAAAGACAGACACAAGGAGAAGAGAGCCGCCTCAGTTTCTTCCGGGCACCAAGGTCTGGCTGTCCTCTAGGAATATCCGGCTGAAGGTGCCATCATACAAGTTTGCTCCCAGGTTCCTCGGACCCGTCGAGATCCTGCAGCAGATCAACCCCGTCTCCTATAAGCTTCGGCTGCCTCCTACCCTCAAGATCCCCAACTCCTTTCATGTTTCCCTCCTGAAGCCTGTGGTCCTGAACCGCTACACCTAGACTCCTAGTCCTGCAGTTGCCCCAAACGTTTTTTTGATATATTAGAGGTTAAGGAGATCCTGGACACCAAAAAAGTAGAAGGAAGATCTTTTTATTTAGTGGAATTGAAGGTGTTTGGTCCAAAAGAGGTCCTGGGAGCCAGAGGAGAACCTCAATGCTCCTACCCTCATTAAGAAGTTTCTCTCTTGCTGTGGCCCCAAGAAGAGGGGGGATACTGTAGTGCCCTTGGCGGCCGCAGCCATGGATCAGTGAGCGCTGGGCAGCATTTCCTCCCCAGGAGACGCCAGCGCTCACTTACGCTTCCTTTGGCTGTGTCCCGTAGGGTGCGCGTGCACGCTCGTGCCTGGCATTAAAGGGTCAGCGCGCACATGAAAATAATTACCAATTAACCCATGACCACGCTGGACTTTAACCAGGGCCCTGCCCTTTCACCCATTGCCTGAGAGTTGTTGTATTTACCCATGTTAGTCTTGCAAATGGTCCTTTAACGTTATCCTGTTCTCAGTGTTCCCGTACCTGTTACCTGTATCCCGTGCTACCGTTGTTCCTGTGCCTTAGTAGTTGGAGTCGTGTTGTGCCTCTGGTCACGCCTTCTGTGTTACCCTACGCCTGGTGTCATCTGCCACGCTCTGCATCGTCTGCCGTCTAAAGTGCCATCTGTGCCTAGCCACTGCGACTGTCGGGACTATTCAGGTAACCTTGTGCTGGACTTTGTATTATTGGATACTCTAGTGGATCCACATACCCACAGATCGTGACAGTGGCATTATACTGTATGGGGCAGCTATGGAGGCATTATACTGTATGGGAGAATCTGTGTGTGCATTATACTGTATGCAGGCAGCTATAGGGGCATTATACGTGTGGGGCAGCTATTTAGCATTATACTTTGTGGGAGGCACTATTGGATATTATACTGTGTGGGGGTTCTATCGGGGCATTTCACTGTGGGGAGGAACAATGGGAGCATCATACGGTGTGGGTTGAGCAGGATACGGTGTGGGTTGAGCAGGATACGGTGTGGGTTGAGCAGGATACGGTGTGGGTTGAGCAGGATACGGTGTGGGTTGAGCAGGATACGGTGTGGGTTGAGCAGGATACGGTGTGGGTTGAGCATGATACGGTGTGGGTTGAACATGGGTGTGTGTGGGCAGTGAATGGGCGGGGTTAGAGGCATGGCTTAAAAGGAAAAAAATTGCAGCGCGCATATATCGGTTATCCCTCTACGCGATACTTCAAAGTTGGGAGGTATACCATTGTATTATATTTGTAATGAAGAAAAACTCAGAGGCCACCTAAAATGTATTTTAAGATATCCACACTTAACAAGTGACCTCTAAAATAAAGTTATTTAAAGATGAGCTAAAAGGAAACAACTATGAAGACAATGTATAAAGTATATGCCAGGGGAAAAACACAAGAGTAGGAGGAGGGCTCACAGTAAATAATATAATAAACCCCCCCCCCCCCTCCCCAAGTGGTACTGCCACACGTACACATCAGAGCTTCTTCCCGGGTCTCATCACTATTTACCTGGAGGGGGTGTTCAGCGGACCCAGCACAGATAATGCGCAATCACGAAACAAGATGCGGCAAGACGAACGGGAACGAGATTCTGCAGGACGATGCGGCCTGAGGGGAGGGGCTCCTGAGGGGAAATGGGCGGACACAACACGGACAGCTATGCAAAGGGCGTGATCATGAGCTCGTCGAAGACGTGCGGTCATTAGGTTTTGTGAAGCGAACGCCTCCGTGGGCGTGGTTACCTCGTGTCAGGAATGACTGCGCTGTGCGTTCTATGCTTCCCCACAGATACCAGGCTGCCCTGAGCTCAAATATTGACTTATGTACTTCCAGTGCCGTGACCCCTGCTGTAATACAGAGGGTTTCGTGTTGCCTCAACGTACACAATGGAAAATCGCAACCATATTGCATGACATTCATAGCGGGTTATTCTTGCTGCAATAAAGTGCTGCATTTAAAAGGGGAGCTCCGTCAAAATAGGGAAAGAGAACAGACTAGTCACGTTTTTTTTTCCTCAAACTGTTTCAAATCGAAAAGAGTGTGTAGGATATAATGATGACAAAAGATAAATGGATTTTCTGCATCCATAGCAAGTGGATTCTGTAGTATGAGGTGGTACTAGTGAAAGGTAGTTTGTTTTATATACACTACATGGACAAAAGTATTGGGACACACCTCAACCCCTTCCCGCTTTGGCCACTTTTGACCTTCCTGACAGAGCCTCATTTTTCAAATCTGACATGTTTCACTTTACGTGGTAATAACGTCGAAATGCTTTTACCTATCCAAGCGATTCTGAGATTGTTTTCTAGTGACACATTGGACTTTAAGTTAGTGGGAAATTTGGTCGATATATTCAGTATTTAATTGTGAAAAACACCAACATTTTGCAAAAAAATTGCAAGAATTTGCATTTTTCTCAATTTAAAGAGGCTCTGTCACCAGATTATAAGTGGCCTATATTGTACATGATGTGATCGGCGCTGTAATGTAGATTACAGCAGTGTTTTTTATTTAGAAAAACTATCATTTTTGACGGAGTTATGACCTATTTTAGCTTTATGCTAATGAGTTTCTTAATGGACAACTGGGCGGGTTTTACTAGATGACCAAGTGGGCGTTGTGGAGAGAAGTGTATGACGCTGACCAATCAGTGACCAATCAGCGTCATACACTTCTCTCCATTCATTTACACTGCAGATAGCGATATAGCTAGATAACTATGTGCAGCCACATACACAAAAACAGTGTCCTGACTATCAATATACATTTCCTCCAGCCAGGACGTGATGTAATTCAGAATCCTGACACTTCGGTAACACAATCCCGACACTACAGCACAGCAAGCGTAATCACGCGAGATTACGCTGTAAACTATCATTTACAACGAGATTACGCTTCCTGTGCTGTAGTGTCAGGATTCTGAACACACATGACGCCCTGGCTGGAGGTAATGTATATTCATTGTCAGGACACTGCAGTAATGTTAGTGTGTGTTTATGTGTCTGCACATAGCGATATAGCTATATCGTGATGTGCTGTGTAAATGAATGGGGAGAAGTGTATGACGCTGATTGGTCACTGATTGGTCAGCGTCATACACTCCTCTGTACAACGCCCACTTGGCCATACAGTAAAACACGCCCAGTTGTTCATTGAGAAAATAGATCATAACTCCGGCAAAAATGATCGTTTTTCTAAATAGAAAACACTGCTGTAATCTACATTACAGCGCCGATCACATCATGTACAATATAGGCCACTTATAATGTGGTAACAGAGTATCTTTAATATGTATCCGCTTGTAAGATAGGCAGTTATACCACACAAAATTGTTGCTAATTAACATTTCCCATATGTCTACTTTATGTTTGCATCGTTTTTTAAAAGTCCTTTTATTTTTCTGGGACGTTACGAGGCTTAGAACTTTAGCAGCAATTTCTCATATTTTCAAGAAAATTTCAAAAGGCTATTTTTACAAGGACCAGTTCAGTTCTAAAGTGGCTTTGAGGGCCTTATATATTAGAAAGTCCCCATAAATCACCCCATTTTGAAAACTGCACCCCTCAAGGTATTCAAAACAGCATTTAGAAAGTTTCTTAACCCTTTAGACGTTTCACAGGAATTAAAGCAAAGTAGAGGTGAAATTTACAAATGTTTTTTTTTTTTTTTTTTTGCAGATATTCATATTTAACCCCTTCAGGACCCAGCCTGTTTTGGCCTTCAGGACCCAGCCGATTTTTTCAAATCGGACGTGTTACTTTATGTGGTAATAACTCTGGAATGCTTTTACCTATCCAAGCGATTCTGAGATGGTTTTCTCGTGACATGTTGTACTTTATGTTAGTGAAAAAATTTTGTCGATAATTTTGGTATTTATTTCTGAAAAACACCACAATTTAGAAAAAATTAGCAAAAATTAGCATTTTTCTAAATTTAAACGTAGCTGCTTGTAAAACAGATAGTAATACCACACAAAATAGTTACTAGTTAACATTTCCCATATGTCTACTTTATGTTTGCATCGTTTTTTGAACATCCTTTTACTTTTCTAGGACGTTACAAGGCTTAGAACTTTAGCAGCAATTTCTCACATTTTAAAGAACATTTCAAAAGGCTATTTTTTCAGGGACCAGTTCAGTTCTTAAGTGGCTTTGAGGGCCTTATATATTAGAAAATCCCCAGAAGTCACCCCATTTTGAAAACTGCACCCCTCAAGGTATTCGAATCAGCATTCACAAAGTGTTTTAACCCTTTAGGCGTTTCACAGGAATTAAAGCAAAGTAGAGGTGAAATTTACAAATTTTATTTTTTTTGCAGAAATTAATTTATAATACATTTTTTTTTTTTGTAACACAGAAGGTTTTACCAGAGAAATGCAACTCAATATTTATTGCCCAGATTCTGCAGTTTTTAGAAATATCCCACATGTGGCCCTAGTGTGATAATGGACTGAAGCACCGGCCTCAGAAGCAAAGGAGCACCCAGTGGATTTTGGGCCTCCTTTTTTTTAGAATATATTTTAGGCACCTTGTCAGGTTTGAAGAGGTCTTATGATGCCAAAAAAATGGAAACACCCCAAAAGTGAACCCATTTTGGAAACTACAGCCCTCAAGGAATTTATCTAGGTGTATAGTTAGCATTTTGACCGCACAGGTTTTTCGCTAAATTTATTAGAATTAGTCTGTAAAAATGAAAATCTACTTTTTTCTGAAAAAACATAGAAATTTTTAATATTTACGAGGAATAATGAAGAAAATCACCCCAACATTTGTAAAGCAATGTCTCCTGATTACAGCATTACCCCATATGTGGTAATAAACTGCTGATTGGACCCACAGCAGGGCTCAGAAGGGAAGGAGTGCCATTTGGATTTTGGAGCATGGATTTTGCTGGATTGGTTTTCGGTTCCATGTCGCGTTTGTAACCCCCTGGAGGGACCAAAACAGGGGAAACCCTCCAAAAGGGACCCCATTTTGGAAACTACACCTATCAAGGAATTTTTTTAGAGGTATAGTTAGCATTTTGACCACACAGGTTTTTTGCAGAATTTAGTGGAATTAGGCAGTGAAAATGAAAATCAACTTTTTTTCTGAAAAATCATAGAAATTTTAAATTTTTACAAGGAATAAAGGAAAAAAATAACCACAACATCTGTAAAGCATTTTCTCCTGATTACGGCAATACCCCATATGTGGTAATAAACTGCTGATTGGACCCATGGCAGCGCTCAGAAGGGAAGTAGCGCCATTTGGATTTTGGAGCACGGATTTTGATGGATTGTTTTTTGGTGCCATGCCGCCTTTGCAACGCCCTGGGGAGACCAAAACAGTGGAAGCCCCCCCATTTTGGAAACCCCCCTCAAGGAATTTTTCTAGGGGTATAGTGAGCATTTAGACTTCATGGGTCTTTTGCAGAATTTATTAGAATTAGGCGGAGAAAATTAATATCACAATTTTTTTCCACTAAAATGTTGAATTTTCTCATTTTCACAAGGGATACATGCGATTTTTTTGATCACTTTTTATTAAAGTTTTTTGCAAGCTGGGTGACCAAAAACAAGCAATTCTGACAATGTTTTTTAGTTTTATTTTTTGCGGCGTTCACCGTGCACTATAAACGACCATTATATTTTATTCTGCGGGTCGGTACGATTACGGTGATACCATATGTATATAAGTTTTTTCTATGTTTAGCAGCGTTAGCGCAATAAAATCTCTTTTTTATAAAATAATTTATTTTCTGTCACCATATTCTGAGAGCCGTAACTTTTTTATTTTTCAGTCAAAAAAGCGGTCTAAGGGCTTGTTTTTTGCGGGACGGGTTGTAGTTTTTATCGGTATTATTTTCGGGTACATGCGTCTTTTTGATCACTTTTTATTCTCTATTTTGAGAGGGGTGGTGACCAAAAAATCGATTCTGGTGTCGTTTTTTATTGATTTTTTTGGGGTGTTCATCGTGCGGGAAAAATAACATTATAGTTTTATAGTTGGGGTCGTTACGAACGCGGTGATACCAGATATGTGTACTTTTTTTAACGTGTTCATTTTTTCCTATAATGAAAGACTTATTATAGGAAAAAAATGAAGTGTTTGTTTATATAACTTACAACTTTTATTTTGACACTTTTTTAAAACATTTTTTTTTTTTTTTTTACTTTTTTCACTTGTCCCACTAGGGGACACTTAGGCGGGATTCACACGACAGGGTCCCGCCCGAGCCCGAGTGTCGGCCGGTAAAATCGGCCATTTTGCCCGGCCGGTTTGCATAAAGTTTTGCATCCGTTCCGGGCCGGGCAGATCTGGACAGTGACATCAGCGGCAACTCCTGAAGGGGAATCCCCATGTGTTCGAGGATTTCGCTTCAGCAGTTTCCCCTGATGTCACTGCCCAGATATGGACAGATATCAAGCGCTCTGTCCAGGAGCGGAATCCCCGAACACACAGGGATTCTGCTCCTTCAAGGAGCTAAAGTGGGGCTAGCACATAGCAGAGCGGGGAGATACCTCCCTGCTCTGCTATAGTGGCATCACTACAGTAGAAGCAGCCGCAGCAGCTGCTAGCGGCGCCATGGAAGGTGGGCCGAGCCAGAGCGCTTTTAAAACAAGCAGGGGAAGGGAGCCAGCGCAGTGCTCCCTTCCACCTGCTGTACACCCCGGCCCTGCCACACAGTGTACAGCGTACAGCCAGTCGTCCGAATGGCATCAACTCCTCCTCCTCACGTGCACTCTGCGCTGTGAGGAGGAGGAGATAGAGCGCAAGCGACGGAAAACCCGGCCATCACTCGGGACACATTCCGGTGATGGCCGTGTATTACCCGGCCCCATAGACTTCTATGGGAGCCGGGCAGCCGGGTATCCGGCCGAAAATAGAGCATGTCCTATTTTTTGACGCCCGGTTTTACCGGCCGTCAAAAAATCGGTCGTGTGAATAGCCCCATTAGGGGTCTATTATTCCTAATGCAGCCGGGTGCCGGCCGATTTATGAACGGCCGGCACCCGGCCGGGAAACCCTGTCGTGTGAATGAGGTCTTAGACTTGCAGCTCTGATCGCTGCTGGAATGCATTACACTACACACGTAGTGTAATGCACTCCAACTGTCATTGTGACGTGACAGTCACACTGACAGGAAGTCTCGGAGGAGCGGCAGGAGGATGCTCCTCCGAGGCTTCCGTACATGGCAACCCGGAGGTCATTATCTGACCTCCGATTGCCACGACAAGCATTGGTAGCCCCCACGATCACTTCGTGGGGGCTGCCGATGTGCTTCAAACCACTTAAATGCGGCGACGGCAATCCGTCGCCGCATTTATGGGGTTAATTGCCGAAATCAGCGGCGATGGTCCGCTGACCGGCAAGGCTGGAGTGTCAGCTGTCAGGGACAGCTGACCTCCCGGTTCCCGGACACTGTCCGTTAGGACAGTGTGCGCCGGGAACTAACTCCGTCTGCAGGACGTACTATTGCGGAGCAGCGCGGCAAGAGGTTAATCAATTTTTTTTCTGTAACACAAAGTTTTACCAGAGAAACGCAACACAATATTAATTGCCCAGATTCTACAGTTTTTATAAATATCCCACATGTGGCCCTAGTGTGTTTGTGGACTGAAACACAGGCCTCAGAAGCAGAGGAGCACCTAGTGGATTTTGGGGCCTTCTTTTTATTAGATTATATTTTAGGCACCTTGTCAGGTTTGAAGAGGTCTTGTGGGGCCAAAACACAAGGAAACACCCCATAAAATACCCCATTTTGGAAACTACACCCCACAAGGAATTCATCTAGGGGAGTAGTGAGCATTTTGACCCCACAGGTGTTTCATAGATTATATTAGAACTTGGACGTGAAAATGAAAAAAAATTTCAAATAAGATGTCGTTTTAGATAAAAAAAAACAAAAACAATGTTCACACACAAGGAATAAAGAAGAAAAATCCCCCCAACATTTGTAAAGCAACTTCTCTGGAGTACGGAATTATCTAGTTTGTGATCGTAAACTGCTGTTTGGTCACACAGTAGGTCTCAGAAGGGAAGGAGCGCCATTTGGCTTTTGGAGTGCAGATTTTGCGGGATTGGTTTCTGGTCACTATGTTGCATTTGCAAAGCCCTTGTAGGACCAAAAGAGTGGAAACCCCCCAGAAGTGACCACATTTTGGAAACTACACCCCTCAAGGTATTCACTTAGGGGTGTACTGAGAATGTTAACCCTGCAGGTGTTTTCCAGAAATTAGTGTGCACTCCATGTTGCAGAGTGAAAATGGCAATTTTTCAATAGATATGCCAATATGTGGTGCCCAGCTGGTGCCACCATGAAACGACAGCTCTCCAATTATGCTGTGTTTCCCGGTTTTAGAAGCTAGACCCTCAAGGCATTTTGACTATGTAGTGCAATGTATTAGCTCTGTCAGTCATTCACTGACAGCAAGCCGGTTAGGCTCCGCCTCCAGGCGGGGCCTAATCGGCTTCCGTAATGGCAGACCAGGAGGCCATTGTTCGGCCTCCTGTTGCCATAGCAGCAATCGGCAGCCCTGCGATCGCACGACAGATCTGCCGATTTGCTACAAACCACTAAGATGCAGTGATCGCTTCCGATCACTGCATCTAAGGGGTTAATGGCAGGGATCGGGGCTAGCTCCGGTCCCTGCCATTACAGGAGGTTGTCAGCTGTAACATACAGCTGACACCCGCCGCTGATGACATTGGCGCAGCTTCTGAGCCCGCACCATCTTGCCGTCGGTACCGGAAGGCTTCCATACTAGGCAGGCCGGGAGGCCAGTATTAGATCTCCGGTTGCCATTGCAGCCACCGGCTCCCCATCGATTTAGTTGCCGGGGTGGTGATTAAAAATCACTTAACAGGCCATACTTACTCACAAGGGCAGGTACACACACCACTTCCCAGCAGGACGTAGACAAACCACAATGCTACATAGAGGGAGCTGCATGCAAGTCTTACATCACCAAGCACAATGCATCGGATTGGGGTGGTGTAAAGCACACCACCACTGGACTCTGGAGCAGTGGAAACGTGTTCTGTGGAGTGACGATTCACCCTTCCCTATTTGATGGATAAGTCTGAGTTTGGCGAATGCCAGTAGAATGTTACCTGCCTGACTGCATTGTGCCAACTGTAAAGTTTGGTGGAGGAGGTATAGTGCTATCGGGTTGTTTTTCAGGGGTTGGCCTAAGCCCCTTAGTTCCAGGGAAGGGAAATCTTAATGCTTCAGCATATCAAGACATTTGGACAATTGTATTCTTCCGACTTTGTGGGAACAGTTCGGGGAAGACCATTTTCTATTTCAGCATGACTGTGCCCAGTGCACAAAGAAAAGTCCATAAAGGCATGGCAGAACTTGACAGGCCCACACAGAGCCCTGACCTCAACTCCATCGAACACCTTTGGGATGAACTAGAACGGCGATTATGAGCCAGGCCGTCTTGTCCAATATCAGTGTCTGACCTCATAAATGCGTTCTTGCTCCCATAGGAATGCATTGAGAGCCTGAGTCCTGTTTTTCTGGAAGCACAGCGAGCACAGACCGATCAGAGTGAAGATCATGTGGGCAGCACCGGAAAAATACGACATGATGATGGGATCGGTACGTTTTTCTACACACAGCACCCCACTGAAACACCAACATACAAATAGAGGAGGCAATAAAGAAAAAAGCGGATTGCTTCTTTAAGTCTTGGCCCTGTCTGTACATGGGTCCTGAGTCAGGGAAACTATGTAGAGGGAAGACCTAGGCTAAAGGGAAAAGGAACTCCCGATGTCACGTGCCGCATTGCTATAGTCTAGCCTGAGGCATGCCGTGCTTGACTGCCAGCATCAGTCACCAGTACCACCGATGTCCGCATCTGTGGCAGACACGCCAAGTTTTGGGGGCATCTGTGAGACACGGATATGGGGCATTACATTTATGGGATCTGTGGCAGGTACACACAGTTATGGCGGAATCTGTGGTTGACATATTGTTACGGACCAAGGCCGCATGCACATGATCGTCTGGTATTGATCCATAATATGGCGCCCTTAGTCTGCTAAGGGCCCATGTTTTTACAGACAATCCCTGAATTTATGGACATTGGATAACACTGGTCCATGAACCAGCACTATATTTAAAAAAAAAAAAGAAAAGTAAAACTAGAATGTTAGAACCTCTCTTCTTCCAGCAGTTAGAAATTCAGGTCCGCATCTGTGGTAGGCACTGTATGGGACACTTGGGGCAGGTACAATATGGCTGTATCTGTAGCAGGTACAAGGGCATCTGTGCATGCATATACTATAATGGGGGATATGAGACTAAGGGCAGATTTACATGAACGTGAAATACGTCCGTGCAACGTGCGTGATTTTCACGCGCGTCGCACGGACCTATATTAGTCTATGGGGCAGTGCAGACGGTTGTGTGATTTTCACGCAGCTTGTGTCCGCTGCGTGAAACGCACGACACGTCCTATATTTGTGCGTTGTTCGCGCATCACGCACCCATTGAAGTCAATGGGTGCGTGAAAATCACGCGCCGCACACGGAAGCACTTCTGTGGGACGCGCGTGATTCGCGCAACATCAGTAAAAAGTATGAATGAAAACAGAAAAGCACCACGTGCTTTTCTGTTTACAAACAGAGTGTCATAATGATGGCGGCTGCGCGAAAATCACGCAGCCACGCATCATATGCTGGTGACACACAGAGCTTTTAAGTACCTTTTGCGCACGCAAAACGCAGTTTTTTTTTGCGCGCGCAAAACGCACACGCTCGTGTAAATCCGCCCTAAGGCCTCATGCACACAAAGTGTTGTATGGATCCGTATTGTGGCCCCCATATTGTGGCCCCCATAGTTTATTCTCATGGGTTACAAAGTGCAAAGTACAAAAGTGTAGCATATTTCATTGCATGCCATATTGCAGAGGTACTGTCCTCTAGAAGCATTGCGTCTAGGGCAGCATGAGGTGCCTCATGAAAGCATAATACAGAGGCACACAGGGTGCATGTAGGTCTGTATTATGGGCACACTGTGCCGTCGTGGAGTGACCGTGCCATGCATGATCATACAAACCACTGTTCTATTATTACCTTACAATTTCCCTAATGCCGCACAGTGGTCAGAACTGTTCTATCCTGTTTTGAGCTGTCTCTCTTATGTTTCCTACAATTCAATATCTGGTCTTCTTGAAAAACAAAATCACAAGCTTAACCAAGTCATATATTATTAAAAAGGAATTAACTTATGTCTTTGAAGTTTATACCAGCTACTTGAAATCATGTGGAGTTCTCTTTAGTTCTTGTGACTTAGGAACATTTAGGCCTTGTTCACATTTTTTTTTAACCAAAAAAGGCCTTCCTTTATATATTTCTTCTGTTTGGGCTCTGTTCCGAGTTTTGGCTTAAAAAAATACATGCAAAATCTGCAGTATGTGAACACGGCCTTAAAGTCCTATTTGAAGGATTGTGACACTTTATACGTGTTTCAAGCACATGCGACATAAAAACTGTTCCTTTAAAAAAAAAAAAAAAAACACTAATCAAAACAGGTTTCTGCAATCATTTTTTCAAGGCAGGGTTAATAAGGAAAGAAGTAATCTAATTGGTTACTCTGCACAATACAAACACTTATTGTTAGGAAAGATTTATGCATGAGGCCCATAGTCATGATTTATTCTAGTGAAAGGTGAATGCCACTGGCTCATGTGCAAAACAAAGACCGGATCTATTAGGATATGATACTGTGTGCAAGCAGTGATGCAGAAACTGTGACCAAAACTGCATTTAAATACCTGCCTTTTTTTCAGTGGTTTTGATAAATAGTCCTAAAAGTGATTGTTATGTTGCGGTACTGCATGTAGAACCCTAAATTTTTCCAATTCTGCAGGTTTTCCGCATCAAAGTCAATGGAAAACAAACTGTAGAATCCGTGACCGAACAAAAATGACCACAGTGGACAAAACGCAAAAAAAAAAATTGCACTTTAATGTACCCTAGAGCCTTGTGCACATGACCGTATTATGAATCCAAACCAAAGACTTCTGTGGGCATATACTGAATCCATGTGGCTCCAATTTTACACAATAAGGCTGGATTCACACGAGCATGTTCGGTCCGTAAAGGACGGAACGTATTTCGGCCGCAAGTCCCGGACCGAACACAGAGCAGGGAGCCGGGCTCCTAGCATCATAGTTATTTACGACGCTAGGAGTCCCTGCCTCTCTGCGGGACAACTGTCCCGTACTGTAATCATGTTTTCATGGGATTTTCATAGAACCCTACATTTGGTGGTTTTCCTTATTGGCTTGGGCAAAAACTCAAGTTTTCCATAAAAGCAAAAATAAAAACAACAACTACATCAACACCATGGTTTCCCCCAGTGTTTGTTGCGTGGATTTGAGCCATACCACAAAGCAAAGTATGAACTTTGCTCTTTTTCTTTGATAGTAGAAAAGCAAAAAGGTATTCAGGGGGCATGGCGACCATTAGATGTGTCATAGACCATTGGTCAGAATCACCCGCTTGCCTACGGTCTACATTACTTATAGCCGTTCTTTGTGTACACGCTCTAAGGGTATGTGCACACACACTAATTACGTCCGTAATTGACGGAAGTATTTCGGCCGCAAGTCCCGGACCGAACACAGTGCAGGGAGCCGGGCTCCTAGCATCATACTTATGTACGATGCTAGGAGTCCCTGCCTCGCTGCAGGACAACTGTCCCGTACTGAAAACATGATTACAGTACGGGACAGTTGTCCGGCAGCGAGGCAGGGACTCCTAGCATCGTACATAACTATGATGCTAGGAGCCCTGCTCCCTGCAGTGTGTTCGGTCCGGTACTTGCGGCCAAAATACGTCCGTCACTTACGGACGTAATTAGTGTGTGTGCACATACCCTAATAGTATTTTGAATCTAACTGCCATACTTCTATAAGGACATGGGGTCAAAAAGAATTGTTACTGAACTTTGCCTATCGCTCTGAAATCTTCTGATTTACTTGTATATTTCTATTTTTCCGTTTTAGGTGGAAATCTTGAATATATAAGGGGTCTGTGTCTTTAATGGTTTTGAAGGGGGGCTGTTGCCAAAAGCAGATGGGGCCCTCTCCTCGTCCAGACTTAAACTATAGGCACCGTTAATGATTGCTTATAATTTTCCCTACGCCGCTATTACATTAAATTGCTTTCTCAATCGTTTTACTCAGTCATTTATTTTTTTTAAATCCTTCATACACACACCAAAGAAAGAACACACTGAACTGAATTGACTTCATATTTGCAGACAATATTGACAGAAACCATACCTTAAAATAGTGGGAAATTCCCTTCCGCATAACATTTTCTTATCATAGTTTAGCTGGAGAACAATAACTAGCCGAACAGGTTATAATAGTAAGGGTATGTTCACACGCAGTAGGAAAATCCGTCTGAAATTACGAAGATGTTTTCGCCTGAAAACAGCTCTTGATTTTCAGACTTTTTTTTAACAACTCGCGTTTTAGCTGCATATTTTACGGACGTTATTGGAGCTGTTTTTCAATGGAGTCAATGAAAAACGGCTCCAAAAACGTCCCATGAAGTGACATGCACTTCTTTGACGCGGGCGTCTTTTTACGCGCCGTATTTTGACAGCGACGCGTATAATTACACCTCGTGGGAACAGAACATCGTAAAGCCCATTGAAAGCAATGGAGCCATTTTTTCAGGCGTAATTCGAGGCGTAAAACGCCCGAATTACGTCTGAAAACAGTGTGTGTGAACATACCCTTATAGAGATGCAAGCCAAGTATATTGATATAGGACAGTCCAACATTTCGATCCAATTTAAAGATGCCATCATCTTCCCAGTACTTCCATGGTATTATGGAGTCACAATTTACAAATAAGAGTTCTACTAATAATCTGCAGAGAATGACAAACTCCCTAAAGTAGTTGGATACAGTAAAGCCATTCGGCATTGCACTGAAAATGGCTGACAGAGATGCTCCACAGCCCAGCAGGGTATTACTTTTATTTATACTATTATAAAAATATTACATTAAGAAATTAGGCAGTTGGTCCACCCAATAAGGAACCATCACTTCCTGAGTTTCACTATTATTATTGCTTAAATAGGTTACATAATTAGATCACCTTTGCTACCGGGAAGGTAGGAAAGAACAAAAGTATATGCACAATACTCTGTAGTTGTGACATACCAGCAACGCCGGATCCAGGTGTATATAAGCCTCAGGGTTACAGTCACAGTGGGCCTCCTACCGGTCTACCCATCTCTTGGCTTGACCCACACAGTGGTGATTGCATGAGCCTTTCAACGACGCGTCGAAGTCAATGGGGGAAAAAATGCAGCAAAACCATTGTAGTGTGCGCCGGATTAATCTACAAGGTGAACGCCCTATTAATGAATTTAGAAATGGAATAAAAACAACCCCAACTTGGACCTGGCATTGATTGCCTTTACTTTTCAGCTTAGAAATCTTTATAAATGGGTCACGATCGGCGCAACTCTGCAGCCCCGCCCGAATATTTATATGTTTTGGAAAAAGTGCCACAGGTGCTTAATAAATTGGGGATTTTGGCAAAGAAACATATTTGCCTTCCAAATTTTTCCCAATATGTAAAAGTACAGTGCAGTGAAAAAGTATGTTCATAAAGTCAGTAACAATTTCCCTTTAAAAACTAAGCTGTACGTTCCTTCCTACCAGATTTGGAAACAAACAGGATACAGTATATTAACCCCTTCCTGCAAAAAACGACGTGTGATTGACTTCGTGCAATCCAACATACCAGGCACGTCAGTACTTTAAACTGGCACTGTGTCAAGCGACATGGTGACAGAACTGGCAACGCAGCTCCAAGAGAGATAAGGAGGAAAAAATGGGATACACGGCGCTGCTTAATGTAATTAGTTTAATAACGATGGATGCTACGCGTTTCGATACCGGACTGGCATCTTCATCAGGCATATCAAGGGGATAGTACAGAGGACACATATATATACACAAATGTACAAAATTGAAATCAAGCTCATTGGGCCAGTTCAGACCAGCCTCCTGGCCAGAAAAACCGCCAAAATCAGCAGGTCAAAGTTCAGCAAATGTCATAACATAAAGAACATAATACAAAATGAAAAAATGGGGTGAATGCAATAACAAACGAGTTGCTAACAGATAGTACATGTTATTAGATGTCACATTTAGTATAGTAAATCTATGAACAAACTGATCCGTTCAGTTCCTGAACCAAAATGATTATCGGCATTCAGTACAAATAACATATTGTTTATACAAGTGTTTTATATGTGGTATATGGAAGGGATAGATGATATGGAGTTGTCAGGGGGATGGTGAGATAGTACGATGTCTAGAGAATGTTTTATTTGTACGAGATCCTAATATAGCGCATAGTAGCGCGTTGTCATGGTAACCTGTAAACACAGACATACCGGAAGAGAAGGGAAACTATGTTGGAACGCATAGTGAAGCGCAACAGCGCGCAGTGGGAAAGTTTGGCCAAATTTTTTTTTTTTTTTCTGTTACAATCAGTCATAAGTGGCCAAAGATAGAAGCAACAGGGTATAAGTTTATTATAAGTATGATAGAAATACTGAGAGATAATATTGTAATATAAATAATGAAGTCATGAAGAACACTAACAGCTAAAGGGCCGAACAGGTTCGATGTGGGGAACAATACAATCAGTTAGATGAGCAGCTAATAGAAGCATATCACCTAATTGCATTATAAAAAATAAAAAAAATATAGGACTGAAATATGATTGTGTATGCCATATAAATGTATAAGACATAATATATAGAAAGAGAAATAGTAATTAAAATAAAATAATAATAATGAATAAATAAACAATAATTAAACAATAAATGATAGATAATGAAAAATAATAATAGAAAATAATAGTGATAATAATTAATAATAAATAATAAATAATAGAATACCGCTTAGTTGTGATGATATATGTATACCTTCGTCACGCAGCTCCAAAGAAGAGTTGACGGGCAGGAGATGCCGACATGGAACCAATCGGAATGGTTCCGTGCTGGCGATCGATGTGATTGGCAAGTGTGTACTGATCAATCACAGCGCAGAAGGAGTGTTTTGCCGCCATTTCTGGCTCTGTCAAGCTTACTTGTGTCCTGGAGCTTGACAGAGCCAGACGCCGTCTGTTAGGGCACAATTTGTTAAAGGAACAGTGTCACCACAAAAAAATTTTCATGTCAGTTTTATGTTAGTGTTTTATTAAAAACGTTTTTATTTATTTGTGTGTTTGTGTGTTACTTTTTTCTATTTTTTCTTCCCTATGGGGGCTGCCATTTTCTTTTCCATTTCTGTATGTGTCGATTAACGACACATACAGACATGGAATACGGCAGCCACAGTCCCATAGGGACTGCGAACGGGGCCCGTCCCATCCACTTCTGTGTACGCCGTCTGTGTGGGAACGGCGCATGCGCCGCTCCCACACAGTCCAATTTGAAATGCGCGCCGTCCGGCGCCATTTTCCTGTGGACCGGAAGTCGCGGCCGGACAGTAAGATTACTACTTCCGGTCGCGGCTTCCGGACTTGTGCACTTGGACCAGCGGCAGCAGACGGAGCGGACGGGCCGGAGGGAGCCGCGGCGGCAGGAGCAGGTAAGAGATTTCTATGTATGTTCGTGTTTGTGTATGTTTACTACTGTATGTAAACCTACTACACTGTGTGTTAGCTCAAAAAATGGCGACACACAGTGTAGGAGGTTAGACCGTTCAATCCCCTCGTTTATCCTGGCACTAGACAGGATAAAGGAGGGGGGGATTCTCAGAGCTCACTAGAGCGAGTGCTTTTTTCCCAATTTTGCAGCAAAATGCAATGTGGTTGCTTTACCACATGCAATGCTGCAATTTTGGGAATAGCTCCATCTAGTGACCAGCACTGGGAAATATTATAAATTAGAATCTAATTTATAATATTTCCTGACTCGTGATAAAAATAAAAAAAATTTGAACAATGTTTAATCACCTACACACTAAATGTTTAATTTAAAAAAACAAAACATGTTTTGCTGGCAACACATTCCCTTTAAGTAAAGACTAAAAAAAGCTGGCGATCAGCCCCTCATCAGCTGCTGACACATATAAACCAGTGACCACCACCTTTGGTGCTCACTGGTTATTTAATGATCTGTGTCACCAGACCGGTCATCACCTATACCCAGCTGTATACCCGTTTACCCTTAAATTGCTCACTGCTCGAGGTCTCGGTTAGGTAGCAATGACACCTCTCATCTAGAATTTGGTAGGTAGGTAAGGTATCTCCACTCAAATACAGCAGAATCACTGGTAGCCGCACTGCTCCCAGTGTTCAGTTGGGAATCAGCATTTTTTTTTTTATATATAAAAAAACCTCTAAAAACTACAAAAATAAGAAATTGTGGCCAGTCGCTCCTGTACTGTATAAAGAAAAATATGGTCCAAAGGCTTTACACCACTGATAAGGCATAAGAAATCTTTATACGGACTCAGCAAGTGAAGGTGAAGCAGTTTGTGCTTTCATCTGAGACCGTATCTAGCGACACTGACCTCCCCCCTCCGTCGGCGCCGAAGAGTCGCAGGTCCTGCTATGCCCGAGTTGTCATGGCTAGCTGCAGACAATTATAGCCCCCAAGTGCCTCATTTCGCAGTCTCCTGAGGTATTCCATTTGATGCCACAGGGTTCGGAGCCATTGATTTTTTTTTTCGTTTTGTTTTCTCACTCCCTAATACATTTTATGGTTGAGCAGACGAACACTTAGGCTGGATTCAAACGAGCACATTATGTCCGTAATGGACGGAAGTATTTCGGCCGGAAGTCCCGGACCGAACACACTGCAGGGAGCCGGGCTCCTAGCATCATACTTATGTACGATGCTAGGAGTCCCTGCCTCGCTGCCGGACAACTGTCCTGTAATCATGTTTTTAGTACGGGACAGTAGTTCCACGGAGAGGCAGGGACTCCTAGCATCGTACACAAGTATGATGCTAGGAGCCCGGCTCTCTGCAGTGTGTTCGGTCCGGGACTTGCGGCCGAAATCCGTCCGTCCTTTACGGACGTAATGTGCTCGTGTGAATCCAGCCTTAAGCTGCTCAGTCATTCTCCCAAAACCATGACTCCTACTATGCCAGAGGCCAAAATTGGACTCCAACAAATGCAGCAGAGCAAGGTAACTTTTGGTGTTATAATAAAGCCCCGATGGTCTCCCGATATTTTCTATAGCACCCCTCTACCACACAATAAAGAGCAGGACACGCTTTGAAGCGATACTTATATTCTGCATTTTAATGACAACAGTCGCTTCCCAACCCCAGTTGCCCCAAATTTGGACCGGCTCTTCAAAATAAGGCCATTAATTGACCATTATTGTCAGGCATTTTCCCAATATTATATCCCTAGACAGAATATTGCAGTAGATGAATACCTTGTTTGTTTTAAGGTAAGGCTCAGGTTTAGGCAGTACCTTCCAAACAAAAGTGCCCTGTACGGTATTAAATTGTACAAAATCTGTGAAAATGCCACCAGGTAGTTCCATCGCTTCAGAGTTTGAGGGAAAGAACTCTAAAATTAATGCTCTAAATCCCCACCCCCTTTCTAGGAGTCAGCATGAGGATTGTATGGTCCCTTGTGTATTCGCTGCTTGGCAAAGGGTAATATTTATATATAGAGAATTTCTAAAATAGTGTCACTTTGCTTAAAGTCCTTGACTCCCGATCCACATTGCCCTGTGGCACAATCCAGAAAAAAACAGAAAAGCCTCCCCAAAACTCTGCTGGGACAGTCATTAAGGGTGGGAGAGAGCAGGGCCGTCTGCATTGAAGATCTGCTGCTCCTCAGATATAGTGACAAAAGAGACGTCCTGATCCTCACCACCATTCATGATGGCAGCAGCAGCCTTGTCCCAGTACGCAGGTCCACCACCCAAGCCCTCAAACCCCTGTGCATACCGGAGTACAATAAATTTATGGGAGGCGTTGATCAAGTCATGAAGCCGTACAGCGCCATGCGCAAAACAAAAAGGTATGGTATAAGAAGCTGTTAGTCCAGCGGACACAAATAACACTATACAACGCCTTTGTTTTGTACAGATATGTTGGCAGTAGGGATAAGTTGCTACAATTTCAGGAAAGGTTAATCAAATCCATATTATTTGCTGACCAGGAAGCTGAGGGCAGTACATCTAGCAGAGACGTTAGCAGGATTGTTCTGGGCCAGCATTTCATCACAGAAGTCCCCCCCCCCACTGAGTCCCCAGAAAAGATGCCACGTGTGCTCAAACAAGGCAGCAGGAAGGACACAAGAAATATGTGCGAAACGTGCCCCACAAACCCCGGATTGTGTCTTCAGTGTTTTACCACACTTATTTAGATTTTTAATTTCTCATCCACCCTTCTGTCTTGCATATTGGCCATCATTTTTTTTTTTTAATCACCGACAAGCCCCTTTGCTCATTGTAATATTAGTAAAACCCCCAAAATAAACAAAATATTCTCAATGTACCCTGTACACTATACCCTGTAGGCAGCTGGAATAGTAATGGAGTAATAGTAATGGTCCCTCTCACCCTGGTTGTAAAGCTGGTTGAGATGATAAAATGCAGAATAGATGGGTTACCTCAGCAAAAAAATTTGCTGAGGTTTTTAAGAAATTTATTTTCTGGCCTGCATTTTATGGAATGTGGGTAGGTTGGCAGTGGTACCTGCCATTCCACCTTCAGTGCAGGATTTCCAGGCTGCCCACTTCACAACTAATAATTCTCACTACACCCCTAGATGAATACTATGAGAGGTGTCAATTCACGAACTAAAACTTCTTACTATACCCCACTAGATGAATACCATGAGAGGTGTCCGTCACATACTAAAAATTCCCATTATACCCCTAGATTAAGTCCATGAGGGGTGTAGCTTCCAAAATGGGGTTACTTCTGTGGGGTTTATAATATTTTGACACCTCAAATCCTCTGTAATCACGGCACAATGTGATAAATACCACCATAGTAGGCCTCAAATATTGCATAGTGCTCTTTCTCTCCTGAGCCCTACCACGTGCCTAAACAGCAGTTTATGTCCACATATGGGGTGTTGCCGTACTCGTTAGAAATTGTGTACAAACTTATGGCGTGCTATTTCTCCTATTACGCTTTAAGAAAAAAAAATTGGACTAAAACCACATATTATTGGAGAAAATTTGATTTTTCATGGACCATTTCTAACAAACACCTTCGGGGACAAGTTTACTAGACCACTAGATTAATTCCTTTATGGGTATAGATTCCAAAACAGCATAACTTTTTGGGGTTTCTACTGTATTGATACCTCAGGGGCTCTGCAAATTCTACATGGTGGCCCAAAACCATTCCAGCAAAATCTGTGTCCAAAAGCCAAAGAGCCTCGTTGTGTGCCAATACAGCAGTTTACGACCGCATATAGGGTATATCTGTGTTCTGGAGAAATTGCTTAACAAATTGTGGGGTGCTTTTTCTGCTATTACAACATTAAAATGTCCCATTTTTAGGGCCCAGTGTTAATAACTTTTATGTAACACCTGTGGGGTCCAAACAATCACTATACCCCTAAATAAATGGGGTGTAGTTTCCAAAATGGGGTCACTTTTTGGGGGATTTCCATTGTAACGGTACTTCAGGGCTCAGCTAATGAAACATGGCGCCTAAAAACTATTCCAGCAAAATCTTGCCACATAGCGAAATAGTGCTCTGTCCCTTCTGAGCCCCACCGTGTGCCCATAAAGCAAATTACAACCACATATAGGGGTATTTCCGAGTTCAGGAGAAATTGCGTAACAAATTTTAGGGTGCTTTTTCTCCTATTACCCCTTGTGAAAATAATATGTTTTTCTCATTTGTAACTTCTATGTAACACATGGGGTCAAAATGATTACTATACCCCTAGATAAATTACTTGAAGGGTACACCCAAAATGGTGTCACTTTTTGGGCGTTTCCTTTGTACTGGTACTTTAGGGGCTCAACGAATGAGACATGGTGCCTAAAAAACATCATAATAAAATTGAGGCCCTAAATTCCGTAAGGTGCTCCTTCATTTCTGAGGACTGTGTTTCAGTCAACTGGCGCATAAGTGGCACATATGGGGTATTTATACAAATTGCAGAATCAGGGTAATAAATATTGAGGTTTGCTTTGTTGTTATTTTGGTTGCACTTTTGAAAAAAAATATTTTTTTTTGAGCAATTTAGAGGACTTACAAGTTTAGTAATCATTTTATACATTTTGAAGTACATTTGGTTTTCCTGCACCAAGCCAGGTTTTCAGAGGCTCATAGGTGTCAGAATGGTGGAAACCCCCACAAGTGACCCCATTTTGCAAACTACACCCCTTAAGGTATTTATTAAGGGGTGTTGTAAGTATTTTGACCCCACAGTTTTTTTGTAAGAATTCATGCAAAGCAGGCGTAAAAAAATATAATCTCACTTTTTTCATAAAAGTATCACTTTGAAGACCGATTTCTTTGTAAAGCGACCATGAGAATGAAGAAACACACCCCAAAATCTATCACCCTGTTTCTCCTGTTTTCAAAAATGCCCACATTGTGACCCTAATGCATTGCCTGGACACACGGCAGGGCCCGAAAGGAAGGGAACACCCGGAGACTTTCAGGTCTCATATTTTGCTTGAAAATGTTTTAGGCCCTACTGTATATTTGGAGAGGTTTTGAGCTACCAGAACGATAGAAACTCCCCATAAACGACCCCATTTAGTAAACTAGACCCCTTAAGGTATTTATCTAGGGGTGTACTGAGTATTTTGACCCCACAGTTTTTTACTAAATTTAATGCATAGCAGGTGAAAAAAAATAAAAAATCACTTTTTCCATAAAAATATAAATTTGAAGACCGATTTCTGTGTAAAGCGACCATAAGAATGAAGAAACACACCCCAAAATCTATCACCCTGTTTCTCCTGTTTTCAAAAATTCCCCCATTGTGACTCTAAGGCCTCATTTACACGAGCGTGTGCGTTTTGCGCGCGCAAAAAACGCTGCGTTTTGCGCGCGCAAAAGGCACTTGGCAGCTCCGTGTGTCATCCGTGTATGATGCGCGGCTGCGTGATTTTCACGCAGCCGCCATCATAGAGATGAGGCTAGTCGACGCCCGTCACTGTCCAAGGTGCTGAAAGAGCTAACTGATCGGCAGTAACTCTTTCAGCACCCTCGACAGTGAATGCCGAACACAATATACACCAACCTGTGAATAAAAAAAGACTTTCATACTTACCAAGAACTTCCTGCTTCCCCCAGTCCGGGCTCCCGGCCGTTGCCTTGGTGACGCGTCCCTCTCTTGTCATCCGGCCCCACCTCCCAGGATGACGCCGCAGTCCATGAGACCGCTGCAGCCTGTGATTGGCTGCAGCCTGTGCTTGGCCTGTGATTGGCTGCAGCTGTCACTTGGACTAAACTGTCATCCCGGGAGGTCGGACCGGAGTTATCGGTAAGTCAGAACGTCTTTTTTTTTTTACCGGTTCATGGATTTTCGGAGCGGAAGTCACTGTCCATGGTGCTGAACCAGTTTAACGCTTTCAGCACCGTGGACAGTGACTGTCTCCTGACGTCGCGTACCCGAACATTTTTTACCGGTTTCGGTCAAAACGAGTTTGGCCGAACCCGGTGAAGTTCGGTGCGCTCATCTCGAATTTGACACTCCGTTTGGATGTTTGTAAACAGAAAAGCACGTGGTGCTTTTCTGTTTACATTCAGGAGTTTGACAGCTCTTGCGCGAATCACGCAGTTCGCACGGAAGTGCTTCCCTGCGGCATGCGTGGTTTTCACGCACCCATTGACTTCAATGGGTGCGTGAGTGCGCGAAAAACGCACGATTATAGAACATGTCGTGAGTTTTTTTCTGCGCACACGCGCTGAGCGCAATTCACGCATCGTCTAAACTGCCCCATTGACTAATATAGGTGCGTACGACATGCGTGCAAACCACGCGCGTCGCACGCGCGTATATTACGTTCGTGTAAATGAGGCCTAATGCGTTGCCTGGACACACAGCAGGGCTTGAAAGGAAGAGAGCACCCGGAGGCTTTCAGGACTCATATTTTGCTTGAAAATGTTTTAGGCCCCACTGTATATTTGGAGAGGTTTTGAACTACCAGAACGATAGAAACTCCCCATAAACGACCCCATTTAGAAAACTAGACCCCTTAAGGTATTTATCTAGGGGTGTATTGAGTATTTTGACCCCACAGTTTTTTGCTAAATTTAATGCATATAAGGTGAAAAAAAATAAAAATATCACTTTTTTCATAAAAGTATCACTTTGAAGACCGATTTCTGTGTAAAGCGAACATGAAAATTAAGAAACACACCCCAAAATCAATCACCCGGTTTCTCCTGTTTTCAAAAATACTCTCATTGTTGCCCCAATCTGCTTATTAGACGTGTGGCTGGGCCAAAAAGAGAGGGAGCACCCTTTGGCTTTCAGGGCACAATTGAATAAATTCTAGGCCCCATATCATGCATTTAGAGGCATTGAGCTGCCTGAACAAAACAAAAAAAACACGCAGAAATGACCCCATTTTAAAAACTGAACCCCTAAAGGTATTCATCTAGTGGTGTAGTGGGCATGCGGACCAAAAATTTTTTAAAGGAGGAAATAATGGGTATCATTTCAGACACTATGGGTATATAATGTTTTCTTCAAACTCTTATTACGTTTCCACATGAAATAGAGGAGACGTGGTAGAAGGTTATTTTGTTAGAAATATGCCACATTAATAAATTTGTGCGGCATACAGAAGAGAAGTGAAGCCGTGTATTCATAATGGATACATGTCGCTATAGACGTATTTGGCTGTACTTATGACTATGTCTTGCTGAAGAAGCAGTTGGTGCCATTATGATGTCATTGTGGACAGAATTCTGTCCTAATATAAAATCAGTCAGAGAGGAAAAAATAAACTGTACTGGAGTGACGGGCAATATCTTCAGACAAATGGAGGAAAATGTATCCAACTATGTTGCAAACTCGAGTCTGTTCACTAGATAGAAGAACACCTGCAGGGCTGCCATGACAAGATTTTTTTTTTCAGTGACTGGTTGTACAACGTCTCTTTAGCTCCATCAATCCTTATGAGGGACGAATGTGCCAAGTGACGCGGTACACCATAACAGGCCCCTGCCCGGCAAGGTAGGAACCGCTATGTGCACAAAACAACCAATCACCTACAGAATATATAAAGGGACAGTGTCCAAAACCATCTATAGAAACAGTAAAGGATCACTAATCCCCAAAATTATGTCAGTATTTCCATAAGAACCGTAACAAAGCCCATGGTGTATTGATAAGGAACAGCTCGATTATTAGAGATCCTCCAAAAAAAAAATATCATGCCCGTATCACGGTACAGAATTAGGAATGTAACAGCCGTATGTGACAGGACATAGTCATAAGAAAAAGGAAATACATCCCCAATTTATTCTTGTAACCATTGCTAAAATGCACGACTTCCACTAATTCAGGGGCGGCACGGGCCGCAGGTGTTGGATTTATCTACTAATAAATGCAATGCCCACATTTATTTTTTATTTCAAGAACACTTGTGGGGTCCATGTTCTGAATAGACAGATGTGGGCTCCTGCACAATAAACTGTATTCATTTGTGAGTGATCAAGTCCTGGATTTAATTGTCCAAGAAATGTATAAAAAAAAAAAAAAATCAAAAAAGGGGAAAATTAGTTTTACAGTCTGAAATAAATACTTTACTACCTCCCCGTGAGAATCCCTCCCTCCCTTGGAAAGCTCAGTAACGAAAAATAAAATATGAATAAATGAAATTGACTCCCTAAAAAGAATCCCCCCCACCACACCCTTTTTGGTGTTCCCTAAATTATAGATAAAATTAATAATTAGAAACGGTGTGGTAGGTCTCAAAACAGGGGTAGTTGCACGGGCCTGGATTTGAAGGGCACATGGGGCAGTAAAACCGGGTATCCCTCCTCCTTCCGTGTTTACTGCACACCCGGCATCTCCTTTGGGGGTATTCCTTACTCTCAGTGGCAGGGACGGGGTGAAGGAAGTGGCGCTCAGTGAGCCTTTTAACATTCTCCGACTCAAAGGAGTCTCCATGTGCGGGGGAGTCAAACAGGAGGTGCTCTATAATTTTCTCCTGATACTGGAGGAAACTGAGCGTTCCCTGGGTCTTATAGAGCACATAACTATTGTAAGTGGCCATCTGGATAAGGTAGATCGCTACCTTTTTATACCAGGCCCTAGTTTTGCGCTTGACCAGGTACGGTTGTAGGACCTGGTCAGATAGATCGACTCCCCCCATGAACTTGTTATAGTCCACCACGCAGACCGGTTTCCTCTTATCAGAGGTAGCGCCCCTCTCTCTTACTGCCACTGTGGTGTCCTCGTGCACGGTGGAGAGCATGTACACGTCCTTTTTGTCACTCCATTTTATTGCGAGTAACTGGTCACTGGTGAATGAGAGTGACGCACCCCTTACTAGTCGCCTGGACACCAGCTGTTGAGGGAAGCCGACTCTATTTTTTCGTACTGTCCCACAGGCCCCTGTATTCGCAGCATGGAGGGACTTATACAGGGGGACACTGGTGTAGTAGTTGTCGGTGTACACATGGTACCCTTTCTGTAGGAATGGCACCATGAGTTCCCAGACAATTTTCCCACTAATGCCAATATCCTCTGGGCATCCTGGGGGATTAAGGTGGCGGTCCCTGCCCTCATATATAAAAAAGGCACAGGTGTAGCCCGTTGTGCTAACGCACACCTTATAGAGTTTCACTCCGTATCGGGCTCTTTTGGAGGGGATATATTGGCGAAACGATAGACGGCCCTTGAAGGCCATAAGGGACTCGTCTACCGCTATTTTTTGGCCTGGGGTGTACAAATTTAGAAAAGACTCAGATAGGAGGGAGATGAGGGGTCTCAACTTGTTGAGGCGATCATGGCCTGGGTCACTTCTTGGGGGGATTTGGGAGTTGTCCGAGAAGTGCATGAAGCGCATTAGCGTCTCATAGCGCGTTCGGGTCATGACAGCAGCAAATACAGGGGTGCTGTGGATAGCGCTGGTAGCCCAGTAGGAGTGGATAGACGTTTTTTTTACTATCCCCATATTTAGGGTAATTCCCAAAAAATGTTTCATTTCACAGACGGTTGTGGGGATCCATCCTCTGGAATAGTAAGAACTGGGATTTTGGGTGACAAATTGCCTGGCGTATAAATTCGTCTGCTGGACGATTAGTTCCAGGACCTGATCGCCTATAAACAAATTAAAAAAATTATAGGGGGTAAAATTTGTGACATCAGAGTTGATGCCTGGAGTCGCTGTAAATGGCGGAATTTGGGGGGAGAAAGAAACTGCAGGATCCCACATTGCGGGAGGGACTGCAGTACTAGGCCCGGCTCCTGACGCTTCACCGGTGACCGCTGCGTCCACCACCATAGGGCTGGGGGGTCCAGTGGCAGAAGCAGAACTTGTGTCGCTTTCTGAGCCAAGTTCTGCTTCTGACGCAGTGTCCGTATCACTGCCGGAACCGCTAGAGCATAGCATGGCGTATGCCTGCTCTGCAGAGAACATTCTGCGGCTTCTGCGGTTCAAAATTTTATAACACTAAACTAACAAGTCCATTTTTTATTTTTTTGTATTTTAAATTTTTGGGGGATTTTTTTTTTTCTTATATAATATAGACACAACACGAACGTAAAAAAATAAAAAAATACGGTAAACCGCAGTTAATTACAGCAACTAAAACTAATTCAGCGGAAAAAAATAAGAATGACGGAGATAACAAGTAAATACGGGTAATCTGGCGTGATTACGGGTAATCTGGGGTGATTACGGGTAATCTGGGGTGATTATGGACAATATCGGAACACTGGCGAGTAAGTATGTGGTGTATTTCACAGTATAATACAGCACAAGATTTCTATAGTATTTCTCTCTCTCCTCTCACAGATCAACTACAGTGAGAGGAGGGAGGGAAAGAGCACAAATCTTGTGCTGTATTGTGTAAATATGGGTATATCACAGTGACCATATGATCAGGGACCAATTATCAGGGTCCCTGATCAGTTTCTATGTACAGGCAGAATAGCTGTCTTATGTGACTGCGCATGCGTGCGCCATTTTCTTTTTTTTCCCGGCAGTTAGGGACGGGGGGGGGGGGGGGCACGGGGGGACGACGGGGGACACGATCGGAGGCAGCAGGGGGCCTAAGAAGCAGTTTTTTTATCTCCTCTCACCAAACATACATGGTGAGAGGAGATAAAATCATAATTTGCTGAGGCACATTTATTGTAAAGGCGGTCGCCGGTATTCGTTGAATACCGGCGATCGCCGGTATGGGGACCGCAAACAGCGGTCCCCAGTCACTGCTCCCAGCCCTCAGCTACCTCCGGCAGCTGAGAGCAGGGAGCTAAACCTCCCCCAGCGGCGCTATTTTATTCTGATGCCGTAACGTAAAAAGTCTATGGCATCGGAATAAAGCCCGTTAGTGACCGACGTAGAAACACGATGGGTCGGTCACTAACGGGTTAATATATATGCTACCATAGTTTGTTAGACGCTTGTGTTGCACTCCAATATATATATATATATATATAATTTTTTTTTCTCTTTCCAGCGGTGCCTGCCTTTCCCCTTTTGGTCTGTAACCCTATCGAATGAGAACTCCGCTTACTTGTGACATATTTTCATGTGACAGTCTCATCCAGGACAACTCAAAACAATGATGGACTGTTCTATCGCGTCTGTAGCATCTGGTCTCTCCAGCAACCATCCATAAAAAGTAGGTCAACTTATCTCTCAGACTTATGGCTGCTTAAGTTAACGCTTTCTTTTGAAGGAAATGCACGAAACATTTTGCATTAGGATAATTTGTTTGTCCACAAATTTCTTCTATTAACTACAATGAGCAGTGGTCAAAGTAAAAGTAGAATACTTTCCGTTGGGGCTGAACACAAGGAAGAGAAAGTTTATTGCAGTTAGGTTTTGATTGTGAAACAACATTAAAGAGAATGTGTCGCTAGAAAAACCTTTTTTTTTTTTTTAGTTAAACAATTAGTGTATAGGTGATGAAACATTGTTCTAATTTTTTTTTTTTTTCACGAGTCAGGAAATATTATAAATTAGATTCTAATTTATAATATTTCCCAGCGCTGGTCACTAGATGGAGCAATTCCCAAAATTGCAGCATTGCATGTGGTAAAGCAACCACCTTGCTTTATGCTGCAAAATTTGAGAAAACTCACTCGCTCTAGTGAGCTCTCAGAATCCCCCCTCCTTTATCCTGGCTAGTGCCGGGAGAAACGAGGGGATTGAACGGTCAAACCTCCTACACTGTGTGTCGCCATTTTTTGAGCTAACACACAGTGTAGTAGGTTAACATACAGTAGTAAACACACACTAAAACACGAACATACAGAGAAATAACTTACCTGCTCCTGCCGCCGCCGCTCCCTCCGGTCCGTCCGCTCCGTCTGCTACTGCCGCTCCAAGTGCACAAGTCCGGAAGCCGCGACCGGAAGTAGTAATCTTACTGTCCGGCCGCGACTTCCGGTCCACAGGAAAATGGCGCCGGACGTCGCACAGTTCAACTTGGACGGTGTGGGAGCGGCGCATGCACCGTTCCCACACAGACGGCGTACAGCATAGTGGATGGAACGGGCCCCGTTCGCATTCACTATGGGACTGTATGTGCCGTATTCCATGTCTGTATGTGTCGTTAATCGACACATACAGAAATGGAAAAAAAAATGGCAGCCCCCATAGGGAAGAAAAAGTGAAAGAATAAAAAAAAAGTAAAACACAAACACACAAATAAATAAAAAAAATTTTAATAACACACTAAAGTCAAATTGATCTAAAATTTTTTTTTTTCGTGACACTGGTCCTTTAAAGATTACATTGTTTGGTATAGACAATGCAGCACACTCATGGACTACTCAGACTGCATCAGTGTACATTTAGGGTATGTTCACACGGCCAAATTTCAGACGTATACGAGGCGTATTATGCCTCGTTTTACGTCTGAAAATACGGCTCCAATACGTCGGCAAACATCTGCCCATTCATTTGAATGGGTTTGCCGACGTACTGTGCAGACGACCTGTTATTTACGCGTCGTCGTTTGACAGCTGTCAAACGACGACGCGTAAAAATACAGCCTCGTCAAAAGAAGTGCAGGACACTTCTTTGGACGTTTTTGGAGCTGTTTTCTCATAGACTCCAATGAAAACAGCTCCAAAAACGGACGTAAAAAACGGTGCAAAAACGGCGCGAAAAACGCCGCGAAAAATGCGAGTTGGTAAAAAAACGTCTGAAAAACAGGGTCTGTTTTCCCTTGAAAACAGCTCTGGATTTTCAGACGTTTTTGTTGACTACGTGTGAACATACCCTTAGGCTGGATTCACACGAGCATATTCGGTCTGTAAAGGACGGAGCGTATTTCGGCCGCAAGTCCCGGACCGAACACACTGCAGGGAGCCGGGCTCCTAGCATCATAGTGATGTACGACGCTAGGAGTCCCTGCCTCTCCGTGGAACTACTGTCCCGTACTGAAAACATGATTACAGTACGGGACAGTTGTCCTGCAGCGAGGCAGGGACTCCTAGCATCGTACATAACTATGATGCTAGGAGCCCGGCTCCCTGCACTGTGTTCGGTCCGGGACTTGCGGACGAAATACGTTCCGTCCTTTACGGACCGAACATGATCGTGTGAAGTTTTTTTTACAATAGCAGACTATGGGCGACATATGCAGCTGTATGGCTGTGAAAGTGAGTCAAATGTGTTTGTGACTCCATTTTGAAAGTATAGTGATCTGACCATATCTTGCACGGAGTATCCATCTTGTCTTAAAGAATCCATTTTGTGTTTGAAGAATCAGCTGTTTCTTAAACAGAAGTAAATTCATGCTGGTGGATTGTCTGAATAATTATAGGTTTTTATTTCTTAGGGCCGGTTCACATTAGTGTTAGCTTTCCGTTGAGGAGTTCAGTCAACTGCGCTATTGATTCCATCGAAAAAAACGGAATCCTGCCGTAATGGTGACAAACGGAAACCATTAGCAATGTTTCCGTCACCATTGATATCAACGGTGATGCAAACGGAAGCTAAGGTTTACATTTGACTTTCCGTTGAGGGGTTCACTCGATGGAAACCTCCGACGGAACCCCTCAACGGAAAGCCAACGCTGAAGTGAACAGGCCCTTAGCTAATGTTATGATTCCTTGTTATGGAGAATATAGCTAAATATTTACCAGTTCTTTCGAGTCTGCCGCCCCATACCATCTGGGAATACAGTTTGTTTACCATTGTTGTTATGGGGAATAGACTGGAGATATGGCAGCTGTGGGGTCTTTATGACCCATCAGTTCGTGACGATGCACGTTATGGGAAATTGTAGTCTTACATGTAAAAAGCCTTTCATGCTTGTGATTGGCTCAGCACGAACAACTCCCCATTGTATGTAATTGGCTGAGCTAGAGCCAACGTCACATTGTAAACGATTGGCTGACCTCAAAGCTACTCCCCTTTTGAAAGATATTATTGTAATTGCATTTTTACAATAAAGTAGAGAAGCATATTTTTGGGTACACAAAGCATTGTCTCTTACTTCTCTCCGATATATCGATATAACATATGGATTTGGCTCTGGATAACTGTACTGAATGGTGTCAGTTGACACACCCACACAATCCTTCAGTTTAACCCCTTAATGACCGGGCCATTTTGCACGTTAATGACCAAGGATTATTTTTTGTTTTTTCACGGTCGCATTCCAAGAGTCGTAACTCTTTTTTTATTCCGTCGACATAGCCGTATAAGGGCTTGTTTTTTGCAGGACGAGTTGTATTTTGTAATTGTACCATTTTTAGATGCTTATAATATATTGATTAACTTTTATTAACTTTATTTTAGGAGAGAATTGAAAATAAGCAGCTATTCCAGCATTGATTTTCACGTTATAAGTTTACGCCGTTTACTATGCAGCGTAAATAACATGTTAACTTTATTCTGTGGGTCGGCACGATTACAGGGATACCAAATATGTAAAGGTTTTATATGTTTTTCCTACGTTTGCACAATAAAAACCCTTTTAGAAAAAAATTACTTGTTTTTGCATCGCCGCGTTCCAAGAGCCGTAACGTTTTTATTTTTCCGTCGATGTGGCCGTATGTGGGCTTGATTTTTGCGGGCCAATGTGTAGTTTTTATTAGTACTATTTTGGGGTACATAGAACTTATAGATTAACTTTTATTTTATTTTTTATGGGGGGAATGGGAGAAAAGAGAGAATTTTGACGTTGTTTTTTGCGTTTTCTTTGGACGCCGTTCATCCGGCGGTTTAATTAATATGTTCATTTTATTGGTCAAGTTGTTACGAACGCGGGGATACCATATATGTGTATGTGTGATTTGTTTTGACCGTTTTACTAAATAAAACCACTTTTTGGGCCAAAAAAGTAGTTTTATTTGACTTTGACTGTAATTATTTTTATTTTTTTTTCACAAACTTTATTTAACTGTTTTACTTTTTTTTTTTTAGTCCCACCAGGGGACTTCACTATGCGATGTGCCGATCGCATATATAATGCTTTGGTATACTTAGTATACCAAAGCATTATTGCCTGTCAGTGTAAAACTGACAGGCAACCTGTTAGGTCATTCCTCCGGCATCGCCTAACAGGCAGATGCTGAAGGCAGACCTGGGGGTCTTTGTTAGACCCCCGGCTGTCATGGAAACCCGACGGCGACCCGCGATTTGTTTGCGGGGGCGCCGATCGGGTGACAGAGGGAGCTCCCCCCTCTGTCAAACACATTAAATGCCGCTGTCACTATTGACAGCGGCATTTAATGGGTTAAACTGCCGGAATCGGCGCGCGCTTCGATTCCGGCAGTTGCAGCAGGAGCCAGGCTGTGTATAACAGCCGTGCTCCTGCCGCTGATCGCGTGGGTACAGTCTCAGTACCCGCGCCATCACAGGACGGATATATCCGTCCTCCTGCGCGAACTAGCAGCTGCTGAGGACGGATATATCCGTCCTTCGGCGTTAAGGAGTTAATATATTTTGGCCAGGATTGCATCAACAATAGCATACAGTCACATACATTGGATGTATACGTCTGTTTAGTTACTTACTAATGTAGTGTCTGTAGCTAAAATGTCTCTAAGGCTGGATTTACACGAGCATGTGCGTTTTGCGCGCGCAAAAAATGCGGATTTTTGCGAGCGCAAAATGTATTTAACAGCTCCGTGTGGCAGCACCATATGGTGCGCGGCTGCGTGATTTTCAATTATGACACTCTGTTTGTATGTTTGTAAACAGAAAAGCACGTGGTGCTTTTCTGTTTACATTCATAGTTTTACTGCTGTTGCGCGAATCACGCTCGTCACACGGAAGTGTACGTGATGCGCGATTGGGTGCGCGATACGCAAACAACGCACAAATATAGAACATGTCGTGAGTTTTACGAAGCGGACACAAGCTGCGCAAAAATCAGACTGTCTGCACGGCCCCATAGACTAACATAGATCCGTGCGACACGCGTGAAAATCACTCGCGTTGCACGGATGTATTACACGTTCGTGTAAATAAGCCCTAAGTCAGTCTCACCTGCAGTCACATGACCATGCTCCTTGTGTTTATTTCCTCTGCTTGTGTGACGTTCTGCACATGAAATACATGGTGATCCCCACTCTCCCCCCCCCTCCCCCCACATCATATGTCTCTTATCTACACTGCTCCCTGCTTCCCCCCCTCCTTCCATATCGCTGGAGGGATCATGTTTCACATGCTGGACAGCAGATTATACAGAGCTGTGTATTAGTAGCAGAAGGTAATTACAGCACTACCTTACACCTTGTAATAGAGGGGCATGCAGGCAGCTGCAAATATAAACAATGTCTGTAAGAGGGTAGAGGAATTATGGGAGCTGCAATCTTTTAAACTGTAGTCCCGTCCGCAGCAAGCCCTAGCAAAATGAAAACAGTGCTGCACAGAGATGGGCAAGATAATGAAAATTAAAAATAACTACTTCTGAGGTATGGTGTCATCATGTAGTGACAATTTAGACACATATAGGTACTTTTCTGTGTTTTTCAAAGGCTCAGAAAACTCATTTCAAACAAAGACAGTTGGGTCATTATAAAATATTCTTGAGTGTAGTCAGAAGATGGCAGCTATGGGTCTATGTTGTTATATGTAGTCAGAGGAGGGCTGCTATGGGTCTGTTTGTAAAGACAACACTAGCAATCCTAGTAAAGTCAGAAGTGGCACCCTAAAATTGGATTGCGTATTGTGATCCTTGTCACGGATTTTGGTAAAATTCACAGCCTTTGACAGAGGTCATTAGCATTATTTAATAAAAGATGATGCTTTTGTATACAAGGATGCGGACCCCTGTATTTGTGGTTTGCCTTTAGGCTGAATAAGTTGACAGGGGCAATATTCGGATGTAATGGAAATCTCCAAGCAAATTGTTTCTCGGGAACAAATGAGGGCTGTATGGTGTGACATATTGTTATGGCCCTTTTACACGGGCCATTGATCGAGATCAATGGGCATTATGGCATGTTTAGATGGCAGTAGTCTCCCACTCTTTACAGAGACTCTCTTCTCGATTGGAGGACCACTCACTATTAACTCTGTATATCCTAATAGGACATACTGTACAGTTGTAAGAAAATATAATTACCTGGAGTTACCTGGATTTCTGCGTTGGTTACTAATAAAATGTTGTCTATTTGTTATCTAAATTCCCTTTTACATCGGCCGGTGCAGCGAGACATCGTTGATTGACGCCGTTTGCTCCCGTCACACGGAGCTATGGATGGGGACGAGCGGTGGTTACTCGGATCGCTCGTCCCCATCCATTATTATCATGTCGGCAGCGCGTCTCCCTGTTTACACAGGGAGATGTGCTGCTGACAACGATAATATTTAACTTTTTTAAAACTATACGACCAGCAGACGATCGAGCGTTTGCTCGTTCATCTGCTGATCATTCCCCTGTTTACACAGGGCAATTATCGGGAACGAGCGTTCTATGAAACCCCCTTTGGTCACAATTATAGACAAATACAGTCTAACAAAACTAATAACACACAAACAGTTGCACTGTTCATGTCTTTTCTTGAGCACATTGAGTAAATAGTCTCAGTGCAGAGAGAAAAAGTTAGTGAACCTGTGTTAATTCACTTCTCCGAGAGCTGATTGGCAAAAGGTGTTTCAATTAAGGAGATGAGATTGGAAGTGTGGGTTTCACAGGTGCATTGCCCATTAAATAAAAAGCACACAAAGTCTGGTTACAGACAGAAGCTCAGTGCTCTGCGACCTTGGGCTGTGATCGTCTCTCCTAGTCAGCCTGGGGTCACATAGAACAGCTAGGTGTGTTCAGCTTAAAAAAAGAATGCCGATCACAGCTAGAGGTGCACAGCTGAGCGCTTCTTCACCTTTGATTCAGTGACGTTGGGGCTCTCAGCACCAGGATTTCCACTAATCAAAACTTCTGACATGTCTCTATGACATATCAAAAGTTTTTTGAAAGTGGAGATACTCTTTAAATCTAATTGATGAAACTAAAATGAAATACATGACATTTCCTGTAAAGCGAGTCGGTCATGAAATTTGAGGCTAACAAACGTCTGACACCGCTTGTTAGCAATAGGGTAAAGGAATAGGAACATACAAGTGTTGAAGATCTTAAGGCTTGCATCAGGGTAAAATATAAGTGTGAGATATGCAATTAAGGTTGGAGTTCCACCAAACCACGAACTGCCCGACATCTAGAGCCCCAACGCCTCCCTTCTGCAGTTGTGTCTCAGCTTGTATAAGGCTACATTCACACGAGCGTATCAGATTCATGCGCGTTTTTCTGCTCCATTATGCATCAGTGTGCTTTGCGAGGGGCATGCGTTATTCACGCACTCACAAAGCACATCTTTTTTTTATTATTTTCAATTGAATTGGTGTAAATCACGCACAGCACACGGATGTGCATCCGTGTGTTGTGCGTAATATTTACGCACTCATTGACTTCAATGGGCGATAGGTGCATGAAAAACGCACCAATATAGGACATGCAATGAGTTTTACGCAAAGGACACACGCTGCGTGGAAACGCCTGCATATGTGAACGGCCCCATTGAATCAATGGGTCCGTGTGCTGGATTTCCCTGCGCACCACACGGACGTTATTCACGTTCGTCTGAATGAGCCCTAACGGTGAAGACAAGCAAAACCGTTGATCAACTGGAGAGGGGAGTTCTTAGAGTTCAGCACACCTAATTTTCATGTGGAGCATGACTAAATAAAAGGGTCCAGGAAAAAAGAAAAAACAGCGCTGGAATCAGGGAGACCGCACTATTCAGGTCAGTAAACCAGTTCAACTTATATGACCTAGTGAACGATCTTCTTTAAGTAGTCTACCAATTATCTCCGCATAAATTTGTGTCTGTAAACGCTGTATTAGCGATCGCTAATACAAATATCTGCTCGTGGAAAATGTGCCTAAAACAGGATGTCAGCTCTAGTGGCCAGTGTGAAAACTGGAATGATGCAAGATTTTTTTGGTGTAGTCACATATTAAATAATAAAAAAAAAACTCCAAAGATTAAAAAAACCAAAAAAAAACCAGTTAGAATAAAAACCTGATATAAATAATATGTATTTTGCTTCCTTTTTTCCATACCTTGGTTGAACTTGATGGACATACAGTATGTCTTTTTTCAACCTATGTAATTTTTTAATGACATTCCTTTAAGGCTACTTTTAGGCCTGATTTACACGAGCGTGTGCGTTTTGCGCACGCAAAAAACGCGGCGTTTTGCGTGCGCAAAATGCACTTAACAGCTGCGTGTGTCATCAGTGTATGATGCGCGGCTGCGTGATTTTCGCGCAGCCGCCATCATTATGACACTCCGTTTGGATGTTTGTAAACAGAAAAGCATGTGGTGCTTTTCTGTTTACATTCATCCTTTTGAAAGCTGTTGCGCGAATCACGCAGTTCGCACGGAAGTGCTTCCGTGCGACCTGCGTGGTTTTCACCCACCCATTGACTTCAATGGGTGCGTGATGCGCGAAAAACGCTGAAATATAGAACATGTCGTGAGTTTTACGCAGCGCACTCACGCTGCGTAAAACCCACGGACTGTCTGCACTGCCCCATAGAGCAATATAGGTGCGTACGACACGCGTGAAAAGCACGTGCGTCGCACGCGCGTATATTACGCTCGTGTAAATGAGGCCTTATACGGCAGTAGTTAGGTCAGTATAATTCCCAATCGAATTCCCTTGGCGACCCCTTAAAAGGGGTTTTCCCATCTTAGACATTTATGGCATATCCACAGAATATGCGATTAATGTCCGATAGATGCGGGACTGGGACCCACACCTATCTCTAGAACGGGGCCCCCTAAACACCGTTCTAACTTGCTCGGCTCCTGCTGCTGACCGGTCACTTCCTAATTAGGTGGTCAGGAGACACAAACAGCCGAGATCACTGAGCTACGCTGTTTCCATAACTCCCACAGAAGTGAATGGGAGTTACGGAAATACCGTAGCTCCCCATTCTAGAGGTAGGTATGGGTCCCAGAGGTGGTACCCGCATCTACCATTTATGGCATATCCTGTTGCTCCATTGTCATAGACATTAAAAATGGGGCAACTGCAGCTCCATTCCAGCTCCTCCTCCCCATGAGAGTTGCAGTGAGGTGGATCTGGGGGGCTCAAGAACCCCCTTTTCACAATCGGAGGGTCTCCCAGTGGTGGGACTCCCAGCTATCAGAAAATGTACACCTATCCTGTGGATAGGTGATAACTTATGATTTAGGGAATACCCCGTTAAGCTCTCCTTAGAGAACGCTGCCAGTTTCTCCCCTCTGCTCTGAGTGATCTCCAGATTGGACGCTAGAGCTGTCACTCAGAGCAGAGAGTGGCACTTGCGACCACGGTGCTGGGGGGACTAAATGGTGGTTGCTCAGTCATGCAACAGTTATCGTTGCACTCCACACCCCCTATTCTATTTAGCGCGGTCAGCAGTTTTGAGAGCTCAAAACGGTTGACAGATCCCTTTGAACTGGTTTTCCGGAACAAAATAAAAATTTTGCTAAAGGCATGGAATATGATAAAATAATTACTCACCTAGTAAATCCGCCACCATTCAAGTGGTCCCACCGTTCTTTGCTAACTGCCCTGCAGTGATGATGTGTTGACTGACATGTTGATGGCCGATATAATCAATCACTGGCCTCAGTGGTGATGAAGCATTGCTATGGTTATTACTGCAGGACAGCTAAAGCCTCATGCACACGACTGTAGTGCTGTGCACGGCCGTGATGTTTGGCTCGGACAGCCGTGGAGTGTCACCCGCGGGCCGCCCGCAAATCGCGGGCCGTGCACATGGCCGCGTGCATTCATTTCTATGAGCCTGGACCGCAAAAACACAGCCGTAATAAGACGTCCTATCTTTTTGCGGTCCCGGCTCCTGGGAAATGCACGGACCGTGGAAACCACTGTCGTGTGCATGGGCCCATAGAAACGAATGGAACCGCAATTCACCCGCAGATTTGTGGGTGAATTGCAGCCGCATGAGGCCTTACAAAGATCCATGGGACCACTAGAGTGGCGGGAGATATACCAGGAAAGTAATGTTTCTTTTGCTATTTTATCACATTTCCTGCATTTAGCTAATTTTTATTTGGTCTTGGAAAACCCCTTTAAGCCGGAAGGTAGTTACTGTTATTGCTCCGACGCATAAAAGGGAGTATTTTTTCTAATTATAGGAAGCATTTCCACTTATTATAGTGCATGAGCAAACTGTTTATCTATCGTTGAGGAACTTTTAGTATGTAAAAGTCGTCCTTACACAGCACATCCTGTTTGTCTGAAAATCACTTCCGGAGCCGGCACACAGATGTAGATGGAGCACCGATCTATAGAATAGAGGTTTATGTGCGGTTTAAGGTGTCAGAGTCAGGATCACTTCTTCCTCCACTTGGTGACACTGATTTATTGACACTTATTACTGCATTACCTCTACAAGGCAGTACAGCTTTTGGCCCCATCAGCTATAACTACTAAGGTCACCTTATTTGTAGTTTAGGGTTAATCCGCCTTTATTGAATTTTTGATATAAGAAACAAATAGGTAATAATACTAGAACTGCATTGTAAAACTTAAGAAACAGTATAACTAAATAAAACATAAAAGCTTGGGTGAAGAGCTGACGCAGCCTCGATCTAGGACCTTCTTAACCCCTTAGTGACCAGCCTATTTTAGGCCCTAATGACCAAGCTATTTTTTGAGTTTTTCTATAGTCGCATTCAAAAAGATATAACTTTTATTTTAAATAAAACCACTTTTTATGGAAAATATTTATAATTTTTTTTTACTGTAATCTTTATTAATAATTTGTATTTAACATTTATAACTTTTTTTTTTTTTAGTCCCACTAGGGGACTTCACAGTGCTATCCTTAGATCACAGATATAATGCTTTGGTATACTTAGACAGGCAATCTATTAGGTATATACCTTTATCAGGCCCCCGGCTGTCATGGCACCCCATTGGAGGCCCGCAATTGCATTTGTAGGCCGCCGATGGGTGACAGAGCTAGCACCCTCCGTAAATTATTTAAATGCCGCTATAGACCACGGCATTTAACGGGTTAAACTGCTGCGATCTAATTAAACTTTGACTGCTACCGTTGGAGCAGGAGCCCGGCTGTCGTCAGACAGCCGAGCTCCGGCTCCAGCCTGCACGGGACACTTGCGCAGGACTTAAACTGGGCCGCCGCGAAAAGGCGACAGCCTAGGCTAAGGCCCCTTAGTGACCGTCGTGAAAAGGCGTATTGGTGGTCACTAAGGGGTTAAGCGGAGGCACAAGATATACATGCAGTACAGGAACAACGCACAATAAGACACCTTGCTGAACAATGTCACCTGTAGTTTATAGCAGACCTGTCAGTGAAAGGTTTGCTCTTCTGATTTGTAGTGTAGCTCCACAGTGGAGCACAGAGATCAGTGCACGTCAAAGCCAGCCAAGCGAAAAAGAGCTGCTCATATCATTGAAGAACACTACAGCCTATGTAATGGCTGAAAACAGGGGACAATAACGGCATATAGCCTCATAACAAGATAGACTTTAGATTGTGTCCCTTTAAATGGTCCCTTTTTTTAAAAAAAACTTTTTTTGGGTTAAGTCAATAATTGTCGTTTGTGTGGAGCTGCACAGCCAATAAGAATAGGACATCACAATTTTATAATGTATATGATCCTTTCTTTTTCTCATAAAACATGGAACATCTGGTCCCGGTTACAGAAGAGGTCATATTGACCATGAGACACTGTAAAAAAAAAATCTGAATGTAAAGAAAATATAAAGCGTTCTACAATGTGGTCATTCAGTATACTTACAGGGTGCACAATCTAGACAGCCTCTGCCCCACAATATATATATATATATTATAGGCTGTAAGATTTCACAAGGCATGGAAAGAAGGAAATGACCAGCAACCAGACAAAAGATGGATCAGCCCCACTATTCCTGTTAGGGCTGTCAGACAACACAGTGAATTGCAAGTGTCCTCAGCACAGCAGGGACGTGGCTTGGTCACTACAACAGCTAGATCAGCACACACACAACATCCACGTCGCCCCCAGGCCTGTGCAGCAAGGGGTCTAGTGACAATAGAGGCCAGCACTTACATGAGGACCCCGCGTACGAGGAGAATGGCCATTACTCCCCATCCTGACGATCCGCTTCCCGGCGGCTCCCTGGATCGCAGTGTGTCAGTTCAGCCCGCTGCCTTACTGGATGTACATGTAGTATTCCATTGATTGGCATCTGCTCTCCATTCTTAGCGGAGGAGGATGCCCCGCCCCTTATGTAAATGAGCCCGTACTCTCGCCTGGTAGTCGTGCGTGTTCCGTTCAGCCTCACATGATACAGAGCTCCCCGCCTGACACGGAGGACTGGTAGTTTTGCATGTGAGGGTCTCTATACAGATGGAGGACACGTTCTTGTTGACTGCTATGCATGCTCGTGATTTTACTTGTCCACTGTGATTTTGAGAATTTTTCTTAGGGCCTATTCACACGAACATGGGTAAACATGGACGTAAAAAACTACTGTTTTTCACGTCCGGTTTCACACGTGCGGGTCCCGTTTTCATGGATCTGTGAAAACGGAAGAAAATAGAACATGTTCTATTCTTCAACGAACCCTTCACACGGTGCATTGAAGCAATGACCGTGTGAACGGCCCCATTGAAATACATGCGTCCGTGTAACGGCCGTTTTAACGGCCGTCACACGGACGTATTCAGCGTTTGTGTGAAAATGCCCTCACTCTCATTATATTCATTTAAGAAGATCTCCAGGATATTGTTCTATAGCGGCTTAGTGTATACGTGTGCCAGTTACCCGACTATCTTCCTTTTGTTAGGGCTTGTTTAGACGAACGTGTAATACGTCCGTGCAACGCGCATGATTTTCACGCGTGTTGTACGGACCTATGTTAGTCTATGGGGGCATGCAGATAGTCCGTGATATTTGCGCAGCGTGTGTCCGCTGCGAAAAACTCACGACATGTCCTATATTTGTGCGTTGTTCGCGCGTCACGCACCCATTGAAGTCAATGGGTGCGTGAAAACCACACATGGCACACAGAAGCACTTCCGTGGGACGCGCGTGATCCGCGCAACAGCTGTCAAACTCTGAATGTAAACAGAAAAGCACCACGTGCTTTTCTGTTTACAAACATCCAGACGGAGTGTCATAATGATAGCGGCTGCGCGAAAATCACGTAGCCACGCATCATACAGGGATGACACACGCTCGTGTGAATCCGGCCTTATTGTTAACGAGGCGTTTTTATCCAGGGCAGCTTTTGGCCGCGAAGAAAAGCGCCATACTTTTTTCTTTGAGCGGTGCCCGCCTCTGACCTCCCATTGAAATCAATGGGAGGCAGAAAACCTCTGCTGTTAATTTCTGAGAGTTTTTTGCATAAGATCAACGGCCGCAGGCAAAAAACAAGGAAAGAAAGTGTTGAAACAACGCTGGCAGTTCAAAATCTGCCTCAAAAGTCTTGAAGGAATTCTGAGGCAGATTTTTTTTCTGACTGCAAAAAACTCAGTGTAAACTAGGCCTAAGGGGGGATTCACACGAGCGTGTATTCGGTCCGTGCGGGCCGCGTGGTTTTCACGCGGCACGCATGGACCAATACAAGTCTATGGGGCAGTACAGACAGTCCGTGCTTTTTGCGCAGCGTTTGTCTGCTGCGCAAAAAGCGCGACAGGTTCAATAACTCTGCGTATTTCGCGCATCACGCACCCATTGAAGTCAATGGGTGCGTGAAAATCACGCGCACCACACGGAAGCACTTCCGTGGGACGAGCGTGATTCGCGCAACAGCAGTGAAAAGGATGAATGAAAACCGAAAAGCACCACGTGCTTTTCTGTTTCCGAACATCCAAACGGAGTGTCTTTGCGATGAGCGAAGCCGGACAAGCGTACCGAACTTCACCGGGTTCGGCCAAACTCGTTTTGGCCGATCCCGGCAAAAAAATTATCGGTACGCGACGTCAGGAGATAGTCACTGTCCATGGTGCTGAAAGAGTTAAACTGTTTCAGCACCATGGACAGTGACTTGCGATCCCAAAATACATTAACCTGTAAAAAAAAACCGAAGTTCTAACTTACCGATTACTCCTGTCTCCTTCCTGCAGTCCGACCTCCCGGGATGACACTTCAGTTCAAGTGACAGCTCCAGCCAATCACAGGCCAAGCACAGGCTGCAGCCAATCACAGGCTGCAGCGGTCACTTGGACTGCTGCGTCATCCAGGGAGGTGGGGCCCGATGTCAAGAGAGGCGCGTCACCAAGGACGCGTCACCAAGGACGCGTCACCAAGGCAACGGCCGGGAAGTTCTCGGTAAGTAGGAACTTTATCTTTTTTTTTTACAGGTTTTTCGCTGTTGTGTTCGGCATTCACTGTCGAGGGTGCTGAAAGATTTAGCTCTTTCAGCACCTTGGACAGTGACGGGCGTTGACAAGCCTCATCTCTATGATGCCGGCTGCGCGAAAATCACGCAGCCGCGCATCAGACACGCATGACACACGCAGCTGTCAAATGGTTTTTGCGCTCGCAAAACGCTGCGTTGTTTGCGCGCGCAAAAACGCAACGTTCGTGTGAATCTCCCCTAAGAGTGGTAGTCACAGTGTTTGAGGTCACTCACATTTTTATGATCAGTGGAGGAACTAAAGGACAAGTTTGAGTGCAATATGAGAAAAAAATAGTACTGTATTTTTTATGTTTAGTGTTCGTTTAAATATGAAAGTATTTTTCTCATGGTGACAACCACTTTTTTAGAAATGAAACTGGCCCATTGATCAGCTGTTATCCCTGGGGGAAGTTGTGGCTAGCCATACATGTAGTATTACTTGGTGGCATTCTAAGGCTGGGTTCACACAGAGTTTTTTGAAACCGCGCCGCAAAACTCGTCAAAAACGGCCCTAGAATGCCTCCCATTGATTTCAATGGGAGGCGGAGGCGTCTTTTTCCCACGAGCGGTAAAACCGTCTCGCGGGAGAAAGAAGGGACATGCCCTATATTCGGGCGTTTACGCCTCTGACCTCCCATTGACATCAATGGGAGGCAGAGAAAGCGTATTTCGCAGAGTTTTATGCCCGCGGCACTCAATGGCCGCGGGCGAAAAACGCAGCGAGAATCGGCGTGCAGGGAGAGGAAAATGTGCCTCAAAATTCCAAACGGAATTTTGAGGCAGAATGTCCGCCTGCAAAAAACTCAGTGTGAACCCAGCCTAAGGGTATGTTCACACGCTAGACTAAAAACGTCTGAAAATACCAAGCTGTTTTCAAGGGAAAACGGCTCCTAATTTTCAGGCGTTTTTGAAGCCACTCGCGATTTTCGCAGCGTTTTTCTCTGCGTTTTTTACGGCCGTTTTTGGAGCTTTTTCCAATAGAGTCTATGAAAAACAGCTCCAAAAGTGCCCCAAGAAGTGTCTTGCACTTCTTTTTCACAGCCGTTTTTTTACGCAGCCATTTTTCAAAACGGCCGCGTAAAAAAACGGCCCATCGGAACAGAATGATGTATTTCCCATTGCAATCAAGGGGCAGATGTTTGGAGGCGTTCTGCTCCCGATTTTTCGGCCATCTACGGCCCGAAAAACGGGCGAAACTTGGCCTTGTGAAAAAACCCTTATGAATCGCCGTGCATGGAATACAAGGATGGGCCACATCCACCAGGGAGCATATGGGAGACCCACCCCTATGACGTCCATATGTGCTAATAGGTGTGACAATCCCTTTAAAGTGTGTTGTAAGAGGTAGTGGACCCCGTCGGGCCCTGTGTACTGCCCTAATGATCAAATTGTCGTTCGTCCACCCCTGAACATATGAATGGGTATATTAAATATAGGAATGAAGTTCTAAGCACTTTTTATCATTATCGGTGGTACCCAGGTTTTTCTCAGGTAACGTCACTCTATTTGTATACCGGAGACCATCATGGATGTTAGCATTTACCCTTTTACTGACTGAGGTCACTCAGGCTCTGTTCACATCTGTGTCGAAGGCTCAGTTAGTAGCTTCCTTTACAGATTCTATCATATTCTCTGGACTGAAAAGCGCAGCATGCAGCGCTATTTTGTCCGGTAAAATTACAGAAAGCAGATAGAACCCATTAAAGTCAATGGGTTCCGTCTGGCGCCGTTGGTTTCCATCATGCGACAGATCCAGCACTTCCATTTTTCCCATGGCGGAACAGAATAACGGAAAAGCGAGTTCACTACCACAGACAACTTGGTCATTAGACGGAAAAGTTCAGAGGTGCCGGGGAATGTTAGCTATAAACATAGTTTTGGAGGTATTGGCAATGTATTCAGGTGGCACAGCGATCTTCAAAAATATATTTCTGCATCACTCTCACCTATATGGTTCTTGAAACCCCTGGGTTCACCCTTCTAGGTGTGTACCTAACTACAGAATGGAGAGGGCGGCAACATTTTGTCTCGTCAAACTTGGTAAGTAGCGATTTGAAGGGGAAGGGGGGAAATATTTCACTGCCTGATAGAACGATTAAAATAAATGTTATTAAAGTATTAAACGTAAAAAAAAAGTGCTCTCAAGCCGAATACCTAAACAGGCATATCCAGATAATATCAGGAAGGAGAAACTGGGTGTCTCTATTCACTTTGCTTGCACACCCAGTCTCCCTTATTATGATATATGCTCTTGATCCACTGTCAATAATAGAAGTGTCCCTACGTGTTTCAGCACTCAATATTTATTGGCGTGCCTCATCAGGGGTCAGGAGCATATATCATAAAAAGGGAGACTGGGTGTGCAAGCAAAGTGAATAGAGACACCAAGTATCTCCTTCCTGATATTATCTGGATATGCCTGTTTAGGTATTTGACAGCACTTCTTTTACTTTTAATGCTTTAATAAAATTTATTTGAATCGTTCTATCAGGCAGTGAAATTTTTACAACTCTGCAACGAGCGGTATCCCCCTGGCGGAGGTTTCTTAGGAATTCTTCAGTGATGACGCTCCAGATCTCAGATCAGAAGCACATTTGGATTATGAAGTCGCTAAATGCATTGCCCTAGATATCCAGAAAAACCTGGAATCCACAGTGCATCCTACCCTAATGCAACTGCAAAAGGAAGTAACAGCTCATTCTTCCCGAATCACAGAGCTTGAAACTCAGGTCTCACAGCTGAAATATGGCCAGGCATCTGCACGAAAACATTTGCGTTTGGCTCTACAAGATAACAAATTGCTCACAAAAAAGGTGGATGATATTGGATACTGATCCAGACACAATAATCTACGCCTGATGGGCCTCTCAGAGTCAGTTAAATCAAGTGATCTCCAGCACTTCCGCAGTGAAATAACGTGCAGTCCAATACAAGTGAAATCCAGAATATTCATCCAAGACAATACATCATGCCCTTCCTGGATTATAACGATAAATGGTGCTTTTCTTTTTGCTGTAAAACTCCTGCACCTAATGTATAGATAGGAGGCCATACACCAGTTGCATAACACAGTATAATGCCTTTGTTTATGTCTGGGATAACACAGATGTGAGCATCACACTGGACGTAGATATTGCAATGCTCACACATTTAATTATTTAGGGTCACCCTCACGGCTCACGAGCATGCCAGCTAACCTCATCAAAAAGTGAAGTACCACACACGAGACTGAAGAGCAAGAATATTTTCCTTATCCTAGATGATGAGTCAGCATTGATTTAGTTTTAGTTGATATTACTACGGTTTCCTATGTGTTGCCAGTTGATATGTTTTAAAAGATGCAAGGACACTACCTTCTTAAGACTGTTGTATCCCATTCTGTTTGTGGATTAATGTTATGTCGCAGGGCACAACGACTGATGCACAGATGACAACTAATTTTTATTTCTCTCATCTATCTCCTCATCACATCCGCCGGACAATTTTCTTGACGATGCACAAATCACTTCTCTATCTTTCATACCTAAAATAAGCATTTGATATGCGCATAATAGCCTGGAAAGGAATTGTGTTCTCCAAATAAAAGATCCCAAATATTAAGACACCACAAAAGACTTCGTCAAGATGTGGCCCTCTTACAGAAGACTCATCTGAGGACTTCAGATTACCACCTCAGTTAGAAGTTCTGGGTGAGTACTATGCATGGCTCATCCTCTGTCCACGGTAAAGCGGGAGTACTGATCCTAATTTCTAAAAACTTTCTAGTGTAAAATACTCCACAGTACACAGAACCAGGAAGGGAGATGGGTGCAGGTGATTATGGATGAGAATGTGGAGCAGTGGTCTATTTATAGTGCATATGGTACAAATGACGATAACAAAGGCTTTTTTAGGACCATGGCTTTGCACCAAATCCAAACAAGCCGAAGGCCAGGTTTCCACGGGTCGGACACTGCGTAAAAATCACGCAGCGTGTGCGACCACTTTGTGGTGCGTTTTTTTAATGGAATTTCCGCTGCAAAAGAAAGCCGTTCATACTTACCCCCACGGTCTTCTCTGCATGTAGTCCGCTCTCCTACAATGACGTTGAAGGCCATGTGATGCTGCAGCCTGTAATTGTCTGCATCAGTCACATGGGATGAAACATCATCCCAGGAGGCCGGACTGCAGGAAGAAGGACAGAGTTCTGGGTAAGTATGATTTTTTTTTCCGTAGTTGCGATTTTTGCGGTGTAATATGCCGCAAAAGTCGCAACACTTGACTTTCTGTTGCGAGATTTGCATCCCCAATTAATTCAATGGGGAAATCCTGCAACGGAAAATCAACTAAAACGCAGCATAAATTGACATGCTGTGGAATTAAATTCCACACCGCAGGTCTGTTTATTAACATTTACACAGGTTTTTTTTTTTCATTTGTTGAATGTTCTGAACCACATATCAAACCGGGAGAATCACATATCACATATACATTCTACTGGTTATGTTATCCTCCATTATTTAAAAAATGCGCGACAAACTCCAGAAATAGGAACAATTTTTTGTTTCTGCGGAGGTGTCATTTACTGAAAGTGTTATCCTTCCTAAGTTGCTAAATCCCCTCCAAACAATCTGTCACGTTGGGTACGTGAACCCACTGGGCCGTACCGCCTTGACTGTATGGAAGCTGGCCAACAGGACTCAGGTCACAGTCTATAGTTCGTATAGGTGTACCTGTGGTAGCTCAGACAGTAGCAAGACAGGCTTGGCTGAGACTAGGCAGCAAGCAGGCACCAGGCATGGTGAAGCAGGACAGGCTGGGTACTCAGCTCACCACAACTCCAACTCAATACGGCACTTGACCAGGATAGCACAGAATACAGGTAGCAGGAACGGGAAACACTGGGAACTGGAAAACACTTAGGAGACCATTTGCATAGACAGACTAGGGTAACGACAACAAAGCTCAGGCAAGACAGGAAGGGGCTGGGCCCCTCTTATAGTCCAGGTTGCTCATGGGCTAATTTAGTAAAAAGGAAAAAAGGTCGGAGAAATCCAAGGGCGCAGCCGTATAAGGATGAGATACTTTAATTGTACATGAAACAACAACAAAAGACTGTGTTTCGAAGCCGTACCGGCCTCTTCGTCAGGTCAGAGTACAAATGATTATTCAGAGAAGATTCACTGCTTATATAACCCAGAGAAACCGGATAACTACCGGGTCAGGTTAAAGGTCAAAGGTCAGAGCAGGGGGGCGGGTTACGGCAAAACACTGTGATCACAATAAACATACAAAAAGATTTAAAATACATAAAAATACAGAGGATGTGTTAAAAAATAAATTAGTTATACCTAAAAGACACTAGTTGGTCCAAACTAAAAAAGAACATAAGAAAAAGACCATTCAAAAAGATATTAATAAGATACTCCATATTTACGCTAACTGAAACATAGAAGAAAATCATAAGGAGAGATATTCCTATAAAATAGCACACTTAGAGGATCACATCCCATGTCTGAAGACACTGTATATATATCTAAAAACATGATTAACTTAAATTGTGGTCATACTTAATCAAAAAACATTATATTGTCGTTCTTGTATTTTTGTATTTGTATGTTGTTGTCCTAGAGACATACCGCTTATTAGGGCCATAAAAAGAGGAACAGGGGAGATCAAGAAGAGAAAGAAACTACTGTAAATCGTTCAAAAAATATATAATAATGAATATGAGTACATAAGAGGGGTTATAAAAATGTATTTAAAAAATAATAACGTATATTCTATTTTATATATTATATATTAAAAAAGGTTGATTATATTCATCTGTTTGTCATGAGAATATATGTACTATGAAACGCGTTAAATGATACAGGAGCATTACACAACCCAAAGGGCATGACGGGGTATTCGAAATGACCTTCGGGCGTGTTAAACGCAGTCTTCCACTCATCCCCCTCTTTGATGCGGATAAGGTTATACGCCCCCCGTAGATCAAACTTAGAGAACCATTGGGCCCCCTGAACCTGATTAAAGAGATCAGGAATCAAAGGAAGGGGATACTGGTTCCTTACAGTGACCTTATTTAAGTTACGGTAGTCAATGCATGGCCTAAGACCACCATCCTTCTTCCCTACGAAGAAGAAGCCAGCACCTACCGGAGAAGTAGAGGGGCGAATGTAACCCTTGGCCAGGCATTCCTGGATATACTCTCTCATGGCTTCACGTTCGGGACAAGAAAGATTAAATATCCTACCCTTAGGGAGCTTAGCTCCTGGTACCAATTCGATAGCGCAATCGTATTCTCTATGAGGAGGTAACACTTCGGAGGCCTCCTTAGAGAAAACATCAGCGAAGTCCTGCACAAACTCAGGTAGCGTGTTCACCTCCTCAGGGGGAGAAATAGAATTAACAGCAAAACATGACGTCAAGCATTCATTACCCCATTTGGTAAGCTCCCCAGTATTCCAGTCAAACGTGGGATTATGCAACTGCAACCATGGAAGGCCTAAAACCAAATCGGACGATAATCCCTGCATCAACAGTACAGAGCACTGCTCCAAATGCATGGAGCCAACAAGGAGTTCAAAAACAGGGGTATGCTGTGTAAAATAACCATTAGCAAGAGGAGTGGAGTCGATACCCACTACCGGGACAGGTTTAGGCAAATCAATCAAAGGCATAGCTAGAGACATAGCAAATTCCACAGACATGATATTAGCAGAAGACCCTGAATCCACGAAGGCACTGCCGGTAGCAGACCTACCACCAAAAGAGACCTGAAAGGGAAGCAAGATTTTATTACGTTTCATATTTACGGGAAATACCTGTGCGTCCAAGTGACCTCCCCGATGATCACTTAGGCGCGGAAGTTTTCCGGCTGCTTATTCTTACGCCTAGGACAGGTGTTCACTTGATAGTTCTCATCCCCACAATAGAAGCAGAGACCATTCTTCCTGCGGAACTCTCTACGTTGTCGGGGGGACATGGAGACCCCGAGTTGCATAGGTACCTCCGAGTCTTCCGTGGAAGAGCGAAGCAACGGGACCTCGGGAGGCATCATGGGGGAGTCAGAGGGGAAAACACAAAAACGTTCAAGTTGTTGTTCCCTGAGACGTCGGTCAAGTCGTACCGCTAAAGCCATAACCTGGTCTAGGGAGTCAGAAGAGGGATAGCTAACTAGCAGGTCTTTCAGGGCGTTCGACAGACCCAACCTAAACTGGCACCTTAAGGCAGGGTCATTCCACCGAGAAGCTACGCACCACTTCCTAAAGTCAGAACAATACTCCTCAACAGGTCTCTTACCCTGACGTAAGGTCACCAGCTGACTCTCGGCAAAGGCAGTCCTGTCAGTCTCGTCATAAATTAGTCTGAGAGCAGAAAAGAAACGATCAACGGAGGAAAGTTCAGGGGCGTCAGGAGCCAAGGAGAAGGCCCACTCTTGGGGCCCTTCCTGGAGCCGGGACATAATTATACCCACCCGCTGGCTCTCAGAACCTGAGGAGTGAGGCTTTAAGCGAAAGTAGAGCCTACAACTCTCCCCAAAGGAGAGAAAAGTCCTCCGGTCCCCTGAGAACCGGTCAGACAACTTGAGGTGGGGTTCAAGAGGTGAGGTGAGGGGCACTACCATGGTAGCGTCAGGCTGGTTGACCCTCTGAGCCAGGGCCTGGACCTGTAGGGAGAGACCCTGCATTTGCTGGGCCAGGGTCTCAAGGGGGTCCATAGTAGAGACAGGGACCAGGGTAGACTAGGTAATGGGCTTGTGATTATGTAATGATAGGGGTAGGGAAACGGACAAGTGAGCCCTAATCTACCCGCCACTCTGTCCCTGCCTACTTGCAACGACCCGACCTAGGCGACGGGGTACAACTGGGCGGCGGTCCCTACGCTCAGTAAGTGCACGAGACAAATAGACAAGGGTACACAAAGCTAAGGGAAATGGGGCAGTTGCCCACGGCAACACCGTGAGCAACAAGAGAAGTGAACGAGCCGAGTCAAACCAGGAGTGTACGAGGTACCAAACGCAGAGCAGGAGAGTAGTCAGTAAGCCGGGGTCAATATGGAGCAGGATCAAATAGTCAGCAGCTGTACCTGGGCCAGGAAACCACACGAGAAGAATCACAAGCAAAGGAGGAACAGGAAAGGCAGGTATAAATAGACAGAGGGCGGGAGCTAGCTGAGTCTGGCCAGGCTGCAATAGGCTCTCCCACTCCTAAGCCTGCCAGCCTGAGTGGTGGAAGCTGGAGTCCGTCTCAGAGACATAGACTCAGGTGAAGACTGATTACCTATGGGCGTTAACCCCGAAGCTGTGCCTGGCAGATCCTTTACAGTTGGATGAAGAGATTGGCCAGTCGGGAAGCAGAAGGTAGGCCAGTCAGCGGAACAAAATGAGCCATCTTGGAGAATCGGTCCACCACCACCCAGACCATACTGCATCCAGCAGAGGGAGGCAGGTCTGTGACAAAGTCCATAGTAATATGTTGTTGCCAGGGGGCAGCGCCTGGAGCAGGCCAGCCGGTTTGGAGTGGGCAACATTATTTGCTGTGCACACCGTGCAGGAGGAGACAAAGTCTGTGATGTCTTTGGGCAGAGTGGGCCACCAGAACTGACGAGCAATCGGGTCTCGGGTTTTACGGACACCCGCGTAACCTGCCAGTTTGGAACTGTGTCCCCAGCGGAGGATTCTTCTTCTGTCTGCCAGACGCACAAAAGTCCTCCCGGGGGAATGTCTCTAACTTGCAAAGGGTTGATTGGGATGATGCAGGATGGATCAATGATATTCTGTGGAGATTCTGTAGTGTCCTCTGTCTCGAACGACCTGGACAAGACATCGGCCCTCACATTCTTGTCGGCCGGACTGTAGTGGAGCTAAAACTGGAACCGGGCAAAGAACAGCGACCACCTGGCCTGACGGGGATTCAGTCGTTGGACCGTTTGGAGAAAGGTGAGGTTCTTGTGGTCCGTGAATATCAAGGGATGAACTGCACCCTCTAGTAGATGTCTCCACTCCTCTGGACCCAATTTGATGGCCAGTAACTCCCGATCCCCAATCGAGTAGTTGCGTTCTGCGGAAGAGAAGAGTTTAGAGTAATAGCAACATACCATTGTCTTGCCCTTGGAACTTCTCTGGAACAGGAGTGCACCAGTACCGACAGAGGAGGCGATCATCTCCAATGAGAACTGTTGAGATACATCTGGATGATGGAGGATAGAGGCTGACGTGAAGGCACTTTTCAGGCTATTAAAGTGGAGGAGAAGTTTGGAATGAAGTGTGTGTAGAAATTAGCGAATCCCAGGAAGCACTGTATGAACCTCAAGCTTTGAGGGCGTGGCCATTCCAGGATGGCTTTTACCTTCTCAGGATCCATCTTGAGGCCTTGATCCGAGATGATGTAGCCCAGGAATGGTAGAGCATCTTTCTCAAATACGCACTTCTCCAGCTTGGCGTATAGGCGATTCTCCCTTAACTGCAGCAAAACTTGATGGACATGTCTCCGATGACTCATCGGATATGGAGAAAAATCAAGATGTCATCAAGATAGACCACAACACAAACATAGAGGAGGTCACGGAAGATGTCATTAACGAACTCTTGAAAGACCGCGAGAGCACTACACAGGCTGAAGTGCATTACTAGATATTCATAGTGTCCCTCACAGGTGTTAAATGCCGTCTTCCATTCGTCACCCCGGCAAATCTGGATTAGGTTGTATGCCCCACGCAGGTCTAGCTTAGAAAAAATCTTGTCTCAATCAAATACGATCAAACAGTTCAGAAATCAATGGCAACGGATATCTATTTTTTACCGTGATCTGGTTGAGACCCCGGTAGTCGATGCAAGGACGCAGAGAACCATCCTTTTTCTTGACGAAGAAGAACCTGGCCCCTGCCGGGGAGCAAGGCTTCCGTATGAAACCGCTCTCCGAGTTCTCCTTAACATAGGCGGACATGGACAGAGTCTGTGGCAAGGAGAGAGGATATACCCTACCCTGGGGAAGGGATGCACCAGGAACCAGCTCGATAGGACAGTCATACGCCCGGTGTGGGGGCAGCGTCTCCACCTCTTTCTTGCTGAAGACATCCGAGAATGCAGAATAATGACAAGGCAATCCTACCAAGGACTGAGGCAGAGGAGGCTGAGCCAAATGAATCTGTACCAGGCAGCGGTTGAGACACTCGGAACCCCACTGGAGAACCCCTCCAGAATTCCAGTCCAGGACTGGGACATGTAGTCGGAGCCAGGGCAGGCCTAGCAGCACAGGGTTGACAGCTAAAGCCAGGACAAAGAACGAGATGACCTCAGAATGAAGGGATCCCACTTGGAGCCTCAGCGGCTTGGTCACAGCTACCACCGGGTCTGGCAGAAGTAGTCCATTCACAAATGCAACCATATAAGGCCTCTCCAGAGGGGTTTTGGGCAATTGGAGAAGATCCACCAGGTCTTCTAATGAAATTAGCAGCGGATCCAGAGTCCAAATAAGCAGAGACCCAGGGCGTTTTTTCGCCGGACACTATGGTCATGGGAATGGACAATTTAGACAAAAGTCCTTCACACAGGGTTGTCTCTCCTACCAACCCTAGGCTCTGGGGATTTTGGGGGCACAAACGCACAAGACGGCCTCCGAGGCCGCAATATAGACAGTCCCGAGGTGCGACTGCGTTGTCTCTCCTGGGTAGACAGCTTATGTAACGTCTATGGCCACGCCTCGTCGTTCTGACTTACCCATCGACGGCCGTGGCCATGGACATCCGAGCTCCTTGTAGCGTCGTCCTCCTGTGGGGCGCCGACACTCACTTCCGGGTATCGAGACTGTCTCCGTCTTAAAGGGCCAGTGCGCTCATAATTGCAGGAAGTCTGCAATCTAGCCCAGATTGCTACTGGGCTATAAAAGGGGCTCTGCCCTCTTGTTCTTTGCCTGAGCGTTGTTCGTTACCCAAAGTTTGTCTTGCTAATGGTCCCCTAGTGTCTTCCAGTTTCCTAGTGTTCTATGTATCCTGTTCCCGTGCTATCCATATCTAGTGCCGTGCTGAGCTGTTGCCGTGTTGTGCTGAATTCCACACCTGTTCTGCTACGCCACGCCTGATGGCTACCTGCCGCCTGGTCCCAGCCAAGCCTGCCTTGCTACTGTCTACATTGCCTCAGGTATCCTCTCTGGACTATTGACTCTGTACTTTACCTGTTTGTCCAGCTGCCATCCCGCTACGCGGTACGGCCCAGTGGGTCCACACCCCGCATCATGACAGTAGGCTCAGGCCATGGACCCCGCTGGTCAATTCAAGGGCATGTCACCCTCCCAAGCAATGCAGACGGACCTGCAGGATCTCCGAGCTAGACAGGATCAATTTATTGTGGCAGTAGATTCCATGGCACAGCAGCTAGGGACGTTAGCTGCTTCTCTTCCTGCCTCTATGCAAGCTTCTCAGATCGACCCTCCTGCTACACCACCTGGCAGTTCCGACTTGGATCCTCGGTTCTCGCTGACATTAGCTTCTCGGTTCTATGGAGACCCCAGTACGTGTCAGGGGTTTCTGAACCAATGCTATATCCTTTTACCCTGCACGGAACCAAGATCGCCTTCATCGTGTCTCTACTTGCTGGCAAGGCCCTGGCATGGGCAAACCCTATCTGGGAACGTCAGGGACATGAGACCCAAGACTTCCAGGGGTTTGTGTGGTTATTCCGGACTGTTTTCGAAGAGCCAGGACGAGTCTCTTTGGCAGCCACTGCTATCTTTAACCTTCGACCAGAAGGACACCTTCATGGGTGAAAACCCCATCCAGTTCCGGACCCTGGCAGGAGAACTATCCTGGAACAATGAGGCCTTGGTGGCATCCTTTTGGCATGGTCTATCGTCTGAGATCAAGGACGAACTGGCCGCTCGAGATCTGCCACCTCCTTGGACGACTTGATTTTGCTTGCCACTCGGGTGGACATAAGGCTGAAGGAGAGATCTCATGAAGTTCATCAGGAGACACGGCTCCCTAGACTGGCGCCCAACTTCCAGCAACCCCTCTTGCCTCCTTCTACTGCTTTGCCCGAGGTTCTGATGAAAGTGGATTGGCTAAAATTGTCTGTCCAGGAGAAACAGCGCAGGCGCACCTCTGGACTCTGGATGCTGTTTATATTGCGGCCTCGCTGGCCATGTCGTGCGTCGTTGTCCTCAGAAGCCAAAAAAACCCAGCGCCTAGGTTTGGTTGGAGAGACAACCCTGGGCGCCACTGCATTCAATCGAGAACTCTCCTCCAAACTGTTCATTCCCATAACCATCATTGCTGGCGAGAGGCCCCATCCGGTCTCTGCCTACCTGGACTCTGGCTCTGCAACCAATTTCATCTACCAAGACCTTGTGGACCTTCTTCAGTTGCCCACTGTCCTGCTGGAAAGGCCGTTGATCGTTGCCTGACCTGGACTGCCATTGCCTGACCTAGTCGTGTCTGTGACCAAGCCATTGAGACTTCAAATGGGAGCTTTTCACTCTGAGCTCATCTCCCTGTTTGTCCTGTCCAAGGCATTCAACCTCATGCTGCTGGGTTTGCCTTGGCTCCGTTTGCACGCCCCAGTCCTGGATTTGAACTCTGGAGAGGTTCTCCAGTGGGGCCCGAAGTGTCTTGACCGCTGTCTGGGTCATATCCAGCCACAGCAGCCTCCTCCACTTCAGTTATTGGCAGGGTTGCCTTCTTGTTTCTCTATGTTCTCTGATGTTTTCGATAAGAAGGAAGCTGAGACATTGCCGCCACATCGAGCAGATGATTGTCCGATCGACTTGGTTCCTGAGTCGTCTCCTCGCGGTAAAGTGTACCCTCTCTCCTTGCCAGAGATCCAGTCTATGTCGGACTACATTAAAGAGAATCTGGAGAGGGGCTTCATTCGTAAATCCTCATCCCCAGCCTGAGCTGGGTTCTTTTTTGTCAAAATGAAAGATGGATCCCTACGACCTTGCATTGATACCGAGTCCTCAACCAGATCACGGTGAAGAACAGGTACCCACTGCCTTTGATTTCAGAACTGTTTGATCGCATACGGGGGGTAATTTTTTTTGCTAAACTGGACCTGCGGGGGGCCTACAATCTGATCTGGATTCATCGAGGTGACGAGTGGAAGACTGCTTTTAATACTCGTGATGGGCACTATGAATACCTAGTTATTCCCTTCGGCCTGTGTAACACCCCCGCTGTGTTTCAAGAATTTGTCAATGACATTTTTCGTGATCTCCTTTATGTTTGTATTGTGGTGTATCTCGATGACATTTTGATTTTTTTCCCCAGATCCAGTAACTCATCAGACTCATGTCCGCCAGGTGTTGCTACGTTTAAGAGAGAATCATCTTTGTGCTAAGCTGGAGAAGTGTGTGTTTGAGAAAAAGTCTCTACCCTTCCTGGGCTATATAATTTCCGATCAGGGCCTGAAGATGGACCCTGAGAAGGTAAAGGCTGTCCTGGAGTGGCCACGCCCCCAAGGCTTAAGGGCCATACAACGCTTCCTGGGATTCGCCAACTTCTACCGGCTGTTCATTCCCAACTTCTCATCTTTGACTGCTCCCATTTCTACCCTCACTAAAAAGGGTATGAATGCCAAAGTGTGGACTCCGGAGGCAGAAGCCGCATTTGAATCCTTAAAAAAAGTTCACGTCAGCCTCTATTCTTCACCACCCTGATGTATCCCTACAGTTTTCTTTAGAGGTGGACGCTTCCTCTGTTGGTGCTGGTGCACTGTTGTTCCAGAGAGGTCCGAAAGGCAAGGCTGTGGTAGGTGGCTACTATTCCAAGCTGTTTTCTTCCGCAGAGCGCAAATACTCGATTGGGCATCGGGAGTTACTGGCCATCAAGCTGGCTCTGCAGGAGTGGAGACACCTACTGGAAGGCGCAGTCCATCCTATCCTGGTCTTCACGGATCACAAGAACTTGACCTGCCTACAGACGGCCCAGCGGTTGAATCCTCGTCAAGCCTCGTCAATGTGAGGACCGATGCCTTGTTTAGGTCATTTGAAACTGAGGACACTGTGAAGTCCCCACAGACTATTATTGCCCTTCTTGCATCTTCTGTGAACCCCCTGCAAGTTATAGACATTCCTCCGGGAAGGACTTTTGTGCGTCTGGCAGACATAGGAAGAATCCTTTGCTGGGGTCACAGTTCCAAGCTAGCAGGTCACGCGGGTGCTTGTAAGACCCAAGATCTAATCGCCCCCTATTTCTGGTGGCCCACGCTGCCCAAAGACGTTATGGACTTTGTCTCCTCATGGCTCATTTCGTTCCCTTGACCGGTCTACCTTCTGCTATGCGATTGGCTGACCTCTTCATTCAACACATCTTTCGTCTGCACGGCTTGCCCCTGCATATTGTCTCGGACCGAGGGGTCCAGTTCACCTCGAAGTTTTGGAAAGCACTCTGCAGTCTCCTCGGTGTAAAGTTGGACTTCTCTTCAGCCTATCATCCCCAATCCAATGGGCAAGTCAAGAGGGTTAACCAGATTATGGAGAACTATCTGCGTCACGTTGTTTCCAGGCGGCATAATGACTGGGTGCAGCTGCTTCTGTGGGCAGAGTTCTCCTATAATAACCACACTGGTGAGTCCACCAATCCCAGTCCGTTCTTCATCGTCTACGGCCAACATCCTCGTATACCTCTTCCTGTCTCTACTTTGTCCCAGGTGCCTGCAGCTGATGCTATCTTCAGGGACTTTCTGCAAATATGGCAACAGACCCGATCTTCTATCCTGCTGGCAGTGGACCGCATAAAGAGAAAGGCAGATACAAGAAGACGGGCTCCTCCTCAGTTTCTTCCAGGTACAAAGGTCTGGTTGTCTTCAAGGAATATCCAAATGAGGGTGCTGTTCTGCAAATTTGCCCCTAGGTTCCTCTGACCCTTCGAAATCCTGCTACAGATCAACCCGTTGTCCATCAAACTGTGGCTGCCTCCTACCCTCAAGATCCCTAACTCCTTCCATGTCTCCTTGCTGAAACCAGTGGTCCTGAACCACCACTCCAGGACTCCAAGTTCCGCAGTGGACCCTGGCGGCTCATCTGGGACTTTTGAAGTAAGGGAGATTCTGGCCACCAAGAAGGTGAGAGGAAGGACGTTTTATTTAGTGGATTGGGGGGGGGGGGGGGGGTTCGGTCCAGAAGAGAGGTCTTGGGAGCCAGAGGAGAATATCGATGCCCCTGTCCTCATGAGGAAGTTTCTCTTCCGCTCTGGTCTCAAGAAGAGGGGGGATACTGTAACGTCTATGGCCACGGCTCGTCGTTCTGACTTTACCCTCGACGGCCGTGGCCATGGACATCCGAGCTCCTTGCAGCGTCGTCCTCCTGTGAGGCGCCGGCACTCACTTCCGGGTATCAAGACTGTCTCTGAACGGTGCCCGCTCCTGCGCGTGCACGGTCTTAAAGGGCCAGTGCGCGCATAATTGCAGGAAGTCTGCAATCTAGCCCGGAATGCTACTGAGCTTATAAAAGGGGCTCTGCCCTCTTGTTCTTTGCCTGAGCGTTGTTCGTTACCCAAAGTTTGTCTTGCTAATGGTCCCCTAGTGTCTTCCAGTTTCCTAGTGTTCCCTGTATCCTGTTCCCGTGCTATCCAGATCTAGTGCCGTGCTGAGCTGTTGCCGTGTTGTGCTGAATTCCACGCCTGTTCTGCTACGCCACGCCTGATGTCTACCTGCCGCCTGGTCCCAGCCAAGCCTGCCTTGCTACTGTCTACATTGCCTCAGGTATCCTCTCTAGACTATTGACTCTGTACTTTACCTGTTTGGCCAGCTGCCATTCCGCTACATGGTATGGCCCAGTGGGTCCACACCCCGCAACGTGACAGCTTAAACTGGTCCATCCTCACAGACTCCTTTGGAGGATCAGCATCTAAGGAGAAGTAGGAACCGGGCTAGGGAGTCTTCTCTCCCGACGAGCTTCTTGGAACCATTCTCGGATCCTTATATCAATCCGGGTGGCCAGGAGGATGAGCTCATCCAGGGTAGACGGTAGATCTCGGGCGGCAAGCTCGTCCTTAATCTCAGGAGACAGTCCCTGCCAGAATGTAGCCACCAAGGCCTCATTGCTCCATGACAATTCTCCCGCCAGGGTGCAGAAGTGGATTGCGTACTCGCCCACTGAAGTGTCTCCCTGGCGTAGGTTCAGAATGGCGGCAGCTGCCGACGAGAATCGTCCAGGTTGCTCAAACATCGTGCGAAATTTCTGTAGGAATCCCTGGAAGTCACAGTTCTCAGGTCCTTGTCTCTCCCAAATAGGGTTCGCCCATGCTAGGGCCCTGCCAGTGAGTAGAGAGATGATGAAAGCGAACCATGCACCATCAGTCGAAAATGCCCTTGCCTACAGGCTCATGTGGATCTGGCACTGGTTCAAAAATCCACGACAGGTCTTCGCATCTCCATCATAGTGGTGAGGTAGCGGCAGAGAAAATCGGGGATCAGCACTGCCAGGAGGTGTAGCCGGAGGATATGTACTGCCAGGAGGTGTAGTATCACCCTGTAGTGTCATGGGTCACCCTACTACTCGACCGGACACATAGAGCAAGCGCTACGGTAATTTCCCCATGGCACATCAAATCGCTTTTACACACCAAATACTCTCACTGACCTGCTGTAGCAAAACAGTCTGTTGTAATTAGAGACACACTGGTGACCTGGAAATAAATGAGGAAACAGCAAAGTTTGCCTTTTCTCCTTTCAAAACATATGCCTCTATGGAATCACCCAGAATTCCCGCCTGACAGGGAGAGCATCCTTTATAAGGAATTGAGAGACAATGGGATAAGTACTGCATGCTGCTTGATGCATACTGGGGAGAAGAGATTGCTGACATACTCAGAGATTATTTCCAAGATTGATCTGAGTAGAAAATATCACTTCTCCTATATCCAACTTTACTTTTTCATACATTCTAAACTTAGGAATCTGGAAAAAGAAGCCCTAAATACCCCTTTCGATAATTTTCTTGGTCCCCCTTCTCACCGGCCTACTATCACCATATTGTATTGGGGCCTTTGTAATATGGCCGCAAAAACACATACTAATATGATGTTCTGCAGATGGGGACGTATCCTATCTGACCTGGACATTGCACACAAATTTTTGGAGGGCTGGGCGCAGAGTAGTCGAGGTATTGGAAGAAGGAAGGAAACCTCCAGCTCACCAGTACTACGTCTTGCACTCATTCAGCGCTGTTTGGTGATTTAAAAAAGGAATCGATGTTCCCACTTTTATTGTCAGAAAAATTATTAAAATATAAAAAGACACAGTATCGAGGTGGTTTAAAAAATGGTAAGTGCAAATAAAGCCTACGCGTTTCAAACACTAGCTGTGTTCTTATTCATGGCAGATATTCGTATGCAATGTGGGCCTCTCTGGTTTATACTCATAATCTGTGAATTGGGCGGTATAGTTCTGTGTAACACCTGTAGCAATTAACAATGCATGTGAAAAAATAACCCTTAAAGATCCAAATTAGGACATATAAGGAGGATTCCATGTACTAATATTTGAGAACATACCAGTTACATGGATGTGCAAAATACTATGCACAAGCAAAAGTTGGAATCCAATATGATATAAATATATATAAATATAGTAGAAAACAAATTATGAAAAGCCGTAGGTAGAACATTTTTTTCTCAGATAATGCCCGTCAATATTAGAGTACAAACGCATCAATAGACGCACATAGCATTAAGTACAATTAAAATCCTATATATAAAAAAAGCACAGAGGAAAAAATTCTGAAATAGAGAATGTGTAATGTATATATGATTTGATATACAGCTTGGAAAAAAGAAAATTATTTATATAAAAACAATGGTAAGAACCTATAATAACTTAAATGTAAATAATCATAATTGCAGTCATTGTATTTACAATATGTACATTATTTTGCATCTGCAATATTTTTATTCTGTGTACTGCAATACGAAACACAAATATAGATGAAATCCTAAAGCATGAGGATATCACAAGATACTGAGTATATACCTTATTTTACATCTACAAGATACGTGTTTAATGTACTACTATGTGGGATACATTCATAAGTGAAATCCCTGAACATGGTGAAATCACACAATGATAAGAACAAATTGATATGCAGCCGGAGTTGATACAACATCGTATAACATATGTCATAAATAATGAATAAATTGCCACAGTATTTAACATCTGTTATTTAATTTTTTTTACTGTACACAATATAATGTAAAATATACCCTGTATGAATTGTGTTTAGTTTTAATTTTTATTTGTAAATAAGATTAAATTTTATTTCACATATAGGATATTTGTTTGTCATGTATTACTCGTATGTCGTATATATTAACAGGTGAACCTAATAATGGAACATAAGTTCTTTCCTGAGATTAAGACCCAGAGGAAATCTCGTTTTTAGGTTATAAATCCAAAAGGCTTCTCTATTTAGTAACCTATGTTTTAAATCACCCCCTCTAATAGAGCTTTTAATTTCTTCTATTGCGTATGTTTTAAACAAATTGATACATCTATTATGGAAGGTGACAAAATGCCTGGCTGCATTCGAAACGTTAATGATAGCTGGATTTCTGATGTATCCTAAATGTTCGAGAATTCTGACTTTGAGTTTTCTAGTCGTGCAACCGACATATTTTATGTTGCAGCTAGTGCATTCTATAATGTATACGACATGCTCACTGTTACAATTGATATGTGATTTTATTGGGAAATTAACTTCGCCACTAGAATCATAGAACTGTTTCACCGTTTTTGTGAATGTACACACTCTACATGGATGGGAACCACATTTGTAGAAACCAAAGTGTTGCAGCCACGTTGAACTGATTTTATTTGACGTTAGGAGCGAGGGGGAAAGAATGTTACCAAGGGTGGGTGCCCTGCGTGACCCCACACGGAAACCACCCTTCAGTATGGTTTCTAATTTATCATCTTCATAAAGTAGAGGAATATATCTGTGCACCATGTCCCTAATATCATTAAATTGGTTGCTGTACTGCAAGACAAGAGTGGGTATGTCTGAATTTGGAGTGAGGGATGTTCTTTCAATATCCTTGTTGTTTTTGACAGAAAGTAAATCGTCCCTATTTTTGAACCTGACTATTGTTTTAGCTCTATTGAGGGTCCAATTTTTGTAACCTCGATTGGTTAGTCTTTGGCAGATATTAGTTTGTTCTTTTTCAAAACCCTGATTCAAACTACAATTTCTCTTGGCCCTAGTAAGTTCGCCTACCGGTATTGAAGAAATAGTATGTTTGGGGTGGCTACTCCTGGCATGTAAGATGGTATTGCCAGATATGGGCTTGTGAAAAATTTCAGAACTTATTTTTTCTCCCACTCTAGCTGACAATTTCAGATCCAAAAAATTGATAGCATTAGAATGAAAAACATGCAAAAATTTCAAATTTTAATTTTTGTTATTGAGGTAGACCAAAAAATCCGGTATGGCAGATACATCGCCCCCCCCCAGATAAACAGGAGATGTATCTGCCATACCAGTGGACATGGCCTGCAAACCGATTGCTGGTGGAAAACAAAGTGCACTCCTCCCACCACGCCATGACCAAATTGGCCATGGATGGTGAGAATTTGGTCCCCATTGATACCCCTCTTTTTTGCAGATAATAAAAGCCATCAAATTGAAAGTAGTTATGTGTCATAAGGAATTTTAACACTTCCACAACAAACATTTGTAATGTGTGGTCATACGAGCTATATTTCGAAAGATGATATTCCAGAGCTTTGATGGCTACTGTGTGAGGTATACTTGTGTACAATGACACCACGTCACAGCTGAGCAATGTCTGATTTTGGACCCAAATTTTATTGTGAAAAATACATAGGACATCTTTGGTGTCTCTAAGATGGCCAGGGACTCTTAAGACTAGTGGTTGGAGGAGCGAATCCAGCCACTCCGACAGTCTCTAAGTGAGAGATCCGATGCCGGAAACAATAGGACGCATGGGTGGAGGAATGATCCCTTTGTGCGTTTTGGGTAAGGCATGTAAAATTGGAATAATGGGATGTTCAATTAGTAAATAATCATACTGTTTTTTAGAGAGTGTGCCATTTCCCAGACCTGTGTCTAATAAGTTTTTTAGGATCTGATGATAAATTGCAGTTGGATTGCGATCTAATTTGACATACGTTTCCGTATCTAATAATAATCCCATTATCTGATTAGTGTACATCTCAGTATCCATAACAGTGACACTACCTCCCTTATCTGCCATTCGGATGACAATATCTTTGATATCACGAAGGGATTTCACCGCAACATTTTGAGTGGCTGATAAGTTACGTTTTGGTTTTGTTCTTTTTGCTGAGATTATACATTTTATGTAATTCCCTCTCTATCACAAGTTGAAATTTGTCCAGAAATTAGTCGAGGTATTATTAGCAAATGTTGGGGGGAACCTTTTTCAGAATAATGCATAATGGTATTATGGTTTCAATCCTCTAAAACCTGTCAGTAATTCGGACACAATTACTGCCTGCCCTAAATGTCAGAACCCAGATATAGACATGGGGCATGGCCTGTGGACATGGGACAACACACAAGCCTTCTGGTGGGGTCCAAAACTATATCCAGAATCACTGGCGCATCTCTATACCGTTAGATCCGCTAACAACATTTTTCAGTGCACACAAACATAAAAAGATATTGATGAGCCCATCTCCCACCACACACATTAGATATTTATGCAGTCCTAGAAGCGAAATCATGCATCATGTATCAATGGATAACATTACTAACTCTCACCACTGTGGAAGTAACCACCCAATTACATTATATGATGAGAGTGGACATAATAGAAACCATGTGTCACAGCTATGGGATATATGGACCCACTGGGCTGCTCCACCGTAACGGAGTAGCAGCTGTTCAAACGGAAAGTCTATGACAGACACTAGTTCGAGAGTACCTGGGTAGCTGGCTTGTGCCGGACTATCGGAAGCAGGCTCGTGCCGGACTATCGGAAACAGGCTTGTGCCGGACTATCAGAAGCAGGCTAGTGCTAGATAATCGGACTTGAACACTGATGTCGTCTGGGACACTTGACACGGACACGGGACTTGAACACTGAAGTCGTCTCGGACACTTGACACGGACACTGGACTTGAACACTGAAGTCGTCTCGGACACTTTAATTGACACGGACACCGGACACGGATAGTGCAGTCGCCTCGGACACTTTCTAACTAATAATTGTCTGCAGGCACTTGAAATGTAGCTGGTACAGGAAGAGGAAATGGAGAAGCAGTAGACTCACTCGTGTGATCATTGTAAGAGAATTCGGCCTATGGAAGAAGATGCAACCAATTGTCATTTTGAACAGATATGAAATGACAAAGATAATTTTCTAGCACTTGATTGATCCTTTGAACTTGGCCATTGGATTGTGGGTGATATGCAGAAGAAAAGTCCAATTTTACATCCAAGAGTTTACACAGTGCTCTCCAGAACTTAGATGTGAATTGCACACCCCGATCACACACGATATGGCGGTGCGGCCTGTGTAGATGAAAAATATGTTGAACAAACAAATTAGCTAGGCGAGGAGCTGAGGGAAGGCCAGACAGAGGAACTAAATGTGCCATCTTAGAAAAACGATCCGCCACGACACAGACAGTGGTACAACCAGCAGAAGGAGGAAGATCCGTAATAAAATCCATGGCAATATGTTGCCAAGGACCATCAGGAACAGGCAGAGGTTGGAGTAGACCCGCAGGTTTGGAATGGGTAGCTTTGTTTTGGGCACAGTTGATACATGAAGAGACATAGTCCACAACATCTTTGGGTAGCGTGGGCCACCAGTAATGATGAGGAATAAAGTCCTGAGTCTTACGGATACCAGAGTGCCCTGCCACCTTGGAATTATGACCCCAGAGGAGAATTTTCTTCCTGTCACTAGGACGAACAAAGATTTTTCCAGGAGGAATGTCTTTAATCTTCAGAGGGTTCACAGAAATAAACCTAGAAGGGTCAATGATATGTTGAGGATCCTCTTCTGAGTCATCTGTCTCAAATGACCGGGACAGTGCATCGGTCTTTATATTTTTATCAGCAGGACGGAAATGAAGCAGGAACTGGAATCTGGCAAAGAACAACGACCATCTGGCTTGACGAGGGTTCAGTCATTGTGCAGACTGTAAATAAGTGAAGTTTTTGTGATCGGTGTAGATGATAATAGGATGAGCAGCAGCCCCTTGCAAATGCCTCCACTCTTCCAAGGCTAATTTGACGGCCAGTAACCCTTGACGGGTTACCAAGGCTAAATTTGACGGTCAGGTCCCCAATGGAGAAGTTTTGTTCTGCAGGAGAGAAGAGCTTTAAGAAGCCACAGGATACTGCCTTACCATTGGAGGTTCTTTGAAAGAGCAGTGCTCCAGCGCCAATGGAAGAAGTGTCAAGCACCAACGAGAATTGCTAAAACACATCAGGATGGTGAAGAACGGAAGCTGAAGTGAAGGCTCTCTTGAGGTTGGAGAATGCTGACTCTGCCTCAGGGGTCCAGAACTTAGCGTTCACTCCCTTCTTGGTAAGAGCAGAGATAAGAGTGGTAAGTGAAGAGAAGTTTGGGATGAACTTGCGGTAGAAATTTGCGAAACCAAGAAATCTCTGTGTGGCACGGAGACCTTGAGGACGTGGCCACTCTAAGACGGACTTCACTTTCTCCGGATCCATCTGGAGTCCATGGTCTGAAATTATATAGCCCAGAAAGGGCAAGGATTTATTTTCAAACACACTTTTCAAGTTTAGCGTAGAAACTATTCTGTCTTAACCATGAAAGGACTTGGTGAACATACTTCCAGTGAGTCAGCAGATCTCGTAAATAAATCAAGATGACATTCAGACATACCACCACACAGACATACAGTAGATCCCGGAAGATGTAGTTTACGAATTTCTGGAACACAGCTAGAGCGTTCCACAATCCAAAAGGTATCCCAAGATATTCGTAGTGACCATCTCGGGTGTTGAATGCAGTTTTCCATTCATCACCTTTGCGGATACGGATCAAGTTATAAAGCCCGCGTAGATCCAGCTTTGTGAAAATCTTGTCCCGACAAATTCTGTTGAAGAGCTCAGAGATTAACGGCACGGGGTATTTGCTCTTGACAGTGATTTGGTTTAAACCACGGTAGTTGATACATGGCCTGAGAGATCCATCTTTCTTTTCTACAAAGACTTCCTGATGAACTCTCTGTCGAAGTTCTCCTTGACATATGCCGACATAGCTTGGGTTTCAGGCAAGGAGAGAGGATAAACCCGTCCACGAGGAGGTGAAGCTTCAGGGAACAATTCAATTGGACAATAGTATGGACGATGAGGAGGACCTCAGCTTCCTTCTTACTGAAGACGTCTGCAAAACAGGCATATTGTGGAGGCAGACCAGCGAGTGACTGTGGTATTGGTGACTGGACACAACAAACCTGAGGCACGCGGCGGTGAAGACATCGGGATCCCCAATGGAATACTTCTCCGGAATGCCAGTCGAGGACAGGAGAGTGTTGACGAAGCCAAGGTAGTGCCAGCAGGATAGTGTTAATCGCTTTTGGCAGAACCTAAAAAGCTATTAGTTCTGAATGGAGAATTACAACTTCAGAGGTTAAGTAATGGAAAGAATTGGGTCTGGCAGAGGTAGACCATTCACCAAAGCGATGACTAATGGTTTCTCCAGAGGAGTCGTGGGCAAGTGGAGACGGTCTACTAAGGCCTGTTGGATGAAATTAGAAGCCGCTCCAGAATCCAGATGAGCGGAAATGGAGTGTGATTCTTCACCAGAGGAGATTGTCACAGGAATCGATAATTTGGGAGAGAATTTTGCAGCAGGCGTTGATCCAGCTAGGTTAGTCTCTCCTACCAACACTAGGTGCTGGTGTTTCCTGGCTTCTGGGGGCATTGAGGCACATAATGACCCTTATGGCCACAGTACTAACATAATCCGTCTGAACGTCTGCGATGCCGCTCCTGGTCAGACAGTCTGAGTCTGTCCACCTGCATCGGCTCTTCAGGGACAACAACCGAAGGATGTAGCAGACACCTCTGGAACCTAGGTGCCAGTCTGTAGGACCTTTTTTCCCTAACAACTTTCTGGGCGCATTCTTTGAACCTCATGTCGATCAGTGTAGCCAAAAGAATTAAGGCATCCAAGGAAGATGGAAGCTCACAGGCTGCCAGCCTATCTTTTATTTGAGGAGCAAATCCTTGCCAGAAGGTTGCCATCAAGGCCTCATTATTCCAGGCAAGCACTGCTGCAAAAGTACAGAACTTGATAGCGTACTGTCCTACCATCGATTCCCCTTGGCTGAGAGTTAGAAGTGAAGCAGCTGCAGAAGACATTCGGTCCGGTTCTTCAAACACTGTGCGAAAGATTTCCAGGAAAAGCTGTAGGTTGGAAGATTCCGGACCCTCACATTCCCAGATAAAGTTAGCCCATGCCAGAGCTTTGCCAGAGGGGAGGGAGACTGTAAAGGGAAGTGTCCCCTTTCAATGGAGATGGAGGAGGGGGTATGTGTAGTGTATGTATATATATATATATATGTATATCTTGATGTTCCAGGAGCCAGGTCTGTAGAATCATAGACTTGGTCATAGGATTAGCAGAGAATGAGATGCAAAACAAGCCTGTCTCCTTACTCTGCAGGGGGCCAGAGAGGTAATTGGGGATGTATCTCGTAATACACTCATGTACCACAGGACATCCCCATTGATTAACTTACCTCCCTTCCCCCTCGAGATTCTGGGGAGGAAGCAGGAAGTTCCAACTGCTTCCACCCCCCTCACCAGGTAATGAGATTCCATGAGGTAGCCATAAGCCCATGCCCCCCCTTGCACGTGCATGAGCATGTGATGTCACACAGATGTGCACGGGAGGGTTTAAAAGGACAAACGGTCCCACACTTCTGTCTCTTGTTTCCTGCTCCCCGGCTCCGAACGGACTCTCCTTCCCTCCTGGTCATCTTGCCTCATGGCTCTCCCCACCTGAGACCGCACCAACCTTGAACCGCTAAGTATCCACGTGTAGCAGCAGCTACACGCAACTTCTCCCCCCCCCCTAGCACAACACTTCCCTGTTCAACCCTTTCCCACCTGCCTGACCTGCATATCCCCTGGTACCTGTTTAATCCCTAGTGCCTGTTTAACCCTTTCCCACTATAAACCCTTGTAGCCCTGAGTTACCTGATAACCCTTGTAGTCCTGAGTTCCTTAGTTAACCCTTGCTGTCCCTGATACATGATTAACCCTTAGTGTACAGGGATAGTTATGGCTACAGTGGAGGAAATAAGTATTTGATCCCTTGCTGATTTTGTAAGTTTGCCCACTGTCAAAGACATGAACAGTCTAGAATTTTTAGGCTAGGTTAATTTTACCAGTGAGAGATAGATTATATAAAAAAAAATAAAAAAAATCACATTGTCAAAATTATATATATTTATTTGCATTGTGCACAGAGAAATAAGTATTTGATCCCTTTGGCAAATAAGACTTAATACTTGGTGGCAAAACCCTTGTTGGCAAGCACAGCAGTCAGAAATTTTTAGTAGTTGATGATGAGGTTTGCACACATGTTAGATGGAATTTTGTCCCACTCCTCTTTGCAGATCATCTGTAAATAATTAAGATTTCGAGGCTGTCGCTTGGCAACTCGGATCTTCAGCTCCCTCCATAAGTTTTCGATGGGATTAAGGTCTGGAGACTGGCTAGGCCACTCCATGACCTTAATGTGCTTCTTTTTGAGCCACTCCTTTGTTGCCTTGGCTGTATGTTTCGGGTAATTGTCGTGCTGGAAGACCCAGCCACGAGCCATTTTTAATGTCCTGGTGGAGGGAAGGAGGTTGTCACTCAGGATTTGACGGTACATGGCTCCATCCATTCTCCCATTGATGCGGTGAAGTAGTCCTGTGCCCTTAGCAGAGAAACACCCCCAAAACATAATGTTTCCACCTCCATGCTTGACAGTGGGGACGGTGTTGTTTGGGTCATAGGCAGCATTTCTCTTCCTCCAAAAACGGCAAGTTGAGTTAATGCCAAAGAGCTAAATTTTAGTCTCATCTGACCACAGCACCTCATCTGACCCAATCACTCTCAGAATCATCCAGATGTTCATTTGCAAACTTCAGACGGGCCTGTACATGTGCCTTCTTGAGCAGGGGGACCTTGCGGGCACTGCAGGATTTTAATCCATTACGGCGTAATGTGTTACCAATGGTTTTCTTGGTGACTGTGGTCCCAGCTGCCTTGAGATCATTAACAAGTTCCCCCCGTGTAGTTTTCGGCTGAGCTCTCACCTTCCTCAGGATCAAGGATACCCCACGAGGTGAGATTTTGCATGGAGCCCCAGATCGATGTCGATTGACAGTCATTTTGTATGTCTTCCATTTTCTTACTATTGCACCAACAGTTGTCTCCTTCTCACCCAGCATCTTACTTATGGTTTTGTAGCCCATTCCAGCCTTGTGCAGGTCTATGATCTTGTCCCTGACATCCTTAGAAAGCTCTTTGGTCTTGCCCATGTTGTAGAGGTTAGAGTCAGACTGATTAATTGAGTCTGTGGACAGGAGTCTTTTATACAGGTGACCATGTAAGACAGCTGTCTTTAATACAGGCACCAAGTTGATTTGGAGCGTGTAACTGGTCTGGAGGAGGCTGAACTCTTAATGGTTGGTAGGGGATCAAATACTTATTTCTCTGTGCACAATGCAAATAAATATATATAATTTTGACAATGTGATTTTCTTTTTTTTTTTTTATATAATCTATCTCTCACTGGTAAAATTAACCTAGCCTAAAAACTCTAGACTGTTCATGACTTTGACAGTGGGCAAACTTACAAAATCAGCAAGGGATCAAATACTTATTTCCTCCACTGTAGATGGGAGTGGGACAGAAACAGTGAGCATGTGCATGTGTATTTTATTGTAACGTAACTTCTATGTATGTTTAGGTAAGTGGGTGGAGGTATAACGTAGGTTTATGATACCGTGTTTATACTGTACTACGTATAGTGTGAGTATACTCAGTATATATTAACTTGTTATATGTATTGGGTTATACTGATACTATACTGTGATCAGTTACTGTGTTCTGTGTTTGGTGTATCTTATATGTAAGTGTGAGTATTGTTAGTAATAAATATTACCCTTTATTTACTATACAATTGTATTTATTGTACGGTCTTATTCCCATGAGTAGCAGCAAAGCAAGTAGATTAACGTTAGTACAAGAGAAAGGTAGGGGAACTAGGCATAACCCTATTGACAGATAGGGATGTAAGGAATGGATCCATCGCCAAGACAAATGAGATGTTTAAAAAGGGAACTCCGTTCTAATTTTATTCGAAATTGCATTAAAAAGAGAAGAAAAAAGAAAATGTTCCAGGTACAAGGGTGGATTGAAGGTATAAGCGTTGCCTACGCGTTTCAGATGACCACAGCATCCTTATTCATGGCTTGTTTAAACCAAATGACATGTAGCTGGGGTTTAAATCCGGTCTATCGCAGGTGAATTTGATTGCGGTCCAAGAGAAAGAATTAGTTTGGAACGCAAATGAACTTGACATTCCTGTATCCGTGCCCAAGATATGTCAGGCTGAATCTCGGAAATTATTAAGTAAGTGGATGATTTGTAGTCTATTTGATTTGTAATGTATTTAATTAGATGCGTAGTATTGTTATATTGTAGATAGTTTGAAATTCTAGCGATACATCTTAGTTGTATATAAGATTGCTGTTTGACCAGATGTAGACCCCTAAAACCACCGAAAACTCACATTGCAACAATAAGGGTATGTTCACACGTAGTCAACAAAAACGTCTGAAAATCCAGAGCTGTTTTCAAGGGAAAACAGACCCTGCTTTTCAGACGTTTTTTTACCAACTCGCATTTTTCGCGGCGTTTTTCGCGCCGTTTTCGCGGCGTTTTTTACGTCCGTTTTTGGAGCTGTTTTCATTGGAGTCTATGAGAAAACAGCTCCAAAAACGTCCAAAGAAGTGTCCTGCACTTCTTTTGACGAGGCTGTATTTTTACGCGTCGTCGTTTGACAGCTGTCAAACGACGACGCGTAAATAACAGGTCGTCTGCACAGTACGTCGGCAAACCCATTCAAATGAATGGGCAGATGTTTGCCGACGTATTGGAGCCGTATTTTCAGACGTAAAACGAGGCATAATACGCCTCGTATACGTCTGAAATTTGGCCGTGTGAACATACCCTTAGGGAAACAGGCTAAAACCAATATGTAAACATCCTAAAATGATGATACAACAAAAATAAAAATAGATTCGATACTGGTTGGCTAAATGTACTATTGGCCAAGAACACTATAGTTAAATTTAGACACATGACATGGATTGATGAAAACGTTATATAATATAAGATATTAGTGGCTTTCAATATATTACATTGATTTGTCATTTTGCTTTGTATGTCCTAAGGAATATTTTGCATTCACTAATCCCCGAGATTAAACAAAATTGTCTTCCTGACTAGGAAGGTGCCTTTAATGTATTAGTCGGTGCATTATTTGCTTTTTAATTAGTTGTTGAGAAATTTCCTTATTGTTGACAGAGGGCTATTAAATGGCAAGTGCTAGTTTATATCTAATAATGGAACATTAATTCCTTTTTAGGAATAAGGCCCTTGGGAAATCTGGTTTTGAGAACCCTAGTGACCCTGATTATATAAAGGAGGTAGTAATAGTGGGCGACACAAGCAAGTGAAATCCACCTTTATACTAGTCCATTTACAGAGACAATAAAGGCAACCTTGGTAAGATCAGAGGGGATGAGGTGTGCATGCAACTGGAAGTGGATCTTGCACTGGTTGAGAAAGCCCCTACAGGTTGTTGTGTCTCCATTATAACAAAGTGGAAGTGGCAACGAAATTCAGGACCCAGAACTGACTGGAGTGCTGGCGGGCAGTGAAGTAGGTGGAGCTGCCACTGAAGCAAGGTCCAAGCAATAACATTGACCGCTTGCAGAAGCTTATCCTGGTGTGCTCGGAGATCTCACATGTCTGTTTGCATTACTTGGACCGGCGTTTTCGATTGACCAGCAGGATCCATGGCCTGAGCAAACTGTCATGGCTGTGGGGTATGTGGACCCACAGGACCGCTCCACCGTAGCGGAGTAGCAGCGGGTTGAACAGAAAGTATATGACAGAAACTAGGGCGAGAGTACCTGAGTAGCTGGCTTGAACTGGACTATCGGAAGAAGGCTTGTGCCGGACTATCGGAAGCAGGCTTGTGCTGGATAAACGGACTTGAACACTGATGTAATCTCAGACACTTAACTTGACACAGACACTGGACTTGTACACTGAAGTTTTCTCGGACACTTGGCTTGACACAGACACCAGACACGGATAGTGCAGTCGTCTCGGACACTGGACTTGGTTTGAACACCAGACATGCATAGTGCAACCGTCTCGGACACTGGACTTGGCTTGTACACCGGACACGGATAGTGCAGTTGTTTCGTACACTGGACTTGGCTTGGACACCGGACACGGATAGTGCATTCGTCTCGGACGCTTGACTTGGCTCAGACACCGGACACATATACTGGATACGGGAATACAGGATACAGCTAGAGAACCTTTGCAGACAAACACTGGGAAAGATACAACATTGCTCAGGCAAAGAGGTTGTGGACAGGGCACCTTTTAAAGTCTAGGGTGCGCTGGGATAGGTTGGGGTCCATATTCCTAGTGGCACGCTGGCTGTCACAAAGGGTCTGTGGACCCACTGGGTCGTATCGCCTTGGCGGTAAGGCAGCTGGCCAACAGGGCGCAGGTCAGAGTCTATAGCATATAGGGTACCTGTGGCAGCACGGATAGTAGCTTGGCAGGAACTAGGCAGCAGGTGGACGTCAGGCATGGAGAAGCAGACAGGCGTGGTATTCAGCACAGCATGACTATCGCAAGCACGGCACTAGATAAGGATACAGGAACAGGAAACACTGGGAGCAGGAAACACTAGGGGACCATTTGCATAGACAAACTATAGGGAACACTACAACGCTCAGGCATAGAACTAGAGGGCTGGACCGCTCTTATAGTCCAGGGTACTCACGGGACAAAGTTCGTCCAAGAGGCCCGGTGCACATGCTGCCCCTTTAAGAGCAGGCACGAGCGTGCGCGCGCACCCTGCGGCATCCGGCAGAGGTGAGTGGACGCAAGCGCTGGCGTCTCCTGATGAGAAGGCTGGGGCCAGCGCTTGCCGACTTGTGGCTGCGGTTGTCGGGGGAGGTTGGTGCTGACAGCCCGCAGCCACGGACATTACAGTATCCCCCCTCTTACGCCCCCTCTTCATGGGACCAGAGTGAGAGAGAAACTTCTTCAGAAGAATAGGGGCATTGAGGTTCTCCTCTGGCTCCCAGGACCTCTCTTCAGGGCCGAACCCCCTTAAATCCACCAAATAAAAAGTCCTTCCTCTCACTCTCTTGGTGTCCTTTTTGACCTCAAAGATGTCCGAGGGGCCGCTGGAGGCAACCGCAGGGCTGGGAGTCTTGGAATAGCGGTTCAGGATCACTGGTTTCAGGAGGGAGACATGGAAGGGGTTGGGAATCCTGAGCATACTGTCACGAAGGGTCTTTGGACCCACTGGGCCGTACCGCCTTGGCGGTAAGGCAGCTGGCCAAGAGGGCGCAGGTCAGAGTCTATACTATATAGGGTACCTGTGGCAGCACGGACAGTAGTTTGGCAGGAATTAGGCAGCAGGTGGACATCAGGCGTGGAGAAGCAGACAGGCGTGGTATTCAGCACAGCACGACTATAGCAAGCACGGCACTAGATCAGGATACAGGAACAGGAAACACTGGGAGCAGGAAACACTAGGGGACCATTTGCATAGACAAACTATAGGGACCACAACAACGCTCAGGCATAGAACTAGGGGGCTGGACCCCTCTTATAGTCCAGGGTACTCACGGGTCAAAGTTCGTCCATGAGGTCCGGTGCACGCGTTGCCCCTTTAAGAGCGGGCACGAGCGCGCGCGCACTCTATGGGATTCGGCAGAGGTGAGTGGACGTGAGCGCTGGCATCTCCTGAGAAGGCTGGGGCCAGCGCTTGCCGTCTCATGTCTGCGGCTGTCGGGGAGATTGGAGCTGACAGCCCGTAGCCACGGACATTACACTGGCCCTTTAAGAACAGGGACGAGCGCGCGCACCCTACGGCCACAGAGTGGTTGAGAGAGCAGAATGCGCCTGTGTCCCAGAGCAGGGAGACGCCGGCGCAGAGGACAAAGAGGGATGACTGAGACCAGCGGCCGCCGGCGCTACACCATGAGACACAAGGAAAAGCAGGCCCCCAAATTCTTCCAAAAATGGAAAATATTTATTGGAATACACCTCGATAGACAAGACATAATAGACCTTGTTACACCATTCTAATATATTAAATCGTACTCAATGGAGCAATAAGGGATTTATTAGGTCACCTGAGTCTTTGAAATATAAAGGGTTTTATTTGAGGTGATAATTGGGATCTACACCGCATTCCAAATTATTATGCAAATGTTATTTTTCGCTGATTTTCCGAAATAGTCGATGCAAATGACAGTCAGTATAATCTTCAAGCCATCAACTGTTGGAGTATAATGCAAATTTTATTGAACAAATCTCCTAATGATAACAGATTGTTTTTTAGAAGTAAAAAACTCAAAATGCACTGTTTCAAATTATTATGCACAACAGAGATCAAAACATTTTAAAGGTTGTGAAGAGAACCAAAATGGTAATTTGTTGAATTTGCAGCATCAGGAGGTCATATTTATAGAAATCAAAAGCTCTTTCAATAAAAAAAAACTTAGCAGGCCAAGTTACATGTTAACATGGGACCCCTTCTTTGATATCATCTTCACAATTCTTGCATTCATTGAATTTGTGAGTATTTGGACAGTTTCTGCTTGAATATCTTTGCAGGATGTCAGAATAGCCTCCCAGAGCTTCTGTTTTGATGTGAACTGCCTCCCACCCTCATAGATATTTTGCTTGAGGATACTCCAAAGGTTCTCAATAGGGTTGAGGTCAGGGGAACATGGGGGCCACACCATGAGTTTCTTTCCTTTTATGTCAATTTCAGCCAATGACACAGAGGTATTCTTTGCAGCATGAGACGGTGCATTGTCATGCATGAAGATAATTTTGCTACGGAAGGCACGGTTCTTCTTTTTGTACCACGGAAGAAAGTGGTCAGTCATAAACTCTACGTACTTTGCAGAGGTCATTTTCACACCATTGAGGACTCTAAAGGGGCCTACCAGCTCTGTCCCCATGATTCCAGCCCAAAACATGACTCCGCCACCTCCTTGTGCTGACGTCACAGCCTTGATGGGACATGGTGGCCATTCACCAACCATCCACTACTCCATCCATCCGGACCATCCAGGGTTGCACGGCACTCATCAGTAAACAACACGGTTTGAAAATTAGTCTTCATGTATTTCTGAGCCAACGGCAACCGTTTCTGCTTGTGAGCATTGTTTAGGGGTGGCCGAATAATAGCTTTATGCACACTTGCAAACCTCTGGAGGATCCTACACCTTGAGGTTCGCGAGACTCCAGAGGCACCAGCGGCTTCAAATACCTGTTTGCTGCTTTGCAATGGCATTTTAGCAGCTGCTCTCCTAATCCTATTAATTTGTCTGGCAGAAACCTTCCTCATTATGCCTTTATCTGAACGAACCCGTCTGTTCTCTGAATCAGCCACAAATCTTTTCACATTACGATGATCACGCTTAAGTTTTCTTGAAATATCCAATGTTTTCATACCTTTTCCAAGGTATTGCACTATTTCACGCATTTCGGCAGCAGAGAGATCCTTTTTCTTTCCCATATTGCTTGAAACCTGTGGCCTGCTTAATAATGTGGAACGTCCTTCTTAAGTAGTTTTCCTTTGATTGGGCACACCTGGCAAACTAATTATCACAGGTGTCTGAGATTGATTACAATGATCCAAGGAGCCCTAAGACACAATACCATCCATGAGTTTAATTGAAAAACTAATAATAGTTTATCCAATGTGCATAATAATTTGGAACACGGTGTATATTCTATTAGGGTTGGGTTACTGAAACCTTGCTTGCCAATTTTACTAAACTTTCTGATTACATTGGTATGGTAGGATTGATATGTCTTACTTGTCCTTTCCTGTCCCCAATGTCAATGCAGATAATTGTTTTTGCTTATTTGATTTGATATTTCTCCAGATGTATTATGTTACACAGGCCTGCGCTCCCACACTGTGCTTGTACTTTGCAATGTTTCTGTTTGACTGTTTACTGTTAAAAATTTGAATAAATAATCCCAATAAACAATGGCAAAAGCGCTGTTTTCCCCTATCCTTCCTAAAATTAATAAAAGTTATTGAATACATTCTATGTACCCCAAATTGATGGCGATAAAAAATACAACATTCCACAAAAAATAAGCCCTTGTGCTGCTACGTCAACGGAAAAATAAAAACGTTATGGCTTTTGGAATGCAGATTTGAAAAAAATGAAAATTATTGCTGGGTCCTTACGCCCCAAACTAGGCCTTATCCTTGAAGGGGTATTCCCATCTCTCCATAGGATATGCCATAAATGTCTGATAGATGTGGGTACCACTTATCTCTAGAACGGGGCCCCTAACCGTGTCCTGCCCTCTCCCATTGTCGCTGCGCTCCGGCCACTGAACTGTTTCTGTAGCTCTCAAGTTCCGGAAACAGCATAGCACGCTATGCCACTTTCTTTCTGTAACTCCCAATCACTTTAATGGGAGTTGCAGAAATAGCGTAGCTCAGCAAACTCCGTTGTTTTCGTTCTCCTGGCCATCTCGTAAGCCAGTGTCCAGAGCCCAGTGACAGCAGAAGTAGGCATGTCTGGGGATTTTGTTCTAAAGATAGGCCGAGTCCCAGAAGGAACATGCGTCTATCAGACATTTATGGCAAAGCCTGTGTATACGCCAGAAATGTCAGAGATGGGAATACCTTTTTAAGGGGTTAAAACTGATTCAGTTTGCGGCCACTTTGATACCAGTTGTCATGGCGGTGGGGAATGTGGACCCACTAGGCCACTCCAGTGAGTAGCAGCTGGTCAAACAAAATGTCAATGACAGTCAGTAGGACAAGAGTACTTGGATAGCTGGCTTGTGCTGGATAATCAGGTTAATCAGAAGCTGGCTTGTGCCGGACTACTGGAAGCTGGCTTTTGCAGGACTATGGGAAGCTGGCTTGTGCAGGATAATAGGAAGTGTCTCGGATACAGGACACGGGAACTGTAGTTGTCACAGACATTGGACTTGGCACAGACACCAGACAAGGACACTGAAGTCATCACAGACACTGGACTTGGCACGGACACAAATACTGAAGTCGTCTCGGACACTAGACACAACACTGCTCAGGCAATAGGAAAGTCGGCAGAGTTCTTTTTTTTTTTTTTTTCTTAATCTCTTTTTATTTGTTTTAATCACAAAATACAGAGTTTTAGGAATAGACATTAAGAGTAAAAAAAGGCGAAAATTAACATTTTAACATCGGTACAGTATCGTATCAGGATAGATTGACAATATGAAAATTATAGTATTCATCAGCTTCATATGGTACCATGCAGAATAGTATAAAGACTTCCAAAAGTTCGCCACACATGGAAAATGAAATAGATAACAAAGAACTATATACAAGTGTCCCTATCTTTGTGAGGTATACTTAGAAGTTCAGATGAATAAGGCATATCTACTTGGTAAGGAAGTGACAATTAATATATGTGAATTGATAAATTATGACAATAACGGGTTCTAAACCTAGCAGCCAAAGCAGGGCCCTGGAGAAAATAGGAGCGTTCTATAATCTATATGTACCAGGACGCTTATTTTACTATTTCTGGGCGAGCAAGTTTCCACGGTTTCCATGTCTCCAGGAATTTTTTGTGTCTGCCTAATTCCCAACTGGACAACTCCTCCATTCTGCACATCATATCAAGTTTGGCAAACCCATTTAGTGATGGAAGGGACCTGCTCAGGTCTCCAATGTGAGGGAATGATCATTTTTGCTGCAGTTAAAAGGTGAGTGAGCAAGTAAATTTTTTGGGTGGGTGAAAGCGCCCAAAGGCAGCCACAGTAAGATCAGAGAAGGTGTCAGTCCAAGCTGTTGTTTGGTAATCAAACTACAGCAAGATTCAATCTCTACCCAAAAGGGTTGTATACGGGGACAGAACCGCCATAGATGAGAGATAGAACCTCTATGTGTGTTGCATCTCCAGCATTTGTCCGATACCGTCCGATAAATTTTGTGTAAGAACTCAGGAGTCCTATACCACCTGGTCACAGTCTTGTAAGAGTTCTCTTGCATCCGTACACATCTCGAGAAACCAAGAGAGTTACTTAGAATGCGGGAGATTTCATCTTTAGTAAAAGTCTTATTAAAGGAACAGTGTCATCCCAAATAATTTTTTTATATGTTAAAGATGTTAGTGCCTTAATATAAACGTTTATTTTCATTTGTGTGTTTGTGTTTTACTGTTTCTTATTTTTACACTTTTTTCTTCCCTATGGGGGCTGCCATTTTTTGTTCCATTTCTGTGTGTGTCGATTAACGACACACACAGACATGGAATACGGCAGCCACAGTCCCATAGGGACTGCGAACGGCTCCCGTCCCATTGACTGCCGTGTACGGCGTCTGTGTGGGAACTGCGCATGCGCCGCTCCCACACAGTCCTATTCGAAATTGGCGCCGTCCGGCGCCATTTTCCTGTGGACCGGAAGTCGCGGCCGGACAGTAATATTACTACTTCCGGTCTCGGCTTCCGGACTTGTGCACATGGAACAGCGGCAGCAAAGGGAGCGGACGGGCCGGAGGGAGCCGCGGCGGCAGGAGCAGGTAAGAGATTTCAATGTATGTTAGTGTTTGTGTGTGTTTACTACTGTATGTAAACCTACTACACTGTGGGTTACCTCAAAAAATGGCGACACACAGTGTAGGAGGTTACATCGTTCAAACCCCTCGTTTATCCCGGCACTAGCCAGGATAAAGGAGGGGGGAATGCTGAGAGCTCACTAGAGCGAGGGCTTTTAACCCAACGTTGCAATGCTGCAATTTTGGGAACAGCTCCATCTAGTGACCAAAAATGGGTAGTATTATAAATTAGAAATAATTTATAATATTTCCTGGACTCGTGCAAAAAAATAAAAAAAATTTGAACAATGTTTAATCACCCACACACTAAATGTTTAATTTTTTAAAAAAAAACATGTTTTTCGGGCAACACATTCCCTTTAAGTTCCTCTTCCCAGGCAAGAACGAAGTTTGGTTTAGCTTGATCTCTTAGGATATAGGTTTCAAGCCAAGATGGTTCCTGGATGCGCACAAACTTGTGTCTAAACATAGTGCAAGCGTTTCGAAAGTGAAAAGCGTGCAGAAAGGAGGGCCAGGCAGACCCTGAGACGATAGTAATACATTTAAGTCTAGTGAATACATGTCTTCGAACGCGTCAAAAATGTTTTGCTCAGTCAACTTTTCCCAAAACACTGGGGGAGGGCCCTGAGAATCTGTAAAATAAGGTAACAACTGTAAAGGAGCTTGTGAGGAAATCGACCTGGATGGAGTCAGGGAGTTTTTATATAATTGTGAAAAACTGAAATTGTTCCTTTAATAGTTGGGCTAGGTTTAAGGAGTTGGTTAAGCTTAATATCAGAGCACAATAATAGTGCCAGTCCTCATTTACCCAACAGGGCTCTTTTGGCATCTAGGTTAGGGGAATTACCTGTGTGTCTGAGTAAGTCCACCCATCTGCTGAAATGGACCGGTGGGCAGAGTCTTTTTTAAAGTCCCAGATGTGCTGGGATTGTTTAGGGGTGATGCTCCTGGTGCGCACGCTGGCCCTTTAAGACCGTGGATGAGTGGGAGCGTAAACCCCACAGGCATCGGCTGGAGGAGAGAGCAGTGTGCACCGGTAGCTCTGGGAAAGGAGACGCCGGCAGGGTTTCAGAGTCCTGCGGTCACGACTGCCAGTAAGTGGGGGATGCCGGTGGTCATCAACCGCGGGCATCACACCTGTTTTGGTTGATTGGTATAGAGGTATTTAAGTTTGTTATCAATACCTATAAGCTCCAAGCCAGACAGAAAACCTGTTTCAGCAATAACGTCCCTACATATCAACACTGGAAATAGAATACCTATCAAGACATATATAGACAATAAATCTAGAATGTGAATCACCAATAGTACAAATATAGCACTAGCCAATATATAAAAAAAATATCTTTATTAGAATATATAAATAAAAACTTATATAGACCATCACACAAAATATAAAAAACAACACATAATAAAAATGTAGTAGTGGTATGAGGGGTCACAATGCATCACATTACATATACATGTGATATAATATATAGATAGACACTGTACAAAAACACCTCTTAAATTACCATTATATAGATATATAATAACTGAATAAGGAGTATAGGTAAAGAGGTGAAAATACGATCAAAGATCCAAAATCATGTCCAATACCAACCCATATTTTGCATGTTTGCCTCTCAATAAGACAAGCCACAGACCACAACCAAACACCCCTGGGGCCTCCTACCCTCAAGATCCCAAACTCCTTCCATGTCTCTCTCCTGAAACCGGTGTTTCTGAACCGCTTTACCAAGACTCCTAGCCCTGCGGTTGCCTCCAGCGGTCTTTCAGACACGTTTGAGGTTAAGGTGATCCTGGACATTAAAAAAGTAAGAGGAAGAACCTTTTATTTAGTAGATTGGAAGGGGTTTGGTCCAGAAGAGAGGTCCTGGGAGCCAGAAGAGAATCTCAACGCTCCTACCCTCATTAAGAGGTTTCTCTCATTCTGGTCCCAAGAGGAGGGGGCATAAGAGGGGGATACTGTAACGTCCGTGGTCGCTGAGCACGAACTCCTTCCATCCAGTCGACGCCCTTCTCTCGCGAGCTCAGTCCAGATTTAAAGAGGCTCTGTCACCAGATTCTCAAATCCCTATCTCCTATTGCATGTGATCGCCGCTGCAATGTAAATAACAGTAAAGTTTTTTGTTTTTTTTAAAACGTTCATTTTTGGCCAAGTTATGAGCTATTTTATATATATATGCAAATGAGCTTTGAAATGGACAACTGGGCGTTTTTTTTTCGTTATGTCCAACTGGGCGTGTATTGTGTTTTTAACTGGGCGTGTTTACGTGTATGACGCTGACTAATCAGTGACCAGTCAGCGTCATACAGTCCTCTCCATTCATTTACACAGCAGCGATGGGCAGCCACATTACACAGAGATTAACGTTAATCAAGTGTCCTGATAATGAATATACATGACAATCCAGCCTGGACGTCATGTGTATTCAGAATCCTGACACTTCTGAATCTTTTCTGTGAGATTCCAGCAAGCCACTCGTAATCTCGCGAGATTACGGAGGTAAACGAGATTTTGTTTCCCTTGCTGGAAATCTCAAAGAAAAGGGTCTGACGTCTACCTGCTGCCTTGTCCCAGTCATGCCTTCCTTGCTACTGTCCGAGCTGCCACAGGTACCCTATATGAACTATAGACTCTGACCTGTGCCCTGTTGGCCAGCTGCCATACCGCCAAGGTGGTATGGCCCAGTGGGTCCACGAACCCTACGTGACATTAAGTTTGTTAGTTTGTTTTTTAATATCTTTTTATTATACCGAAATAACTTTTGGGGCACATTATAATGTTATCATTTTTTTTTCTACTACAGTTACTGTTGGAGATTTTATTTATTTGCAGTTAAATATGCATTGGGTGGGATAACTGTCAGTTGAATAACATTAGGCTGACAATTTATTTTGTAAATGGCCAGCTTTCATCTGTAAAGACATTTCGTTTCACAACTCTATAATGGTTATTAATAAAATAGCAAGATAGCAAAATAATACTTTGGAGTAAAAGAGGTGAACTATGTATGAATGTCTCTTTTACACTTGGCTGATTGCTTGTTTATGGGCATGGTCTCAACATGTTACTAATACATTAGTTTTCCAATGGAAAGCTTGTGTTGCCTTAGTATTATTACCATAGTGTCAGTGTAAGGGTGCGGCCACACGCTGCGGCCATGTTGCATTTTTAAACGGCAGCAAGTAATTTTTCAATATAAGTCAATGGTGACATTTTTGTTATGGATGGACTGCTGCTATTATATTACGTATTTTTTGTGCACTTCATAATGTCCAACCGCATGCGGATAATGACCGCGCTGCCAATGTTGTTGCTGAATTGCTTGCGTTTTTGCTAACAGTTCTGCAATGCTTTGTAATGAACTTTATACAGGAAGCACCTAACAAACTAAAACAACAAAGAAAACTATGTCCATAAACTATGTGCGTAAAAAAAGGTAACAGAACTGCAGCTTTACAGAGACAAAAAATACATGCAGTTGACCGTATGCGGTTATCAAAGGCAACAAAACCGCATCAATGACGCACTGTGTGGCCTTAACCTTATACACTTCAGTGTTTGTCTTTCTATACTTTTTGTGTATTGAGGTTGCATTCTGTGGCTCACCAGCTGTAGGGTAATGTCAAAATGAAGAAAAAAAGGTCTGTGCTCTTTAAATATTTATCTTTAATGTTATTCAAAAACATTAAGGCCTAGTTCACACTGAGTTTTTTGACAGGCAGAAAAAAATCTGCCTCAAAATTCCTTTCAATATTTTCAAATTTTTGTACATTATTAAGAACTTTAACTGTTTTTTACAGTTTTTTTAGTCCCCTAGGGAACTTAAAGAGGCTCTGTCACCAGATTTTGCAACCCCTATCTGCTATTGCAGCAGATCGGCGCTGCAATGTAGATAAGAGTAACGTTTTTATTTTTAAAAAACGAGCATTTTTGGCCAAGTTATGACCATTTTTGTATTTATGCAAATGAGGCTTGCAAAAGTCCAACTGGGCGTGTTTAAAGTAAAAGTCCAACTGGGCGTGTATTATGTGCGTACATCGGGGTGTTTTTAATTCTTTTACTAGCTGGGCGTTGGGAATGGGAGTGTATGATGCTGACGAATCAGCATCATCCACTTCTGTTCGTTAACGCCCAGCTTCTGGCAGTGCAGACACACAGCGTGTTCTCGAGAGATCACGCTGTGTCGTCACTCACTTCCTGCCCCAGGTCCTGCATCGTGTCGGACGAGCGAGGACACATCGGCACCAGAGGCTACAGTTGATTCTGCAGCAGCATCGGCGTTTGCAGGTAAGTCGATGTAGCTACTTACCTGCAAACGTTGATGCTGATGCAGAATCAACTGTAGCCTCTGGTGCCGATGTGGCCGACACGATGCAGGACCTGGGGCAGGAAGTGAGTGACGACACAGCGTGATCTCTCGAAAACACGCTGTGTCTGTGCACTGCCAGAAGCTGGGCGTTCTGAAGAGAAGTGGATGATACTTCTCGTCAGAACGCCCAGCTAGTAAAAGAAGTAAACACGCCCAGATGTAACACACATAATACACGCCCAGTTGTACTTTTACTGTAAACACGCCCAGTTGTACTTTAGAAAGCCTCATTTACATAAATATAAAAATGGCCATAACTTGGCCAAAAATGCTCGTTTAAAAAAAACAAAAACGTTACTCTTATCTCCATTGCAGCGCCGATCTGCTGCAATAGGAGATAGGGGTTGCAAAATCTGGTGACAGAGCCTCTTTAAACAAATGATCATTTGATAACTATGTATTGCAGTGTATTGTGCTATTTACCGACTCCAATAAAGCCCTGCCATAGGAGCACAAAGATGGCAGACCTAGGCGCCGAGGCTGCCATGACAACCATCGGAATTCTCCCGGGGGGGGGGGCGATGGGCTGATGGAAAGGGCCACCTCCATCTTTCTAATGACTTAGATGCCACAGTTGCTATTGACTGCAGCATACAAGTGGTTAAGCCCTTGAGCCTTATCCATACTCCTCCTTGGTCACCGTGACGTACAGTTACGTCACATATCGCCAAGGAGTTAAAATTTTGGGTGTGGAATTATGCATTAAAAACACATATACTCTTAAAAATCAGGATCCACAAAATCATAACCAATCAGTGTTATTATAGGTGTATCAGCTTGGTGGGTCTCATGAGATAACTAATAATAACAAATTATTTTATTTTTGGGTGGAGTTGGGATAGAACTTTCAGGTGTCTTACTTCATTAGCATCTAGATCGAGATAAAAATTTAGAATCTAATTAAAACTCTTTGATGAGCTCTTGACTTAATTTAGTTGACAGGATTGTACTGATCCTTCAATCGAATATTAATGCATAACTACCAAAGTACCAGGCATAGCAGCGATACTAGAGTACAGCAGCTGATGTTTCCCAAATCCACACGCTTATGGCCAAAGGTAGACAAAGGGGTTTCCCTATCGTGATTACTCACTCCCGACAGGCACAGCCATGGATCTGTGAGTGCTGGCCCGCATCTTCTCCACAGGAGGCACCAGCGCTCACTTTCGCTCTGGTCCGCTGTGCCCCATAGGGTGCGCGCGCACGCTCGTGCCCGGCCTTAAAGGGCCAGCACGCGCACATGGGGATTATCATTAATTAGCCCATGATCACCCTGGACTATAAGAATGGCCCTGCCCATTTGTTAATTGCCTGAGCGTTGTTGTGTTTTCCAATGTTAGTCTTGCAAATGGTCCCTTAGTGCTATCCTGTTCCTGTTGTTCCCCTGCCCTGCTACCTGTGCCCTTTATCCTGTGCTATTTGTTCCTGTGCCTTAAACCTGTTGGAGTCGTGTTGTGCCACCGGTTCTGCCTGCTGTGTTACACCACGTCTGGTGTATGCTGTCAATGTCCCATCTGTGCCTAGCCGTTGCTATTGTCTGAACCACTACAGGTACCATTGTGCTTGGACTTGGAACTCTGTTGGCCAGCTTCTATCCCGCTACGTCGGTACACCCCAGTGGGTCCACATTCCTACAGTTCAAGACAGTACGCTCAGGCCATGGACCCCGCTGGTCAACCCAAGACCATGAAGAAGTCACAAGCCATGCAGGTAGACCTGCGAGACCGTCGGTCAAGGCAAGACCAACTTCTCCTGGCAGTGAACTCCATTCTACAGCAACTGGATGCACAAGCAGCCATCAAGGCACCTGTGCCTATTCCTCCGGCTGTTCCTCCTATTACACCTCCTGGCAGTACCAGTACCGACTCCCGATTATCGCTGCCACTACCTTCTCGCTTCAACGGAGACGCGAGTACCTGCAGTGGTCTTCTGAACCACTGCCAGATCCTCTTCAGCCTACATGCCAAAGCATTTCCGTCGGATCGCTTTCATAATCTCGCTCCTTACCGGCAATGCCCAAGCATAGACGAATCCTATCTGGGAACGTCAGGGACCAGAGACCCGTGACTTCCAGTGTTTCTTACGGAATTTCCGCTCGGTATTTGAGGAACCTGGGCGAGTCTCATCTGTGGTTGCATCTCTGCTGACCCTTCGCCAGGGAGACACCTCCATGGGCGAGTATGCCATTCAGTTTCGCAACTTGGCGGCAGAGTTGTCCTGGAACAACGAGGCCTTGGTGGCTACTTTCTGGCAGGGACTGTCTTCCGAAATTAAAGACAAGCTTGCCACTCGTGATCTGCCACCGACCCTGGATGACGTCATTCTTCTCGCCATCCGGATTGACATGAGGTTCCGGGAGCGATTCCAAGAGGTTCGTTGGGAGAGGAGACTTCCCAGGCAGGCTCCTACTTTCCAGCAATCCCTGTTGCCCTCACCAGTTGTTCCACCAGAGGAGCCTATCCAGGTGGACCGGCTCAAATTATCCGTCAAAGAGAAACAACGCAGACGCACTTCGGAACTTTGTCTGTATTGCGGCCTCGGAGGCCATGTTGTGCGTTTGTGCCCTCAGAAGCCAAAAAACTCCAAATGCCTAGGATTGTTTGGAGAGACAACCCTAGGTGTTACAGCGCTGGATAAAAAACTCTCTTCAAAACTATCCATCCCCGTGACCATAGTGTCCGGCGAAAAGACGCATCGGGTCTCTGCCTATCTGGACTCTGGATCCACAGCTAACTTCATCCAAAAAGACCTAGTGGATCTTTTCCAGTTTCCCACAGTCCCTCTGGATACGTCTTTGGCTGGTGCCTCAGTGAATCGTCTGCCTCTGGTCGATCCAATTGTATCTGAGACCAAACCACTGAAGCTCCAAATTGTAGCCCTTCATTCAGAGATAATTTCATTTCTTGTTCTGCCCAAAGCTGTCAACCCTGTGCTGCTGGGCCTGCCTTGGCTTCGACTACATGCCCCAGTCCTGGACTGGAATTCCATAGAGGTTCTCCAATGGGTCTCCAAGTGTCTCAATCGCCGTCTGTTGCAGATCCATCCGGCCCAGCCTCCTCTGCCTCAGTCGTTGGCAGGATTACCTCCTCATTACTCTCAGTTTGTGGATGTCTTCAGCAAGAAGGAGGCTGAGACACTACTCCCACACTGGGCTTATGACTGCCCCATTGAACTGGTTCCTAATGCCTCCCCTCCTCGTGGACGTGTATACCCTCTCTCCTTGCCAGAGACTCAGTCTATGTCGGCCTATATCAAGGAGAATCTGGAGAGGGGTTTCATACAAAAATCCTCCTCCCCGGCCGGGGCTGGGTTCTTCTTTGTCAAGAAGATAGACGGATCTCTTCGACCTTGCATCGACTACCGGGGCCTCAATCAAATAACAGTCAAGAACAAATATCCGTTGCCATAAATTTCCAAACTATTTGACCGCATACGAGGAGCCAAGATTTTCTCTAAACAAGACCTGCGAGGGGCTTGCAACTTGATCCGGATCCGCCGGGGTGACGAATGAAAGACGGCATTCAACACCCGAGGCGGGCACTGTGAATACCTGGTAATGCCCTTTGGTCTGTATAACGCTCCCGCGGTCTTCCAAGAGTTTGTCAATGACATCTTCTGAGATCTCCTCTATGTCTGTGTTGTGGTCTATCTCGATGACATTTTGATTTTTTCTCCAGTTCCGACGACTCATCGGAGACATGTCTGTCAAGTTCTGCTGCGATTAAGGGAGAATCGCCTGTATGCCAAGTTGGAGAAGTGCATGTTTGATAAGAATTCTCTACGCTTCCTGGGCTACATCATCTTTTATCAAGGCCTCAAGATGGATCCTGAGAAGGTAAAGTCCGTCCTGGAATGGCCACGTCCTCAAGGCTTGAGGTCCATACAGCGTTTTTTCGCCAAACTTCTCTTCACTGACAGCTCCCATCTCTACCCTCACCAAAAAAGGTATGAATTCCAAGGTGTGGACTCCAGAGGCAGAATCTGCATTTAATAGCCTTAAGAGTGCCTTCACGTCAGCCTCAACCCTCCATCATCCTAATGTATCTCGACAGTTTTCATTGGAGGTGGACGCTTCCTCTGTTGGTGCAGGTGCACTTCTGTTCCATAGAGGTTCCAAAGGGAAGGCAGTGGTATGTGGCTATTATTCTAGACTTTTCTTCTCCCGCAGAGCGCAATTACTCTATTGTGGATTGGGAGTTACTGGCCATGAAATTGGTTTTGGAGGAGTGGAGACATGTACTAGAGGGCGCAGCTCACCCCATTCTGATATATACTGACCACATGAACCTCACCTATCTCCAGTCGACCCAACGGCTGAACCCCTGTGAAGCCAGGTGGTTGCTGTTTTTCGCCCGTTTCCAGTTTGTGCTCCACTACCGTCCTGCTGACAAAAATGTGAGGGCCGATGCCTTGTCCAGGTCGTTCGAAACAGAAGACACCGTGGAGTCTCCGCAAAGTATCATTGATCCGTCCTGTATTATTTAGGTTAATCCTCTGCAAGTTAGAGACATCCCTCCGGGGAGGACTTTTGTGCGCCTGGCAGACAGGAGGAGAATCCTTCGCTGGGTGCACATCTCCAAACGGGCTGGGCACGCTGGTGCTCATAAAACCCGAGATCTGATTGCCCGTCATTTCTGGTGGCCCATGCTGCCCAAAGATATTGTGGACTTTGTCTCGTCCTGCACTGTGTGCACTGCCAATAAGGTTACTCACTCCAAGCCTGCTGGTCTGCTCCAACCTCTGCCTGTGCCCAATGCTCCCTGGCAGCATATAGCAATGGACTTTGTCACAGACCTTCCTTCCTCTCCTGGATGCAATACGGTCTGGGTGGTGGTGGACCGGTTCTCGAAAATGGCTAATTTTGTTCCGCTGACCGGCCTAGCTTCTGCTTCTCGACTGGCTAACCTCTTCATCCAACACATCTTCCGCTTGCATGGCAAGGGCCAGCGCGCGCACATGGGGATTATCATTAATTAGCCCATGATCACCCTGGACTATAAGAATGGCCCTGCCCGTTTGCTCATTGCCTGAGCGTTGTTGTGTTTTCCTATGTTAGTCTTGCAAATGGTCCCTTAGTGCTATCCTGTTCCTGTTATTCCCCTGCCGTGCTACCTGTGCCCTGTATCCTGTGCTATTTGTTCCTTTGCCTTAAACCTGTTGGAGTCGCATTGTGCCACTGGTTCCGCCTGCTGTGTTACACCACATCTGGTGCTGCTATCAAGGTCCCATCTGTGCTTAGCCATTGCTACTGTCTGAACCACTACAGGTACCCTTGTGCTTGGACTATTTATATATTGACTTGGTACTCTGTTGGCCAGCTACGATCCCGCTACGGCGGTACAGCCCAGTGGGTCTACATACCCAAAGATCATGATACTCAAGTCTATGAGGGATCTGTGAAATTGGATCCCGCACGGATGCAAATCAGCCGTGAAAAACCGCCGTTTTTCACGGCCGATTTGACACCCGTTCGTGTGAATAAGCCCTAAGGGGTCATGCACACTACTGTAATATGGGACCATACAATGGCTTTTTATATTAGATTCCAAAATATGAAAAAAAAGTGCCATATTCCATCGGATGCCATATTGTAGAGGTATTCTGTCCTACAAGCATTGCTTCAGATGGAATCATTTTCTCTTGTTTGCAGTTATTTCATTAAGCCTGAAATATATTAAACCTTAGATCCAATAAAGTAAGCTCATATGGCTAATCTATTCTCATCAAGACCTTACAACGTGACAGAAGTCACTATTTCATTGAGCAGAAGTGCTATTCTCCTAAAAGTTATATTTTTCCGAACATTAATATTTATCTCTCAGTCTTTCTAGACCTACATGTGGATTACAAGTAGTTTATATATCATTTGCTTTAGAGAGATGATTTACTAATGGTATGTTGTAAAACCGCCAGAGACCTTGATGTCTAATCTATTACAGTTAACAATTTTCTGATAAACTTGGGCACTTCCATTGAACAAATAAATAAAATATAATGACTCTCTACAGAAGGTGTTATGAAAAATGACTTAGTAGTGATCTCAGTATTACCTCCAATGGAGCTGGCTGTTCAAATTGTCAATAATGAACTTACTGCAGATTTTATAGTCCACAGACTCTATACAGTGCTTTTTTTTTTTTTTTTACGAAGCATATGAATGGGGTTTGAAATACTCCATTCTCCTGCATTGCCGTAGAAATGTTTGAGGATTTAGGCATGGAAACTACTCATGAAAATGGCCTTATGGCGTGCTGATGTTCACAGGATTTTATCTGAAGCATTCCAGTCCGTACCTGGATCGTCTTTTCACCAGTAGGAATATGGAACCTCTTTTTTTCACAAAAGTTTTCACAATCACTTCCCACATACTGTCATATTTATTGAATTCATAGACAATCCAGTACTTATGTGGGACAGCCTCTTGCATCTGGTTCATTCAGGTTTCGTGTCATGTTTGTCTGCATCACCCCATGACCCTTGTTAAGAGTTGCACATCCCTTCTAATCACATGGAGATGTATTAAAAGGGACGGGTCACAAAGGGTGCTGTTATCATGCACCAATAAGGCTAATGTATATATTTGTGTAAGTACTCGTCTAATTGGTTGCCATATCCAATTAAGGCCCCATGCACACGACCGTAAAATGGCCCATAATTATGGTCCGTAATTACTGGCCCATTCATTTCTTTGTCTGACGGGCACCTTCCCATATATCTACGGGACGGTGTCCGTGCCATAGAAACCTGCCAAAAAAATAGGACTTGTCCTAATTTTTTATTTTACGAACCGTGCTCCTATACGTTGTAATGGAAGCTCGGCCCGTAAAAACGTCCGGCTGTCCACGGCCGGCCGTGCCCGTAATTACGGGTTGTAATTGCCGTGCCCATAATTACGGGTCGTAATTATGGGCACGGTCGTGTGCATGAAGCCTAAAACTCTGTACTGCACAAAACCATATTGATGAAACGCTTCTCGGGTCTGGAGTTTTTTCTTATGCCCCTCACACTTGTGTTGGATATTAAATATGGCTAAAGGTGTTGGTAAGTTTAAATGTATGCTGGCGAATGCAAGGAGTCTTGCAAATAAAATGAACGATTTGGAGATTCTAATGACCGACATAGATTATGATGTGGTGGGTATAACAGAAACCTGGCTGGATGAGAGACATGACTGGGTAACGACCGTATTTAGAAGGGATATAAAAGTTAAAAAAGGCGGAGGGGTTAGTCCGTTTGTAAAATCCAGGCTAAGACTAGTGCTGAATGAAGACATTGGGGGAGGCTGTGGGCAACAGTGACCATAACAAGGTGAATTTAACCCCGTTCCCGCTGGAGCCACTTTTGACCTTCCTGACAGAGCCTTATTTATCAAATCTGACATGTGTGAATTTATAATAAACCAGAGAAAAAGGAGTCCATACATATCAACATATGAAAGAATTAAACATCTTTATTGATAACATAAAATACACTAAATGACAGAGACAGAGAATCTAAAATAAATCCTTGTACGGATCACAGATGTATACATTGATCACAGTATATATATACATGGTGCATCAAATAGAAGTGGTTTTAAAGTGCAAGCAGTGCAAAGATAGACAAAATGCATAACTCAGAGGGCCTGTAACTACTCCAAGTTATTAGTGCCTTGGAGAAACGGCATAAAGCCAGATTAGGTCCGGTAGATGCACTTACCCATGTATAGGAGATTTAGTGTGACCCAGAGGTATGGAAGAGCGCCCCGACGCGCGTTTCGCCTGTAGCTTTCTCAAGGGGTCGACATGTGTGAATTTATGTAGTAATAACTTCGGAATGGTTTTACCTATCCAAGCTATTGTGAGATTTTTTTCTCGTGACACCTTGGACTTTAAGTTAGTGGTAAAATTTGGTCGATACATTCAGTATTTAATTGTGAAAAACAACAAAATATAGCGAAAAATTGCAAAAATTTGCATTTTTCTAAATGAAAATGTATCTGCTTGTAAGACAGATAGTAATATCACACAAAATAGTTACTTGTTAACATTTCTCATATGTCTACTCTAGATTGGCATAGTTTTTTTTTAACACCCTTTTATTTTTCCAGGATGTTACAAGGCTTAGAACTTTAGCAGAAATTTCTCACATTTTCAAGAAAATTTCAAAAGGCTATTTTTACAGGGACCAGTTCAGTTGTGAAATGGCTTTGAGGGGCTTATACAACACAAACCCCCATAAGTCACCACATTTAAAAAACTGCACCCCTCAAAGTATTCAAAACAGCATTTAGAAAGTTTCTTAACCCTTTAGGCATTTCACAAGAATTAAAGCACAGTAGAGGTGAAATTTACAAATTATTTTTTTATTGCAGAAATTCATATTTAATAAAAAAAAAATCTCTAACACAGAAGGTTTTACCAGAAAAAAACACATCTTAATATTTATTGCCCAAATTCTGAAGTTTTTAGAAATATCCCAAATGTGGCCATAGTGTGCTAATGGACTGAAACACAGGCCTCAGTAGCAAAGGAGCACCTAGAGGATTTTGGGGCCTTCTTTTTATTAGACTATATTTTAGGCACCATATTCAGGTTTGTGATGCCAAAACAAAGGATACACCCAAAAAAAAAGACCTAATTTTAGAAACTACACCCCACAAGGAATTCATCTAGGGGTGTAGTGAGCATTTTGACGCCACAGGTTTTTCATAGATTTTGGACGTGAAAATGAAAAATGTACATTTTTTCCAATAAGATGTAGTTTTAGCTAAAAAAAAAACAACAATGTCCACAAGGAATACAGAAGAAAAAGTGCTCTAACATTTGTAAAGCAACTTCTCTGAAATACAGAAATACCCCATATGTGGTCATAAACGTCTGTTTGGGCACACAGCAAGGATCAGAAGACAAGGAGCGCCATTTGGCTTTTGGAGCACAGATTTTGCTGGATTGGTTTCTTGACACCATGTCGCTTTTGCAAAGCCCCTAAGGTACCAGTACAGCGGAAACTACCCAAAAGTGACTCCATTTACGAAACTACACCCCTTGAGGAATTCATCTAAGGGTGTAGTGGGTATTTTAACCCCACAGGTGTTTCATAGATTTTATTAGAATTGGGCAGTAAAAAATGAAAATTTTTTCCTTAAAAAGACGTAACAAATAAAAGGAAAAATATAACAGCAACATTTGTAATGTAATTTCTCCCAAATACCCCTTAAGGTATTCACCAAGGGGTGTAGTGAGCATGTTAACCCGCAGGTGTTTTGCAGAAATTAGTGTGCACTCAATGTTGCTGAGTGAAAATGGAAATTTTTCCATAGATATGCCAATATGTGGTGCCCAGCTTGTGCCACCATAACATGGCAGTTCTCTAATTATTATGCTGTGTTTCCCGCTTTTAGAAACACCCTATATGTGGCCCTAATAATTTGCTTTGACATTCGACCAGGCTCAAGAGTGAAAGAATACCATGCAAAATTGAGGCCTAATTTGGCGATTTACAAAGTATTGGTTCACAATTGCAGAGGTTCTGATGTGAAATAATAAAAGAAACCCCTGAGAAGTGACCCCATTTTGGAAACTACACCCCTCAAGGCATTTGTTAAGAGGTGTAGTGAGCATTTTAACCCCACAGGTCTTTTTCATAAATGAATGCGCTGCGGATAGTGAAAAGTAAAAATGTACATTTTTCCCTAGATATGGCATTTGTGGCAAACATGTCATGCCCAGCTTGTGCCACTGGAGATACACACCCCAAAAATTGTTAAAAGGGTTCCCTCGGGTATGGAAATGCCATATATGTGGAAGTAAACAGCTGTTTGGGCACACTGTAGGGCTCAGAAGGAAGGGAGCGTCATTTGGCTTTTGGAGCATGGATTTTGCTTGGTAGTAGTTTTGTTTGGAGTTTTACTTGTATTTCAGTTTATGATGTCGGGGTACATGTAAGCCGGGCAGAGTACATCAGGGGCATAGTCAGGTGGTGTAATAATGGGTTAAAAAAAAGCAATAAAATAATCCATAGATATTTGTTACGCTATTCATATGGAAATATTTCGCCCCAAGTTCTTAAATTGGGATTCATCCTCTAATTTAGAGGATGTTAATCTTCTCGTCCTTTTGTCCAAATGTGGACCACTTCGAGAATTCATTCAAACAAGTGAACAAATTGGGCTTACAAGGAGAGAACAAGATAGGAGTGGGAGGGAGAGAAAAAAAAAGGGGAGAACGGAGTAAGAAAATTATCATCTAGACCAGGGGTCTCAAGCACGCGGCTGTAATCTGCGGCCCGCGGGACACATAGCCGCTAGTATCGGCTCTGTTCCGGTACTCTGTGAAATCCCTGACATCGCTGTCCATATATGGACAGATTTATCAGGGTCTTCCCCAGAGCGGAGTCCCGGGCAGAGCGCTAGCATAGGCTCTGCTCCGGGACTCTGTGGAATCCCCTGACATCGCTGTTCATGAATGGACACGCAATGTCTGGGGCTTCCCCAGAGCGTGAGCCCCGGGCAGAGCACTAGTAGATGTTCTGCTCCGGGACTCTGTGGAATTCCCTGACATCGCTATCGATATATGGACAGTTTTGTCAGGGTCTTCCCCAGAGCGGAGTCTCGGGCAGAGCGCTAGCATAGACTCTGCTCCGGGACTCCGTGGAATCCTCTGACATCGCTGTCCACATATGGACAGCGATGTCTAGAGCTTCCCCAGAGCTGGACAGTGATGCACAGCTGGAGTCCCAGTAGGAGCGCTAGTAGCGCTAGTAGTGATGTCAGTAGCAGAGCTAGAATCCCAGGCAGGGTGCTAGAAGCGGCTCTGCTCCGGGACTCCAGCTCTGGGCAAGCCCCTGACATGACTGTCCATATATGGACACTGATGTCAGTTGCTTCAACAGAGTACCGGAGCAGAGCCTATAGTAGTGCTCTGCTCTGGGACACCGGCTCTGGGGTTGCCCCTGATATCACATTCCGGTCCAGGAGGATCCCCTGACGTCACTGTGTATGAACAGTGACATTAGGGGCTCCTCCAGCAGAGGAATCCCTGGCCAAATCGTCGGCAACGCTCTGGCTGGAAATTCCACTCCTAGAGGGAGCCCCAATGGAGCTATCTACTGGGGGTGTCTGTGGCACTATCCACAAGGGGTGTGTGTGGCATTATCTACAGAGGGCACTGTGGCAGCATCTACAGAGTGAACTGAGGCAGTATCTACAGAGGGCACTGAGGCAGCATCTACAGAGGGCACTGTGGCAGCATCTACAAAGGGCACTGTGGCAACATCTAAAGAGGGCACTGTGGCAGCATCTACAGAGGGCACTGTTGCAGCATCTACAGAGGGTACTGTGGCATTATCTACAGAGGGCACTGTGGCATTATCTACAGAGGGTACTGTGGCAGTATCTACAGAGGGCCATGTGGCATTATCTACAGAGGGCGCTGTGGCAGTATCCACAGAGGGCGCTGTGGCAGCATCTACAGAGGGCACTGTGGTATTATCTACAGAGGGCACTGTGGCATTATCTACAGAGGGCACTGTGGCATTATCTGCAGAGGGCACTGTGGCATTATCTGCAGAGGGCACTGTGGCTTTATCTGCAGAGGGCACTGTGGCAGTATCTACAGAGGGCACTTTGGCATTATCTACAGAGGGCACTGTGACAGTATCTACAGAGGGCACTGTGGGAGTATCTATAGAGGGCACTGTGGCAGTATCTATAGAGGGCTCTGTGGCACGATCTAAAAAGGGGCTGCCTAATTTTGACATTTGTGTGTCTGCCAAACGCTGCCAACTGAACTGCCGGACTGCATTTAGCAACTCTTAAACTGTAAAACTGGATTGTTGAAATAAGCACGTGGAGAACTCTCGCAAATTTCCGGTAAGTTTAAACCTAGCGCTATTATTATAGTAATGTAGTAACGTAGTATTGTTATAGTAGTTCAAATAACTAATTAATTAGCAATAATTTTGTAATGTATCAAATTTGAAAGTAATGTGGCCCGTCAACTTCACATTTTTTCTATATGTGGCCCACTTACCCGGCCGAGTTTGAGACCCCTGATCTAGACTATACATCATCTGGAATTCATCTTAATTTTTTTTTCTTCCTTATGATAGACTATTATAAAGTTGTCAATGCTTCGTAGAAGAAGATACTGATTTAATCCATTCTTCTGGGACTTTCGGTGGAATACTAATGGAATTCTTCCTGAATATCAATTAATTTGCCTTTTTAGTTATCCGGCCCCATGATTCAAACATATCCCTTGAGTTATAAATTAGCATTTTGATGCAGATTTCCTCCATTACAAATTTATGCTCAAACCTTACAACTCTGCTCTTCACCGAGCCAAACAAGTCTATTTCACTTCTCTCCTCTCCACACTATCTAATAATCCAAAACGCCTCTTTGATACTTTTCACTCCCTCCTTAGTCCTAAAGTGCAGACGCCAATCACAGATCTCTGTGCTGAAGACCTGGCCAATTATTTTAAAGTTAAAATTGACAACATCCGGTATGATATTCTCTCCCAGTCCCCTAGTAACATCGATCCCCTTCCCTCCCGCACTCCCTCTTCCTCACTCTCAGCATTTGACCCAATAACTGAAGAAGAAGTCTCGAGGCTCCTCTCTTCTTCTCGTCCTACTACCTGCCCTAGTGATCCTGTCCCCTCACACCTCCTCCAGTCCCTCTCCCCAGCTGTCACTAGTCACCTGACTAAAATATTTAACCTCTCTCTTTCCTCTGGTATCTTTCCCTCCGCTTTTAAACATGCCATTATAAACCCATTACTGAAAAAACCAACTCTTGACCCATCCAGCGCTGCTAACTACCGACCAGTCTCTAATCTGCCCTTCATCTCCAAACTCCTGGAACGCTTGGTCTACTCTCGCCTTATCGGCTATCTCTCTGCTAACTCCATTCTTGACCCCTTACAATCTGGTTTCCGCACTCTACACTCCACAGAAACTGCCCTTACTAAAGTCTCAAATGATCTCTTGGTGGCTAAATCGGACGGTAAATCCTCTCTCCTTATTCTTTTGGATCTCTCTGCAGCCTTTGATACTGTAGACCACAAACTCCTACTTAACATGCTCCACTCTATTGGCCTCAAGGACGCGGCTCTCTCTTGGTTTTCCTCCTATCTCTCTGACCGCTCGTTCAGTGTGTCATTTGCTGGTTCCAATTCTTCTCCTCTTCCCCTTGCTATCGGGGTTCCTCAGAGATCAGTCCTAGGTCCGCTGCTCTTTTCTCTCTACACAGCTCCTATTGGACAAACCATCAGCAGATTTGGCTTCCAGTACCATCTCTACGCTGATGACACCCAATTATATACCTCTTCCCGTTACATCACCCCTGCTCTAATACAGAACACCAGTGATTGTCTGTCCGCTGTCTCTAACATCATGTCCTCTCTCTATCTGAAACTGAATCTTTCTAAAACTGAGCTCCTTGTGTTCCCACCATCTACTAACCTCCCTAAACCTGATGTCTCCATCTCTGTGTGTGGCACTACCATCACTCCTAAGCAGCATGCCCGCTGTCTCGGGGTAATTTTTGACTCAGATCTTTCCTTTACTCCTCACATACAATCACTTTCACGCTCCTGTCATTTTCACCTCAAAAACATCTCCAGAATCCGCTCTTTTCTTACGGAGGAAACCGCCAAAACTCTCATTGTTGCTCTGATTCACTCTCGTCTTGACTACTGTAACTCATTACTAGTCGGTCTTCCCCTCACTAAACTCTCCCCTCTCCAATCTATCCTCAATGCAGCAGCCAGGCTCATCTTTATGACCAACCGCTACACCAACGCCTCTAATCTGTGCCAGTCACTGCACTGGTTGCCCATCCCCTTCCGAATAAAATTCAAACTTATTACTCTCACCCACAAAGCTTTCCACAGTGCTGCACCTCCTTACATCTCCTCCCTCATCTCTGTCGACCACCCTACTCGGGCTCTACGTTCTGCCAACGACCTTAGATTAAAATCCTCCATAATCCCAACCTCCCACTCCCGTCTCCAAGATTTCTCTCATGCTGCACCCGTCCTCTGGAATGCGCTACCCCAGACAATCCGATTAATTCCCAATATCCACAGTTTTAAACGTGCCCTGAAAACACATCTATTTAGACAGGCCTATAACATTCCCTAATCTGACTCCTTTCCATGGCCCTCCTTTTAGATTAGTCATCAGAATAAGATTCCCTCACACTCCTTCTCTTCATGTCCGCCATACACGGGTACTGGCTGGTGACCGGCTCATGCAGCTTTATGTTACCACCGCATGTGTATAAAAATGGCCGGACCATTGTACAGAACAAACACTGTTACACTTTGTGTCTCCTTTATTTCCTCATAGATTGTAAGCTCTTGCGAGCAGGGTCCTCACTCTCCATGTTTGAACTGTAAATGATCTTTGTCACTATGTAATGTCTGATATTGTTTGTTTCATGTCCCCTCTAAATTGTAAAGTGCTGTGTAATATGATGGCGCTATATAAATAAAGATTATTATTATTATTATTATAACACACATCTATACCTCATGTTGGTCTTTTTTTTCTCTCTTCTCTTTCCCTCTTTTCCTCCCTCCCTCCATACTGCACTGTATATTTTGTATACATGGGAAAGTTTTATATAGTGCTCTAAATGACGTTAGATCTTTATTGCTTAAATGTTAGGGGGTTAAATTCCTCTCAAAAACGTTTTATGGCATGGAGAGACATTCTGAACTCAAAGTGTAATGTTGCTTTCTTGCAAAAGGCACACCTCCTCACTAAATACGACTAGATTTTCAGATAAAAGATTCAAACAGGTCTTTTATGCCACTTCTGGCCAGAAGACTGCTGGAGTGCTAATTGCAATTAAAAATTATATAAACTTTAAACTTTATTTTTTTTTAATGTGACATAAAGGGCAGATATATTATATTATCGTGTAGCATACAGAAATTAGTAAATGTTTATGCACCGAATGCCGGACAATATACATTTCTGAGTATCTTACTATCTAAGATCAGAACAGAAGCAATCGGTCATATTATTGTAGCCGGAGATTTTAATGCAACTATAAACCCCGATTTGGATGTTCAGTCTAAAACATCTAAAAAAAACGTAAGTCAATCAATGATATTTTATTTGATACTGATCTCCACGACATCTGGAGATACAGACATGGGAAGGAATGTGACTATACATTCTACTCAAATTCAAAAAAATCCTACTCTAGGATTGATTTCTTATTGCTGGATAGACGACTTCTGCATGACATCTTACCTATCACCTGGTTGGATCATGCCCCTATATGTCTCTCTATCAAATTATGATTTCAACGCTACTACTCCTGGAAATTGATCCCCCGTAATCTATTCAGACTCAAAAAGGAAATAAAATCTGCCTTGAGAGAATATTTTGATATTAATGATAATGACGAGGTCTCTAGGGCAATTCTGTGGACGGCCCATAAAGCTATCATCAGAGGTGTCTGCTGTGGAATACAGTGAAATTTAAAAGATCTGAGGATGCAGAACTGAGTCGTTTGATGAACGAATTAACAATTCTGAAAAAAACAAAAAACATAAGGAAGAACCAAATGTCAAATAGAAGAAGTACGCAGAAATATCCAAAAATCCTTAATCTGGGAATACTGTAACAACTTAAGATATGTTAAAGTCCATCATTCTGCAATGGGAGATAAGACAAGTCGCCGACTAAGTCTCCGAGCTAAGAATCAAAAAGTTTCCAGAGCAATAACTAAGCTAGTAGATGAGAGAGATAATATTACATACAACTCACAGACTATAATGAATATATTTGCGTATTATTATAAAGATCTCTACAATATAAAAGACGACACCCAATTGGAACATCCTACAGAAGATTTAATCGGGTCTTATCTAAAAAAAGATAAATTTACCCACAATAAATGCAAAGCAAATTATAAAATTGAATAAAGAATTTACATTAGGAGAAGTTCGGAAAGCAATTATATCTTTAGCTACGTGTAAAGCGCCAGGACCAGACGGGTTTATTAATGAATATCATAAAGAATGCGTTGATCTTTAATTCATTTGGAACCGAAGGACTTCCTCCTAGAGAAATACTAGCTGCTAAGATTGTGACTATATATAAAACAGGTAAAGATCCTATATTGGCAGGAAGCTACAGACCAATATCTCTTCTGAATAGAGATATAAAAATATTTGCATCAATTATGGCTGAGAGACTTCGGTCAATAATACATACTCTAATAGCGAGAAATCAAGTCGGATTTATGCCAAATAGACAAACACGTGATGCAACCTGGAGAGTGGTTGATCTGATAGAGGTTTCTAGTTGGTTGTGAATAGAGATGAGCGAACTTATGATAAGTTCGGTTCGGCTGGTTCGCCGAATTTCATGAAAAAGTTTGATTCGGACCGAAGTAGTTCAGACCGAACCTGTAATTCAAGAAAGCCCATAAAAATCGTGGCCATGATAACGGCACGGGCAGCCCATAGAAGTCTATGGAGCTCCCGTAATGATGGGTGGCTACATGTGTGCACCCGGCATTACGGCAGCGTTGCTAGGCGACGTCAATAAATAGTCACTGTCCAGGGTGCTGAAAGAGTTAACTGATCGGCAGTAACTCTTTCAGCACCCTGGACAGTAAATTCCGATCACAATATAGAGCAACCTGTAAAAAAAAAAAAAAGACGTTCGTACTTACCGAGAACTTCCTGCTTCTTCCTCCAGTCTGGCCTCCCGGCCGTTGCCTTGGTGACACGTCCCTATCGACATCTGGCACCACATCCCTGGATGACGTTTCAGCCAATGTGACCGCTGCAGCCAATCACAGGCCAATCACATGCTGCAGCGGTCACATGGACTGTCGCGTCATCCAGGGATGTCGGGCTGGATGTCAAGAGAGGGACGCGTCACCGTTGCCTTGGTGACGCGTCCCTCTCTTGACATCCGGCCCGACATCCCTGGATGACGTTTCAGCCCATGACTGGCTGACATGACTGGCCTGTGATTGGCTGCAGCGGTCACTTGGACTGAATCGTCATCCCGGGAGGTCGGACTGGAGGAAGAAGCAGGGAGTTATCGGTAAGTAGGAACTTCTATTTTTTTACACGTTGATGTATATTGTGATCGGAAGTCACTGTCCAGGGTGCTGAAAGTGTTACTGCCGATCGCTTAACTCTTTCAGCACCCTGGACAGTGACTATCTACTGACGTCGCGTACCGGAAAATCAGTGACTCATAAGCCGGGTTCGGTCAAAACGTGTTCGGCCGAACCCGGTGAAGTTCGGATTCGCTGCGAACCGAACTTTTCACGATGTTCGGACCGAAATCGGGTTCGGTTGTCTCGGTTCGCTCATCTCTAGTTGCGAACCCCCAGTGCACTCATCTCTTTAGATGCTGAAAAAGCTTTTGATAGAGTGCGCTGGGGATTTCTTCAAGCAATGCTGAGAAAATATGGTTTTTGGTGGCTTTTTTCTAACGGCAGTATTGTCTCTTTATACTCAACCCAATGCAATAGTATCTATTTCAGGATTTACGTCAAAAGAATTTATGATTACGAACGAAACCAGACAAGGATGCCCCCTTTCCCCACTGGTTTTCAAGCTCATACTTGAGCCTTTTGCTCAAATAATAAGACATGTGTGGAGATCCATGGAATTAACAGTGGAACGTCAGAGTTTAAAGACTCTATGCTGATGATATTATTGTAACTTGTTCAGACCTTGAAGTCTCTTTTGGAGGACTAAAGAAAGCTATAGACTAATTTTCTCAGGTTTCCTACTATAAATTAAATGACAACAAATGCCAAGTTTTGGGAATAAATTGTCCTGGTGACCTTAAAGAGGCTCTGTCACCACATTATAAGTGGCTTATTTTGTACATATTATGATCGGCGCTGTAATGTAGATTACAGCAGTGTTTTTTATTTAGAAAAACGATCATTTTTGACGGAGTTATGACCTATATTAGCTTTATGCTAATGAGTTATTCAAATCTACAACTGGGCGTGTTTTACTATATGGCCAAGTGGTCGTTGTAGAGAGAAGTGTATGACGCTGACCAATCAGCTTCATAGACTTCTCTCCATTCATTTATACAGCACATAGCGATATAGCTATATCACTATGTGCAGCCACATAAACACACTATAACGTTACTGCAGTGTCATGACAATGAACATACATTACCTCCAGCCAGGACGTGATGTCTATTCAGAATCCTGACCACTTCTCTGCACTTCTCTGTGATTTACAGCACAGCACAGTGAGATCTAGCTGTAAATGACAGTTTACAGCGTAATCTCGTGAGACTATGCCTGCTGTGCTGTAAATCACAGAGAAGTGCAGTGAAGTGGTCAGGATTCTGAATAGACATCACGTCCTTGCTGGAGGTAATGTATATTCATTGTCATGACACTTCAGTAATGTTAGTATTTGTGTATGTGGCTGCACATATCGCTATGTGCTGTATAAATGAATGGAGAGAAGTGTATGACGCTGATTGGTCACTGATTGGTCAGCGTCATACACTTCTCTCCACAACGCCCACTTGGCCATATAGTAAAACACGCCCAGTTGTCCATTGAGAAACTCATTAGCATAAAGCTAATATAGGTCATAACTCCGTCAATAATGATCGTTTTTCTAAATAAAAAACACTGCTGTAATCTACATTACAGCGCCGATCACATCATGTACAAGATAGGCCACTTATAATGTGGTGACAGAGCCTCTTTAAGACCACTTTGGAAAATAAATATAATTATACATGGACAGATAAGAGATTTAATTACTTGAGAATTTTTATTTAATATTCATTGAAAGCTACTATAATATATAACATAACCAAGTTAAAAAATAAGATTTCAGAGGAATTAATTAAATATAAGAGAGTTAGTCTCTCATGGATAGCAAAAATTAATATAATTAAGATGAATATATTACCCCTAATACTATACACATTTAGATGTATTCCGCTGTTCTTTCCTAAATCTTTAACTACGGAATTAAACTCACAAGTCCTTAAATTTATCTGTGGATATAAATGGGCAAGAATTTCGAATCACATTATGTTTAGTCATTTGAATAGAGGAGGTATCGGGGTACCAGATATAGGGGCTTATCAAATAGCAGCATTACTGGAGCCTCTAAAATATTACTGGCTTGAATATACTGATGAACCATGGGCTCAGATTGAATGGATGCAGTTAAAAAAAATCTCAGTTAACCACTTCCCGACCACCCCAAATAGATTATCGGGCTGCAGCACTGGTCCTTGTGACTGCAGTCGTTAATCTACGTGTGCTCCTAACAGAGCACACAGGCGCTCCCCACAGCCCTTCATCTCCAAGTACAGGCTGCTACTAGCAGCCTTAGTACTGGGGGAAAACATTGGGTCAGATCACAGCGTTGATCCAAACTGATTAACCCCTTAAATGCGGCAGTCGATAGCGACCGCCGCATTTAAGTTGTAGCAACATCGGCACCCCGCTACGCGATTGCGGGGGCTGATTGTTGCGGGGGGGGGGGGGAATTGCTATGGCAATCGGAAGCCTAACAAAGGCTTCCCGTTTGCCATCTATGGAAGGTGATTAGGTCCTGCCAGGACTTAATATGCCTCCTGTCACTGTAAAACTGACAGGTATAATACATAGGTATTGCAGGGTATTATAACAACGATCCAACAATTGGATCTTCAAGTCCCTAGTGGGACTAAAAAAAACAGAAGTTAAAAAAAGTTACAAAAAAATGTACAAAAGTAAGATGTTAAAATAATAAAATTTCCCTTTTTCGCCCTTTTTCCCTTATAAAGACTTTTATTATTAGAAAAAAATAAAATAAACTATGCATAATTGGTATCGTCGCGTCTGTAATGGTCTGAACTATAAAAGTATAATGTAATTTATCCCGCACGGTGACAGCCATAAAAAAAAATAATAAAAAAACCGATAACGGAATCGCTATTTTTAGTCACTTCAGCTCCAAAAAAATTGCATAAATAGGGATCAAAAAGTCGCATGTACCCAAAAATTGTACCAATAAAAACTACAGTTTGTTCCGCAAAAAACAAGCCCTCACATAGCTTTCTTGATGGAAAAATAAAAGAGTTGTGGCTCTTAGAATATGGCGACACAAAAACGAAATCATTTTTTTAAAACCGTGATTTTATCGTGCAAACATGTAAAACATAAAAAACCTATATACATATGGATGTTCAAAAAACAATGCCAACATAAAGTAGACATATGGGAAATGCTAATTAGTTACTATTGTGTGTGTGGTATTACTATCTGTCTTACAAGCAGATACATTTAAATTTAGAAAAATGCAAATTTTTGCACATTTTCTCTAAAGTTTGGTAATTTTCACAAACAAATACTGAATTTATGAACCAATTTTTTTCACTTACATAAAGTACAATATGTCACGAGAAAACAGTCTCAGAATCGCTTGGATAGGTAAAAGCATTCCCAAGTTATTAACACATAAAGTGACACATGTCAGATTTGAAAAAATCGGCTGCGTCCACAAGGCTAAAACAGGCTCAGTCCTGAAGGGGTTAAAGGAATGCTAACAAACTATTGGTTGGATAAAACTAAAAAGATTGAGACCGGTTTAGAATCAACTAAGATTGCTCTAAAACTGTGAAATAAATATGCCCTAAAAGAGATGGGTTTAAAGATCGAATTGAAAGATATTTAATTAAACAAAAGAAGTTTTATCGGATTTCAATTTCCAGCTCTGGGAACAACATGGAATACAGTCCATGGGGGAAATATATGAAGGAGGTAAAATTAAAACATTTGTGGAACTGAAGAAAGTATATAATATACCAAATTCACAGATCTTTTCCTATCAGAGACTTAACTCTCTTCTAAAGGGCTTGGGGCTAATTAAAAAAATAAGTCCAGTAGGTGGCACACCTCGTGGGTATAGTGGTTACCTTCATTCGGATCAGAAAATGAAAGGAGATATTTTGGTTATTTATAGCGATATCATCAACTCCAGAGCCAAAGAGAAGCTTACCTTTATGTTAAGCTGGGAAAAGGAGTTCGATAATAGCTATCCGCTGAGAGTTTGGCATCAAGCAATAAAACAAGGCAATAAATACTCTCTCTGTATTAATCATATAGAAGCCGCAAAAAGACTCAACTAAGGTGGCATTTGTCCCCGTTGAAACAAAAAAAGATGTACCCAGTATACTTGGGCATGTTTTGGAGAAAATGTAACGTAATAGCAAACTTAAAACATGTGTGGTGGGATTGTCCTAAAATTAAACATTTTTGGAAAGAGGTTTTTACTCTTCTATCCCAAATTTGTAGGCGAGTTATATCACCTTCACCTGAGTTGGGGATTTTGAATATATTTTTTAAAATTATTCCTTTAGAGTGTAGATGGATAGCTAATCAGATCTTGATTGCTTCAAGATCATTAATAGCCTCAAACTGGAAAGGAGATAAAAATGATGACTATTCAGATGGTAATTGCCAAAGTGAATCAATGCTATACCTATGAAGCGTGTTTAGCGGATAGTGGAATACTAAATTTTCAACAAACTGTTAGAAAAAGGTCTAGATGACTACTCCTGATGGACTTAGACTCTGAGTCGGGAAATGACTGATATGTTTTACCATGTATAGTGTAATTATGGTCTTATTTTTTATTTATTTTTTCCTTCCTTCCCTCTCCCTCCTTTTTTTTTCTTTTCTTCTGGGGGGGGGGGGGGGGGGTCTTGAGATGTGGGTTTAGAGGAGATATTTGAGAGAATTTTTATGCTGTTGTAATGCATCTAAAACGTTTTGGACTAAATTTGTTACGCTGTGAAGCAATCCTTTCTGCACAGTGTCGCACTGATAAATGGTCCTTTCTTATCCCCCTTTTGGTCCACGCTCTGCACCTTTGCAGTTTGGGGAATTTTGTTGGAAAAGTGTTGTCCTGGTGTAATACGGGCACCCTCACTTCCAGCAGATATGTTTTGGGCCCTATAATTTTAGGGCCTTGATAAATCGCTTCTTGAAACAGAAGAAATTTTCCCCTCGGGCCTGCACTACTGTATATTTTTATTTCCTGACTTATGGGAGCCTTAAAGAGGCTCTTTCACCACATTATAAGTGCCCTATATTGTACATGATGTGATCGGCGCTGTAATGTAGATTACAGCAGTGTTTTTTATGACCTATTTTAGCTTTATGCTAATGAGTTTCTTAATGGACAACTGGGTGTGTTTTACTTTTTGACTAAGTGGGCGCTGTGGAGAGAAGTGTATGACGCTGACCAATCTGCGTCATACACTTCTCCTCATTCATTTACACAGCACATAGCGATATAGCTATATCGCTATGTGCAGCCACAAACACTATAACATTACTGCAGTGTCCTAACAATGAATATACATTACCTCCAGCCAGGACGTCATGTCTATTCACAATCCTGACACTTCGCTAACACAATCCCGACACTACAGCACAGCAAGCGTAATCTCGCGAGATTACGCTGTAAACTGTCATTTCAAACGAGATTACGCTTGCTGTGCTGTAGTGTCGGGATTGTGTTAGCGAAGTGTCAGGATTCTGAATACACATCACGTCCTGGCTGGAGGTAATGTATATTCATTGTCAGGACACTGCAGTAACGTTATAGTGTGTTTATGTGGCTGCACATAGCGATATAGCTATATCGCTATGTGCTGTGTAAATGAATGGGGAGAAGTGTATGATGCTGATTGGTCAGCGTCATACACTTCTCTCCACAACGCCCACTTGGTCAAAAAGTAAAACACGCCCAGTTGTCCATTAAGAAACTCATTAGCCTAAGGGCTTATTCAGATGAACGGGATATACGTCCGTGCAACGCGCGTGATTTTCACGCGCGTCGCACGGACCTATATTAGTCTATGGGGCCGTACAGACGGTTGCATGATTTTTACGCAGTGTGAGTCCGCAGAGTGAGTGCGAAAAACTCACGACATGTCCGTTCTTTGCACGTATTTCGCGCATCACTCACCCATTGAAGTCAATGGGTGCGTGAAAATCATGCGCACCCCACGGAAGCCCTTCTGTGGGACGCGTGTGATTCGCGCAACAGCTGTAAAACTATGAATGAAAACTGAACAGCACCATGTGCTTTTCTGTTTAAAACATCCAAACGGAGTGTCATAATGATGGTGGCTGCGCGAAAACACATGATACATGGGCTGACACACGGAGCTGTTAAGTGCCTTGTGCGCACGCAAAATGCCGCGTTTTTTGCGTGCGCAAAACGCACACGCTCGTGTGAATCCAGCCTAAAGCTAATATAGGTCATAACTCCGCCAAAAATGATTGTTTTTCCAAATAAAAAACACTGCTGTAATCTACATTACAGTGCCGATCACATCATGTACAATATAGGGCACTTATAATGTGGTGACAGAGCCTCTTTAACTAATTTTATTTTTTCATAGATGTTGTGGTATGAGGACTGTTTTTTTGCGGGACGAGCTGTAGTTATTATTGGTACCATTTTGGAGTACATGCAACGCTTTTATCAGTTTTTATCCTATTTGTTGGGAGGCAAGGTGACCAAAAAACAGCAATTCTGCCATACTTTTTTGATTTTTTTTACACAGCGTTCATCATGCGTTATAAATTACATGTTAACTTTATTCAGTGAGTCAGTACGATTCCGGCTATACCAATTTATAGCACTTCTTTATGTTTTACAACTTTTTGCACAATTAAATTACTTTTGTAAAATGAATGTATTTTTTCTGTCGCCATGTTGTGAGAACCATAACTTTTTAATCTTTTCGTAGATGGAGCTGTATTAGGGCTTGTTTTTATAGGTACTATTTTTGGATACATGCGACTTTTTGATCACTTTTTATTCCAATTTTTGTAGGGCAAGCTGACCTTAAAACAGAAATTCTGGCATTGTTTTTTATGTTTTTTTTTTTTACGCCGTTCACCGCGTGCAATAAATAACATAATATGTTTTTAGTTCAGGCCGTTACGGTCTTAGCGATACCAAATATGTATGTTTTTTTTCAATAATAAAGTACTTGATAAGTGAAAAAGGGTGATTGTGTTTCATTTTATTAAAGGGAATGTATTTTTTTTAGTTAAACAATTAGTGTATAGGTGATTAAACATTGTTCTAATTTTTTTAATTTTTTTCACGAGTCAGGAAATATTATAAATTAGATTCTAATTTATAATATTTCCCAGTGCTGGTCACTAGATGGAGCAATTCCCAAAATTGCAGCATTGCATGTGGTAAAGCAACCACATTGCTTTATGCTGCAAAATTTGAGAAAACTCACTCGCTCTAGTGAGCTCTCAGAATCCCCCCCTCCTTTATCCTGGCTAGTGCCGGGAGAAACGAGGGGATTGAACGGTCAAACCTCCTACACTGTGTGTCGCCATTTTTTGAGCTAACACACAGTGTAGTAGGTTTACATACAGTAGTAAATACACACTAAAACACTTACATACACAGAAATAACTTACCTGCTCCAGTCGCCGCCGCTCCCTCCGGTCCGTCCGCTCCGTCTGCTACCACCGCTCCAAGTGCACAAGTCCGGAAGCCGCGACCGGAAGTAGTAATCTTACTGTCCGGCCGCGACTTCCGGTCTACAGGAAAATGGCGCCGGACGGCGCACAGTTCAACTTGGACTGTGTGGGAGGGGCGCATGCGCCGTTCCCACACAGACGGCGTACAGCATAGTGGATGGAACGGGTCCCGTTCGCATTCACTATGGGACTGTAGCTGCCGTATTCCATGTCTGTATGTGTCGTTAATCGACACATACAGAAATGGAAAAAAAAATGGCAGCCCCCATAGGGAAGAAAAAGTTCAAAAATAAAAAAAAGTAAAACACAAACACACAAATAAATATAAAAGTTTTTAATAAAACACTAAAATCAAACTGATGTAAAAAAATTTTTTTTCGTGACACTGTTCCTTTAACTGAAACTTTTAATTTACTTTTTACTACTTTTATTTTTACTTTTGTTATACTTTTTTTTTTTACACTTTTTTTTAGTCCCACTAGGGGACTTGAAGGTCCAACTGTCTGGGTTTTCTTTTCTAATACATTGCACTACCTATGTAGTGCAATATATAGATCTGTCAGTTGTTCACTGAGAGCAAGCCGATTAGGCTCCGCCTCCGAGCAGGGCCTAATCGGCTTCCGTAATGGCAAAGCAGTAGGTCATTGTTAAGCCCTGCAATCGCATTGTAGGACTGCCGATCTGCTACCAACCTCTAAGATGCAGCGATCGCTGCATATAAGGGTTAATGGCGGGGATCGGAGCTAGCTCCGGTTCCTGCCATTACAGGTGGATGTCAGCTCTAACATACAGCTGACATCCACTACGAATGACGCCGGCTCATATTGCCGGCGGCTGCGGAAGCCTTTTAGACCCCGCCTCTGGGCGGAGCCTGAACGGCTTCCGTACTAGGCAGACCGGGAGGCCAGTATTAGGCCTCCAGTTGCCATTGCAGCCACCGGCACCCCAGCAATGCCGATGAGCTGCAAACCCCTGTAACATTCAGTTGACACCCAGGGATGATGACACGGACTCAGCTTCTGAGCCCGCGTCATCCATTTTTCATATGGATATGGCAAAACGCCGGATGCACTAGCTTTCCATGACGTATCCATATGACAAATGTCAGGAAGGGGTTAAATATGCTATTCAATAAAACAGAGCTATAAAAACCTGCAACTTTATGAAAGCAAAATTCAATTGATTAAGGGAAGCACTTAGTTTTGTAGACTGGGATCATATAATGGTAAATAGGGATACTTAAGCTAAATGGGGATTTCTAACCCCTTAACGACATGCCACGTGCATGTATGTGGCTATCGTTAAGGGGAATATGGTCTGGGCTTAGCTCGATCCATACTTAGTAAATGACGGCTGTGTAATACAGTCGACATCTCACTGCAATGGGTGGAATCGAAGATCCCTTTGATTCTGCCCGTTTAACCCCTTAAATTCAGCAGTCAATCGCGACAACTGCATTTAATTCATTAGCATAAGGGGTGGCCTGCTCCGTTGTGCTAATGGCGACACGTGACGCGATCACGGGGTGCTGATGGTTGTGATGGCAGCCTCGAGTACTGATGAAGGCTACCAGGTCTTCCATCTTTGGCAGGGCTTCAAAAGAGATAGCGAGATAGAGTATAGCGATATACTGCAATACATTAGTATTGCAGTATATCATGCAAGCGATCCAACTATCGCTGGTTTAAGTACTCTTAGGGCGGCTAATTAAAAAAAGTAAAAAACAGTTAAATAAAGTTTTTTTTAATGTTCCAAAAAAAAAGAAATATTAAAACTTTAAAAAAAACAACTCTTATTTTTCCCCTAAAGCAATATTAAAAAAATGTCAAAGTTAACATAACTGGTATCTCTGCGTCCGTAAAAGTCTGACCTATCACAATATAGTGTTACTTAACTCACTTGTTGAACGCCGTAAAAATAAATAAATATATATATATATATATATATATATATATATATATATATATATATATAAAACACTCAAATTATTGTTTTTGGTCATCTTAGCGCTCCAAAAAAATTTAATAAAAAGTGATCAGAAAGTCGCATGTACCCCAAAATGGTACCCCCAAAAAATAGCGTAATCACTGCTTTTTGCCCATTTCACTCAGTACTTTATGCGGTACAATAAATGGTGCCACGAAAAACTACAACTTTTCCTGCAAAAACCAACCAGATGTTGACGAAAAAATAAAAAAGTTATGGCTTATGGAATGCTTGGGGGGGGGGGGGGGAAACAAAAATGAAAAAACTAAAATTGGCCGCGTCCTTAAGGCGTTAAAGATATATTACATGAGTCGTGTAATAAGTTTACACCCTCTTGTAACAAAATTTCTGGGAATAAAAGGAGACCAATATGGTTCAATAGGGAATTACTGAATATAATAAGACAATAACAAAAAGCATTCAAAACATTGAAGGCTGAGGGCTCAGAAAAAGCATTCCAGACTTACAAAGATCTCAATAGGAAATGTAAAAATTAAATGAAGTCAGCAAAGTTATTCACAGAAAAACAAAATCGCTAATGACATTAAAATGAATCCCCCAAAAATGTATAAATATATTAATGCCAAAAAGAAAAAATCTGATAATATTTTCCCTCTTAAAGATGACAATGGGAATATAATTGTAGAGGACAAAGGGAGGGCTGAGATGTTAACCCCTTCCCGCTCCTGGACGTACTATTAGGTCAGGGTAACTGTATAGTTCGCGCTCCATGATCTAATAGTAGGTCACGGGAGGAACGGCCATTTCGGCCATCTTCCCGACACATACAGGAGCTGTGACAGCTGCTGTCTCGTACTGCAGTTGCCGCAGCTCCTATAGCGGGGACCGATCACTGTACACGCTGATTCACCCCTTAAGAGCCTCGTTCAATGGCGATCGCGGCTTTTTAGGGGTTAAACCACCATCGACGGCCCGCTACATGATAGCGGGCAGCGATGGTTGCTGTGGCAGCCGGACGCCTAACAATGGCGTCCGGCTATGCCATCTACGGAAGCCTAGTGGGTCCTGACAAAGCATGTAGTGCAGTGTATTAGAATTGCGATCAGGGCCTCCTGCCCTCAAGTCCCCTAGTGGGACAAAGTAATAAAGTAAAAAAAGTTGTGTAAAAATAAGGAAAAAAAAGTTTTCAAAGTAAAAAATCACACTTTTTCCCTTATCAGTCCTTTATTATTAATAAAAATAAATAAATAAACAAATAAACTATACATAATTGGTATCGCTGCGTCCGTAACGGCCTGAACGACAAAATTATTTCATTATTTATCCCGCGCGGTGAACGCCATAAAAGAAAATAACAATAAACCATACCAGAATCACAATTGTTTGGTCACTTCACCTCCCAAAAAATGTAATAAAAAGAGATCAAAAAGTCGCATGTACCTAAAAATGGTACTGATCGAAACTACAGTTCGTTACCCAAAAAACGAGTCCTCGCACAGCTTTCTTGATGGAAAAATAAAAAAGTTATGGCTCTTAGAATAAGGCAACACAAAAAGTAAAGGATTTTTTACAAAAAGTATTTTATAGTGCAAACGCCAGAAGACATAAAAAAAACTATAAACATATGAATATGTTATAAGTGAATATGGAATATATTATATAAGTGAATATACGGTGAACGCTTTAAAAAAAAAAAAAATTTAATAAAAAAACAATAGTAGAATTGCTGTTTTTTAGTCACCAGGCCTCTTAAAAATAGAATAAAAACTGATCAAAAAGTCGCATGCACCCCATGAAAACTACAATGAATTCCTCAAGGGGTCTAGTTTCCAAGATAGGGTCACTTTGGGGTTGTTTCCACTGTTTTGGCACCAGCTCTTCAAACCGGACATGGTGCCTACTAAAAAGTAGGCCTCAAAATCCTCTAGGTGCTCCTTTGCTTCGGAGGCCGGTGCTTCAGTCCATTACCACACTAGGGCCACATGTGGGATATTTCTCAAAACTTCAGAATCTGGGCAATAAGTATTGAGTTTCGTTTCTCTGATAAAATCTTCTGTTTTACAGAAAAAAATTAAATAAAAAGGATTTTATGCCCAAAAAAATAAATATGTAAATTTCACCTCTACTTTTCTTTAAATTCCTGTGAAACACCTAAAGGGATAATAAACTTTCTATATGCTGTTGTGAATACTTTGAGGGGTCTAGTTTCTAAAATGGGGTGTTTTATGGGGGTTTCTAATATATAGGCCCCTCAAAGCAACTTCAGAACCGAACTGGAACCTAAAAAAAGAAAAAGGCAATACTTTGCTTCTTACATTATACTGATAATAAGCAGTGCCCACCCAGTTTTGACCGTTTGTATAAACAGACACACCTATTAGACCGTTTCAGTGCCCGGTTTTTCCAAGCATACACCTCCGAGACGTGTATTTCTGTTGATGAGTCCCTGGTACATTTTAAAGGGAGGCTTCGATTACGCCAGTACCTGCCGAGTAAGAGAGCAAGGTATGGCGTGAAGATGTATAAGTTGTGCGAGAGTGCATCAGGGTATACCTACAAATTAGGATATATGAAGGGAAGGACACCAGTATTCAGCCCCCAGAATGCCCCCCCTTACTGGGAGTTAATGCAAAAATTGTGTGGGATTTGGTGCACCCACTGCTGGACCAGGGTTACCACCTCTACCTGGATAATTTTTATACCAGCGTCCCACTCTTCAAGTGCCTCGCTTCCAGAAGTACTGTGGCATGCGGCACTGCTAGAAGACATCTGAGAGGCCTCCCTAAGACACTGCTTGGGCAAACACTCAGAAGGGGTGAGAGCAGGGCACATTCTAGCAGCAACATATTGTGTGTCAAGTACAAGACAAGAGAGATGTCCTTGTATTGACAACAATACTTGGCCACACCAGTACCAATGTGCCTGTACGAGGTACCAGTACAGAGACCCCCAAACCAGCCTGCATCCTGGACTACAATAGGTACATGGGAGGGGTGGACTTGTCAGATCAAGTCCTGAAGCACTACAGCACCATGCAGTGTGGCATAAGAAGCTGGCCGTGCACATTATACAGATGGCATTGTACAGTGTGCACGTGCTACGTCGATGTGCAGGCTAGACTGGAACTTTCCTTGAATTTCAAGAGGTGGTTATCAAGAAACCAATTTTTAGGGACCAAGAAGGGGGGGCACCCAGTACTTCTGGAAGCCAGGCCACACTCATCGTACCAGGGCAACACTTTCCAGGAGAAGTTACCCAAACTGACAAGAAGGGAAAAAGTCAAAAGAGGTGCAAAGTCTGCTATAAGAGGGGGATAAGGAAGGACACAATATATCAATGCGACACGTGTCCCGAAAAACCAGGGTTCTGTATGAGTGTTTTAAAATTTACCATATATCCCTTGATTTTTAATCTACCATAGTTTTACTAACCCTGATGCACTCCGCACAAGTTATCACCCCTCGTCTTTCCCTTCTGAGCCCTGCCATGTGCCCAGGCAGCTGATAACAGCCACATGTAGGGTATTGTCGTACCCGGGAGAACCCACATTACAGTTTATGGAGTGTATGTCTCTGGTGAAAATGCTCGCTACACCTCTAGATGAATGCCTTAAAGGGTCTCGTTTTTAAAACGGGGTCACTTCTCAAGGGGTTTCAACTGTACTGGTACCTTAGGGGCTTCTGCATTCACGACTTAGCACCAGAAAATCCCCAGTAGGCCAAATGGTGGTCTTTTCCTTCTAAGCTCTGCCGAGTGCCCAGGCAGCAGATAACAGCCGCATGTATGGTATTGACGTACCCAGGAGAACCCACATTATAATTTAAAGGGTGTATATCTCCGGTGGTGCATGCTGGGAACAATATATTGGACGCTGAAATGGCATACATATATAGAAAATTACAAATCTCACATCTGCTGTGCATTACCTTTTAGACAATACCTGTGGGGTTAAAATGCTCACTACACCTCTAGATGAATGCCTTAAAGGGTGTAGATTTTAAAATGGGGTCGCTTCTTGGGGGTTTCCATTGTTTTGATACCTCTGGGGCTCCGCAAATGCTACATGGCACCCGAAAATCAATTCAGCAAAATCTGGACTCCAAAGAACACATAGTGCTCTTTTCCTTCTGAGCCCTCCCATGGGCCCAAATGGCAGTTTATCACCACAAATGGGGTATTGCTGCACTCAGGACAAATTGGGCAACAAATTGGGGTATTTTATTTCTTGTGATAATAAGAAATTTTGAGCCAAAACTACATATTATTGGAATTTTTTTTAATTCACAACCCAATTCATATAAGTTCTGTGAAAAAACTGTGGGATCAAAATGGTCACAACACCCATAAATTAATTCCTTGAGGGGTGTAGTTTCCAAAATGGGCTCACTTCTGGTGGGTTTCTATTGCTTTGATACCTCTGGGGCTCTGCAAATGCGAAATGTCACCCGAAAACCAATCCAGCAAAATCTGTACTCCAAAGATCACAAAGCGCTCCTTCCCTTCTGAGGCCTTCCAGGGGCCCAAACGGCAGTTTATCACCACAAATGGGGTATTGACGCACTCAGGAGAAATTGGGCAACAAAATGGGGTATTTTCCCTGTGAAAATAAGAAATTTTGATAAAAATGTACATATTATTGGAAAAAATTTAATTTTTTTAATTTCACAGCCCAATTCAAATACGTGCTGTGAAAAAGCTGTGGGGTCAAAATGGTAACAACAACCATAAATGAACACTTTTGGGGGATTCCTACTGTTTTGGCACCTCAACACCTCTCCAAACCTGGCACGCTGCCTAAAATATATTCTAAAAAAAAAAGAGACCCCAAAATGCACTAGGTGCTTCTTTGCTTCTGAGGCCTGTCTTTTAGTCCACGAGCACACTAGAGCCACATGTGGGACATTTCTAAAAACTTCAGAATCTGGACAATACATATTTAGTAGTGTTTCTCTGGTAAAACCTTCTGTGTTACAGAAAAAAAAATTATAAAATTGAAATTCAGCAAGAAAAATGAAATTTGCAAATTTCACCTCCACTTTGCTTTAATGTGAAATGCCTAAAGTGTTTTAATAAAACTGTCTAAATGCTCTTTTGAATACTTTGAGGGGTCTAGTCTTTAAAATGGGGTGTTTTATGGGGGTTTCTAATTTATAGGCCCCTCAAAAGCACTTCAGAACTGAACAGGTACCTTAAAAAAAAAAAGGTTTTTGAAATTGTCTTAAAAATATGAGAAATTGCTGTTTAAGCCTTGTATCGTCCAAAAAAAAAAAAAAATGTTCAAAAAATGATGCAAATCTAAAGTAGACATATGGGAAATGTGAACTAGTAACTATTTTGGGTGGTATAACCATCTGTTTTACAAGCAGATGCATTTAAATTCAGAAAAATAAAAAAAATTCTAAATTTTGCAATTTTTCACAAATAAACACTAAATATATTGACCAAATTTTACCACTAACATAAAGCCCAATGTGTCACGAGGAAACTATCTCAGAATTGCTTGGATGGGTTTAAGCATTCCCAAGTTATTACCACATAAAGTGAAATATGTCAGACTTGAAAAATGGGCTCTGGGCCTTAAGGTCCAAACTAGGCTGCGTCCTTAAGGGGTTAAACACATACTATTCATCGATGTGTTATCAATGTACAATATGCTTTTGATCTCTGTATCATACTTATAATATGCCTTATTTTTCAGATGGAATGTGTATATGGATACAACATGATATTGATTATATGGTAACTGCTTGGTGTGTAGAGTGCGTAACCTAGGATACATACAATTGGACCTCTATCTTCTATGCGAATGTTTACATTTGAGGAGTGGATGGTAATGGGAAGGAGAGAAGGGAGGGGGGTGTTTTATGTTCTTTTAAACCCTTCCCGCTTTGGCCACTTTTGACCTTCCTGACAAAGCCTCATTTGTCAAATCTGACATGTTTCACTTTACGTGGTAATAACATCGGAATGCTTTTACCTATCCAAGCGATTCTGAGATGACACATTGGACTTTATGTTATTGTCAAAATTTGCTCGATATGTTTAGTATTTAATTGTGAAAAACACCAAAATTTAGCGAAAAATTGCAAAAATTTGCATTTTTCTCAATTTTAATGTATCTGCTTGTAAGACAGTCAGTTATACCACACAAAATTGTTGCTAATTAACATCCCCCATATGTCTACTTTAGATTGGCATAATTTTTTGAACATGCTTTTATTTTTCTAGGACGTTACAAGGCTTAGAACTTTAGCAGCAATTTCTCACATTTTCAAGAAAAGTCTATTTTTACAGGGGCCAGTTCAGTTGTGAAGTGGTTTTCAGGGCCTTATATATTATATATTAGAAACCCCCAAAAAGTCACCCCATTTTAAAAACTTCACCCCTCAAAATATTCAAAACAGTATTTAGAAAGTTTCTTAACCCTTTAGACGTTTCACAGGAATTAAAGCAAAGTAGAGGTGAAATTTACAAATTAATTTTTTTTTTCAGAAATTCATTTTTAATCAATTTTTTTTGTAACGCAGAAGGTTTTACCAGATAAATGCAACTCAATATTTATTGCCCAGATTCTGCAGTTTTAGGAAATATCCCACATGTGACCCTAGTGTGCTTATGGACTGAAGCACAGGCCTCAGGAGCAAAGGCGCACCTAGTGGATTTTGGGGCCTCCTTTTTATTAGAAAATATTTTAGGCACCATGTCAAGTTTGCAGGGCTCTTGCGGTGTCAAAACAGTAGAAACCCCCCACAAGTGGCACTATTTTGTAAACTACACCCCTTGAGGAAATTATCTAGGTGTATAGTTAGCATTTTGACCCCACAGGTTTTTTGCAAAGCAATTTCTCCCGAGTAAAAGAGTACCCCACATGTGGTCATAAACGGCTGTTTGGACACACGGCAGGGCTCAGAAGGGAAAGAGCGCCATTTGGCTTTTGGAGCTCAAATTTAGCAGGAATAGTTTGCAGAGGCCATGTCACATTTGCAAAGCCCCTGAGGGGCCAAAACAACAATGGAAACCCCCCACAAGTGACCCCATTTTGGAAACTATACCCCTTGAGGAAATGATCTAGGGATATAGTGAGCATTTTGACCCCACAGGTTTTTTGCAGAAATTATTGGAAGTAGGCTGTGAATTTGAAAATCAAAGTTTTTTCAAAGAAAATGTAGGTTTAGATTATTTGTTGTCATTTCCACGAGGACTAAAGGAGAAAAAGCTCCACAAAATTTGTAAAGCAATTTCTCCCGAGGAAAACAATTTCCCACATGTGGTCATAAACAGCTTTTTGGACACACGGCAGGGCTCAGAATGGAAAGAGCGCCATTTGGCTTTTGGAGCTCAAATGTAGCAGGAATAGTTTGCAGAGGCCATGTCCCATTTGCAAAGCTCCTGAGGGGCCAAAACAGTGGAAACCCCCCACAAGTGACCACATTTTGGAAACTACACCCCTTCAGGAAATTATCTAGGGGTATAGTGAGCATTTTGATCCCACAGATTTTTTGCAGAAATTTTTGGAAGTAGGCAGTGAAAATGAAAATCTAAATTTTTTCAAAGAAAATGTAGGTTTAGCTAATTTTTTCTCATTTCCATGAAGACTAAAGGAGAAAAAGCTCCACAACATCTGTAAAGCAATTTCTCCCGAGTAAAACAATACCCTACATGTGGTCATAAATGGCTGTTTGGACACACGGCAGGGCTCAGAAGAGAGCGCCATTTGGAGCTCAAATTTGACAGGGATGGTTTTGGGAGGCCATGCCACATGTGCAAAGAACCTGAGGGGCCAAACTAGAGCAAACCTTACAAGAGTGATCCCATTTTGGAAACTACACCCCTTGAGGAAATTATCTAGGTGTGTAGTGAGCATTTTGTCCCCACAGGTTTTTTACAGAAATTTTTGGAAGTAGGCAGTGAAAATGTAGATGTAGCTAATTTTTTCTCATTTCCACGAGGACTAAAGGAGAAAATGTTCCACAATATTTGTAAAGCAATTTCTCCCGAGTAAAACAGTACCCCACATGTGGTCATAAACGGCTGTTTGGACACACGGCAGGGCTCAGAAGCTCCATTTGACTTTTGGAACTAGGATGTAGCTGGATTTGTGTGTGGACGCAATGTTGCTTTTGGTATAATAAAGGGGTTAATGAAGCATCAAATTACTAATTTATGGATGTATAGTACACTTTGAAGCAATCCTTGATACACAGGCCTGCTTTTTCGGGGCAGGTTTCACAGTGGTAAATAGTGTATTTTCTTAATCCCCTTTTGGAACACACTCTGCACCTTTTTTGTGTCCTTCCCTTCTTTGCAATTTGGGGCACTTCATTGGGGAAATGTTGCCCTGGTACAATACGTGGACCATCGCTACCAGCAGATGTGATTGGGCCCTCCCCTGCCTGGTTCCCAAATAGAAGTGCCTTGATCACCACCTCTTGAAAGTTAAGGAATGTCCCTGTCCGGCCTGCACATCGGGATAGTATGTAGGCGTTATACAATGCCATCTGTATAATGTGCATGGCCAGCTTTTTGTACCATGTCTTTGTTTTCCATAGGGCACTATAAGGCTTCAGTACTTGATCAGAGAGATCAACCCCGCCCATGTAATTATTGTAGCCCAGGATGCTATTTGGCTTCTGGGTCACTGTGGTGGTACCTCGTTCAGGGACAGGGGTGCTGCCGCTGCCATCAATTGTGGTCAATATAAGGACATCCCTCTTGTCCTTATATTTGACAAACAGCATGTTCTCGCTGCATAGTTCCCTGCTCTCACCCCTTCTGAGGCTTTGGTCAAGCAGTGTTTTAGGGAGGCCTCTCTGATTTTTGCGCACAGTACCGCATGCTACACTACTTCTGGCAGAAAGGCACCTAAATAGTGGGATGCTGGTATAGAAGTTATCCACGTAAACGTGATAACCCTTGTCCAGCAATGGGTGTATTAAATCCCACACTATTTTCGCACTAACTCCCAGGACGGGGGGCATTCTTGGGGTTCAATAATAGAGTCCTTCCCTTCGTAAACCCTAAACCTGTGTGTATACCCAGATGTACTCTCACACAGTGTGTACAATTTAATTCCATACCTTGCCCTCTTATTGGGCAGGTATTGGCGGAATTTAAGCCTCCCCTTAAAATGAACAAGGGACTCGTCTATGGAAATATATTTATCGGGGGTGTACACTTGTGAAAATTTGGTGCAGAAATGATCAATGAGTGGCCTTATTTTAAATAGACGGTCAAATGTGGGGTCGTCCTGGGGCGGGCACTGTGCATTATCATTATAATGCAAGAATTTTAAAATCGCTTCAAAGCGAGTCCGGGACATGGCCATATGGTAAATTGGGGTGTTGTACAAAATATCCGCACTCCAGTATTGCCTAACCTGTGGCTTCCTCACTAGTCCCATATGCAGCACAAGGCCCCAAAATGTCATCATCTCCGCTGCATCTACTGAGGTCCACCTAACAAATGATGAAGTGGGGTTTTGGGTTAAAAATTGTTGGGCGTACAGATTCGTCTGGGCCACCATTAAATTAACAAACTCCTCAGAGAAAAAGAACTTGAAAAATTCAATTTCTGTGAGGCCTTCAGTCTCAAACTGAATTCCTGAGCTGCCTATAAAATCAGGAATTTGAGGCTCATAATTTTCGGGGAGTGGAGTCCACATGGGATTAATCATTGCGGTTGCCTCAGCTGCTCTCCTGGATCGCCTTTGGAGGGGTTCCTCATCACTGGGGGAGGAGGAAGAGGAGGAAACTAAAAGGAGTGGGGCATATTCCTCATCTCCCTCGCTGGCCAAATCAGTGTCAGAGGCAATGATGGCATATGCCTCCTCGACTGAATACATCCTTCTGGACGATTGAGACATTTTGATTTATTACGGGGGTTGTGTGGTGTTTTTACATGTGTAATCAACTTTTATTTTTACACAGGGGGGTGTGTGTGTGTAGTGTTTTTACACGTGTATAGTGAACAGAAATTAGAAGATAAGAATTTTTTTTTTTTAAAAAGAGAAGAGAAGAAAAGGAAAAAAAAAAAAAGAATGGAATTTACTGTGCGAGTAAGACAGTTAGAAAAAAACAACTGAACGTCCGTCTGTAACTGACGCTATCTATTACTAAAAAAACCCTGTAGTCTAACTAACGTGCTACAGTAAAACTAGGCTCTAAAAATTTACTGGACGAATGTCAGTAAAAAAACAACTGAACGTCCATCAGTAACTGACGCTATCTATTACTAAAAAAACCCTGTAGTCTAACTAACGTGCTACAGTAAAACTAGGCTGTAAAAATTTACTGGACGAATGTCAGTAAAAAAACAACTGAACGTCCGTCAGTAACTGACGCTATCTATTACTAAAAAATACCTGTAGTCTAACTAACGTACTACAGTAAAACTTGGCTCTAAAAATGTACTGGACGAACGTCAGTAAAAAACAACTGAACGTCCGTCAGTAACTGACGCTATCTATTACTAAAAAAAACCTGTAGTCTAACTAACGTACTACAGTAAAACTAGGCTCTAAAAATTTACTGGACGAACGTCAGTAAAAAAACAACTGAACGTCTGTCAGTAACTGACGCTATCTATTACTAAAAAAACTGTAGTCTACCTGAACTACGGTAAATTTCTACTTAAAAAAAAGTTGCTAGATATATCTATCTAGATCTAAAACTAAATGAACGTTTCTAATGCTGGCGTATGCTACCCTAACTCTCTACCTACTAGCTACACCTAACTACTATTATATTCTAAATTTTAGGTGAAAAAAGACCTAAAAAACCTGCGTCAACAAATGACCACAGATGCTGATAACTAATCAGCAGTCTGTGGCTGCAGGGTGCACACAGGTAGATGGTGCAAATTTATAATTGGAAAAAAATGACAAAAATAAAAAATTCCTGGACCAAAAGTTGAGCACAAATGCCGATCAGTGATGGCGGTCACTGATCAGCGCTCAACGGTCGCAGGACACACACAGGTAATTGGTGTGGGTGAATAAAGGCACAAAGAAAGAAGCTGCGGAAAAAAAACCCACGGATGCTGATCAGTAGTGGCGGTCACTAACCAGCACTTCGTGGCCGCAGGGCGCACACAGGGAGATGGTGCAAATTAAAAAATCCTGCGCCAAAAATTGGGCACAGATGCTGATCAGTGATGGGGGTCAATGATCAGCGCTCAGTGGGCACAGGACTCGGACAGGGAGGGGGTGGGGTGAGAAAGGGGGGGATAGATTGGGACAGGGAGGGGGTGGATTGGGACAAGGACAGGCCCAAGGACAGGGAAATGGCCCAAAAAATTTGTCTGATCACAAAAAAAAAGAAAGACTGATGATCAGACAGAAGTAGCAAGATAGGGCAGTTTTTTTTATACAAATTAGCGCAGATCGCTTTACAAATCCCAGCAAAGCCACAGCAGACAGTCTCTCAACCGCTCTGCACGCTGCCTCAAACTGGAATGGCGGCGAGCAGAGCTGTCTCGATGTTCAAAACACCCCCCGATGCTCTGATTGGTCGGTCATTACAGACCGACCAATCAGAGCGCTCCTAGAGATGGCATCACTGCCACCTCCCCAGGTGACCTTGGTGGCGATGGGTGCTGTCTTAGACAGCACCAATCGCCACTGTCTAACTGTGCCCTGTGACTCCAGGGCACAGTTTTAACAAAAATGCCTGCTATTGGCCGTTCAGAATTGACTGACCAATACCGCAATCGGCACCCTGGGCGAGTAGTAGAGATGGCCTGCTTTCAGGGACAGCAGCCATTTTACTTTGTCACGGTGCAATTAGCACCGATGACCGTTTCCCGTTGCGCAGTACCTATACGACGCTTTGTGCTGAAAGCACCTCCAGACAGCGTCGTATATATATGTCGGGAAGGGGTTAATGTTTATACACTGTAAAAAACTTACAATAAAAAAATTATTTGATCAAAAAAAAATAAATAAATGGGATGGGAGGTATCCCTTACAATGAAAGGCTAGAGAAATTGGACGGCTTAGAGGTGATCGCATTAACAGGTATAAATATGAATGTGGTCAATACAAATAACTAACACATAATCTGTTCTTTCCAAGGACTCTACAAAGGACCAGGGGACATTCATTGCGCGTGGAAGACGTTTCAGACATCAATATAGGAAAGGGTCCTTTACCGTTACAGTAGTCAAAGGGTATGTGCACACGTAGTGACCAATAACGTCTGAAAATACGGAGCTGTTTTCAAGGGAAAACAGCCCCTGATTTTCAGAAGTTTTTTGAGCAACTCGCGTTTTTCGCTGCGTTTTCGCAGCGTTTTTTACATCCGTTTTTGGAGCTGTTTTCATTGGAGTCCAAAGAAGTGTCCTGCACCTCTTTGACGAGGCAGTCATTTTACGCGTCGTCGTTTGACAGCTGTCAAACGACGACACGTAAATTACAGGTCGTCGGCACAGTACGTCGGCAAACCCATTCAAATGAATGGGCAGATGTTTGCCGACATATTGGAGCCGTATTTTCAGGCGTAAATCGAGGCATAATACGCCTCGTTTACGCCTGAAAATAGGTTGTGTGAACCCAGCCAAACTATGTAATGCTCTACCCCAAGAGGTAGTAATGGCAGATACGATGTCAGCATTTAAAAAAAAGGCTAGATGATTATTTACTGACAAATGGCATTGAGGGTTATAACTAATCTAGCACTGAATGACGTGTAACTTGTTGAGAAAGTTTGAACTTGATGAACCTGAGTCTTTTTTCAACCTGTGTAACTATGTAACAGTATGACCATGTAATTTTATATTATTTTGTGGTACATTTTTACCTTGTTTATTTGTGCCACTTTGGCAATATACATACTTATAGTTTTTGGCACCAGACTAGCCTATATACACAGTCGAGTCACATTATTATGGCCACCAGCTAATATCCAGAGCAACCGACATGTGCAGCACAGACAGCAGTTAACGTGCTGGAAGTGGCTCAACATGGTGCTGGTAGGTTGTCTCAGGTATCTGGGACTTTGCTGACTGCAGTGCATGTCACGTTTGTTGGAGGGTGCGTGGGGGAGAATCCATAGAGCGAAAAAGACGATCGAGGTGGTCCCACAGATGCTCAATTGGGTTCAAGTCCGGCGAATTAGGGGGCGAGGGAAGTACTTGTAAGTCTTGGTCGTGCTCTTCCAACGACTGTCGGACATTTCTAGCCGTGTGACATGTTGGATTGTCTTGCTGGAAGATTCCATCTGCCCCAGGAAAGACAAACAGCCATATGGGTGGACGTGATCTGCAATGATGGATTCATACCCAAATTGGTGTGCCTTCCAATTCATGAGTGGACCCAGAGAATGCCATGAAAACATTCCCCAGACCATAACGCTCTCGCCACCAGCTTGTGTTCTTCCAGCAATGAATGCCGGGTGTTTGTTCTCTGATGTTTCTCGTCTGACACGCCAATGTCCATCCGTTCGATGAAGCAGAAAACGTGACTCATAGAAGAAGGCAACCCTTTGCCAATCATCGGTGGTCCAATTCTGATACTGCCGTACAAATTGAAGCCTTTTTTTTTTATGCACCTTTGTTAACATAGGAGCAGTGACCATCCTTCTGCTTCAGAGCCCCATACGCAGTAGGGTTGACTGGACTGTTGTGTTAGACATATACGTCTGGTAGCCCCCTGGTTGATTTTCACGGTGAGCTGCTCCACTGTAGCGTGCCGTTCGGCCCTCGCGCACCTTCGTAGATGACTTTCACTTCCCACATCAATGATACGTGGTGCTCCACAGTTTACACATTGTTAATTCCCAATGATGGCATTTGTCCACTCACGATACACTTTCACCACAGCAGCACACGAACAGTTCACAAACTGCGCTGTTTGAGAAATGCTGCCACCCTTGGCCCGAAAGCCAATTATCATCCCTTTTTGAAACTCTGATAAATCGCCCCTTTACCCATGGCAACAACGAGTGATATGTGTTCAAACAGCCTATCGCACACCTTATATACCCACCAAGCCAGCCCACGACACATCCCTTTCTTCATGGGCTATGCGCTGCGGACGTCGAAAGTAGGAGGTGGTCATAATAATGTGACTCGACCGTGTATATTCAACATTTCTTCTATCCCAGGCATGTAATTGTTTTGTATTAATAGTACATTTTGGGATGATTTAGACATGCCTCTCCCATGTCTTTTATCGAGTTTGCACAGGCAAGTTATATAGGACAACAATAAGATACGGTATTTCGTAAGATGTATGTCTTATCTACTTAACATATTTTGTATTTAATGACTATTGAATGAATAAAAGAGAAGAGTGTAATATCTACGGGAGCCTAAAAGCCATGTTCTCTCTCCTCTTCACATGTTTTGCGGTTGGCTTGCAGCATGACTTTGAACAGTACGTGCTGCTGGATCTGGAGAACCACTGAAAAAAAGGAAATATATTAGACTTTCATTTCCCATAGTGAGGGTGTTGCCAGTGCCTCCAAGAGTCACTCCACTGAATGTGATGGCTTTTGCATGATTATTGGTGGCATTAAATATATAAAACGCAAGGTAGGTTAAAGTTCCTTTGTCACCATTTCTCATTATTATTAAAATGCTAAATGTTACTGTGGCCTGGGGGTGCAATAATAGGCTCATGGCTGTGCCAACTCTTTATTAGTAAGAAAACCAAATATATCTTCTGGAATTGTCATTAACAATAATCTCTATGTCTATGGTACTAAAAATTATCTGTTCTGAGAGTACGTGTTGAGTAATGGAAACACAATTGCCTACATTTACTAAACAGTTCACAATAGTTTTTGGAGTAAACTGCATCAATATAAAGCCACAAATGGTAACGAGAAACTTGACAAGAAAAATTTGTGCGATCTATAACGAGGCATAGTTTAGGCCACATTTAATACGTAATTTAGTGGAAAAGGGTGCAAATTTTGGCGCAAATCTTTGGGCAGGCATAGATTTTATTTTCTTCCTGTAGAAGAGATCAAAATGTGGCATAGATCACTCCAAGTACCTCCTTTACTTAGACTGGCATAAGATATGCCACTCTTAGTAAATGTGGGCCAATATGTTTCATGATACAAATAATTTTCCATTGTAAAAAGTCATTCATATTGTGGGAAATATCTATTTGTATATGCATCTCTTTCCTGACAAGCGTTCTGAAAAAAAACCCAAAACCATCTTTGGCTTTACCAATTATGTCATTAGATTGACAATATGGATTATGTGATCAAATCACCATTACCCTTTTGGGTCCACAGCTTGCAGCTTTGTTAATAACCTAATTATTTTTGAAAAACGGTCCAGGGAAGATTTATCAAAGTGCTAGGAAAAAAAAGTATGGACCAATGTGCATCACTGTGTGCTGCTGACCCTTCATTCTATGCATTGATGGTGATCCCAGTAGTTGGACTTCCACTTATCAGACATTAATGACAAATCTAATTGATCATTGTGTTTAAGATCTGTCTTTTCAGATTGTAATCTGATTGGCTTTCACAAAATATTCTGTTTTAAGGGCCTTTTACACTGGCCGACAATCGGCCGATGCAGCGAACGCCGATCAACGAGACATCGTTGATCGGCGCTCGTTTGCTCCTGTCACAGGGAGCTATGGATGGGGACGAGCGGTCGTTACTCCGATCGTTCATCCCCATACGTTATCATCATGTCGGCAGCGCGTCTCCCTGTTTACACAGGAAGATTTACTGCCGACAACGATAATATTTAACTTTTTTGAACTATACGATTAGAAGATGATCGCGCGTTTGCTCGTTCATCTGCTGATCGCGGCCCTGTTTATACAGGGCAATTATCCGCCACGAACGTTATATTAACGCTCGTCTGCACGATAATCGCCCATTGTAAAACCCCTTTACATATATTGTTTTTGCATAATCTTTTATATAATTTACAATAATCATCAGCACCTCGTGTGGGGACATGAGCATGTTTACTTAGGCATATTATGTTCTATGGCTGAAGTTACTTCTTTTAACTTTATTTTTAAATGCACACATGCGTCATAATCTTAGCCAAATATTACCATCTGGATCATGTGTTTTTTTTCCATTTCTCATATACGGAGCATATTTCCATCACACAGTATTTATCAATATTTGCCTAATATGGAAAGTCACAAATTATTCACCGTTATTAGATATCAGTTTTTTGTTTTTTTTGCTACATATAGTATAATGTAATTGTGACTGCTACTATATAGTGTATTGTGGTTGGCATTGTTAGGGGGGGTATTGTATGGGTCATTGTAGCTGATACTGTATGAGGGCATTTGTGATTGCCACTGCTTGGTAGGCACTGTGGCCTGCATTGTAATACAAACCCCAGCTGCTGCACACAATGAGCGTTTCACATTCAATCAGTTAAATCGGTAAAAAAATAAATAAATCTGAAAAGAAGGACACTTGTGTATTTCTCAAAGAGTTTTGCAGCAGCCGAGGTGTGTATTATAGAGAATAATGTACCCTCTGCTATAAATGATGGGTGGGAGTTACCTTATGTGGCATGGTATTTTTATTTGGTAACTGAGCTGTACTGATCATGGGTTACATCATGCAAATCCATTCAAAATACTGCTGCAGGAAATCTGTCTGGCACCCTTAATGGTTTAGCTGTTGTGTGTTGTGTTGCATTCTGGCAATTAATTTTTTCTTCTACATATTTTAAGATTGCTATATATTGGTTTGTGTAAGGACTACCAATCCAGTATTGTAAAATCATTAGCACATGCCCTGTACATACCCTGATTAAGCAAGGACTTCATAGAGATAAGGTTGGTGCCAAGAAGAAGAGACAAGAGAAACAGAAACACAGTTTGTAGTGTAGATGGAGACTTGCACAGAAAGAAACACACAGTAGAGATAGCAGTTTGCTTAGATGAAGAGAGAGCCTGCATACAGCACTGCTTACATACAGCGTTGATCTCTCGCTTCTCTTGCTCATCCTTTCACTGCGTGTAAGCTGCAGGCTCTCCTTCTTTTTTAGTTATATAGGGCTGGGCTCTCCCTGTACAAATACATGTAATAGGGGGCATTTGTAAAGCTTCTCCTGAGAGGTGGCTAAGGCAGTGAAACAGAACAATCTGCCTATACAAGCTACTATACGAGCTACAGGGAGGAGGGAGGAGCTGCAGCAGAAAGAACATGCCCCCTGAACTTCCAGCAAAGAAGTCTAGCAGAGCAATTGAAGCGATGAATGGGGAGATCTCTGGATCCATGTAAGATACAGGGCTGCTTCTAGCTTGGTTAGAAAGAGATTGCCATGCGCTATATTATGTATGGCTTATTTTGTTTTTAGTAGTTCTGGGACAAACCCTTTAGACAATGGCTTTTCTCTAGCCACTCTTCCATAAAGCCCCACTCTGCGGAGTGTATGGCCTAAATGGTTCCTCGTATATAAACCTACAAAGAACCTTAACAAACCAAAGAAAAAAAGAGGTTCCCCACAAAATAAGTAGATAATCTATAAGCACAAAAGCTCAGGGAACATAGCACCCAAAGAAATATATATAACTCCCAAGTACTGTAAAAAATAGAAAGCTTTATAATATGATATATATCAACAATACATGGCATCACAAGAATGAATATATAGAAACAGCTAGATCAAAAGAGGTCACATGCGGAGTGCGAAATCAGTTAGGTAAGATGTTAATATACCTAAATAGTTCCTTGGACAGATACTTCCATCTCTGCTGTGGATCTTTAGAGCTCCTTCAGTGTTATTATTATTTTCTTTGTTAAATCTCTGCTAAATGCCCTCCCTGCCCGGTCTGAGTTTTGGTAGGCAAACTTCTCTTGTCAGGTTTGTAGTTGTAACATATTTATGTTGTTATAGTGGATTTAATGGTGCCCTGTGGGATGTTCAAGGTTTGGGATATTTTTATAACCCAAACCTGATCTATACCTCTCCACAGCTTTGACCTGTTAGGAGACCTCCTTGGTGTATCGTCCATGGCCGTGGGTCGTCGGGTCCACTCACCTCCTGACCCCCACAGCCATGGTTCTGTGAGCGCTGGTCCCCATCTCCTTCCCAGGAGACACCAGTGCTCACTTCCGCTCCGGTCTGATGTGTCCGTAGGATGCGCGCGCACGCTCATGCCCGCTCTTAAAGGGCCAGCGCGTGCACATGTAGGAAATCATCATCATCAACACACATGGTTTCCTGGACTATGAGAAGGCCACAGCCCGTCTGATCCTTGCCTGAGCATTGTTAGTATGCCCCAAGTCTGTCTTGCAATGGTCCCTTAGTGTTTCCCGTTCCAGTTGTTACCCGTGCCCTGTTACCCGTTCCTGTATCCCGTGCTGTGTTCTTGGTCCTGGAGTCGTGTCCACTGCACCTGTGTCATCCGCCACGTCCTGTGTCATCTGCCAAGTCCTGAGGGATTCGTCACGTCTGGCGCAACTTGCGGCATCTGTGTTATCCGCCACGTCTGGCGTTACCTGCTGCACCCACCTCCATCCGTGCCAGAGCTGCGGCCACTGTCTGGACTATCCAGGTACCCTTTTGCGGGACTTTGCATTTCTGGGGTTCCCTGTTGTTTGGCCAGCTGCCTCCCTGCTATGGCGTGACACTTGGTCTTCATGTTTCTTGCTTAGTGGTGTTGTAGACGGAGGGGCCTTTAAGAACAGGTGTATTTATACTGACATCATGTGACATGTCATGTGAAACTTTGCTTGCACACAGGGGGGTCTTATTCAATTAATGACCGTATTTTTCGGACTATAAGACGCACCTGACTATAAGACACACCCAGGTTTTAGACAACAGAAAAAAGGAAAAAATGTCATATTTTACTTTTTACAAAGAAAAAACAATTGGTTAAAAGAAATAATTTTATCTGTTTCACCATATTCTGAGAGCCATAACTTATATTTTTCCATCGTTTGAGCGGTGTGAGGGCTTATTTTTTGCAGGACGAGCTGTAGTTTTTATTAGCACCATGTTTTTTTATTTCATTGCAGCATTTTGGACTATTTTGTCAGTTTCATTACATAAAATCAAAGTTAAAATAAATTTTAATTCCAGGTTGTATTGCAACAAAACTTGAAAAACAATACGTGGGATGAATACTTTCGAAAGTCACTAGTGTAGCGTCCATGGCCGCGGGCCGTCGGGTTTACTCACCTCCCGACGCCCGCAGCCAGGAATCCGTGAGAGCTGGTCCCCATCTCCTTCCTAGGAGATGCCAGTGCTCACTTCCGCTCTATTCTGCTGTGTCCCGTAGGGTGTGCGCGCGCACGCTCGTGCCTGGCCTTAAAGGGCCAGCACGCGCCAGTAGGAAGTCGTCATCATCATCAACTGCCACGATTTCCTAGTCTATAAGAAGGCCCTAGGCCTTCTAATCCTTGCCTGAGCATTGTTAGTTTTCCCAGTCTGACTTGCAAATGGTCCCTTAGTGTTTCCCGTTCCAGTTGTTACCCGTGCCTTGTTCTTTGTTCCTGTTTCCCGTGCTGTGCCGTTAGTATCTAGTCGTGCCACGTCCGGAGGAATCTGTCACGTCCCGTGTCATCTGCCACGTCCGGAGGAATCCGCCACGTCCTGTGTCATCTGCCACGTCCGGAAGAATCTACCACATCCTGTGTCATCTGCCACGTACTGTGTCATTGCCACGTCTGGAGGTATCCGCCACGTCCTGTGTCATCTGCCACGTCCGGAGGAATCCGCCACATCTGGCACAACCTGCGGAACCTGTGTCATCCGCCACGTTTGGCGTTAGCTGCTGCACCCATCTCCATCTGTGCCAGAGCTGCAGCCACCGTCTGGACTATACAGGTACCCTTGTGCGGGACGTTGTATTTCTGTGGTTTCCTGTTGTCTGGCCAGCTGCCTCCCCGCTACGGCAGTACGGCCCAGTGGGTCCACTAACCCGCTTCGTGACAACTAGTAATTCTTGGTTACATTTGTAAAGATGAACTTTTTAAACTAGTATGGAAATTTTTCTTGCCATGTACACTTGTGCATGAAGCAGGCTTAGTAGGATTTAGCAGGCATTGTCTTGGTGTGTTGACTTTACAGGTTTGTGTTGTGACTCAGCAAATTTATGAAGTACCGATGACTGCAATATTTTCCTTTACCTTGTGTTTTAGTATGTCCCTTTCTATGAATTGGCATAGTATTTCTTGTACTCATTAAATGTGTTGTCTCATAAATACATCCCAATTTATATTGAGAAGACATTATATTGCATGAATATAAAGCATTCCCAAGATGACACAGACAAAATCACTTTTGTGACTTGTGTATAGAAGTGCAGAAACCCATTAACCTCTTCACCACCCTAGTCCACCAGGGATATCAGTGAATCCCTTCACAACCCTAGACCACCAGACATTATTATGGGAGTGTTATTTGGATTCTTATATTTTTCTTATTATGTGGGTGCTGTATGGTAGTATTATTTGGGCACTATATGGCATTTTAATACAGGCGCTTTATAGTGGTATTATGTGAACTGAATACAGTATTATGTAGATATGCTGCCATATGCTGTGTCCCAGGCAGTAGCTGTTCTCATTGAGTTACTGGGGCTGCTGGACAGCTCTACTGGTGAATCTATTTTCTCAGTTCTCTTGATTCTTGCCTCTTGAGATTCCTTGCCTTGAATGCCTAATTGGTTTCACCCTTTTGATTTTCTGTATAAGCCTGGTCCTTGAACTTCCTCCTTGCCAGACCATTGAGTTTTCTGCATGTAGTCTAGTTTATTGCTACCTTACTGTACAAACTATTGATGCTTATTTGTGTACCAAACTTAGATTGTTTTGTGACCACGTCTCTGCCTTACAATACAAACTGCTTCTGCTTATCTGTGTACCAAACCTAAACTGTTACTTAGCTACTCTTTCTATTATTACAATCCTTCCAGATTACGTACAGACCTTGACAATGGCTCTATTATTTGGTCACTAAGGGATTGTATTGTATGGCAACCACATGGCAGTATTATGTGGTTACTATATTATAGTATTATTTTAGCCTTGTCTATTATTTGGACACTATTGAAGATATTGTTTATGCAATGTATGGCAGTATTCTATTTTAAACTGTCTCTATCATGTCAGCTAACTGGTCATTAGTTGATAAGGCCAGCAAAATTATGTCCAATATTGCTCCATTGTGCATACTGTTTTGCTGGCTGAGATGCCAATGGTCATGTGGATGAGGCCTAAACACTAAAGAGAACTTGTCAAATTTAACTTGCTGTTAAATCTAAATGCAGATAGTTAAAGAACAGGGAGAGCAGAGAAAATGGATAAATAGTTTTGTGGGAAAATAATCAGTATAACTTTTATTTTACTGATTAAAACCCTTGTTCCCTGAGGGCTTATGAGTCCAGTGGATGGAGTGACTCAATGACTGACAGCCTTCCCTTAGCATGCATACAGAGATAGCTGTCAATCACTGTAGGACCCACTGGACATTAGCCCAGAATGAACAGTGACTTAAAGGAATAAAATATAAATTATACTGAATCTTTTTGTCCCACAAATCTATATATATAAATCTGCTCAACTCCTTTTGCTCTATAACATTTTCCTCGCAAATGGGATGGGATGTTCTTATCACTTGTTGGCCCTCGTCACCCCAGTCTGTCAAAATACTTATTTGAAAGGCTTTTATCCCTTGAGAACTAGGTCAATTTTGAACTTAGGTCAAGAATATATATATATATATTTTTTTTTTCCTCCTTGCATTTAGCAAGTCATAACTTTTAAATTTTTAGGTAAGAGGGACCAGCTGCATTTTATTTAGGTGCCATTTTTTGGTACATACATATATGTTAGCTTTCGATTTATATAAATTAGTATTTTGGGAAAAATGCAGAACCAAATCATTTCCACCACAGTTTTTTTCTTTTTATACGCCTTACAGCAATCCTCATGAGTGATGTTATAAATGTATTGTTCAAATTTTTACGGTTGTGGGAATATCAAATATGTACCTTGAGGAACCTGGGCCCTGATGCAAAATCTGTAACAGGACCCCCCCAACTATCACGCTTTATTTATAGTACTGTTCTCACTCCCCTCAAAAGGGACAGAACAGTCTTTTGAGCCCCCTCAGACTTCACAGCCCGGTTGTGACCGCAACCTCTGCACCCTCTATATTTATGCCCCTTAATATGTATATATTATGGTGTGACAATGTGTTTTTATTTTTATTACTGATGTTTTTTAACAATACTTTTTTTTATTCCTATTACTTTTCTTCGATATCCCAAATGCCAGTACATTAGCCTGTGTACTAATTGCATACAGGCAGTTGTTAGGGTATACCTGAGTACGGTCCAACAACAGTAATACGTCAAACAGTCCTGGGATTCTACAATGGACCCTGGGCTGTCTGCCAATACATGGTATGGGATCTGATGGCATCACAGAGTTTCCTGTGACATGATCAGTGAGGGGTTTCTCTGATCTCTACTATAAGAGCTTTGCTGCAGCTGTGTATTTCAGCCATTACCTCGTTCTTCATCGTTCAGACATAGTGGCAGCCAGCATGACAGTTAGGATTTTCATAAAGCAGCTACCACCACCACCTCCCCTCATGATGAACATACTTGTCATAAGCCAACAACCGGATAAAGTTAAAAACTAGTATAATAATAGATTAAAAGCAAGCAATTTCTTATTGCCAGAGAAAACTAGCTCTTTAAACAGATTTACACAATTTTTTTTCACTTAAAAGAGGTCATCCAGGTCAGAAAGGATATACTATCTCACGGTAAATTCCAGGAACAAACCTGACACAGTGAAAAAAGCATGTAGTTGTTCCTACAGATAAGCAAATAATGTCTGTCATGAGAACTGAGGGTCACGTCATGAGAACTGAGGGTCACGTACACATGGCTGTCTATTAATAGTCACAAGCTAACAGCAATATGACCTAATTTATATTACTATTAAGACCTATAATTAAATGACATGAGAATAATTTACCAAATTTATAGAGGAGAGTCCCGAGCCAGCTTCCAAATGAAAGGGGATGTCTCTAATGAGACAACCCCTTTAATTTTATTAGCAAAGCTAATATAAATTAAGGCTGTGTGCAAAAGTTTTACTCACATATAAGTTTTATAATCACATATAAAATGTCTACAAAAAGGCCTGCAGTTCTCTACAGCTGTAAGCGTTTTTTTATGGCATCTTAACTTTTTGATCTGTTTTTAAGGAATTTTAAAAAGCCTATTGAAGTCTATGGAGAAAAAAACAAAACAAAAACGCACAACGAAAGAAAACCCTATAGGGGTAATGTATCATCCTTCCTACACCAGTTGTCTGGTGTAGAAAAGTCGCAATTTTTGTCACTTGCTGCTTTTGTTGAAATGAGGAGTGGCCACGGGGAAAGGGGGCATGGCTACCACATTCCTACACATTTATTAGAAATGTCAGAAAGCTGGCGTAAATTATATAATCTGAAAATCGACGCTAGCTCCTAGATTTCACTCTATGGGGCGTAGCAAGGTAGAGGCCTGTTCTGGGACCCTACCTTGCCACCCCCTGATAAGATTACCCCCGCCCCTTGGGCCTGCTTCATATGGCTGTGTTTGGTCTGTGAGACCGTATGTCGGCTGTATTTCCCAGACCAAACTCAGTTCAGGCAGCCGGGCTCCTAGCATAATGTTTAACTATGATGTTGTTAGTCACTGTCTCACCACAGTACTATTGTCCTGTACTGAAAACATGATTAAAGTATGGAACAGTATTCTCGCGGGGAGGCATCATAGATAACTATTATGCTAGGAGCCCGGGTCCCTGAACTGTGATGGGTCCAGGAAATACAGCCGACATACAGTCTGTATCTCTCGGACAGAATAAGGCCATGCACCAATATAGGACATGCAGTGAGTTTTACGCAACGGACACACGCTGCGTGAAAACTCCTGCATGTGTGAACAGCCCCATTGAAATCAATGGGTCCGCGGGCTGCGCATGATTTCCCTTCGCAGCACATGGACATTCTTCCCGGTCGTGTGAATGAGCCCTTAATAAATTCTCCCCTGTGTGTGTAGAGATATTACTATTTTAAAAATGCAGCTAAAAACGCACTTAAATGTTATTTGTCAATCCATCCTAACAACAATATAACACATTAGTGAGAATCTTTTCCTGACATAAGTTATAAACTGTCTATTAACCCAATTCTACCCCAATTTAAGGACATGATTGTTGTGAAATGTTACCTCTCCGTAAACAAAATAATTAAAAATTATTTTAAGATGTGACTGCAACACAGTAAATTATTAAATACAGTCCCTCGTTGTAATGCAGTCTGAAGTATAATTTTACTTCTGATCTGGAGGCTGAAGCTGAACTTAGAGGTGTAAAATGGGCAAAAGGAAAAGGCCCTACTTCCTTAAAGAGGCTCTGTCACCACATTATAAGTGCCCTATCTCCTATATAAGAAGATCGGCGCTATAATGTAGGTGACAGTAATGCTTTTTATTTAGAAAAATGATCTATTTTAAACCACTTTATGAGCGATTTTTAGCTTTATGCTAATGAGTTTATTAATGCCCAACTGGGCGTGTTTTACTTTAGACCAAGTGGGCGTTGTACAGAGGAGTGTATGACGCTGACCAATCAATGACCAATCAGCGTCATACACTTCTCTCCATTCATTTACACTGCACTAGCGATATAGTTATATCGTTATGTGCAGCTACATACACAAACCCTAACATTACTGTAGTGTCCTGATAATGAATATACATCACTCCTAGCCTGGACGTGATGTTTATTCAGAATCCTGACAAGTCTGTAGCTTCTCTGTAAGATTTACAGTAAGGCAAACGTCATCTCGCGCGATTACGATGTAACCTGTCATTTCAAACAAGATTACGCTTGCCTTGCTGGAATCTCACAGAAAAGATTCAGAAGTGTCAGGATTCTGACTAAACATCATGTCCTGGCTGCAGGTAATGTATATTCATTATCAGGACACTACAGTAATGCTAGTGTTTGTGTATGTAGCTGCACATAACGATATAACTATATCGCTAGTGCAGTGTAAATGAATGGAGAGAAGTGTATGACGCTGATTGGTCAGCATCATATACTCCTCTGTACAACGCCCACTTGGTCTAAAGTAAAACACGCCCACTTGGGCATTAGGAAACTCATTAGCATAAAGCTAAAAATCGCTCATAAAGTGGTTTAAAATAGATTGTTTTTCTAAATAAAAAGCGATACTGTCACCTACATTATAGCGCCGTAACTGACCTGACGAAGGGACCAGTCCAGTCCAGAAACACGTTGTCGTTTGAATAAAAAATCACCTTGATCAAACTTACCTGGCCTCGTTAAGCAGAAGAGGAGTCAAAACAAGCCAGGTCAATAAGGAGTCAACACAATATTCAGAATCTCTCAGGGTAAATTAGCCTAACAAGGGTACAAGCACTTTAAAACTGGCACTAGGGTCAGTGTGCAGGGAGTTTTAATATTCTGCACTTCATTTCTATGCAAATGCGCTGTCCGGCATCGTGCCAGTCTTGTGGTTGCTTGAGTGGAGAAGAGACAGCGCTGGATCACGGACAGCTAAGTATGTGATACAGGATTTTTACCATTACGGATCTGGAGATTGTAGGGGCCGTGGAGCTGATTTACACCGCGTTCCAAATTATTATGCAAATGTTATTTATCGCTGATTTTCATAAATAGTCGATGCAAATGACAGTCAGTATAATCTTCGAGCCATCAACCGTTGGAGTATAATGCAAATTTTATTGAACAAATCTCCTAATGATAACAGAATGTTTTTTTAGAAGTAAAAAACTCAAAATGCACTGTTTCAAATTATTATGCACAACAGAGATCAAAACATTTTAAAGGTTGTAAAGAGAACTAAAATGGCAATTTGTTGAATTTGCAGCATCAGGAGGTCATATTTACAGAAATCAAAAGCTTTCAATAAAAAAAAACTTAACAGGCCAAGTTACATGTTAACATAGGACCCCTTCATTGATATCACCTTCACAATTCTTGCATTCATTGAATTTGTGAGTATTTGGACAGTTTCTGCTTGACTCCACCACCTCCTTGCTGATGTCGCAGCCTTGTTGGGACATGATGGCTATTCACCAACCATCCACTACTCCATCCACCTGGACCATCCAGGGTTGCACGGCACTCATCAGTAAACAACACCGTTTGAAAATTAGTCTTCATGTATTTCTGAGCCCACTGCAACCGTTTCTGCTTGTGAGTATTGTTTAGGGGTGGCCGAATAATAGCTTTATGCACACTTGCAAACCTCTGGAGGATCCAACTGGTTTATGTCCAAATATTTATATTTACCAGTTGTGTAGCTCTGGGAGGGGGGCTTACAAGGCAAGTGCTTCGGGTGCTGGGTGCCAGGGGGGTGCTAACCAGCCTCTACCTTGGCTAGGATATTTAGATACAGGGATGGGGCAGGAAAATGAACTTTTGCCGTGGGTGAAGCAAAGCCTTGCTATGGCTCTGAAAAAAACTGTAAATATTTATCTATCTATGTGCTTCTCAAACTGTGAGGTGGCCCTTACCAGTGAGGCACCCCCGAGTTGTTGGGGAGGCACAGAAGTGATTGTAAGCTGCACAGACCTTTCTCTAGCTGCAACAATCTCTGATTTAGCTAAATAATTAACCCCAATAGTGCTTATTTTAATACTATGCTATATGTACTGAGTTCAGGAAAATAATAAAATGTAAAGTGAGCAACATTTTGAATTTATGCATGGACTTTGACCATAGGTGGAGAGGCCCTGGTGTCAACATTTTCTGGCTGGTGAGGTCCCAGTACAAAAATTTGACCTGATCAGGCCATACATCTCCTCCAGCTGTGCCAGGATGATTATCCTCCTCAGCATCACCACAGTGTGCAGGTAAGTCTTCCGTCGCTCTGGTGAAGGACCTGCGGCAGGAAGTCACGTGACAGCGTGATCTCGCGATTGTAGCTGAGATCACGCTGGGCTGTCAATCACGCTGGGCTGGACTGAAGAGAAGTGTATGACGCTGATTGGTCAGCGTCATACAGTTTTCTCTACAATGCCCACATGGTAAAAAGAAAATAACCGCCCAGTTGACCATTAAGACAAAATTAGCATAAGTCTAAAAAAGAACATAACTTTGGAAATAATAAACATTTAAAAAAACAAACAAACTGGTGACAGAGGCTCTTTACGGAAGCTTTAGCTGATGTTCCTAACAATAAATCCCCAGGTATAGATACAATACCATTTGAATTGCATAAAAATAACAAAATCTTATTTTGCCTTGGTTACCGCAGACCTTTGAGGAGGTGTCGGATTCAGGCATCCCTCCAGAGTCCTGGAGAGAAGCGGTCATAACGTTGATTCTCAAGCCAGGTAAAGACCCACTTTTGTTGGACTCATACAGACCGATTTTCCTGATAAACTGCGACGCCAAACTCTTAGCGAAGATTCTAGCATTAAGACTCTCCAAATGTAATACTAACATAATACACCAGAATCAAACAGGTTTTATGCCTGGAAAGTCGACCACCAACAATTTATCTAGACTTTTCTATAATTTTGCAGGTTCAAGCATTAAATCCTGATATAGATGCCTCAATACTCTCCTTGGATGCCTCAAAGGCATTTGACTCTGTGGAGTGGGGGTTCCTCTGGGAGCTAATGAGGAAAATAGGTTTCGGCCCAAACATTTGTAAATGGATACAGATCTTGTATTCCAGTCCATCAGTGAGAATTAAAATAAATGGCATGTTATTTGAAGCCTTTCCCATCACTAGAGATGTATTTGCATTCATACATGAACCTCTGGCTATTAATCTTCGTTGCTCATAGAAATTTAAGGGTTTTAGATTTGGGGGCCACGAAGAAAAAGTATCATTATACGCAGACGATGTACTTCTATACGGCTCTCAGGCAACACACTCTATACCCATAATATTTCATAAAATTAATGAATTTGGAGACCTCTCTGGTTTGAGAATAAACTGGTCAAAATCATTTTTTCTACCTCTACAGGACTCTGCATATACAGTGAAGGAAATAAGTATTTGATCCCTTGCTGATTTTGTAAGTTTGCCCACTGTCAAAGACATGAACAGTCTAGAATTTTTAGGCTAGGTTAATTTTACCAGTGAGAGATAGATTATATGAAAAAAAAACACGAAAATCACATTGTCAAAATTATATATATTTATTTGCATTGTGCACAGAGAAATAAGTATTTGATCCCTTTGGCAAACAAGACTTAATACTTGTTGGCAAAACCCTTGTTGGCAAGCACAGCAGTCAGACATTTTTTGTAGTTGATGATGAGGTTTGCACACATGTTAGATGGAATTTTGGCCCACTCCTCTTTGCAACTCATCTGTAAATCATTAAGATTTCGAGGCTGTCGCTTGGCAACTCGGTTCTTCAGCTCCCTCCATAAGTTTTCGATGGGATTAAGGTCTGGAGACTGGCTAGGCCACTCCATGACCTTAATGTGCTTCTTTTTGAGCCACTCCTTTGTTGCCTTGGCTGTATGTTTCGAGTCATTGTCGTGCTGGAAGACCCAGCCACGAGCCATTTTTAATGTCCTGGTGGAGGGAAGGAGGTTGTCACTCAGGATTTGACGGTACATGGCTCCATCCATTCTCCCATTGATGCGGTGAAGTAGTCCTGTGCTCTTAGCAGAGAAACACCCCCAAAACATAATGTTTCCAACTCCATGCTTGACAGTGGGGACGGTGTTCTTTGGGTCATATGCAGCATTTCTCTTCCTCCAAACACGGCGAGTTGAGTTAATGCCAAAGAGCTCAATTTTAGTCTGATCTGACCACAGCACCTTCTCCCAATCACTCTCAGAATCATCCAGATGTTCATTTGCAAACTTCAGACGTGCCTGTACATGTGCCTTCTTGAGCAGGGGGACCTTGCGGGCACTGCAGGATTTTAATCAATTACGGCGTAATGTGTTACCAGTGGTTTTCTTGGTGACTGTGGTCCCAGCTGCCTTGAGATCATTAACAAGTTCCCCTCGTGTAGTTTTCGACTGAGCTCTCACCTTCCTCAGGATCAAGGATACCCCACGAGGTGAGATTTTGCATGGAGCCCCAGATCGATGTCGATTGACAGTCATTTTGTATGTCTTCCATTTTCTTACTATTGCACCAATAGTTGTCTCCTTCTCACCCAGCATCTTACTTATGGTTTTGTAGCCCATTCCAACCTTGTGCAGGTCTATGATCTTGTCCCTGACATCCTTAGAAAGCTCTTTGGTCTTGCCCATGTTGTAGAAGTTAGAATCAGACTGATTAATTGAGTCTGTGGACAGGAGCCTTTTATACAGGTGACTATTTAAGACAGCTGTCTTTAATGCAGGCACCAAGTTGATTTGGAGCGTGTAACTGGTCTGGAGGAGGCTGAACTCTTAATGGTTGGTAGGGGATCAAATACTTATTTCTCTGTGCACAATGCAAATAAATATATATAATTTTGACTATGTGATTTTCTTTTTTTTTTTTAATATCATCTATCTCTCACTGGTAAAATGAACCTAGCCTAAAAATTCTAGACTGTTCATGTCTTTGACAGTGGGCAAACTTACAAAATCAGCAAGGGATCAAATACTTATTTCCTTCACTGTATATGTAAGGAAAGAAATTACAATTCGACAACCTTTTGATAGTTTTAAATATTAAAAATATTTTAAAATCTTGGCCTTTACATAAGTCAAGATATGAACAAATATTACTCCTTAAACTGTGTACCCCTACTGGAGGATATGAAGCAAAAAAATTTGGTATGGAAGAAACTCCCACTGTCCATGGCAGATAGATTAGCTCTTATTAAGATGGCACTCCTGCCAAAAATCTAGTTCGTTATTACTAAAGCACCAATATGAATAAAGAAGAATTTCTTTAAAATTATAAACTCCATTTTTACAAATTTCATTTGGAAAAATAAGAAGCCTCGTATCGCTCTTAATAAATTACATATGGGAGCTGCGGATGGGGGCCTAGGGGTTCCTGATATCAAACTTTACTATCTCGCCACAAAATGTAAACAAATTAAAGTTTGGGAGGAAGTGTCTATAAATAGATACTTTTTGGATCAAGTAGTACCTATAGGAGGATTTTTGGGGCCTATCCTTACAGAATGGGTATACTATACCTTTCCCTACATAAAATATGGAAAGATATTAAGAAACTATTATTAGCGGTTGGGTACATTGACTTTACCCCTTTATGGTAATCTTGGCGCTTTGGGGAATTGTATAAACTTGATAGTCTTTTTTTGGATTGCCAAAGGAATTACACAGATCTCCCATATCTTAGTTGATGGAAATATGAGCGACTTCTTTAGCTTTAAAACTGAGTATGGATTATCTAACAAAGAATTCCTCAAATACCTACATTTAAGATCTGACTATGACTATATACAACGTAAAAAAAAAGATCCCTATGGAAAAAAGGGCATAATGCACTTAATGTTAGAAATGGTTATTAAAAAGGGATCGGGAGGTTATATAAGCTGCTTATAAGCCACCGTGTTCAATTTAGCAATTATCAATTGCGGAAAAGATGGGAGGTAGACAGTGGTGTAACTTCCGCTGTAGCAGCTGTAGCGGCCGCTAAGTGGCCCGCTGCATGAGGGGGCCCGTGCCGCTCGCCAACACGGCCCCCCCCATGCCCAGTGGCGCCGCTAGCGGCCATTATGGCTGCTACAGTGGTAGCGACGCCACTACGGGGCTCGGGCCGCCTGGCCTCTAACATTTATGGGCCGGGCGGCACGGGCCCTCTCATGCCTGGTGGCGTCGCTAGCACCGGAGGGGGCCCCGATGCTAGTGATAGCCATCCCCTCTTGCAATAATTGTACCTGCGTCTATAGCACGCAGGTAAAAATACATGCATTAGCGCAGAATGGCTGGGCACGGAATTCCGTGCCCGACCAGTCAGCTCCTTACAATGACGCTGATTGGCAGGGCAAAAGTCATATGTGCAGTACTATTTATAGGGGAAACTATATGTAGGGCAGCACGGTGAATCAGTGGTTAGCACTATTGCCTTGCAGCTCTGTAGTCCATATGAGGGAATTATCTACAGGGGCTTCCATGTAGGGCACTATCTACAGAGGCTCAATGGGGGTCGCTATCTACAGGGGGCTATGGAGGCACTATCCACAGGGGGCACGGTGTGTGTGTGGGACACAGTGTATGGTACTATTATAATCAGGGACACAGTGGATGGCGCTATTATATTTAGAGGTGTTGAGAATTTTATCTTCGTTTATAGGTGCAGAAATGTTTTACAAGTGAGAAGCTGAAGACATCGGAGTGGAAAACTACAGAAACGGGTCGTGGCCAGGAGAAATCCATCATAGAGGTCTGGACCGGAGGGAGAAGAAAAGAGAAAAAGAACTAGAATCTGAGATGTCACTGGTGAGCCACTTAATGTAAATTTTTATTCTGCCTCTAATCAGTAATGTAGTCTTTGTATGATCTGCAGCGAGATAATGGGTGGTAGGATTTTTTTTGTGAAACGACATCTCCCAGCATATCCTTACCATTGTTCGGGCCATGCTGGGAGCTGTAGTTTTACGCCGTACAACCCTATACGGTAGGGGTTGCACTAAATTGAGCTGTATTTGTTCTGGTTTGTATATATGTACTGAGCTTGGTTCTAAGGCTGTATATATGCACTGATCACGGTTCTGATGCTGTATTTATGTACTGAGCTTTGTTCTGGTGCTATATATACAGTGAAGGAAATAAGTATTTGATCCCTTGCTGATTTTGTAAGTTTGCCCACTGTCAAAGACATGAACAGTCTAGAATTTTTAGGCTAGGTTAATTTTACCAGTGAGAGATAGATTATATTAAAAAAAAAAAAGAAAATCAAATAGTCAAAATTATATATATTTATTTGCATTGTGCACAGAGAAATAAGTATTTGATCCCCTACCAGCCATTAAGAGTTCAGCCTCCTCCAGACCAGTTACACGCTCCAAATCAACTTGGTGCCTGCATTAAAGACAACTGTCTTACATGGTCACCTGTATAAAAGACTCCTGTCCACAGACTCAATTAATCAGTCTGACTCTAACCTCTACAACATGGGCAAGACCAAAGAGCTTTCTAAGGATGTCAGGAACAAGATCATAGACCTGCACAAGGCTGGAATGGGCTACAAAACCATAAGTAAGACGCTGGGTGAGAAGGAGACAACTGTTGGTGCAATAGTAAGAAAATGGAAGACATACAAAATGACTGTCAATCGACATCGATCTGGGGCTCCATGCAAAATCTAACCTCGTGGGGTATCCTTGATCCTGAGGAAGGTGAGAGCTCAGCCGAAAACTACACGGGGGGAACTTGTTAATGATCTCAAGGCAGCTGGGACCACAGTCACCAAGAAAACCATTGGTGACACATTACGCCGTAATGGATTAAAATCCTGCAGTGCCCGCAATGTCCCCCTGCTCAAGAAGGCACATGTACAGGCCCATCTGAAGTTTGCAAATGAACATCTGGATGATTCTGAGAGTGATTGGGAGAAGGTGCTGTGGTCAGCTGAGACTAAAATTGAGCTCTTTGGCATTAACTCAACTCGCCGTGTTTGAAGGAAGAGAAATGCTGCCTATGATCCAAAGAACACCGTCCCCACTGTCAAGCATGGAGGTGGAAACATTATGTTTTGGGGGTGTTTCTCTGCTAAGGGCACAGGACTACTTCACCGCATCAATGGGAGAATGGATGGAGCCATGTACTGACAACCTCCTTCCTTCCACCAGGACATTAAAAATGGCTCATGGCTGGGTCTTCCAGCACGACAATGACCCGAAACATACAGCCAAGGCAACAAAGGAGTGGCTCAAAAAGAAGCACATTAAGGTCATGGAGTGGCCTAGCCAGTCTCCAGACCTTAATCCCATCGAAAATTTATGGAGGGAGCTGAAGATCCGAGTTGCCAAGCGACAGCCTCGAAATCTTAATGATTTACAGATCATCTGCAAAGAGGAGTGGGCCAAAATTCCATCTAACATGTGTGCAAACCTCATCATCAACTACAAAAAACGTCTGACTGCTGTGCTTGCCAACAAGGGTTTTGACACCAAGTATTAAGTCTTGTTTGCCAAAGGAATCAAATAATTATTTCTCTGTGCACAATGCAAATAAATATATATAATTTTGACTATGTGATTTTCTGTTTTTTTTTAAATATAATCTATCTCTCACTGGTAAAATTAACGTAGCCTATAAAATTCTAGACTGTTCATGTCTTTGACAGTGGGCAAACTTACAAAATCAGCAAGGGATCAAATACTTATTTCCTTCACTGTATATATACTGAACTTGTTTCTGGTGCTGTATATATGTACTGATCTTGGTTCTGGGGCTGTATTTATGTACTGAGCTTTGTTCTGGTGCTGTATATATGTACCGATCTTGGTTCTGGGGCTGTATTTATGTACTGACTGTCATGTCTGTGGCTGCGGGCCATCAGGTTCACTCTCCTCCTGACGGCCGCAGCCATGGGTCTGAGAGCGCTGGCCCCAGTCTCCTCCTCAGGAGACGCCAGTGCTCCCTTCCACTCACCTCGACCGGGTCCCTTAGGGTCCGCTCTTAAAGGGGCAGCGCGCGCACCAGACTTTAATGTGTAATCAGCCCATGAGTGCCCTGGTCTATAAGAGGGGCCCATCTCCTTGCTTTGATGCCTTAGCGTTGTTTGTCGTATCCTAGTTTGTCTAAGCAAATGGTCTCCCAGTGTTTTCCTGTTCCCAGTGTTTCCTGTATCCTGTATCCTGTATCCCGTGCTATCCTGGTCAAGTGCTGTACTGTGCTGTAGTCGTGCTTTGCTGTATTCCACGCCTGTCCTGCTACTCCACGCCTGATGTCTACCCGCTGCCTAGTCGCAGCCGAGCCAGCCTTGCTACTGTCCGAGCTGCCACATGTACCCTATACGAACTATAGACTGTGACCTGCACCCTGTTGGCCAGCTGCCATACCGCCAAGGCGGTACGGCCCAGTGGGTCCACGAACCCTACGTGATAGTACGCTCAGGCCATAGACTCCGCTGGTCAATTCAAGACCAAGATGTTGTCACAAGAGATGCGGACTGATATGCTGGACCTCCGGTCTCGACAGGACCAACTCCTCCAGGCCTTGAACATACTCGCACGTCGGCAGGAAGCATGAGCTGCCGTTCCTCCTCCTACACCTCCTGGCAGTACTAATCGTCAGACTACACCTCCTGGCAATGTTGATCTTCGTTTTTCTTTGCCACTTCTTGACCGCTATGATGGAAACGCAGGTACCTGTTGTGGATTTTTGAACCAGTGCCAAATCCACTTCAGCCTGTATTCAAGGGCATTTTCGTCTGATGGCGCAAGGATTGCTTTCATCATCTCTCTTCTTACTGGCAAGGCCCTTGCATGGGCGAACCCTATCTGGGAGAGACAAGGACCAAAGACCTGGGACTTCCAAGGGTTCCTCCGGACATTTCACACAGTGTTTGAGGAGCCTGGACGAGTCTCCTCCGTAGCGGCTTTCTTGTTGAACCTACGCCAAGGAGACATCTCTGTGGGCGAGTCCGCCATCCACTTCCGCACCTTGGTGAGAGAACTGTTGTGGAACAATGATTCTGGCATGGACTGTCTCCTAAAATTAAGGACGAACTTGCCGCTCGAGACCTGCCGTCTACCCTGAATGACCTCATCCTTCTGCCTGCCCGGATTGATAGAAGGCTCTATCCAAGAGGTTCGTCGGGAGGGAGGTTTTCCTAGTCCGGTCCCTACCTTGCAGCAACCCCTGCTGTCCTCAGATGCCGATCCTCCTAAGGAGTCTGTGAGGATGGACTAATGTAAGCTATCTACCCAGGAGAGACAACGCAGAGGCACGTCGGGACTCTGTCTTTATTGCGGCCTCGGAGGCCATCTTGTGCGTCTGTGTCCCCAAAAGCCCCAAAGCCTAGGGATGGTAGGAAAGACAACCTTGGGCAAAGAAGGACTCCCGTCTAAATTGTCCATTCCCTTGACCATGGTGTCATGCATCAGGTCTCTGCGTATCTGGACTCTGGATCCGCTGCTAATTTCATTTGTAGAGACCTGGTGGACCTTCTTCAATTACCCACTACCCCTCTGGAGAGACCGTTGATGGTTGCAACGGTACATGGACTACCTCTGCCAGACCCAGTTATAGCTGTGACCAAGCCGCTAAGGCTCCAAGTAGGAGCTCTCCACTCCGAACTTCTATCGTTCTATGTCCTATCCAAGGCCGTTAACCTCGTGCTGCTAGTCCTGCCTTAGCTCCGACTACGTGCCCCAGTCCTGGACTGGAACTCTGGAGAGGTTCTCCAGTGGTGTCCCGAATGTCACAGCCGATGCCTGGTGCAGATTCGTTCGGCTCAGCCTCTCTTTGCCTCGGTCATTGGCAGGATTGCCTGGTCATTATGCTGCATTTTCGGACGTCTTCAGCAAAAGTGAGGCGGAGACACTGGGTGTTTGACTGTCCTAGCGAGCTAATTCCTGGTGCATCCCTTCCCCGTGATAGAATATATCCTCTCTCCTTGCCATAGGCTCTGTCCATGTCTGCCTATGTTAAAAAGAACTTGGAGAGGGGATCCATACGGAGGTCTTCCTACCCGGCAGGAGCCGGGTTCTTCTTCGTCAAAAAGAAGGATGGCTCCCTGCGTCCTTGTATTGACTACCGGGTCTCAACAAAATCACGGTGAAAAATAAGTATCCGTTGCCACTGATCTCTGAATTGTTCGATCGTATACGTTGTGCCAAGATTTTTTCCAAACTAGACCTGCATGGGGCTTACAACCTAATCCGGATTCGCCGGGGTGACGAATGGAAGACGGCATTTAACACCCGTGATGGACAATATGAATATTTAGTAATGCCCTTCTGCCTGTGTAATGCTCCCGCGGTCTTCCAGGAGTTTGTTAATGACATTTTCCGTGACCTCCTCTATGTTTGTGTTGTGGTCTATCTTGATGACCTCTCGATTTTTTTTCTCCAGATCCTATGACTCGTTAGAGACATGTCCGTCAAGTTTTGCTGCGGTTAAGGGAGAATCGTCTGTACGCCAAGTTGGAGAAGTGCGTGTTTGAATAGGATACTCTACTCTTCCCAGGGCTACATTGTCTCGAATAGAGGTCTCAAGATGGATCCTGAAAAGGTAAAGTCCGCCCTGGAATGGCCCCACCCTCAAGGCCATACAGCGCTTCCTGGGATTCGCCAATTTTTACAGACCGTTTATTCCAAACTTCTCCTCACTGACATCTCCTATCTCTAACCTCACTAAGAAGGGCATGAACGCCAAGGTGTGGACTCCTGAGGCAGAGTCTGCATTTAACAGCCTGAAAAGTGCCTTCACGTCAGCCTCTATCCTCCATCATCCAGACGTTTCTCTACAGTTCACAGCTGGCAAATATAGCAAAGTGGTGATCAAATGGTTTCTAGAAAAAACAAGTGGAGGGTACAAAGGGGCTTGTATCAAACCTCTTTGAGATGTTTTAAATACAAGTAGATAAGAGTAATAAAATTGTCCTTTACTGAATTTGAGGATTAAAGCCTGGAAAGAAGTCAAGAGAATCTTTGAAAAGAAGGTTCATTCAAATTTACTCCACTCCTGTTCAATCCGTCCTAAATGGTAAAACTAGGGGATCTACAGTATTGGGTTATTAGGGTTATCACTAGAGTTTAACAGTTTTTTAAGGGGACTGTGTTTATGCAGTATTATGAATTATGTGAGGTAACAGGGGTTAATATTTGTACACTAAAATCTTTGAAATTGAAAAAAACTCATGATAGACAGAAGGAAGTTCACTGTTAGTTCAGCGAAGGGGCTTACACAAATTTTGAAGATATTACTAAAATTTAGGAACATTATGGCACAGTTTTATGATGTATTATTAGAAGAAGGCATAAAGTTTTTACAAATTGAGACTAAAGGGGGTTTTACACTGGGTGATTATCTGGCAGACGAGCATTCATAGAATGCGTGTTTCCGATAATTGCCCTGTGTAACCAGGGCAGCGATCAGCAGATGAACGAGCAAACGTCCATTATGTGCTCATCGTATAGTTTTAAAAATGTTAAATATTATTGTTATCGGCAGCACATCTCCCTGTGTAAACAAGGAGACGAGCTGTATGGGGACGAGCTATCGGAGGAACGACAGCTCGCGTCCCCATCCATAGCTCCGTGTAACAGGAGCAAACGAGCGCCGGTCAATGATGTCTCATTGATCGGCGCTTGCTGCACTGGCCAGTAGTCCTGTAAAAGGTACTTACGGGAAAATGAGAGAGAACAATTGGGCTGATAACATCTATATTCTAGCGGAATATTCTGGAAAACTGGAAGAAGTTTTTGATATCTAATTCTCATAAACTAATGCAGATCTTGAGAGTACATTGCTTATATTGTACTCACATCAGTCTACATAGAATAGACGTGAAGGACTCCACAAAGAGCAATACATGTAAGGAAGAAAGGGCAGAATTACAACACATTTGGTGAATTTGCCGGGGGTTGGGTTGTATTGGAGTGGATTATTGGATATTTTTGAAGATATCTTGAATACCTAAATCAATGCTAAATTATCCTGCGCAGTCCACGGCAATGTGGCTGATATCAGTGGGGACATAATAAAAGTTGGGGTAATTTACAAGTTGGGGTTTAAGACAAGATTGGTGCTGGCATGGATGTGAGGGTCTGTGAAGACTCAATCAGTACATGAAAAATTTTAGTAAACAGAGTTATGGGATATGATCTGGTGTCGTATAAAAATTGTAAGAAAGAATGTAAAGTGAAAAGGTCACGGAAACTGTAGCTGGACTACTGGGAAAGATTAAGTAATCAAGTAGGCAGTTTTTTTTTTTTTAAAGTAAATCGATAATAAGTTGTGAGCACTTGTGAGCTGGATCGTAAAGGAACCTATGACTGAGAATTTGACTGAAAAGCAAAGTTGATTATAACGATCTAAATGGAAGCAAGGTACTTGGGGCTCTTGTTGACACTCAATTTTTCTATGCTTATTCTCATTTTGAGTTTAAATAAATGAACAGACCTCCCTTTCATTGGAAGGGGATTTCTAAACAGGCTTATACAGACTCAGCTCGCTATTGGTATGTGAGTGATATGGCATGGGGTATAGTTAAGGAAATAAAACAAAGGGTAGACACGAGGCTTACTGGCTGACATGTGTTAGAGATTGGTAGTCTAGGTCCGAAATCCTCAAGGAAACTCACAAGGTTTCTTACCTAAAGACGCTTAATATGATTGTTTTTAAATGTGAACCCAAATAAAGAAATGTTGGAAAAAAAATTACTGAAGAGATGTTTCTGAGCGACTTGCAATTATAATAATCTAGTATGCGTGCTTATTTGTTCAACTATGTAATCTTATAATAACAGTACTTTGGAGAGTTTCCATATCACCTACTGATAGCCAAGTATACCCTTTTAGTTAGATTACAATGTTGTTAGAAGGTGATCCCACACTGTAACTTATTTATTCATGATTAACATGTTATGTTCCGGGGTACACTCTGCTGTATAGTACCAAAAACATGATGACGGTTTGTCTATTGCATATATTTATTTCAGTAATTCCAGGCTATGTTTAGCTGCACATAGACTCCCGAATATTTGAGTCGGTGCGAGCCATAAGGTTTTTTTTGTTTGCAATATTCAGAACACATGAGGAAAATTCTTCAGATCATAACAAAATATTTCTTAAAGCTAGACAACATAAAACTAGACCGGAAAGGCAGAAATTGAGCCAAATTAATCACAGTGTCGCATTTTTCTTACTTTTGCCACCTCGTGGTTGGTCTACTTTACACCAATATTTTGCGCCAAAAGAGCGGTGCATCCAATTAACAAATCTGGTACATTTTAAAACTTCTCTTATCCGCAACCCTTTTCAAAATTTTAAGGTGAGGTATTAAAAGTGTCTAAAGCAAATAATACATTTGGTACATGTTATGTACCGCACTTTATTTTGCACAATTTCAGCCAGAATTCTGGCTCATTTTGCTTTAAAAGTGTCCCTTTAGAGCTGGATTTACCTATAGGCACAGTAGGCCTGTATCTATAGGCGGCTCTGGGGTTAGCATACCTATAAAGGCAACATTTACATATGAATACACTGAACATTGTGTATTCATATGTAAAGAAAGAATAGATCCGGAGTACTAAAATATAACTTTTACTGATATAGATAAAAATACGTGAACAAAACTGTAAAACAACATGAGGATCCTATCTGCCAATACTGCATACAGATACTTGGTTATTTTCCATCATTTCGGAATATTATCAGAAATTCTGTTGACAGCAATGAATCAGTCCGCCTTTATAAAGTTTCCTAATTTGAGTAGTGCTTAATCTTTGGATCACATGTGGAGGAAATGTAAAGAACAATGGGGCAGTTGCCCTCCTACCCCGTATTTTTCGGTTAGTAGTCCTCCACGCCAATGTGTCCAGCAAATGTTTTGTGTCCTCTCTTGGATGGTGGAAAACGACAGGTAATTCTCCCTACGTGTTTCCTGCTGACCAGGCAATTCCTCAGGGGAGATAGGTCGATAAAGCAGCGGTGTCCAAAATCAGGGCTTGCTGCTTGAAGTATAGCTGTCAATCCTTATGGAGAGGAGTGCTCAATAATTCAGAGCGTGTTGGATCAGAGAAGCAGTTATTTTCAATTTGCTGCTCAGCTGTCATTTCTTGCACGAGGGAATGCTCGACGATTGGAGGTGGGAGGTAAACAAAGAACGCCTGTCCCTGGCGTGTGCCGTCCATATGTATTCATATGTATATGATGTTTATTAATACTGTGAGTATGACAGGAGGACACCCAGGGATGGATAAAGTGAAAGGAGAAGCTGTAGATGTTGTGACAAGCGCACTGCAATGTAAACTGTCTAACTTTTCATTATACAATGAATAACATTTATTTGCCGAAATTAGAGTACCTCTTTAATGTGTAGCCTACATGGTGGACCATGGAGTCCAAGGCTGCTTTGTGCACGGCAACAAAATTTAAAACTCATTGACTTATTGTTTTATTTGTTTCTTCTCTACTACATTACTTGTGGTTGCGCGCGATATTAGCTATCCCCAACGGTACTGCTCGTAATAACAGAGATTTCACCTCTCTGGCTACTGTATGTCCTGACCTGTACTGTGTGTCCTGAACCGTTAAACAGATTGGTTAATGGTGCAAAAAACACACATTGAAATTCTCTAAGAAACTGGGATGAATGCCATTTGGATACACCGCTTCATTAATTTTAAGTTTAGCGAATTCCCCTTCATCCTCTCCTCATGAGAATACTCGTATAGTAGTTACATCACTAGATGTGATGCAATCTCCAGGCCGGTGTTCATTTTTAAGACTCTTTTTTTTCTTTAACATTAGATCTTTATTGAACAGAGCATTACAACCACATATACATGAGAAAATACATGTATATCTCTGAAATGTAAAAAAATGATTTAGGGATTTAGGGCCTGTTCACATCACCGTTCATTTCCGTTCCGGGGTTCCATCGGAGGTTTCCGTCGGGTGAACGCCGCAACGGAAAGTGAAAGTGAAAGCACAGCTTCCATTTCTGTCACCATTGATCTCAATGGTGACGGAAACATCCGTTCGTCACCATTCCGGCAGGTTTCCGGTTTTCCAACGGAATCAATAGCGGAGTCGGAGCTGTGGCTGCCCAATAAAGCAACTGACATAAGGTTGCGTTCGGATGAAACAACATTTCTCCCCTGTGTTTTTTTTGTGCCTGTGCTGCATCCAGATGTTTTTTGCAGATTTGCTACGGATTTCAACTTTTTCATTGCGACATGATAGCATACTATGGATTTAAAAATCTGCAGCATGCTCTAAAATCGGTGCAGATTTTTTCTACTACATGTGAATCAAGTTTTTAACACTACATTCACTAGCAATGTAATGTAATGTGTAATGGATTTTCAGTGAAGTATCCACACCAACAATCCACAAGAAATCTGCCTCATCTGATTGTGGCCTAACAGTAACCAGAGAGGAGAGATCTCTCTTATCATAAGCTGGCATGGTACAGTTAAGATATTCAAGTGAACAGGAGCAGAGCTGTAGTTCTGCAGAACAGCCACTATGCAGTGTACAGAGTCATCTGCTTCCAACTCCGAACTCTGCATACCCTGCATAACATCCGGCACTCGGTCCCCGCACCGATCATATACTGATGACCTATCCTGCGGATGGGTTATCATTTGCCCGGTCGTGGAAAACCCCTTTAAACTCAGTACACGTGTTAGACCGTTCCTTCTTCCTTATGCCACCTCTGTCTCCTATGGCTGTCGTACCAATAATAATAATAATTTGCACCCAAAATTTTGAGGCATTTTACTCAAGGTGCAAAAATGTCTAAAACACATAATAGCTTTGGTGCATGCTATGTACTCCACTTTTTTGGTGTGATTTCCACCAGAATTCTGGCCCATTTCAGTACATCTCCCTTACTAGATCTAAAAATTAATGGAACATCTGTCTTTCAAAAGTGTTGTACCTGTGTTGCACAACTTCAATAGGTGAGCAGTCATCAATTCATGTGGTTTGTTCTACCCTTACATTTTGTGACCGGCACCATGTTTTTTGCCTTTTCTTCTAGGTCATTGCAGTTTAGGCACCAGGTAGAAGATGTCACCTTTGAATCACTGGATTTAAAGAGGTATTCTTTCGAAAATACTTATATTTCCCATGATGTAACAATTTTCTTATTAGAACTCAGTGTTCTGCCATTCCTCTGTTATTCCTCCTGAAAATGTATGAATAAAACCTAAGCTACATGGAGATTTTTTTTGTGGTGCAGCTAATTGTTTTTAGCTATGGAGCTACAGCTGCAGTACCAAAAAATACATTGAGTTGCATGCAATCTTGGGGACTGCAGCTATCACGCGATCAAGTAGCGCTGCAAAAAGTCTCTGGTGTAACCTTAGCCTAATTGACAAGTGTGTTACCATTCCCCTTGTCGGGAGGATGTGTCCCTACACGGACGGATACTGTCAGCGATTATTGGACAGTGTCAGATTGTGTAGGGATATACCTTTTGACTAAGAGAGTGGTAACACCCAGTTGTCAATTTATTCATACAAACAGAACCGATTAGCCAGAATTAAACCTGCTAGCACAGAAAAATGGTGTTGACAATAGACACAGCGTGGCAGCGCGGTGGTGGGGAAGGTGTAGGAACAGTCCAGAGCTTATGGTCTACATAATCCGCTACTGCACACAATGATTTAGAATTGTGGCGTGACTTCAAATATCTTTTTTGTTCATAGTTTAAACCCTAACAAGTATAAGGCCTCATGCACACGAACGTGGTTTTGCGGCCACAATTCCCCCGAAAATCCACGGGAGAATTGCGGCCCCATTCATTCCTATGGGGCCATGCACACGACCGTGGTTTTCACGGTCCGTGCATGGCCCCGGAGCCCGGACCGCAGAAAGAACGGGCTTGTCTTATTACGGCCGTGTTCTGCGGTCCGGGCTTATTGAAAATAATGGCCGCGGCCATGTGCACGGCCCGCTATTTGCGGGCGGCTCGCGGCTGTCACTCCGTAGCCGGCCGTCCCGGAAATCGGCCGTTAACATGGCTTCAGTCGTGTGCATGAGGCCTTAGGCTCCCTGCAAACGAAGCAAATTTGTTGCGGATTTGCGGGCGGAAAATCCACGCAAATAGATGGGATTTGAAAAATATAATTCACATGCTGCTGAACATTTTCCGCACAGGTAAACTGCAGCATGCTCATTCTGTTCTCGATGTTTAGTGAAGATTTTACTCTTTTTAATGTAGAAAGGGTAAAAATGCTGCGGAAAATCCACTACGTGTGTGAACGCCCAAACACTTCAGTTAACTTCAGTGCAATAGTTTTGTGTTTCAGATACAAATCTATCACTCATTCAGCTATTTCCATATCTTCTATTAATTTCAATGGGGAGGGACACGTGGCCACCTCTCCGCTGAGAACTTGGGCTGATGACCCCTTTTTCTCAGGTTTGAAGGAGCAGTCCCTTTTATGGAAATTTCTACTTGACAATAGTTATTCACGGGAAGAAAACCAATGCTAGTATAGCATACCTGAACTTCTAAACATATAACTAGCTATATGAGTTATAAATTGTGATTAAAACATAATAGATTAAAAATGGAATTAAGAAAATCCATTGATGGAAAATATTTTTTTAATAAGCAGAATAGATTTTGCCTGAGTTAATTATTTAAAAGCAGTTATTTTTAATCAAAATATGTTTTTATGGTTAGAAAAGTAGCAGTATGCATGCAAACTTTGTATCTAATATGTAATTTGAGAGCATAATTTGGAATACTGCACACATATACTGTGCATGGATAAGAAACCTGTTTTAAACAACAATGTGTCATAATACATAAACTTGCTAAATATATATTCTAGTTTTATGATTAGTTAGAAGTCATAGTAAGTTACTAAGAATATGATACATTGTCCTTTGGTTTTCTTAGAAATTATTGTTAACTAGTAACTGCATGCTGTATAATTAACTACCATAAAGATAAGACCGGACATCTGTATAGTGAGAATATTGCTGTCTATCTTGATAATATAGAACATATGTATCGTAACAGACCAATCCCTTCAGAGTAAAATTGCATTCTCACAGTTAGCAATCCTGCAGAGGCTAAAGTTTATTTTTAAAGACTATGGCATATTCACCATTAGGGCATGCCCCTTGTTGATGAATACACACACAGTGCACTGGGGGAGAGATTGGTGCACTGCTCGCACAATATGCCATTTGAAATAAATCTTCCCCACTGTATCAATTTTACCTAGCATTTGCCTTTAAGGTCATCTTACATGGCACAATTTTTATAAAAGGATCACTAAACATACAAACTACACACAAAAACATAACAAATTCGTTTTATATGTAATTCCTCCCTTAATCTATAAATGTATAAAGAATTCTGCTCTTTGTGTTCCAGGAGATCCCCTTCGTCTCACAATCCTTTGTATGGCTATAAAACACACTGCCCTGCCGCATTGCTAAGTCCCACCCCTCAGCTGTTCACCAGTCAAAAATGGAAAAGATCAGCAGGAAGATCCTGAGAATTGAACCCTGGGATGAGATAAAACACGTACCAGAAAGATGCAGCACGTCTGTGTGTCCTTATCACTCTGCTCATGCTTCCCCTTCCCTCTCCATAGACTTGTATAGGCAGCGTGTCGGAGTCTCTTTATCTCTATGCTCCCTCTTCCTGCTCACCTTTTCATAGACTTCTTTGGGCAGCATCTCTGTGCCTCTTTCTCTCTCTACTCCTTCCTCCTGCTCCATGTCTCCCCTCCATAGACTTGTATTGACAGGCAGTGAAGAGACAAACCTCCACCTTCTGCAGTCCGCCTGTGACTGGGGACAGATTTTGCTTGACAACTGTTGGGGACAATGTATTTCAGGAAGCGAGACACCTGGCCGAGTCTAAGATACATGTGACCAAATGTCATAGAGGTTATGGGCACAACCAATAATACAGTGCAATAATTTGTTTCTTAGACCCGGCCGGGTGTGTGTTCATTGTTTTACTTCCATATAGGATTACCTGTATCGCGGTTAAGTTTTTAACACTAACTTTTTTGAATCAATAAATAAATGTTGTTACTTTTTTACATTCCATGATTCGAGTACCATTTTACAGTTACTATAGTTACTATTGTTCTTCCAATGAGGAAGCTAAAATCATGAAACAGTGGAGTTAGGTTTTATATTTGTCATGGGTCAATTTGTGAATGACAGTTAGCATGCGAGCTACATTGTTTTCGTAACTACCATTCAGTTCTTACGGAGATAGCGAGCTACGCTGCTTTCTTCTTCATGGCGGATACACATATGGATACACCTAAATAAAATGGGAATGGTTGGTGGTATTAACTTCCTGTTTGTGGCACATTAGTATATGGGAGGGGGGAAACTTTTCAAGCTGGGTGTTGACCATGGTGGCCATTTTGAAGTCAGCCATTTTGTATCCAACTTTAGTTTTTTCGATAAGTTTGATGTGTCACATGACCCTCTCATGTGACACATCAAACTTATCGAGAATTTCACAAGAAAAACAATAGTGTGCTTGGTTTTAACGTTACTTTATTCTTTCATGAGTTATTTACAAGTTTCTGACCACTTATAAAATGTGTTCAAAGTGCTGCCCATTGTGTTGGATTGTCAATGCAACCCTCTTCTCCCACTCTTCACACACTGATAGCAACACCGCAGAAGAAATGCTAGCACAGGCTTCCAGTATCCGTAGTTTCAGTTGCTGCACATCTCGTATCTTCACAGCATAGACAATTGCCTTCAGATGACCCCAAAGATAAAAGTCTAAGGTGGTCAGATCGGGAGACCTAGGGGGCCATTCAACTGGCCCACGACGACCAATCCACTTTCCAGGAAACTGTTCATCTAGGAATGCTCGGACCTGACACCCATAATGTGGTGGTGCACCATCTTGCTGGAAAAACTCAGGGAACCTGTGCTAGCATTTCTTCTGCGGTGTTGCTATCAGTGTGTGAAGAGTGGGAGAAGAGGGTTGCATTGACAATCCAACACAACAGGCAGCACTTTGAACACATTTTATAAGTGGTCAGAAACTTGTAAATAACTCATGAAAGAATAAAGTAACGTTAAAACCAAGCACACCATTGTTTTTCTTGTGAAATTCTCGATAAGTTTGAAAAAAACGCTCAGAAATTGACATGCGGTGCGTTTTTTTTAGTCTGCAGCATGTCAGTTGTATTTGTGTAAACGCTGCTTATTTGTTGTGGGTTTCAATGTGGGGGGGGGGGGGGGGGGGGTAAAATACACAACCAATAGCAGATGTCGCGTTTTTTTGTGGTGGAAAAGCATCGATTCCTCGCAAAAAACGCAACTAAAAACGCAAAATAAAATCTTATACTTTCCTAGAATTCTGTGTTTCTTCGCCAAGTCCGGCCTCCTGGGATGATGCTTCATCCCATGTGACCGCTGCAGCCAATAATACGCTGCAGCGGTCAAATGGGATGAAACGTCATCCAGGGCTGTAGAGCATCAGGACGTCGGAGGGACGCGTCGGCATGGTAAGTATCCTTTTTTTTCCGTGTAGTTGTCTGCAGAGGAATTCCCTGCGGTGCACAGGGCGGATACGTTGCATGCTTTTACGCAGCGTATCTGCCCTGTGTGTACATAGCCTAAAAGTAAAAAAAAAACAAAAACTTTTTACCCCCTAAAGCATTGTAAAAAAAAAAATAATTGGTATTGCCACATCCGTAAAAGTCTGAAGTATTGCACTATAACTTTATTTAACAAGCATGTTGAACGTCGTAAAAAAAACACCAGAATCGCAGTTATTTTGGTCACCTCATCTCCCACATAAAATGGAACAAAAAGTGATCAAAAACGTGCATGTACCCCAAAATGGTACCATTAAAAACTACAGCTCATACCACAAAAAAAATAAGCCCCTATACCACTTAATTGGCAGAAAAATATAAAAGTTATGGCTCTCAGAATTTAGCGACACAAAATAAATTATTTTTTACAGTTAATTTTCTTCTTGTAAAAGTAGTAAAATATATATAAAAAATCGATATAAATTTGGTATTGCCGTAATCGTATTGACCCACAGAATAGAGTTAACATGTCATTTTAATTGCACGGTGAACGCTATAAAAGCGAAGCACAAAAAAATCAATGGAGGAATCACTGCTTTTTTCATTTTCCCCAGAAATACTTTTTTTTCCAGTTTCCTAGTACATTATATGTATATGTGTAAATTTACCACTTTACAAAGCCTTAGTGCAGCCTCATCTAGAATATGCAGTTCAGTTCTGCGCTCCAGTTCATAGAAAGGATGCCCTGGAGTTGGAAAAAATACAAAGAAGAAGAGCAACGAAGCTAATAAGGGGCATGGAGAATCTAAGTTATGGGGAAAGATTAAAAGAATGAAACGTATTTAGCCTTGAAAAGAGACGACTAAGGCCCTGTTCACACAGTTTTTTTTACACGTTTTGTGACGAGGAAACCGCGTCAAAAAACTCACCAAAAAACGGCCAAAAATGCCTCTCATTGATTTCAATGGGAGGCGGACACGTTTTTTTACCGCTCGCGGTAAAAAACGCTTGCGGTAAAAAGAAGCGACATGTCCTATCTTCGGGCGTTTACGCCTCTGACCTCCCATTGACATCAATGGGAGGCAGAGAAAGCGTATTTCGCTGCGTTTTTGCCCGAAAAACGCAGCAAAAAACGCGGCAAACGGCGTGCAGGCAGATGAAAATCTGCCTCAAAATTCCAGAATTTTCTGCCTGCAAAAAACCCTGTGTGAACTCAGCCTAAGGGGGGACATGATTAACTCATATAAATATATTAATGGCGCATACAAAAAATATGGTGAAATCCTGTTCCATGTGAAACCCCCTAAAAAAACAAGGGGGCGCTTCCCCCGTCTGGAAAAAAAGGTTCAACCTGCAGAGGCGACAAGCCTTCTTAAGGGTATGTGCACACGATAACTGCATTTAAGTCTGAAATTACGGAGCTGTTTTCAGGAGAAAACAGCTCCTGAATTTCAGACGTAATTGCATGTACTGGCGTTTTTCGCCGCGTCTTTTACGGACATAATTTGGAGCTGTTCTTCATTGAAGTCAATGAAAAACGGCTCCGATTACGTCCCAAGAAGTGTTCCTCACTTCTTTGACGAGGCTGTGATATTACGTGCCGTCTTTTGACAGAGATGGCAGGTCGTCAGCACAGTACATCGTAAGACCCATTGAAAGTAATGGGCAGATGTTTGCCGACTTATTGGAGGCGTTTTTTCAGTCGTAATTCGAGGCGTAAAACGCCTCCATTACGCCTGAAAATAGGTTGTGTGAACCCAGCCTTAGGCCCCATGCACACGAACGTAAAAACGCCCGTAATCACAGGCCGTAATTACGGCCCGTAATTACGGGCACATAGATTTCTATTGGCCACGGGTACCTCCCCGTATGCTTCTGGGAAGGTGCCCGGGCCATTGAAAAATATAGAACATGTCCTATTTTAGGCCGTAATTACGGCCCGGGCAGGCCCATAGAAGTCTATGGGGCTCCCGTAATTACGGGCGACTACGTGTGTGCACCCGTAATTACAGGAGCGTTGCTAGGCGACGTCAGTGGATAGTCACTGTCCAGGGTGCTGAAAGAGTTAAACGATCGGCAGTAACTGTTTCAGCACCCTGGACAGTGGCTACCGATCACAATATAGATCAATGTGTTAAAAAAAAGACGTTCATACTTACCCAGAACTCCCTGCTTCCTCCTCCGGTCCGGCCTCCTGGGATGACCTTACAGCCCATGTGACCGCTGCAGCCAATCACAGGCTGCAGCGGTCACATGGACTGCCGCGTCATCCAGGGAGGTCGGGCTGGATGTCGAAAGAGGGACGCGTCATCAAGACAACGGCCGGGTAAGTATGAATTTCTTTCACTTTTACTACGGAAAGGGCTGTCCCTTCTCTCTATCCTGCACTGATAGAGAGAAGGGCTGCCGATTAGTGCAGTGCAATTTTGCATCGAAAACGTGCCCGTAAATACGGGTGGAATACTGGTGACACCGGACCCGTATTTAAATACTGGTGCAATATGGGTCGAATATGTGTGACCAAGGACCCGTATTTACGCCAGTATTTACGGAAGGAAAAAAATATGTTCGTGTGCATGAGGCCTTACTGTGACAACTGTGAATCTATGGAATAATCTACCGCAGGAGCTGGTCACAGCAGGGACAGGAGATGGCTTTAAAAAAGGCTTAGATAATTTCCTAGACCGAAAAAATATCAGCTCCTATGTCAATGTGTAGAATTTTTGTTTAATCCCTTCACTTTTTCCCATCCTTTGGTTGAACTTGATGGATTTGTGTCTTTTTCCAACCATACTAACTATGTAACTATATGGTACAATAAATGGTGCATGAAAAACTACAACTTGTCCCACAAAAGCCAAGCCCTAATACGGCTATATTGAAGGAAAAATAAAAAAGTTATGGCTTTTGGAATGTGAGGAGAAAAAATTAAAACTAATATCTGAAAAATGGCTGTGGCGCGAAGGGGTTAAACTTAAGACTACTCCCAGCCCATTTAATAATAAAATTGGATTAGCCATACATTTTGTGGGATTATCAGTACACAACACATGTTCTATAAAAACATTTGTTAGCAGATTTATTTGATAATATGATGAAATTTTTGATTTCGAAATATTAAATAATGAGGTTAAGGCGTCATGCATACGACTTTATTTTTGCAGCTGTATACTATCTGCAATTGCGGAACCGCAATTGTGAATAGTATAAAACACATGCTAACCTATCGGCCAATGCCCCCGACCATAGTTTCCATGGTCCGTGCATTGCCCGGAGCCCGGACCGGATAAAAAAATAAGATATATCGTTATACGGTCCGCAACTGCGGCCTGGGCTCATTGAAATTAATGCACATCATGTGTGTGCACGGTCCGTGACTGCGGACGGCCCGCGGATGACGCTCCGCGGCAACGTGCAGAAGGCCTAAGTTTCATGCAAAATTAACATTTTAATTTCACTTTTAAGAAGTTGTTTTTCTTGTCTCAGTAAGGGACTTGAATGTGCGATTCTCTGATCGCTCATATAATATACTGCAATACTTTTGTATTGCAGTATATTATGTCTGTCAGTATAAAACTGACGGGCTTCCTTACATGGCAGACCTGAAAGCCATTATTAGGCACCTGACCATTGTTAGGCTGGGTTTACAATGTGCGTTTTTAGCATACGTTTTCTTGTTTTGGTTAATGAATTCCAATTGAGATATATGAAAGTTAATGTACCAAAACAAAAAAACGCATGCTAAAAGTGCAACAAAAACGCACATTGTGAAACCAGCCTTAGACCTCACGATCCCTCTGTCTAAACGCTTGATGATGGAGTCGCTATTGACTGTGGCATCTATGCTATCACCATGCCATGCATATACGACATATTGTGCTATAGCCATGGCGGCAGCACCTTATATATACACGCCGGAAGTTGCCAAAGTGTTTACTGAATAGTGAACCATCTTTTTGATAAGAACGTCCGTAACAATGGGCTATCAAATAAATAGGTTGATTGTAGGATATTTTTGCTAAAATAGGAACAAAGATGTAAAAGTCAATGATCGGGGGAACAAGCGTACGTACGAACTCTCGTTCACGATCATTGCCCTGTGTAAATAGGGCAGTGAGCAGTCGATGAACGAGCAAACGCTTGGGGATGTGCTGCAAACTAGATGCTAATGTATGAGGATGAGCGATCGTAGTAACGATCGTTCGTCCCAACTCCTCCGATCATTACTCTGAATGAAGCAAAAGAGCGCCGATTGACAAGCTTTATTGTTGATCGGATCTCGTTAAGGTGGTTATACATGGGCGAATATGTGTAAACCCACTTTTAACAAAAAGGTGAATATCTGCCGGTGTAAAACCACCTTTAGGTAAAACTGGTTATGGCTTTAAACTAAACTGAGTATACCTCCATCCAGCTCACCTCCATCTAGCTCACCAACATCATGATCTGCTACAACACTGATGTCAAGGTCATCAAGTGTATTAAGTTAGTCCTTATTGAACTCAAGCTTAAAGAGGCTCTGTCACCAGTTTCATACTTCCCTATCTCCTAGCTAATCTAATAGACGGTGTTGTCTTTTTAAAATTTTATTTGAAAAAATGGAGAGAAGTGTATGATGCTGATTGGTCTGATGGGTCAGTGTCATACACTTTTCTTTACAACGCCCACTTGGTTAAAGTAAAAACACGCCCAGTTGGGGGTTTTACCAAAAATGTGCATAAATGTTAAAATGCTCATAACTTTGTCACTAATAAATTTTTTTTTAAATAAAAACAACACAATAGCTATCTACAACACAGCGCCTATTAGATTAGGCAGGAGATAGGGAGGTATGAACCTGGTGACAGAGCTATTTTTCTACCAGTTAGGCTGGGTTCACACGAGCACATTAACGTCTGTAATGGACGGACGTATTTCGGCCGGAAGTCCCGGACCGAACACCGAACTCAGTGCAGGGAGTCGGGCTCCTAGCATCATAGTTATGTACGATGCTAGGAGTCCCTGCCTCTCTGCAGGACAACTGTCCCGTACTGTAATCATGTTTTCAGTACGGGACAGTAGTTCCACGGAGAGGCAGGGACTCCTAGCGTCGTACATAACTACGATGCTAGGAGCCCGGCTCCCTGCACTGAGTTCGGTCCGGGACTTCCGGCCGAAATACGTCCGTCCATTACGGACGTTAATGTGCTCGTGTGAACCCAGCCTTATAAGTAATGCAAACAGCTTCTTTCTAAGTAGTTCTCAGATGAAGTGGCAGATTAAGCAAGTATCCTTTAGCTTCTCTAGCGTAGCCTAGCAAACAAAATGCAAAGCTCAGTTTTAAAAACCATGTTTAAACAGCTATTGAATGGCAGAGCATTTTGCCAGGCACTATACACCATATTTAGGTTCCACATAGCAGGTCACGCTGTAAATACATAACTCAGATTCCTATTGAAAAATGTCTGTAAGGATCAAAATGTCTGTCATGTGGTATCTTTAACTTTTTATTAGACTAATCTGAATGTAACTATTAACCTGAGTTTTTTTTACTCATGAATTGCCCTACTATGTGATAATATTATAATAAACATTCGTAACATTGAATTGGAATGCCGTGGAATTTTTTGTGGTTCCTTTGGACGGTAACACATCATTCTTTGACACCTATTTTTTAATATACGGAGCACCGAAATCAACATTGTTGGATATTCAGGTTCATGTCATATGAATCATGAATATGAGATCTATAGAATTCCACTGACTTACTGTACCGCCCAGTGTCCCTGGAGATTTTTTCGAATGGATTCTATGAGAATTTTTAAGAAACAATGTGTGGTATTCTGTAGCGCATGCTGTATACATAAACACACTACACAGCGGCACACAGAGCCAGGGGTTGGTTTCGTGGATCCGTAGTGCAGTCCTCCTACCACTATATGGATTAATTGCACATGCCATTGCCGTGTGCATGAACCCTAAAAAGAAACAGTCAAATGATCTCTTTAAGGCCTCATGCACACTTCCGTTGGCCGTTGTACGGCCGCTAATGACGGTTCCGTGAAACACGGACCGCATGCGGATAGCTTTTGTGTGCAGTCCGTTGTTTCATGGACCAAATCAATGAAAAGGCCGAGACTGTTCCGTCAAAAACGGGCAGTAGTAGGACCTGTCCTATTTTTGAAGGAACGGCCGCAAGGTTAAAACAACGTAAGTCTGCATGTGTCAGGGTGCTATCAGTTAAAACAACGGATAGCACCCTGACGAAAAAGACTGAAATGGGCACGAGGCCTTACTCTCTGCGATTGAAAAACCTACACAAACCTCGACCAAAGCAATGGCATGAAAAGGGGTCCCTTATTATAAGTAGACAACCAAAAGCGAACAAAAAAGGGACATAGCCCTAAGAATGATAGTCAACTATATAATATAGAAAAATGAACAATCTTTATTAAGAAAGAATACAACAATAATCACAGAATATAAAACACGAATGGACCACATAAGGAGATAAAAACAGTGCGGTCAGATGGAAAAGACCAAAAACTTACAGAGTCAGCCAACCTAGGGAAGTCACAAAAACCACTCAAATGACCCACAGGGAAATGATCGTGTATGTGGAAGGGCAATGCCCAGATGTAAAAAGAAATAAGGAGAAGATGACTAAACATCTAATGCAGAGTATCTAAACATCAGATAAATATGAGTGGGCTATACAGAATCTCTGCACAAATCAGGGCAGGGTAGACCTGTAGTAGTGTGTAGAAAGACAGAGAATCATGCAACAAACCAAGATGTACACATACCCTGAGACATGGTGGGGAGCGGAACAGACGACCCAAAGGGAAGGATGAAAGATGCCTCGACGCGCGTTTCGCCAAGCAGACCGGCTTCGTCAGGAGGCTGAGTGACATAAAACTAGGGGGGCTTATATGGGAATGAACTATGGTTGCCCTCAGCTGTGGCGGACGCAAATCGGCGCTGGACACGCCCACCGAGCGACACACACATCCCGGGATGCGCCGCACGTCAGATGACTCGGCGCCGCATGATGACCTCGACCGAGAGTCACCATGACAACGTAGGACGCTAAGCGGCACTCCCGGATGTGGGTCGCACGGCGCATGCGCACTCCAGCGTCTGTGCACGCACCACAGCAAGGGAACCGGAATAACAAAAACAAAATACGCAAAAGAATGACAGGAGTGGGACGAATGTGGTGAATGGCCCGAAAGGATACAGATATCCAGTAGATCATAATACGTACATGAGTATCAATCATTGTAATATATTAATAGTATTATACAGCGCATATATAATCGTATATACAATTATATTAATAACAATACATAAGAATGAATGAAAGAATAAAAAACACAGTTTATAATAATGTGCAACGATACGAATAAATAAATAAATATTTATATATATAATGTGATTCTAGACATAAGATGTGTACCAACATAATTGTAAGAAATATATATATAAAAAAAAAATATATATATATTTTTATATTTTACACATGCATTTTTGTTTTGTTTTGTTCCTTAGTTCTTTATTTTTCACTTATTCACTTTAGTATCCACTATATCTCATGCCCCTATTACATAATATTATATAATAATTTTTGGGTCATCCTACTTGTTGTCACTTTTTCATTACCATTTTTCATTTTTTATATTTTTTATTTTTTATTTACTTAGTATTTATTTCTCATCTATTATGTACTTATTATATATATTTTTTTTGTTTAGTATTTTTATTTATTATGCATTATTATTATGCACTTGTTTATTGTTTATGCACATGTTTTTCTTTACTTTTTTACTTTTTTATATATATATTTCTTACAATTATGTTGGTACACATCTTATGTCTAGAATCACATTATATATATAAATATTTATTTATTTATTCGTATCGTTGCACATTATTATAAACTTTGTTTTTTATTCTTTCATTCATTCTTATGTATTGTTATTAATATAATTGTATATACGATTATATATGCGCTGTATAATACTATTAATATATTACAATGATTGATACTCATGTACGTATTATGATCTACTGGATATCTGTATCCTTTCGGGCCATTCACCACATTCGTCCCACTCCTGTCATTCTTTTGCGTATTTTGTTTTTGTTATTCCGGTTCCCTTGCTGTGGTGCGTGCACAGACGCTGGAGTGCGCATGCGCCGTGCGACCCACATCCGGGAGTGCCGCTTAGCGTCCTACGTTGTCATGGTGACTCTCGGTCGAGGTCATCATGCGGCGCCGAGTCATCTGATGTGCGGCGCATCCCGGGATGTGTGTGTCGCTCGGTGGGCGTGTCCAGCGCCGATTTGCGTCCGCCACAGCTGAGGGTAACCATAGTTCATTCCCATATAAGCCCCCCTAGTTTTAGGTCACTCAGCCTCCTGACGAAGCCGGTCTGCTTGGCGAAACGCGCGTCGAGGCATCTTTCATCCTTCCCTTTGGGTCGTCTGTTCCGCTCCCCACCATGTCTCAGGGTATGTGTACATCTTGGTTTGTTGCATGATTCTCTGTCTTTCTACACACTACTACAGGTCTACCCTGCCCTGATTTGTGCAGAGATTCTGTGTAGCCCACTCATATTTATCTGATGTTTAGATACTCTGCATTAGATGTTTAGTCATCTTCTCCTTATTTCTTTTTACATCTGGGCATTGCCCTTCCACATACACGATCATTTCCCTGTGGGTCATTTGAGTGGTTTTTGTGACTTCCCTAGGTTGGCTGACTCTGTAAGTTTTTGGTCTTTTCCATCTGACCGCACTGTTTTTATCTCCTTATGTGGTCCATTCGTGTTTTATATTCTGTGATTATTGTTGTATTCTTTCTTAATAAAGATTGTTCATTTTTCTATATTATATAGTTGACTATCATTCTTAGGGCTATGTCCCTTTTTTGTTCGCTTTTGGTTGTCTACTTACTCTCTGCGATAGCTGAAACATCAACACTTTACCTTCTGGTATGGCTAAAATGTAAACCCTGTCTCTGAGCCAAATCGCAGTTTAGTCTTTTTTTTTTTTCTAATAGACTAAAGCAGTCATAGACATAAGATGATTGTCAGCTAAGCAAGAAGTTTGGGCTAAAAGTTCTCAGTAAACCCATGAACATGTTGATTTGTCTACAGTATATGTTGCTATCAATTCACTAATGTATACTGATGTTTGTGTTGCCTCATTGTTAGTTTTTTGTATTCTATCATTGAAGGGGTATTAAAGTGATATTAGATCCTGCAGTCTGACCACTAGACAGCCCGCAAATCGCTAGAATAGAGGACTCCAGGCCCCAACCTTCTAGTGGGTCTGCAGTGAGGATGAGTTTTATGGAGTGATGGCTGAGTATGCACGCTACCTGTCTATACAACTCTATGGGTTGTAAGAAAAAAGCCCAATGCCATTAGTTATTTTCTACCACGTTTACGGTGCTCTTTGATTGCTACTGTAGCGCAGCATACTACACTATTCCAGCCACTAATACAAAATGTAACCCTCACAGACCCATTATGAGTCAATGGGATCATAGCGTATTTGTCATATCCAGTATGAACAGAGCCCTGTAATGGAATCACTAGTTGAGCAATTCCCCCAGAGTGCATGTTATGGAATTGCTCTGTACGCGATTCCCCAAAGACAGCTGGAAAATGTCAGGAATACTCATGCAAATAATCCACTACCTCAAGTACGTCACTACTATGATCAGCAGAGTCTAAGGTCTCGCACACACAAGCGTGTTTGGTCCGTGATATACGGTCCATACGTCGGCCGCATTTCCCGGACCAAACACACTGCAGGGAGCCGGGCTTCTAGCATCATAGTAATCTATTACTATAGGTGTCACTGCCTCCCCGCGGAACTACGGTCCTGTACTAAAACCATGATTACAGTACGGGGCAGTTGTCCTGCAGCGAGGCAGTGAACCTAGCATCATAGATAACTATGATGCTAGGAGCCCGGCTCCCTGCAGTGTGTTTGGTCCGGGAAATGCCGCCGACCTACGAACCGTATATCACGGACCAAACACGCTCGTGTGTGAGAGGCCTAAGGCTACTCTATGGTCTTCACCAGAGCCCACAGCAAGGCAGGTTGGATTTGGCTGCATAGAACCCAGGTTGCATTAACAGAATACTGTGTTGGACAGGAAGTGCAATGTAGGCAATACCAGAATGGAAAACCAGACAGCCAGAGGGTAAACAGCAACAGAGTTCACAACCAGGAGAGAGGGAGTCCAAATCAGAAAACACAAGAATGCCAGGAGTTGCAGAGGTCAAAACCAGCCAAGAGCAGAATGTCCAAATCAGTGACAAAAGGGGTTAATCTAAAGACAGAGCCGAGGTCCAGTTCCAAGAATCCAAATAGTCAGGTGATACAGGGAGTAGCCAGGAGCTTGATCAGAAACTACATACACAAAGAAATTTACAAGCAACAATGAAAGAACTGACCAGACTAAAATACTCCACCCTGGAATCTGATAGGATTAAAACAGAGAAATGAGATTGGCTCTGCAGCTCAACACAGAGCTGCCCAGAAGCTGGGCTAGTAGTCATGACAACCTTAAAGAAATGGACGTTTCGTAACAGCCCTAAGGGCCTATTCACCTGAATGGGGGAATTGGCCGTGTGACGGATGTTTCTCTAATGGCCGTCACACCGCTGCATTAAAATCAATGTACTTCTATGGGGCTATTCACGCGGCCGTTTTATTAATGGACCGTGTGAATGGCTCGTGAGAAAATAGGACATGCCTAAGGCCTTATTCACACGAGCTTATTTCACGTCCGTGTTACACGTGTTAAAACAACAGATGTCACACGAACCTATGCAATTCAATGGGACCATTCAGACATTCAGTGTTTTTCACGCAGCGTCTGTCCGCTGCGTGAAACTCACTGCATGTCCTATACTTGTACATTTTTTGCGCATCACGCACCCATTGAAGTCAGTGGGTGTGTGAAAATCACGGACAGCACACGGACGCACATCCGTGTGCCATGCGTTATTCACACAACAGTTGCTAAAGAAATGATGAGGAATAAAAAACACCTCCTTCAGTTTATTTTGCTGACGTAAAAAACGCGCGACATACGGATGACACGCAAAAATGCAGACACGCACTGTACACAGATGTCACACGGAACTGCAATGCAAGAAAAACACTGCATTTTTTACACACGCAAAACGGACACATTCGTGTGAATGAGGCCTTATTCACACGAGCGTATTTCACGTCCGCGTTACGCAGGTTAAAACAACAGACATCGCACGGACCTATGCAATTCAAATGGGACCATTCAGATATTCAGTGTTTTTCACGCAGCGTGTGTCCGCTGCGTGAAACTTACTGCATGTCCTATACTTGTGCCTTTTTTGCGCATCACGCACCCATTGAAGTCAATGGGTGCGTGAAAATCACAGGCAGCACACGGACGTCATGTGATGTCCGTGTTTTTCACGCACCAGTTGCTAAAGAAATGATGAGGAAAAAATAAAACACTTCCTTTGTTTTTTTTTGCGGACGTAAAAACGTGTGACATACAGATGACAACGCACGTAAAAAACGCAGACACGCACCGTACACAGATGTCACACAGAACTGCAACGCAAGAAAAACGTTTTTTACGAGCGCAAAACGAACACCATGTCAATAGGGCCTAATAATACCAGCCTGCTGCCACCCCAGTACCCGACCGTCGGTACAGATGGTCGGGTACTGGATCACATCTGGCTCTTCCCGGCACCCCGGGGGGCGGTGGGTACCGGGGTATTAATGGGGGAGGGTTAGTGTTAGCCTCTGCATCGGCTAACACTAAGCCCCACCTTAGTAATGGATGCTGTCAATCAGCCAGCAGCCATTACTAAGGCAGTAGTAATAAAGTTAAAAAAAACAGACATTGAAAACAATATATTTTATTGAAATCAAAAACCCCCACACAATCCTCATTAACCATTTTATTGAGAATAAAAAAAATGCCGTCATCTAAGTAGTTCTTGAATCCCAAGTAGTCCAACAACCGAACCTGTAAAAAAATAAAAAATAAATAAATAATTAGTAACAAATAAAAAATCAATGAAATTATTACACTTATGTTTCCTGGGTCCAGTGCTGGAGCCGCAATGTCAGCGAGCTACGCTGTTTCCGTAACTTCAGGAGTTATAGGGCAGCATCAACTCTAAATACGGCCCAGCTTTCACAAACACTCCCCCCCTGCCCCCACTTAACCTCTACCTCCTTCTATGCCCCTCTCCCCCTCCTCCCACAGAACCTCTGCCACCATCTGCCACCATCTGTCCCCCCACCACAAATAAAGGTTAAAAATCCTCCTCAGTGTCCCCTGCACCTCATGAGACCTCCCCTGCCACTTTCTGTTCCCAATAATACCCCTACCACTTACTACCCGGCATTTTACCAGACAAAATAGCATAGCATGCTGCACTATTTTGGTCACAATTTTTTTTATAGCCCACCCCTATATATAGTGTCCCAAATATAGCCCACCCCTGTATATAGTGTCTCACATATAGCCAGCACGTGTATATAGTGTCCCACATATAGCCCACCCCTGTAGATAGAGCCCTACATATAGCCCAATCCCTGTATATAGTGTCCCACATATAGCCCACGCCTGTAGATAGAGCCCTACATATAGCCCACCCCTGTATATAGTGTCCCACATATAGCCCACCCCTGTAGATAGTGCCCTACATATAGCACCTCCTCTATATAGTGCTCCACATCCCCACATATAGACCCCCCATGTAGATAGAACCCCCACTATAGATAATGCCACTCACAGTTTTAGTAGAAAAAAAATAAAAAGTTTACATACTCACATGATCCCGTTCCCGTGCCGTCCGGTGGCAATGCAGATCTGCTCTCTTCTGAGCAGGTCTGCTGGAGCTGAAAAAAGCAGCGCGTCGTTGAAAGGCGCCGATTGGCAGGGCAGAATGACTTGCCCCGTCAATCAGCGCCTTTCAACCAAGGAAGTGGCGCGATGACGTCATCGCGCCACTAGCGTAGTTGAAAATCGCTGATTGGCGGGGCAAGTCATTTTGCCCTGCCAATATACGTCATTGTAAGGCGCTGAATGGTCGTGCCCTAATGAATGTATTTGTACCTGCGTGCTATAGAGGGGGTGGCTGTCGCTAGCATCGGTGCCCCCTCTGGTGCTAGCGACGCCACCGGGCATGAGAGGGCCTGTGCCGCCCGGTCCATAAATGTTAGAGACTTGGCAGTACGGGCCCGGTAGTGGCGTCGCTACCGCTGTAGCAGCTATAACGGCTGCTAGCGGCGCCAACGGGCATATGAGGGGGCGTGTCGGCGGGCGGCATGGCTACGGCTGCTACTGCGGTAGTTATGCCACTGGCAGAGACATGCTTATTTTAAACCATTTAATGCATCTCTTGGGAGCCTTATCAGCACATACATTATATTAATAGAAATACTGTGGTGTGAAAGCGCCTAAGAGCGTCCAATGCGATGTGAACACAGCCCAATGCTGACAATACACCGTGTTCCAAATTATTATGCACATTGGATTTAAGTGTCATAAACATTTAATTATTAGTTTTTCAATTAAACTCATGGATGGTAGTGTGTCTTAGGGCTCTTTGGATCATTGTAATCAATCTCAGACACCTGTGATAATTAGTTTGCCAGGTGTGCCCAATCAAAGGAAAACTACTTAAGAAGGACGTTCCACATTATTAAGCAGGCCACAGGTTTCAAGCAATATGGGAAAGAAAAAGGATCTCTCTGCTGCCGAAAAGCGTGAAATTGTCCAAGGTATTGCACTAGGTATGAAAACATTGGATATTTCAAGAAATCTTAAGCGTGATCATCGTACTGTGAAAAGATTTGTGGCTGATTCAGAGCACAGACGGGTTCGTTCAGATAAAGGCATAATGAGGAAGGTTTCTGCCAGACAAATTAATAGGATTAGGAGAGCAGCTGCTAAAATGCCATTGCAAAACAGCAAACAGGTATTTGAAGCCGCTGGTGCCTCTGGAGTCCCACAAACCTCAAGGTGTAGGATCCTCCAGAGGTTTACAAGTGTGCATAAAGCTATTATTCGGCCACCCATAAACAATGCTCACAAGCAGAAACGGTTTCAGTGGGCTCAGAAATACATGAAGACTAATTTTCAAACCGTGTTGTTTACTGATGAGTGCCGAGCAACCCTGGATGGTCCAGATGGATGGAGTAGTGGATGGTTGGTGAATGGCCACCATGTCCCAACAAGGCTGCGATGTCAGCAAGGAGGTGGCGGAGTCATGTTTTGGGCTGGAATCATGGGGAGAGAGCTGGTAGGCTCCTTTAGGTTCCCTGACGGTGTGAAAATGACCTCTGCAAAGTACGTAGAGTTTATGACTGACCACTTTCTTCTGTGGTACAAAAAGAAGAACCGTGCCTTCCGTAGCAAAATTATCTTCATGCATGACCATGCACCATCTCATGCTGCAAAGAATACCTCTGTGTCATTGGCTGCTATGGACATAAAAGGAGAGAAACTCATGGTGTGGCCCCCATGTTCCCCTGACCTCAACCCTATTGAGAACCTTTGGAGCATCCTCAAGCAAAATATCTATGAGGGTGGGAGGCAGTTCACATCAAAACAGAAGTTCTGGGATGCTATTCTGACATCCTGCAAAGATATTCAAGCAGAAACTGTCCAAATACTCGCAAATTCAATGAATGCAAGACTTGTGAAGGTGATATCAAAGAAGGGGTCCTATGTTAACATGTAACATGGCCTGCTAAGTTTTTTTTGATTGAAAGAGCTTTTGATTTCTGTAAATATGACCTCCTGATGCTGCAAATTCAACAAATTACCGTTTTAGTTCTCTTTACAACCTTTAAAATGTTTTGATCTCTGTTGTGCATAATAATTTGAAACAGTGCATTTTGAGTTTTTTACTTCTAAAAAAAAATCTGTTATCATTAGGAGATTTGTTCAATAAAATTTGCATTATACTCCAACGGTTGATGGCTTGAAGATTATACTGACTGTCATTTGCATCGACTATTTAGGAAAATCAGCGAAAAATAACATTTGCATAATAATTTGGAACGCGGTGTAGTAATAAGGCTGCATTATTACTTCTATCACCAATGTGCCTACAGATAACGGTTTGCTGACTCCGCCTACTTGTGCTGGTCCCATCCTCAACATGGGACGTTTTGATTTTTTTCCAGGGCCACTTTAACCCCCTTACTAGTCAATAATTTTAGATCCTCTTTCTATGTGCTCCTACTGGAATTGTTTGAATTATGGATCTGCTAATCTTTCTTGTGGTCTTTTTTTTTTAGTTAAACATTTATTATTTAAGTGATTACACATTGTTTTCAATTTTTTTAATTTTTTTCACAAGTCAGGAAATATTATAAATTAGATTCTAATTTATAACATTTCTATGTGCTGGTCACTAGAGGGAGCAGTTCCCAAAATTGCAGCATGGTCAATGTGGTAAAGCAACCTCATTGCTTTATGCTGCAAATTTGGGGTAGACACACTCGCTCTAGTGTCCTCACACAATCCCCCCACCCTTATTCTGGCTAGTGCCAGGAGAAGGAGGGGGTTGAATCTTCAAACCTCCTACACTGTGTGCCACCATTTTCTGAGCAATTGCACAGTGTAGGAGGATTAGATACAGTGCTAATCAGACAGTATAACACGAACATAATACACACATCACATACACAAACATACTTACCTGCTCCTGCCGCCGCTGCCGCCTTCGCTCCTATTCCTTGCGTCTTCGCTTCCTTGAACATATGGCTGGAAGCCGTGGCCGGAAGTCGTCATCTGACTGTTCGGCAGCAGCTTCCAGTCCACATGAAAATGGCGCCGGATTTCGCTCTGCTAACGAGCTTCGTTTTGGTCTGTCTGGGAGCGGCGCATGCGCCGTTCCCACACAGGCGGCGTACACTGCAGTGAATGGAACGGCTCCCGTTCGCATTCTCTATGGGGATGTATGTGCCGTATTCCATCTCTGTATGTGTCGTTAATCGACACATAGAGAGATGACATTTTTTTTTACAAATAATCTTTATTTCACATTAATTACTTATTTTTTTAGTCCCACTAGGGGACTTTACTATGCGATCTTCAGATCGCTACTTTAATGCTTTGGTATACTTCGTATACCAGAGCATTATTGCCTGTCAGTGTAAATCTGACAGACAATCTATTAGGAGGTGCCTCCGGCACGTCCTAATAGGCATATGCCCAGGGCAGACCTGGGGGCCTTTATCAGGCCCCCGGCTGCCATGACACCCCATCGGAGACCCACGATTGCATTTGCTTGCTGCCAATGGGTGACAGAGGGAGCTCACTCCCTCTGTAAACAAGTTAAATGCCGCGGTCACTATTGACGGCGGCATTTAACGGGTTAAACGGACGCAATCTAAGTAAAATTCGATCGCGGGCGTTGGAGCAGGAGCCCAGCTGTCATCAGACAGCATAGCCCCTGCTCCAGCCTGCACGGGAGACCCATGCAGGACTTAGACTGGGCCGCCGTGAAAAGGCGGTGGCCTAGCCTAAGGCCCCTTAGTGACCGCCGTGAAAAGGCGTATTGGTGGTCAATAAGGGGTTAATATCATACTAAAAGCAATATTATAAAAAAATAAATAAATCATGACACCTTCCCTTTAAGGTCTGCACTTACTAGCTCTTTTTCTCTCTTTTGAGATATGAAAAGCTGTTTGTATGAGTTTTTGTTTTTGTTATATGTTGTATAAATTTTTTTATTGTGTATCCTTTTCTTTTTGTCAATTTCGGGCATTTTACAATTGGGTACATTTATACTTCCTATTGTATTTGTGACTTTACTATGCATTTTTTTGTACCTTTACCTGTTTTAACCCCTTCCCGACTTGTCGTATGGATACGTCATGGAAAGCTAGTGCTTCCCACATTTTGCCACATCCATACGTCAAATGGTGAACACCGCCTCAGAAGCTGAGTCGGTGCCACCATCAGCCGATGTCAGCTGTATGTTACCAAAATTAACGCCGATCCCTGTCATTAACCCCTTAAATGCAGTCGTCAAAAGCGACTGTTTGAAATGGGTTTGCAGCTCATCGGCACCCCAGCAATGAAATTGCAGGGGTGCCAGTGGCTGCAATGGCAACCGGAGGCCTAATACTGGCCTCCTGGTCTGCCTAGTATGGAAGCCTTCCTGGAGCTGAGCCGGCGTCATCAGTGGTGAATGTCAGCTGTATGTTACAGCTGACATCCACCTTAAGGGCAGGAACTGGAGCTAGCTCCGATCCCTGCCATTAACCCTTTAGATGCAGCGATTGAAAGCGATAGCTGCATCTTAGAGGTTGGTAGCAGATCGGCAGCCCTGCATGCGATCACAGGGCTGCTGACTGCTGCTATGGCAACAGGAGGCCTAACAATGGCCTTTTACTCTACCATTACGGAAGCCGATTAGGCCCGGCCCAGAGGTCGAAGCCTAATCTGCTAGCTGTCAGTGAACGACTGACAGATCTAATACATTGCAATACATTGCACTACACCAATCAGTGACCAATCAGCGTCATACACTTCTCATTGTTCCCGCCCAGCTTCTTTCACTGCACAATCAAACTGTAACAATGGGCTGGAACAATGAGAAGTGTATGACGCTGATTGGTCACGGATTGGTCAGTATCATACACTCCTCTGTACAATGCCCAGTTGGTAAAAAGTAAAAACACACCCAGTTGTCTATTAAGAAAGTAATTAGCATAAATTTAAAATGGTTTATAACTTGGTCAAAAATGATTGTTTATTAAAATAAAAACCACTGTTATCTACATTACAGCGCCAATCAGTTTATGTAGGAGATAGGGCACTTATAATCTGGTGACAGAGCCTCTCCAATAAGTCAGGAAATAAAAAATATGCAGTTGTGCCGGCCCGAGAACGTTCCTTCTGTTTCAAGAGGCGATTTATCAAGGCCCTAAAATTAGGGAACCAGGAAGGGTAGGGAACAAACATATCTGCTGGAAGCGACGGTGCCCGTATTACACCAGGACAACCTTTTCCCAGCAAAATTTCCCAAACTGCAAAGGTGCAGAGTGTGGACCAAAAGAGGATAAGAAAGGACACCGTTTATCAGTGCGACTCCGGCCTGTGCAGAAAGGATTGCTTCACAGCGTGACACACATCTATGGATTATTTTATTGTTCTTTTTACCCCATTATTAAACCACCTGACTATGCCCTTGATATACTCCACCCAGCTTACATGTACACCCACTTTTTAAACTGAAATACCAGTAAACCTCCAAACAAAACTACTACCAAGCAAAATCCACGAACCAAAAGCCAAATGGTGCTCAAACAGCTATTTACTTCCACATAAATGGCATCGCCATATCTGCGAGAACCCTTTTAACAATTTTTGGGGGGTGTGTCTCCAGTGGCACAAGCTGGGCACAACATGTTTGCCACTGAAATGGCATATCTAGGGAAAATTGAAATTTTTACTTTGCATTATCCGCAGCGCATTTATTTATGGAAAATACCTGTGGGGTGAAAATGCTCACTATGCCTCTAAATAAATGCCCTGAGGTTTCCAAAATGGGGTCATTTCTCAGGGGTTTATTTTATTATTTCACATCAGAGCCTCTGCAATTGTGAACCAATTCTTTGTAAATCGCCAAATTAGGCCTCAATTTCCCATGGTACGTTTTCACTTCTGCGCCTGGTCAAATGACCAGGTAAAAGATTAGGGCCACATGTAGGGTGTTTCTAAAACCGGGAAACACAGCATAATAATCAGAGAGCTGTCTTGTTATGGTGGCACAAGCTGGGCACCACATATTGGCATATCTATAGAAAAATTCCCATTTTCACCCTGCAACATCGAGTGCACACTAATTTCTGCAAAACACCTGCGGGGTTAACATGCTCACTACACCCCTAGGTGAATACCTTGAGAGGTGTAGATTCCAAAATGGGGTCAGATCTGGGGGTTCTCCACTATTTTGGTTCCACAGGGGCTTTGCAAATGCGACATAGTGCCCAGAAACCAATCCAGCAAAATCTGCACTCCAAAAGTCAAATGGCACTCCTTCCGTTCTGAGCCCTGCCATGTGCTCAAACAGCAGTTTATGACCACAAATGGGGTATTGCCGTACTCTGGAGAAATTGCTTTACAATTGTTGGGGTCCTTTTTATCCTTTATTTGTTGAGTAAATGAAAACGTTTGAGCTAAAGCTACGTCTTATTGAGGAAAAAGGATTTATTTTTATTTTTACTGCCCAATTCTAATAAAATCTATGAAACACAAGTGGGGACAAAATGTTAACTATACCCCTAGATGAATTCCTCATGGGGTGTAGTTTCGTAAATGGAGTCACTTTTGGGTAGTTTCCACTGTACTGGTACCTTAAGGGCTTTGCAAAAGCGACATGAGTTTCAAAAGCCAAATGGCGCTCCTTCTCTACTGAGCCCTGCCGTGTGTCCAAACATCAGTTTATGCCCACATATGGGGTATTTCCGTGTTCCAGAGAAGATGCTTTACAAATTTTTGGGGGCTTTTTATTCTTTATTCCTTGAGGACATTGTTTTTTTTAGGTAAGACTACATCTTACTGGAAAAAAAATTTTTTTTTAATTTTCACATCCAAAGTCTAATAAAATCTATGAGACACCTGTGGAATAAAAATGCTCACTACACCCCTAGATGAATTCCTTGCGAGGTATAGTTTCCAAAATGGGGTCTCTTTTGGGGTGTCATCACCAAGGCCCCAAAATCCACTAGGTGCTCCTTTGCTTCTGAGGCCTGTGTTTCAGTAAATTAGCACAGTAGGGCCACATGTGGAATATTTCTAAAAACAGAATCTGGGCAATAAATATTGGCTTGTGTTTCTCTGGTAAAACCTTCTGTGTTACAGACAAAATTGATTAATTATGAATTTCTGTAAAAAAAAACTAAAATTTGCAAATTTCCCCTCTACTTTGCTTTAATTCTTGTGAAACGCCTAAAGGGTTAAGAAACTTTCTAAATGCTGTTTTGAATACTTTGAGGGCTGCAGTCTTTATAATGGGGTGACTTATGGGGGTTTGTATTGTGTAGGCCCCTCAAAGCCACTTCAGAACTGAACTTGTCCCAGAAAAAATAGCCTTTTGAAATTTTCTTGAAAATGTGAGAAATTGCTGCTAAAGTTCTAAGCCTTGTAACAGCCTAGAAAAATTAAAGGATGTTCAAAAAATGATGCCAATCTAAAGTAGACATATGGGAAATGTTAATTAGTAACACCACACAAAATAGTTGCTATCTGTCGTACAAGCAGATACATTCAAATTTCGAAAAAGGCAAATTTTTGCTATTTGGTGCAAAATTTTGGTGTTTTTTAGAATTAAATACTGAATGTATCGACCAAATTTACCTTTAACTTAAAGTCCAATTTGTCATGAGAAAACAAACCATCTCAGAATCGATTGGATAGGTATAAGCATTTTAAAGTTATTACCACATAAAGTGACACGTCAGATTTGAAAAATAAGGCTCTGTCAGGAAGGTCAAAAGTGGCTGCAACGCGAAGGGGTTAATGTGGTCATAATAAAATTTACCTCTAAAAAACCCCCAAAACAATCTGAGAAATACTAGATACTCCATATAACTTTACTATACGACAGAATAATTGGACTGTCACTGTATATTTAGGTCCTTTGAATAAGCAATTAACTGTAAGGCCCTGTTCACATGGCATAATTTTTGTGGCGGAATCGAGATGAAGCGTCCTGCCCGATCTTCGGGCGGATTCCGCTCAAACCCCCCATTGAAGTGAATGGAAGTAGCAATCTTTCTGCCGACGGCAGGAACAATTCTGCGGTCGATTTTGCGGCTGGACCTGCCAAGAAAAATTTGTCGTGTGGACATAGCCTAAAGAGCCACTGCTCGTAAGTATCTTCTCTGTATTTCATTCATTAGTTTATAGGTCGCTATGGTGATGGTGTATGTCGAAGATTATTGGTGATGATGTTTATTGCTATGACAACGCATCACGCGGATAACTAAGCGTGATGACATTGAACATAATGACGTTAAATTACATTGTGCTTAATGTCGTTGAATGCCTGGACCATTTCTAGATAGGTATCATATGACTTCTGGATATCGGGCTGTTGCCTGGTGAGGAGTTACACATCTAGCAAGGGCTGTCCTTTGTTAATGAATATACACCATTAAAAAGATAAAAGTATGGAAATATGGCACCAGAGATAATTTATTTGAGGCCAACATCTTGACCATACAAAGGTGGTAGATGTACCCCTTTGTTTCCGGGGGCTATGGAAAGGGAGTGCCACTTCTAGTTTAAAGCCCAAAAAAAATCTAATTCTAACATAAGCCAGGACGCCATATGCATGCAGGGCGCCACACACAAGCCATGCCAACTCTATGATACACGCCAACTGTAATTTATTATGTGTGACCCCTGAGAAAGTCGCAAAAAAGGGTGATATGTTTCACTACAGTACATTGCAAAGTGAAAATTGTGGCATACGGTTTAGTGATTACATTTTAATTGCGTCAGTTTAGGGTGAGTTCTCCACTAAGGGAAAAAGTGAAAGGGTGGATTAGGGCAAGATAGACTATTGCCATTCTGCAACTGATATTTTTTTTCGAGCCAGACCAATATTGACCGTGGACCAAAGACATTTTAGATGTGGAGCGATACCTCAAAGTAGCTGGAGTCTGCTGGGAGAGAGTGTGTACGTAAACCCGCAACCTCTAATCCGTAACCACTCTGGTCGACAGAGTCTAAGGCTACTGTAAGGGTATGTGCACACAACCTCTTTTAAGGTGTAATGGAGGCGTTTTACGCCTGGAATTACGCCTGAAAGACGGCTCCAATATGTCGGCAAACATCTGCCTATAGCTTGCAATGGGTCTTACTATGTTCTGTGCAGACGAGCTGTCATTTTACCCGTCGCTGTCAAAAGACGGCGCATAAAATTACGGCCGCGTCAAAGAAGTGCAGGACACTTCTTGGGACATAATCGGAGCCGTTTTTCATTGACTCCAATGAGGAACAGCTCCAATTACGTCCGTAAAAGACTCCGCGAAAAACGCGTGCACTTGTAAAAACGTCTGAAATTCAGGAGCTGTTTTCAGACGTATTTGGCGTTGTCGTGTGAACATACCTTAAGGTATTCGCCAGAGCTGGCCGCAAGGTGAGATGGACTTGCTGCTTAGAACCCAGGTTGTCTTAACAGAGTGTAGTTTTAGAAAAGAGGTGCAATGCAGGAAAACCTGAGCTGGAAACCAGAAAGCAAGTAGGTTAACTGAAAGTCTAGAAACGGAGTAGAGGTAATCAGACAAGCAACAGTCAAAACCAGTCAGGAGCGGATAATCAGAATCGGTAGGCAGAGGGTTAACAAGAGACAAGCCGAGGTTAGTATACACGAGGTCCAGAAATCAAAAATGCAGGGGCAGGGGCAGGCAGGGGCAGGCAGGGGCAGGGGCAGGCAGGGGCAGTCAGGCGCTTGATCAGGAACCAGAAATAGGAAGATTCACAAGCAAAGACAGGAGGGAACAGACAGGTATAAATACAACCCCACAGCAGATTGGCAGAAGGACAGAGAAGAGAGATAGGCTCAAAAGCAAAAACACCCAGAAGCTAGAGACAGGTTGTCATAGCGACCTTAAGGGAACAGGTGTTTTCCTAACAGTAGAATTTTCCATTGTGTGAACATGCGTCAAACGGTAAGGGTATGTTCACACGCTTAGCAAAATACGTCTGAAAATCCGGAGCTGTTTTCAAGCGAAAACAGCTCCTGATTTTCAGACGTTTTTGTAACAACTCGCGTTTTTTGCGGCGTATTCCGTTATTGGAGCTGTTTTTCAATGGAGTCAATGAAAAACGCCTCCAAAAACGTCCCAAGAAGTGACATGCACTTCTTTTTAGCGGGTGTCTTTTTACGCGCCGTATTTTGACAGCGACGCGTAAAATTAAGACTCGTGGGAACAGAACACCGTAAATCCCATTGCAAGCAATGGGCAGATGTTTGGAGGCGTAATGGAGCCGTTTTTTCTGGCGTAATTCGAGGCGTAAACGGCCCGAATTACGTCTGAAACTACTGCGTGTGAACATACCCTTAGAAATAATGACGTGTTAATTATTGCTATCCCTTATTGGATTGAAAGGGGAAATAGGTGGAGGTTTTTGGATTTTTTATTTTTTAAACTGGTCAGATACAATTTGCAAGCAGAAACATAAGATAAATTGACATGCTGCAGATTTTAAAATATGCACCGCAGGTCAATTTATGTGCAGATAAAATCTGCAACCTGTAGATGAGATTTCTTGGATTCTCATTTACTTTGCTGGTACTGTATTACGCTGTGGAGTTGCCGCAGGAAATACACGGGAAATACGCAGGAAATACACATCGTGTGCATTTGGCCTAACAGAGTTTTTTTGTTAACTCGCCCTAAGGCTGGATTCACACGCGTGTGTGTTTTTTGCACACGTAAAAAACGTGACGTTTTGCGTGCGTTGTAGTTGCGCGTGGCATGCGTTTTCCCTGCGTTTCTGCGTTTTTTATGCGCGTATGCCATGCGTTTTTCACGCGCGTAAAAAAAACGGAGGGTTTAGTAATGGAGAGGCCAGCCTACAAAAAGGCGCCCTTCTCAAACTCCTGTTTGATGCGAGCACATGTTCTCATACTTTTTGCACCTTGCAAAATACTTTGGGTCGTTTACTGTGTGGGAATTTAGTATTAGGGACTCGCAAGACATGAGGACCCTTGACGTGGGTTGCAAGCTTATATCTTTTGTTGTTTTGTCGTATTGCTTTGCTGCCAATAAACAAATTGTATGTGAATCACATTGGCCAATCCCATGTGCGCAAAAACAAACACAAATGTCCTTCGTGCGTCCATTATCATAGCACTGCAAGGCCTCAGAGAAGTAGTTTGGGTTTCGAGCAAAACCGCAAAAGATACACTAATACCTCAATTATGGCATGCAACTACCTCGGGCCCTGGCCAGCATGTTGCAACGTTACCTAAGGACATGTTTGGGAAAGCATGTTACATTACATATATGTAGGGAAACACACACACTTTTGTTGCTCCACAAAACCACACTTTATTGTGTAACGGGCCAACAAAACATTACATCCAACATAGGTTAAAAAACCAACAAAACAACGCACCAACATGATGCACAATGTGTGAACATTTTGCCAAATTAGGCCTAAAATCGGCCCCAAAACTATGCTGCGGCCACAGCACTACAACTGCTGATAATGGTGGGATGGGGAGTTGAAGCTGCCCTTTTCAGCACCACTATGCTGTCCATGGGCCTGCAGAGGATGTTCCTCAACAGCATAGTGGTGCTGATGCTGCGTGTGGTAGCCTAGAGGTGGGCCGTGTGGAAAGTTTACCACGGTTCGGCTGTAGGCTGGTACTGTCAGGGATCATTAGCCTGTATATTGTTTGCAAAAACATTATTGCTTTATATCAGTATATTCCACAAAGATTTGTAAATGAAACAAGATGGAACCTGTATCAGGAACACGCCTATGGAGACACCGCCCCTGGAAAGCAAGAGGAGTGTACTGATGAACTTACAGCTGAATAGAGCCAATGGTGCTTAAGCCCACATCTCTAGGGAGGAGATTGTGTTTCTTTGTTCAATAAAGTTTAGTCTTCACTTCCTACTTCACTGAGGGATTATCTGTACCACCATTTGTCTGCCTGGTATATTTCTTCCATGCATGCCCTCAGTTTCCAATTTACAGAGGTGGCTATTCGGTGTGAAATAACAGGGAAAAGGAAATATTACCCTGACAATTGGCGCCCAACGTGGGGCTGCACTCGAGGGGATCTCGGAAACCGGACAACCGACAATCACAGAGTGAAACAGACGACCCGGGACTGCCCACTGAAGGAGCCTGATCACCTCCACAATAACACGGTAAGTCAGTTGACTTTATAAATCTTTGACTTATCTGTGTTAGTGGACGGTCTGGTGGTGGTCTGTAGAACCCTGGTCGATTGCCTGGATTAGCTCAGGCGACAGGAGCGACATCCCCGCTGCGTGGTCACGAACCCGTAAGAAATTAGTCGCACCTGACTAACCATCCTCTGGGTAATTAGGGACTACATAGAAAATATAACCTGTCTTATACACGGGGTGTAACACACTGATAAGTCGTGTGATAAGGCGCATGCGGGGTGTAATGCACTGATAAGTCGTATGATAAGGTGCATGCGGGGTGTATAAACACTGATAAGTCGTAGGTAATATTTCGGCCAGACCAAGAGAGTTGCAGACTGCGAAATTGTAATATTTCTGGCTAGACCAAGAGAGTTGCAGTCCGAAAATTGTTATATAGATTACGTGAAGAATATAGACGGTTAGAATGGATGGTTTACGGTCCATATTCAAATCATCAGGATCACCCGTACCCGGACGATCCTATTCGTATGATTTGGTGAAGCGAAGGGAAGGGGAACCGTATGTGAGTAAAACGAAGAAATTGATGGAAGTTTGCGCGATGCATAGGGGAGGGCGGCTACAAGTCGGAGACTGAGCAAAAGGTATTCGAGAGAACAAAGGGAAGTTGGAAATAAGAAAGGCATTATTGTATATGTTATATGTGTTATAAGCCACAGGACCAGCCGCCGCCCTGTAATGGCGGCAGTCCCTCATGTTGGGTGTGTCCTCATTGTGGGCAGCAAAACCCCCCTCACAGCTGAGCAATGTGCTTCCAGTGGGAGAGGCTGTCCCCCCACCCCCTGATGAGGTCACGCCCAGCCCAATAAAATCAGTATGAAATGATAGCCTTGTTAATTTTGTCATTTCCCTCAGTAAAGAGCTGACAGTAACATATGCTGCAGTGTTTTCTTCTATTCTAGATTCCGTCCCAGAGGTGCAGGATGCTGTGCACTGGTGAAAAGACACATCATCATAATATAGAGATAGTGTCCGACAGATTGGACACAGTTACAGATTATGTGTTTGATGTTTTGAATGTAGATAATTCCTATACAATAGTGTGATGAATGATTGCAGATACATACGTTATCTTGTGTTGTTGTACAGATGTGTGACTCTTGGAGATTCATTGTATGGGAGAATTTTTGCCGGCATTGAAATTGTTAAGATTGTGAGAACAGAAGCTGTGAGGAGTGAGTGCGTGACCCCCTCCTGTAGAATGCTGATGACTGATATTGATTGTGTGGGGGAGGGGGGCTGTGTGATGTGTGAAGTCTGAAAAGCAGACTGGTATATAGAGCGTGGACTGATGAGACAAGTGATTACAATATTGCACTGATTTTAGATCTATATTGTGTGCTCTTATTTTTAACAGCAGTAATGTCTAAGAAAAAAAAATTAAATTCTTAGTGTTTTGTGTATGGGGCTAAAATCAGTTTCTTTCTTTTTTCTGTGTAAAGGAAAGTTTCTTATCTTTGCGCACGCGCTGTTGTCCGTAACTTCACCCAGCGAGAAAAATATTACAGACCGCTGGATATGTCTGCAAAAAGAGAAACAGTAACAGTAAGCCCTTATTCACACGACAGGGTTTCCCGGCCGTTCATATAAAAGCATATTTTTGTTGTGAAAGGAATATTTTAGAGCAGAGAATTCTGTGCAGTGTATATGTGTATGTGTATATATATATAACGAGAAGAAGAATCAGTTTGTATATATCAGTTTTAGTTATTGCTCAATGTGAACGTTTATTGTAAAGATGTTATTTGTTAATGTTTTTCTTCAAATTAATTATCTGATTAAGATCAATTACTGATTATGCGATAAAAAGTTTGTTCTCCACAGGAAGTCTCCAACTGGGACCGGAAGGCGTGAGAACCAGATTCTAACAGAATGTGGACGGATAAAGGAAGGTAAACTGGTAGCACCCAAGGCACTCTTGATGGCACTTGCATTGATGGTGTATGACCTCACATATGCCCCAAGGTTGCTGCTAAATTCTGTTAGAGCTGTTTGATTTGCCTACAGAACAGTCCTGGCAGACCGGTGCCAACCTTTTCATACCCGCCTCACACGAAGAGAACAGACCTTGAGAAGCTTTCCCAGGTAAAACGAACCAGAGTAGGGGGAGAAAAATTGGTTTGAGACACTTGTCAGATAAACATGTGGAATCTGTGTATATTTCTGTGAATAGGAGATGTTCCAGGTAATCAGCTGAGAATAAGGTATAAATCCTGCTGGAAAGTGTAACACCAAGTTCAAATACAATGTACCCAGTAATTACACATTGATTAGACAAGAAGTCTCACAGGACATATAAGTATCAAAAGTGGGAGATAAATCTCAACCACCCACTCAAATTAATTAGAGATATGGACTCTAACAATGTATAGTATAAACTAGAGAACAAAAGAGTCTGTATATATCAAAATATGAAAAAGTTGACAATCTTTATTAATAGCATCAAAAATAAAAACAAAAAACAAAAGCAGAGAATCTAAAATAAGTCCTTGTCTGGGTCATCAATACATAAATTAATCAAGGTATTTGTATACATTTTATATATAGTATGGAGAGATTATTGGATCAATGTAACTCCAACATAGGATGCATCTATAATAGTGGGTAAAGATAGAAATAGGTCACTGTCAATGTGACCTAGGATGTGAATGAGCGCTCATTCACATCCTAGGTCACATTGACAGTCTCCTAAACATGGGTAAGTGCATCAGCTAGGTTTAACCTGGATCTATGCTATATATCTTAATACACTAGCCACTTTAAGCAAATAAAAGCTTTTACATTGAGCTGTTTACACTTTGCTTTTTTGCACTATTTCTATCTTTACCCACTATTATAGATGCATCCTATGTTGGAGTTACATTGATCCAATAATCTCTCCATACTATATATAAAATGTATACAAATACCTTGATTAATGTATGTATTGATGACCCAGACAAGGACTTATTTTAGATTCTCTGCTTTTGTTTTTTGTTTTTGTTTTTGATGCTATTAACCTCTTGAGTACCCAGCTCATTTTGGCCTTGAGGACCAGACCCATTTTTTCAAATCCGACATGTATCACTTTATGTGGTAATAACTCTGGAATGCTTTTACCTAACCAATTGATTCTGAGAGTGTTTTCTCGTGACATATTGTACTTTATGTTAGTGAAAAAATTTGGTCGATAAATTCATTGCTTATTTGTGAAAAACACCAACATTTAGAGAAAATATGAAGAAATTATTATTTTTCCAATTTTAAATGTATCTGCTTGTAAAACAGATAGTAATACCACACAAAATAGTTACTAATTAACATTTCCCATATGTCTACTTTATGTTTGCATCATTTTTTGAACATCCTTTTATTTTTATAGGACGTTACAAGACTTAGAACTTTAGCAGCAATTTCTCATATTTTTAAGACAATTTCAAAAAGCTATTTTTTCAGGGACAAGTTCAGTTCTGAAGTGGTTTTGAGTGCCCTATATATTAGAAACCCCCATAAAACACCCCATTTTGAAAACTGCACCCCTAAAAGTATCCAAAATTCTTTGAGAGAACCCTTTAGGCGTTACAGGAATTGAAGGAAAGTAGAGCTGAAATTTTCAAATTTCATTTTTTTTTTACAAAATTCATATGTAATACATTTTCTTCTGTACCACAGAAGGTTTTACCTGAGAAACGCAACTCAATATTTATTAGCAAGATTCTGCAGTTTTTAGAAATATCCCACATGTGGCCCTAGTGAGCTAATGGACTGAAACACAGGCCTCAGAAGCAAAGGAGCACCTCTTGGATTTTGGGGCCTCCTTTTTCAGAATATATTTTAGGCACTATGTCAGGTTTGAAGAGGTCTTGTGGTGCCAAAACAGTGGAAACCCCAAAAAGTGACCCCCATTTTTTAAACTACACCCCTCAGGGAATTTATCTAGGGGTATAGTTAGCATTTTGACCCCACAGGTATTTTGCTATATTTTCTGGAGTTAGTCTGTGAAAATGAAAATCTACTTTTTTTCTGGAAAAACTTAAAAATGTCTAATTTTTGCAAGAAATAAAGGAGAGAGAGCACCCCAACATTCGTAAAGCAATTTCTCGCGATTACGGAAATACTCCATATGTGGTAATAAACTGCTGTTTGGACCCACAGCAGGGCTCAGAAGGCAAGGACCCCCATTTGGATTTTGGAGCTCTGATTTTACTGGAATGGTTTTCAGTGCCGTGTCATGTTTGCAATGCCCTGGAGGGACCTAAACAGTGGAATCCCCCCAAAAGTGACCCCATTTTGGAAACTATACCCCTCAAGGAATTTTTCTAGTGGTATAGTTAGCATTTTGACCCCACAGGTTTTTTGCTGAATTTATTGGAATTAGTCTGTGAAGATGAAAAGAGACTTTTTTTTGGAAAAAACACAGAATTTTCTAATTTTTATAAGGAATAAAGGAGAAAAAGCACCTCAACATTTGTAAAGCAATTTCTCCTGATTACGGTAATACCCCATATGTGGTAATAAACGGCTGTTTGGACCCACGGCAGGGCTTAGAAGGGACGGAGCACCATTTGGATTTTGCAGCTCAGATTTTGCTGAATTGGTTTCTGGGGGCCATGTCGCATTTGCAGAGTCCCTGAATTACCAGTACAGTAGAAATTCCCCAGATGTGATCCCAATTTGGAGACTATACCCCTGAAAGAATTAAATTAGAGGTGTAGTGAGCATTTTGAGCCCTCAGGTGTTTTATAGATTTTATTAGAATTGGTCCGTGAAAATGAAAACATTTTTTTTTTCCAATAACCTGTAGATTTAGCTCAGAATTTTTCATTTTCACAAGGAATACAGGAGAAAAGACACCCCAAAATGTGTTACACAATTTCTCCTGATTATGGAAATACCCCATATGTGGTTGTAAACGGCTATTTGGACATACGGCAAGGGTCTAAACGGAAAAAGTGCAATTTCGTTTTTGGAGTGGAGATTTTACAAAATTTGTTTTTGACACCATGTTGCATTGCGCTGAGGTACCAGTACAGTGAAAACTCCCGAGAAGTGACCCCATTTAGGAAACTACACCCCTCAAGGAATTCATCTAGAAGTGTAGTGAGCATTTTGACCCCCAAAGGTTTTGCAGAAATTAGTGCACAGTGGATGTTGCAGATTGAAAATTGACATTTTCCACATATATGCTATTTCAGTGCCCAATGCGTTGGGCTCAGCTTGTACCACTGGAGACATACGCCCCATAAATTGTTAAGCGGTTCTCCAGAGTACGGTAATACCCCATATGTGGTCATAAACTGCTGTTTGGGCACACTGCCAGGCCCAGAAGGAGCGCCATTTGGCTTTTGGAGCGCAGATTTTGCTTGGTAGTAGTTTTGTTTAGTGTTTTACTGGTGTTTCAGTTTATAATGTGGGGGCATATGTAAGCTGGGCGGAGTACATCAGGGTATATGTAAGCTGGGCGGAGTGAATCAGGGTATATGTAAGCTGTGCGGAGTACATCAGGGTATATGTAAGCTGGGCGGAGTACATCAGGGTATATGTAAGCTGTGCAGAGTACATCAGGGTATATGTAAGCTGGGCGGAGTACATCAGGGTATATGTAAGCTGGGCGGAGTACATCAGGGCATATGTAAATTGGGCGGAGTACATCAGGGTATATGTAAGCTGGGCGGAGTATATCAGGGTATATGTAAGCTGGGTGGAGTACATCAGGGTATATGTAAGCTATGTGGAGTACATCAGGGTATATGTAAGCTGGGCGGAGTGCATCAGGGTATATGTTTGCTGGGCGGAGTGTATCAGGGTATATGTAAACTGTGCGGAGTACATCAGGGTATATGTAAGCTATGTGGAGTACATCAGGGTATATGTAAGCTGGGCGGAGTGCAACAGGTCATAATAGGATGATGTAATAATGGGGAGAATGAATAATAAAATTAATTATCCCTGGATAGTGACGTACGCTTTGAACCAATCCTTTATGCACAGGCTGGATTATTGGGTGCAGGAGTCGCACTTCTAAAGGGTGTCTGTGGTGTTGTAAAAAACATCCGCACTCCAGTATTGCCTAATCTTTGACTTCTTCACTAGCCCCATATGTAGCACAGACCCCAAAATGTCATAGTTTCCGCTGCATTTACAGGGTCTACCAGTGGGGGCTGCAAATGATGACGTGGGGTTTTAGGTGAAGAACTGCTGCACATATAAATTAGTCTGGGCCGTCGTTTTGCATTATTGCGTTCCAAGAGTCATAACTTTTTATTTTTCCGTTGACGAGCTGTGTGAGTGCTTGATTTTCATGGGACGAGCTGTCGTTTTTATTAGTATAATTTTGGGGTACATGCGATAATTTGATCAGTTTTTGTTCCATATTTTCTGAGGTGAGGAGACCAAATACTAGAAATTCTTTCACTATTTTTTTTATCATTTTTTACCGGCGTTCTCTATGCAGTATAAACAACATGTTTACTTTATTCTGCGGTTTGATAC